>NC_134128.1:19222000-19941000 GCF_040939455.1 Microcebus murinus
GGTGCCCTGAACCCAGCAGGCACCAGGGGCTGAGCCACTGCTGCACGACACTCCAAAGAGTATCATCAAGTTGCTTGAAAGCATCTCAGACCACACCTTCCGAATTAGACGGCAGAAAGAGCTACTGGCCCCAAAGAGATGGAAATGCATACTCAGAGGTGAGCGCGCTGCCTCAAGTGAGGGAAAACACTAGTGTGTGTTGAGTGGCTTCAGGTGCTTGGCAGGTGCTAGGTGCTTTCCATGCACCGAGTCATGACAACTTCCCGAGGGTGTCTGTCCTGGATCACGGGCTGGTGTTGTGAGTAATGATGGGACTTTAAACATATTTTTTTCTTGCCAAGAGGTAGGTCTTGGCTTTTGAAAGAAAGACCATGATTCTAACTGAAAGTGGAGCGAGCTCTGACCAGCACGGCCGTGGGTCCCGCCAGCCCGGCCGGTGCACCTCTAACGCAACTGGGGGACTGGGCCAAGTAGCCTTCCAGGGAGGAACTAAAACTACTGACCGTGGCAGAGAGGAAGTAACACTAGGAACCTGTAGGGGAGCCAGCTCCACTAACTGCCTCCTCTGTCTTCATTCTTGTAGGTGAACTGGGCAAAGGCAGGAAGAGAAAAAAGTGAACCACTAATGCAACTGCACCTCTCCCTCATCATCTAACAGTTTGACTTAAAAACTTTCTCACTGAACAGTTTCTACCCTGATTTTTGTATTAGAAGGCACTTTTGCACAGCAGCCGAGCCTTCGTTTCCCTCAATTTTTATTTATTTTTCAAATAGCTGAGCCAGCAATAGCCACTGAGAACAGAAACGCTTTATCCTAAGTGTCACTAATGGGAGACGTTTATTAAGATTTGATTGAAAACTGTAGTTCTTTAATAAAAGCAAAATAGTAGCATGAAAGAATTGTTCTTTTAACAAATGCATGGATTCAGGCAGAGGTCCCTGCAGCCAGCAGTCCCTGGGTCCTGCTAATTCAAAAACGTGCCACTGTCTATATTTCAGAACAAATGGTTATAAATGAGTATCTTCTTTTTTTGCAATAGGGAATTCTCATTAGTTCACCAGAAGACGGAGAAGTATTCTTCTTTTCACACAGAGCCAGCATTTGCATGAAATACTGAGGAGGGGGCTCCCATAACGTGTTTCAGGGACAGGCTGCGTGTGGTGTTGAGTGTGGTTAATCAACCAAATGGTAGATCAAATGAGCCAAGTTCTCGTGTTGAGTACTGTGTGTCCTGCTCTTTCCCATGGAGGTTCTAGCTGGATGTACGATCTGATCTGCAGACATAACTAGCGTGTGCTCAAGGAGCCTTGGGCACTGTAGGCTGCACTGCTGTCCATTCCTGTCCCCACCGGACAGGTGGACAAAGGGAGGTGGACAGCCACTTCACGAGCCGGCCAGGCCACCTAGAGACCAAGCCAGCATTCACAGCTCGCTCTCCAGGTCTCTGGCCCGTGCAGACGGAACGCTCAGACAAAACGGTTCCCCATCGCTAACTAGTGACTCCCTACACGACAAGCAGGTATCTTTCCTGCTGCCATTTACAAACAGGGAAACTGAGGGATAGAGGTAGGAAAAATGAAATGGTGAAGGTTCCTAAGGTTACGTTTCATTTCAGCGGGAGTTCTGGGTTCACTGACCTCTGAGCCACTGCAAATTTCACTGTGATTAATTTAAGGGCTTTCCTTTAGTCTATTTTCCGTGCTATACCTTGGGGAATGAAAAAAATGTAATGACAACACTGCGGTGTGCCTGAGAATAGCAACAGGAGATAATAGGGGTTCTAATTACTCAACTGGCAGCAGAAAAGGGATTAGAGACACATTATCATGTCTTTGGACATGCTGTAACTCTTCCTATAGCCACACTGCCTGTTCCCACGCTCTCCTCTCTCCCAGTTTGTCTGCCTGTGTGGGCATCCGTGCGTCCCGGCTGCAGGACGACCAGATGACCAGGAGTGACCAGACCCTCACCTGGCTTGAACTGCTGGGGCGGCACTCCTAGGACCCGCCTGCTAGGGAGGCTGTCCCCGGGAGCCAGAGGCTGTGCAGTCTGACACTGGGCTGTCAGGCTCGCCCTGACGGTGGCCCAGGGGAAATGCTGCAGACGCCCTCAGCCCCCGCATCTGCTATATTCAGGGATCACACTCAATCTCCCATCTCCTTCAGCGCTAGAGCATCAAGTCTTTTAAGTGAGTGTTATATAACAAGAATTCTGGAATTGTTAGAAAATGCATAAAGTGTGATTTCCATACCGCCCTCCTTTTTATTTTTTTTTTTAACCACCTTCAGAAGAAAATGGAGGAATCAAAGCTTGGCATTGTTCCACCGCCTTCTGGTTTTCCTAGACTACCTCCTCTGTGGGGTGCTGGGGGTGGCTGTAGGTGGAACTTTTGTTCTCTGGGCCTTCAATTCTAACAGCTGACATTATGAAGCTCTGTGTCTAAAAATCAAAAAAAAAAAAAAAAAAAAAAAACAAATGTTCTTCCTCATATGGTGCTGCAATGAGGTAACAGCTAGTGCTATGGGTGAGAACTGGCGCTTTGATACTTGGGACCCCATCGGGCAACATGTGGTTTAGGGTGTCAGTGTTTGCCCAGAACCAGAGATGGAGAATGAAACTAAGTTTCTAATTAGCCCCATATATACTGCACTGCTAACTGCAGTAACAACAGCATGAAGACCTCTTCACGTTGCAAAAATATGTATTTCTTATAAGAACTGAGCAAAAAATATGTATTTCTTATAAGAACTGAAAAATCTGTTTTACGTGTACACTTGCACCTTGGATCGATTCGGGGAAGTGCAGTCAGACGCTGGCAACACTGAGCAACAACCTTACGAGTGGATTAAGGAAAGGGGCGTGTGGCATTGTCAAAGGGGGAGGCAATCGTGGAAAGAGGACAGTTATTTCCAAACTCTTTTGTGTCGCTGCTTGCAAAAATACCGGTTTGCATCAGGGCTCTGAGCTGCACCTTTTGCATCTATCATGGTGGCAAAGAAGAACCTACAATCTTCTTCAGGATGAAGTCACTTTCTGTCACTTAAAGAACTCCCTGGGCTCGGGACGCCAGGAGTTTCGCTCTTTGCAATAAAACTCGAACGCCCCAAGGCAGGCCCAGTTGCTGTGAGTCCGTGTGTGCTCTGTGCTGCATGTGAACATGGACACTCTCTTCTCCGTCCCTGTCACTGAGAAGGGGACACACTCTCAGTGCTTCCTTCAGGCGTGGGCAGAAAGCCAGAAGGGTAAGAAGGAAACAACAAATATCCTTTCTCTTCCTCCACATCTCCGCCTCGTGCCCCCCCCAAAATCAGCTTCCCTCTGAGATGGAAAGGGATGTGTCCGGTAAGGCAGCCTGTCTGCTTTCCATGTGACAGTGACAACCTGAGCTAATATGCTGGCACGAAGACCTGCTCCACTTGAGAAATAAAAGGTGATCGCTGCGGCTACAGGGAAACGTTCAAGTTTATCACAGGGGACGTGTCACAGGGTGGCCTCTCGCTGGACACAGTGCCTACGTCTACCTGGACTACCACACAGAGTTCCGACTGGCACGTAAGGAGAGAGGCTTTCTAGAAGGCACACTCACCTCGACTCAGCCCGTCGGGCCCCCGGAGGATCCGGCATTCCTCTATCTGGCCGAACGGAGAGAACATCACCCTGATATCATTCTCATTACACTTCTTCGAAACCATTCCTATGAACAATTTTCTGTCTTCCACGGCTAGGAGATAAAAATAACGAATGAGCAGAGGCCGTTTTATCTTTTTCCTTGTAATCGATGCTTCCCGACCCCGATCAAAACAGGTCCCGGCCGTGGGAGACCCAGGCCGACTCCCAGCCCTCACCCGCTCCTGCCGCACGCCCGGCCTCGCCCCGCTCTCCCGCCTGGCCCTCCCCGAATGTTTCGCCTCTCTGGGCGCGCTTGTTATTACTAATAAAACAACTTAGTAGGGCACAGGGACTAGCAGCAGTTTCCCATTCAGAAACTAACAGCGATGTGTTTACTACCACTTTGAAGCACTTGTGCAAAAAATAGCTAACCCACTCCTGCTGCAGAGCACTATTTTTGGATACACATTTTAATTTTGGTGTCTTGTAGGTGTTCTTTTAACTCAAGCGACAGGCAAAGAGAAAGGCCAGGGGAGGAGGCACAACAAGAGTGGAGGGCGTGCAACAGGAATAAACTTCATCAGACTTTCCAGGAAAGAAGACACTCCGCTCCCCCAATCCAAGTAGCCGTATCTCCATCGATCCAGACAAGAACGAGAGGGTGGGGAGAGCTCATTTTCTCTGCAAGGAAAGCACTTCCTTCCCACGGCCCGGGCTCTGCAGCGCTGACCTGTCCCTGTGCCTGGTTGTGACCAGCCAGGTCCGTCACGGGGGGGGAGGAGCAGCCAGTCCCAGAGAGCAGAGCCGGCCCCTGCCACTCGAGAAGCACCTCCGGCCACCCCACGCTCGCCCCCCCTCATAGAAGAACTGGGAGAGACCTTGCTGGACACTCACGCATTGGGGGCATCGCGACAACAACATGCAAATTCACACCGTGGACCCCGACAGCTGGGAAAGACAAGGCAGGTCCTCAGGTGACCTGGGAGATTGTCCTCGAAATCTGCACACTTCTGCTCGAGATACACGACCTACATTTGGCCCGAAAGGCGAGGTGAAAACTGACTTCAGGGCAATGTTTAATGCCTTTTTTTTTTTTTTAATGAGAGATGCCTTTTGTCAGGACATCACAGACGCCCATGGGGATAAGTCCTGCTTATTTTCCATCATTTCATTTCAACCCAGTTCTGAAAATTAAAAAAAAAAAAAAAAAAAAAGCCCGCTGCATCTCAGGGGAAGGGCTCTCTGCCTTAAGTCGCTTGTGTATAAAACCTTTGTTTTACATCTGTATTATAATCTTGTCATTGCTATTTCATTGGCTTTTATTTCGGTTTCCTTTATACCCCTTTCCCTGGACAGTAAGAGTCTCACTGTCATTTAGCCGGCAAGCCCTTCCTCACTCTGGACTTACTAGGGCCAGGTGCTTCTGGAAGCGAAGTTACAACGCGTGGCCTGTGCCCTCCGGGAGCCGGGCAGGTGTGCCCGGGGAGTCGCGATGTCACGCGGTGGCAGCCTCTGCAGCAGCGCCACCCACGCCTGCGCAGTTGCGCACGCAAGACAAAGCCACGTGTGGCTACTGAGCACTTCGAAGGGGCTGGTGTCATCGAGGAAGTGATTTTTAAACGTAATTTTAAAAAGCCATACGTGACTGCTACATGGGACATGCAGCTCTGAGGGGCCTGAAGGCAACCCCTGAAAGCTCCTTCTCCTGGAATCTCGGACTGGGAGAGACACGAGGGATGTTCTGTCTCTAGAACAGGGACCTGCCTGGGTGCCTTCTGCCTGCACCTGCCCATGCGCTTCTCCAAGTCCAGAGGAGGAGATGAGGCTCGCGGGGAGAGCGGTGGCCTTCAGGAGCTGCCATTCATCTGACGTGCGACCTGGCAGAACTGGCCAGCTAGCTGACCTCTGAGGACCTCGGTTCTGTCTTCTGTGGAGTGAGGGGTGGAACACTACTCTTCTTCCCGGCAATGGAAAGGCAGCCTGGCTCACCTGGGGCAGGGGTGCGGGAGAGGGGTGCGGAGTCCCCTGGACCCGGCCTCTCTCCACGCTTGGAAGACAAGGCGGAGAGACTTGAGGGCCCTCAGGAACACAGGCCGGAGAACCCAATGCGACGATACTCATCAACTACGGATCGTGCACCCAAGCGCTTGCTGAGAGAGGCTCGATGGAAGCTGGGGAATCCAAGCCAGACTAAGCCACACAGGCGGGGTGTGGACGGACCGGGCGGGGAGGGGACCTCTGCGGGCGGGTACGGAGTCAGGGGCATGTGGGGACGGTGTTTGGGGGCTGGGAGAACAGCCTGACCTCAGGGCACCACACCCCGTTTTCTGCTGCCTCTGCATGGAAGGGGCTCACACGTAGGGACAGGAGGGGACAGGACTTGTGCTGAGACGCAAAGCAGAGGTGGCCACAGGCATCGTGGGCTCTGAGTCCAGGGAGGGAGGGTGCTCAGGACCTGAGCTCCTGTATGTGATGGAGAATTTCCAACTGAAGCTCTTCTTCCTCCATTCAGAGAATGTCAAGTGACCTGTGGCAAAGCCTAGGAAGTCACGGACAGCGCTGGCACAGCAACTAAGCTGCAGAAACACGGGTCCCCTGGGTGCCAGCTCTCTGCAGGACAGAACCTCTACGGCTCCAACACCAGGACGCCCGCAGGCTCTCCAAGGTGCCCAAGCTCCTCAGCACAGGAAGGTTCTGGAAGATGTGGCATTACTCCCCAGAAGAGAAAGGCATGGAACTGAGATGGGGCAAAGTAAGGAGGAAAAACTTTCTAGATTCCTCATTCCCTCTCTCTGCAACTCCTACCCCCAGCAAACTCCGGCTGGCATCTCTATGAAGAGTAAAAACCCTGTTGTATTTCTTCTTACCCTGGAGATCTGATTTTAGTGCTGTTAAAACAAAAAGTACGTGAAAAATTCCCACTTGGTCCTTGGTTCCCCTGGTAAACCTGTCATTACGGTGTTTAGCTAAAGCGGTTTGCAGGGTTGGGGCTTCAGGGAGATGCCATAGTGAAGTTAAACACGCAGCTCCTGAGTAAGCTTAAAAAGGGTTTTTTTTTTTCCCCTAAGATGAATATTAAGAAATTGGAAACCACTCATTAAGAAATCCTGACTTCTTAGCCATCGCTAAGGTAAACTTAGACAGGCACCCATCACTCTTTTTAAAATAATAATCAAAAAATAATAAAAAAAATGGCAACCCGCATCGTCTCCTGTTCGGAACGCCACTTCCGTGTCTGCGTGCCCGCGTGCAGGCTGATGGCGCTCGCCAGCCGGACACCGCGCCTCACCGGCCGAGCTGCTGGGAGCTTCCCACAGTGGCGCTCTGTTTGCTTTAGTGGCAAATGCAGATGATTAAACATATCCCGCTTTCCTCTCGAGTTTTCTTGATTTTCCAGTGGAAATTTATTCATAAAATTTATTCCCGGGATCCCTGTTCTAAGGATCCCTAACAGCTTTGTAAACATTCTAGAAAAATATAGTTATCTTGAATTCACTTAACTTTTTCGTCAATTTTTGATGACTTTTTTTGGTGAGTTTTTCCTAAGTATTTTAGAGGCACTCAGTATCTTACTTTTACTTTCTCTCTTTTCTTTCTTTCCTTTTTTAAAAATATAAACAGGGTCTTGCTCTGTCATCCGGGCTGAAGTGCAGTGGTGCAAACACAGCTCACTACAGCCTTGAACTCCTGGCTCAAATCATCCTCCTGCCTCAGACTCCCAAGTAGCTAGGACTAGAGGTGCCACCACAGAACCCACTAATTTAAAACATTTTTTTTGTAGAGATGGGATCTTGCTATATTGCCCAGGCGGGTCTCAAGCGATCCTCTCACCTCAGCCTCCCAAAGTGCTGGTATTATGGGCATGAGTCACCACACCTCGCCCTCACCCATTTTTTTAATCTACAAGAATGTCAATTACGTAAATGAATCTATGTTTATTGTATTCTATCGGTGCTTTAGGGGAATTTTAAGAAAATAATTAAAAGGTAAGGTCCCTCCCCCTAGGGGAAAAGTCATTTTCCTCTAGCAGAGCCTGTGAACAAATGTGGGGAAATCCTTTCATGTACCAAGCACTGCATAGACAGGGTCCCCTCTGTCCACAATGACAGCAACAGAACTGAAAGGGGTTCCATGCCAGCGGCCATTTAAAGTTCTCCCTTCCACGGAATAATGAGAAAACGGTTAATCCTTTAAGTACAAGGGGTGACTCTTTTAAGTTAGGGGAATGGAAACTTCATTTTAAAAAAAAATCCCTAATTGTGAGTCTGTGCTAACACCCGGGTATACAATCTGTCAAAGTCACACCTGGATTCAGGGCTGCCTGAATTAATTAACAACTTTTCAATGTGTTAGTGCTAACATATGGCATTTAATTACTGCCTCCAAATCTGTGAGTCTCTCCACTTTGAATTTCAAAATTATTTCTTCATCTTCCAGTAAATCAGAAAGTGACTGGCTGGGAACACCCTGCGATTCCCCTTTCAATGGCAGCTCTGCAGGCCTTCGCCCTCCCCTGGCGGTACTTGGTGATCCTGACTCCTGCTGCCTCTGAACTTGACAAGCGCACACGAGAGGCTTTGGAGACCTCGAGAAAGAGAGCCGGTGGCTGAAGCGGCATTTCCGGATTCTAGGCTTTAAGGATTCCCAGCGAACTGCGAGGTTGGAGGGTTAAGGCAGGATGGATTAATGCTGTCTGCAGAGTAAAAACAATCCTCCTCGCAACAAGAAGGGGGGGGGCAATGCTGGCTCCACCACTGGGACCCCAAGGCAGAGCCACCGAGACCTCCGTGCTGTCCCGATCGCTCACTGCCAGGCTAGCTTCAAGCAACTGCTTTTAATTTTCAGTCCTTCAGGAGTTCGAAACCAGCCTGAGCAAGAGTGAGACCCCATCTCTACTATAAATAGAAAGAAATTGATTGGCCAACTAATATATAGAGAAAAAATTAGCTGGGCATGGTGGTGCATGCCTGTAGTCCCAGCTACTCGGGAGGCTGAGGCAGGAGGATCGCTTGAGCCCAGGAGTCTGAGGTTGCTGTGAGCTAGGCTGACGCCACGGCACTCACTCTAGCCTGGGCAACAAAGCGAGACTCTGTCTCAAAAAAAAAAAAAAAAAATGAATTTTCAGTCTTGCTCAGCTGGTACCTTTTTCTGCATAGCAATAGAGAAGCAAAAGCCGAACGGCATATATGGAATGAAAGAGGAAAACTGTGTTCGGGCTGGTTTACACTGGTGCCCAAATCCACACTTCTTCAAATGCCCCTCTCATATACCACCATTCAACTTTCTGCAGTGGAGAAATAACAAAAACGCTGGATTCTGCTGAAAGCTGGACATATATATTCTACATGTTCTTCTTAACAGAGTCTCAGCGTTTCATTGCTTATCCAGAGTGGGGTATTTTTTTTCTTCTTTTGGACACCTGGCACAGCAGGAGCACACGGACAGGAAATAACGGTGCATGGCACGTTGCTGGGATGTGCTAGAGGCTGCAGCTTAATCAGAGCCGACCGACCCTGGAGGTCTGGGAAGTCTGTTGGGGAAAATCCCACAGTGCAGGGCTGATGTCAGAGCATCCTAGCATTTCCGGGTTCAGCGCAGAGGCTCGATTTGTCAGAATCTCTACAAGGGCAGAGACGTCCAAGGGTGATAGCTTTTCTGGAATTCATTTGTCCATCACTAATTAATCTGTGATTAGCAGCCCTTTCTTGCTCGGCAAATACAAAGTTTCAGAAATCTGAACACGCCGATAACGAAGACAGTGACTGTCTAACTGTGACGCGGCCTTTGTGCTATCCATAAATGTCAGCAAACTCAATAAGAGTGCAATTAGAGCTCGTTATACTTCTTTCACAACCACGGGAGCTATTTAGAGCACCAGAGTCACAGAAATCTTTGTGCTCTCCGAGCCTCTGGAACTATGCTTACCTGTCAAAAATGCCACGTGAAACCAGAAAAGGCTCGCGGCTTTCATCACTTGCTTTGGGAAATTATACATTTCTCCTGATTCCTCACAATCAGGTCCAAAGAGAACCTTGAAACCTGTTCGTGTCTGTGCCAGCGGAGGTTCCACTGGAGCCTCCAGAAAGAAGAGCCCCATTAAAAAGCAGCTTTCCGCCCCATTTGAAGTTTTCGACTTTTCTTACTGGCAATTTAGAAAATGAAGGTCAATCTACAAAGCGAAGGGGAGAACTGGCCCAACTAGAAGGTTCGGGGGTTTTCATTTGTTTGTACAGACCTGTGCTTTGGTATGAACAGCCCGAGCCTGGCCACGCCAGCCTCTGCTGCTCAGAACACTCTGGAACGGCTGCCTCAGCGGGTGGAATGACGCTGCTGACTTGGCATAATTCAGCACTGTGCGTATTTACTCTGCGCCAGGTATCACGCTAAGCTCTTCACAGATGTGAACTTACGTAATCCTCTAACCACCTTGTAAGGCAGGCGTTACAGTAAGAGTTCAGGCTACCCCACGGGAGCCCCTCTTTACGGCTGGTGACACTGAGGCTGAGTGAGGGTCAGTGAGTTGCCCAAGGACACAGGAGTCAGGAGTCACGTCCAGGCTTCTCAACCCGGTTCTTAACGACCACCCTAGGTTGCTTCCCCAAAACTGGTATTTTTAGATACTCTCTCCTCCTAGTAATGATGATGCCCAGTCCTGCTTGGCTTCTGAGATCATGCAAAACTGGGTGCACCCACAGAATTTTATTCTGTTGCTGTGGTTCCGGACCCAAAGCCAACATTATGCTCAGTGCCCAGAGCAGACGCTGGACGGAAAGAACAGCACAGCGCTCTGAGCACGCCCAGCAGCCTGCCCGTGGGGAGTACACGACTGCACCACAGAACACGTGACAGGAAGCAAAGTGGGGCATCTCGGGTCACGTGTTTGCAACTCAGTTCTCTAACTTGTCATGTTTCTACAGCCACAACCTCAGGTTCAGAAACCAGACAGAGCCATTTCCACCAGAGACTTGCATTCCATGGTCCTTGTCCTGACACGGTTTGGAGAATTATGGGGCCAAAGGACAGGGAGCATCTCTTGGTGGCCGGGAGCTCCGAGATGACCTGTCCTGACGGGATGCATCCCACAAATACAAAATCATCTCTCCTCTCTCCGGGTGAGGACCTGAACAGACTACAAGCAGGCACCTTTCAGAGCAAAAGGCCTGAAGAAGTCACACAGGTAGAACGGCCGCCTTACACAGGTAGGCATGCTCAACAAAGGACCCCGAAGAGCCAGGGCACCACTTCCGGGTGAGGACAGGAATCAACGTTTCTATGGTTACACACACTGTTAACAGACACCTCATTTGAGTCTTGGGGGGGAAAGGTCAACCTATGAGAGGCCGTTACCATTAATCCCATTTTCAGAAAAAGGAGACTGAAGTCCAGTGTGGAAGTGACTTCTAGATACTTAAGTCAGGAGACTGAATGTAAGTTCCATGAGGCCAGAGACACGGTCTCTTGTAACCTTTTCTTCTTCTTCCTTCCCTTACTCATTGCTGCAGCCCCAGCACCTAGCAATGTTCCTGGCACACAGCAAGGTGTCCACAAATCACCGAATACAGGTGTGAAGTGACTTGGCCACAGTCCCGCAACAAAGGAGCAGCACGTTTTAGAACTTGTGACACTAAATGCCATGTTTGTGATCAAGCAATATAGAAAAAAGGGAATTAACGCCAAGAAAAAAGTATAAGGCTGAGAAGAAGACGGGGGTAAAAGTACCAAAGTCTACTCCTAGATACAGTAAAGTTTTTTGTTTTTTTTTTAACTTTACTTATTTATACAGGGCTGGGGTCTCACTATGTTGCCCAGGCTGGCCTTGAGAGCCCGGGCTCGAGCAATCCTCCCCCCTCAGCCTCTGAGCGGCCGGGACTACAGGGGCAGGCTACCGTGCCCCGCTGAGAGGGGAAGGCTCTGGCAAACCAAGTGCCGGCAGCACCGCGCTAGGACTTGGAATTTTCTTCAAAACTTTGTAGTCTGTGGAGAAGCCAGAAAATGGAATGCGCTACAATTAGCAAAAAATACCTTGCGGAGAGATTCAGAGCCCAATCATAATTTACATTTGCAGATATGCAGATCTCTAAGTGCATGGCTTCTGCCCTGATTACTAATTAATGAGGTGCAAAACTGCCTGTTGGAAGGAAACGGTGCTGATTATGTCAGTCTTGTGGGACGGACGGAGGAGCTCTCCGGTCTAGGGAGGCAGACGATCCTTTTAACATACATTTCAGGAAATGAAAAGAACAAAACAGGGACAGAAGGCTTGTAGAGATGGAAGCAAAAACTTGAGAGAGAGAGACAGACGTGGCTATCAACTCTCTGGTGTCTGGAAGAGGCAAATCCCAATTACTGCACGGACCTCATCAAAGGCGTATTTTTGTACCCAGCGAACGTTCATTTAATCAGCAGACTGAGCTCTGAATGAATTCTGATGCAAATGCATCGGCACAATTTAGGGAAGAGTGCAACGAGACAGTCTCCAAGTCAAAGAGGAACAAATGGAAAGACAAAAAATAAATAAATAAACAAAAAGGGAAAGGAGAAGGTGGGAGCCGAATCCTTCACAGGCAATTCCTTTCCTGCTTGTGTCTCCCCCCCCCCCCCCCCCGCCCCACACCAGGTGTCCCCATGTTGCTCTGCTGGAGGAGACAAGAGCCACAGGGCCACGACACAGGGAAAACCATCAACAGAGGGACATGGGACACACTGCTCGTCGAGGTCTCACAGATCTGTACACCAGAGATCAGCGACGCAGGAGAGGGGAGTGGGCCCTTCTCCAGACCTGCGGGCTCGGCGGAAGGCTCCCCGAGCAGTGCTCTCTGCCCCCCCGCCCCCAAGAGCAAAAGCAGCTGGGCTGGCTCTTCCCACCCCCTCCCCCCCATACTCTTCCATTTAAAGCAGCAAACATTATTAAAGGAGACAGTGGGTTACCACCTACCGTTTGACTTTTCACTGTCTGCAGGTTTCATCTGAATGGGATGATGCATCTAGAAACACAAAAGTGAGACGGTCAAGGCAGATTGAACAACTGGAAACACAGTCTCAGAAATCTGAAGCAACGCGTGTCCCAACACTGTTTCAGGGGCACATAAGTAATCATAAAGCTTCTCCCGGGTAACATCTACTACATCAAAAAGCAAGCCTGTGTTTTTTTGTATTCAGGAATCTAACCCTTTTAAGCCACGGGGCCCTGGAACCCAGTATGTATTTAGAAGCTTGGGCTTTGGAGTTTAGACGAGTTTGAAATCTGGTTCTGCCACTCAAAATATAGACTCTGCCTCTATCTTCTAGGTAATTCTGGTCCTGCCATTCGTGACAGCTGTGTGATCCTGGGCAAGTGTCTTAACTTCTCTGAGCTCCAGCCTCCTCGTCTGTGAGACAGGGATAACACCTGCATGGTAGGGTTGTGAGCTTTAAATGAGAAAACGCATGCACTTCACAAGCAGAGCCTAAAATGTGCTGGGGAAAAAAAATTCAGGTGTGGTTACTGTATCATTACAAATCTAAATGCAGACGGTCTTTGTTCCTCTTCTGGCTACTCTACGTTTGTTCACGTGGGTTTTTCAGGTCTCACGAGTATTTGGAAGGCCTAGCAGGTGACTGACTCACGTGCGGGTATACGGTTTTCATTCTGCAAGTGCAGAGCCACTGAGGCACCAAGGGACACGCATAGACCGGGCAGGAAAGAGGGAGCAAGACGCAGACCTCGAGATCGTGGCTCGTGCATACACGGGAGTAGAAAGAACCTTGAACGGCGGGGCCGAGGTCCCGAGCCGAGCCCGACCCGGACGCTCTCACGCGGCGCCCCCACTCCACTGGCACGATCCAACTCGCTGGCCCCAAGCGCAAAACGCCACCATTTCCAATTAAAATAAATCCCTCAAGCTACTTTCAAAGGTCCTCTTGCTTCCTATTTCATCATACCCCAAGGAGCACGGAAGCCACGGGGCGGACGGAACCGCTGGCTGTGCAAATGCTTTTATTATAACGGGTCCCGTCCTCTCTGAAACCTTTAATTTCCCCAGTGGACTTTGCAGCGCTCGCGAGCCCCAGCGCTGGGCTTCGTCTAATTTAGACGAAAGGGGACTGGTACTGGCTCCGGCACGGGTGTGATGAGAAATGAGCACCAGGCAGGCGGGACCACGTGCACCCAACGCCTGTCGGCGTCTTGGAGGCAGAAGAGAAAGAGACGAGAGGGAGGACCACCGAGGGACAGGAGGCTGAGTAACTGAGCTGCTGCGTTTGTCCCAAAAGGCAAGGTGCCTTATGCCCAGAGCACAGGCCTGGAGACGGGGTCTCGGCCTCCCTCGTCATTCACGAACGCGCTCCGTGTGTGGGGTGGGAGGGTGCTTAGGGGTGAGTGGACTGTTTGTTCAGGAAAGAGTGGAATATATACCTTAACAAGTAGATAGACGCAACTGCAGAAACCCGATTTGGATGGGGAATGTGACCTCCCGCCTACAGTAAGGAGAGGAGGATGACAAATCCTGTTTCGGGAAGATGGACGGAGGGACGCCTCTCCCTGCTCATCACCTGCGCAAGACACGACCACGGCGCGTCAGGCTCTGGGCCAACGACAGCGACAAAGGCCCACTGAAGAAGTTCCGTCCCTTCGGGTCTCACCGCGTGGCAGGAGACACGCTGCTGCCAAGAGCCAGCCGAGCCCCCAGGAAGTGCTCGGACAAGGCAAGGCAAGAGGTAGGACGAGGCGTGCAGGAGCCCAGGGGCCCCGAACTCTGCCTGGCGAGGAAAGCTGAGGCTCCCAGCACCGGCGACCTCTGGTTCGAGTCCCCAGACCTGCCAACGCAGGAAGGGGGACTGGCCCGTGAAACCCACAGGACTTCCCACGCAAGGCCGAGGTGAGGGGAAAGGGCTTGGTTCCTCTGTGCAGGGAGCCCCAGATGTGAGCGGGGAAGGCGGAGCTCAGAGGGGGGCGGCCTCCCGGGCACAGAGGGCCTTGCGAGCTGATGAAATGAGGATCTGTCTCAAGTCCATGGTCGGGTATGGAAGATTTAAGTAGCAAAGGCAGCAAGATGGACATCTGTATTCTAGAGAGGTCATCTTTGGCTATAGCGTGGAGGGTGGCTTACAGAGCAGACACAGGAGGAGGGATAGTTGAGGGGCTACCGCAAATGGTCCCCCTGACACAGATGAAGGTCAAAGCTCAGCAGCGACTGGCTGGTCGTGGGGCTGAGGGAGGAGAACTGCAGCCCTGGACAGCGTGGCGGGCCGTGATGGGGCCCCTGCCCCGAGGGGAGAGACAAAGGGACTGTGGGGTGCATGGAGAAGCAGGAAATGTGGGGCTCGGGCTCCGGAGGGGGCAGGGTGGCAGGAAGGTGCAGCTGTCACAGGGAGGGGAGGCAGTGTGGGAAGGGCCAGGCACGGAACCGAGGGAACATCGGGACAGAGGAGTCCAAGGAGGACCGAGCACAGCAGGGTCGGGGGAGCTACGAGGGGAGAGTCCCCAAGCAGGCGCCACCAGAGGCCACGACGATGAGCCCGGGCACCCGTGTGGCTTTGCCAGTAGGAAACCCTATGGGGAACGTATGGAAGGCAGTGTCTGCGGAGTGGCGTGGCAAGGACACCCCACTGCAGGGTGGAGGAGAAACGGGGAGGACGTGCTGAGTGGAGACGCCTACTGACCGCCAACAGGGGCGATGGGAGGACGGAGGCAGCAACGTTCAGGACAGGAGAGACTCAGACACGTGAATCTGCTGGCGGCAGGGGCGCGAGAGTCACAGGCTGCAGAGGAGAGGGGCAGGTGCACCCGAGTTATGCAGGGGACGCGGAGATGAATGAACGTGGCTCCTGCCCTCAGGGAGCTTGCAGCCCACCAGGGTGGCCACACACACAGACGTAAACATGGAAAGGGACACTGGAAAACGAGGCACAAAGAGAAGCGCAGAGAGTGCCTTCAGATGCACCTGCGGGGTCCCGGTGGGACCATGGCGGGAGAGGTGGGAGCCGCAGGGACAGAATCACTCTTGGCTCTCAAGGGCCCTGGCAGCCACAGAGCGCCGCGTTCTCAGTCTCCAGGTCTGAAGGGAACAAGTGGCGTGGCAAAGGACACAGCTGGCTAATGACGGAGTCGGGATCAGAAATCTAACCCCCCACCTCTATCCCAGCGATGACTCCTCCAGACCACACTGCTTCGCCCCAAAACGTCCGCCGCGGGCCCTGGACATCCGAGCCTTCGGTTGAGAACTGCAGGCTGCACTCACTGAAGACGCCTGGGACACCCCCCAGGCGAAAGGACTCTTCCCTCCCTCCAAACTCTCCACCGCTTTATCTCCATGGCCTTATTTATGGCTAGTGTCACACTAAGACTTGACTCTTGGTTTTTCTTGCAGCTGCCAAGGGGATGAGCTCAGTTTCTGCCCTGGGACTATGCGGAAGGTTCAGGAAAGTACTAGCGGCAGTCAGAATGCAGCTGAGGCCACTGTATACTTGGACTTGGTCTTTCCCAGGCCCAATGAGGGGGAAAAAATCACCTCTGCAGAGACCTGAATTGTCAGACCATGGTCACTTCTGAATGGGTGGTCACCTACCCCAGGTACGTCCTGAAGACAGCTGCGATAATGCGTGCAGAGCACCGTGACCTTCTCAGACAAAGGTGTTCAATCAGTACTGTATTAAGAACGGCTTCATTATCATGAACAGTTCATCTGGGTTACAAATTTCCGATCACATACAAGATGTAAATGTCAAGGAAGACAAAAAACGGGGTTGGAGGAGTTCTCGCAATGTTGTTTCACTTCCTCAAAAAAAAAAAAAAAAATCTCATGGTTCTGAGAACTCTGGGAGATTTCTTGAGTGGAGCAGGGAAGATCTTACGAAAAGGGTGGGCTTTCCAGAAGCCCAAAGTTTCAAGTTATAAAAGGGGGAGTTTTTTTTCCTGCAACAGAAATGGTTTCAAAGGTTTGATCTAGGATGACTTCAGGATTACTCATTCCGTCACTTGTTTCTGCTTTTAACCAGATGCTGCTACGTCTGAAGCTGGGAATGGCACGATGAGGAGGAGTTGCCCCCACGCTTGTAGGGCGGCAGAGTAGGGGCAGATACAGTAGCCATGTCCCACGGTGTCACAGAACACGTGCTGGGACCCGCAGTGTGGGGGACGCAGAGGAGGAACACCCTACACAGACTGAGGAAGGTCGCACCAGACACGGCGTCTCAGATGACACAGTGTTTCGAGTTCATTCTTGACGGAATCCTAACGTTGACTCCAAGACGCGTGAAGGACATTCAGGGAAGGGAACCGAGTATTTGAAGGCACACGGTGAGAGAAAACAGGCCACGGTGTTGAAGAATGACGACGTGACATTCTAACCAATGGAGAAAGTGACAGAAGTTGTCGAAGATCACTTGCCAAAAACAAAACACCTAAAAAGCACAACGAGACTAACAGGGAGGGATGGATATATTCAGAGATGGGAGAATTTCAAGTAAGAAGGAAACAATGCCGGTCTGCTCAACCCTGAATTAAAGCTGCCCTGGTCACCAGGATTGGTTGCCAGAGGCCACACGCTGAGCACCTTTCCCAAGAACTAAAGACAAAATCAACAGGTCAGCTGCTTCTCCCCACTGCTGCCACCATGACCAGGGAAGCTGGCCTATCTCTGCCAGAGTCGGGCGTGGCTGGGGCTGCACCTCCATACTGTGCGCTGTGCACATCTGGAGGGCCTAGGTGACAGCAGATGACCAGGGCAAGGCCCAGAGAACTATTCCAATGTGCGTGACGTCTCGCCACTTGCAAGGAAATCTCAGGGTCAAGGTTGAGGCCACTTCCCAGGGGCTACTTCCTCCTCCTGCCTGTGGCGAGTGAGCACACGAGCTTCAAGAATCTTCCCAACGAGTCCCCTAAGAGAGACATGTGCTAATTAAACTGAGTCGCAGCTCCATAACCATACAGAACTGGCTATGTCTGAAAAAAACATTCACACACTAAAAGCCCTGGCTTCACCACTATGCAATATAGCCGTGGAACAAAACTATACCTGTACTCCATAAATTTACACAATTAAAAAATATACTCGGTAGTCTGTACTGTCATGATGTGTCTATATTGTTTGATGAGTCTAAGCAGCTAATAAACACCAGCCCCTGATATCTACACCATTTCCTGATGAAACACAGCAATGGGCCTATTGCTGGCGTTCAATCCAGCTGTACGCGCATAAAACTGAAAAGACTACACGTTCTCTCCTACCAGGCTCCGGCTGCAGCGCGCTTGCACCAGGGAAATGACAGGGGCCATAGTTTTGGAAATAAATCCTGTTGCATGATGGGAATAAATACGACTTAACGTAATTCTTCAAGTTTACACTTCTATGAAGAAAGGCTTCTTAATCCATTTCTTTGAAGATTTCTTTTGACTGCATATGAATTTTTAAAATTTTATTGCAGAACATTTTGCCTAATGTTAACACACTGAGATACTAGTTAACTTCTTGGTCTCTAGCCCAATCTGTTTAAAAACAGATGAAATATAACAAAAGGGAAAATTTTAAGCTCTCTCCCCCCTCCTCCCTCCCTGGTGGGGAGGGGATCGGAGCTAAGCATGTTCCTTAGAAGGCATGTGCTAATAAGCATGTTCTTTAGAAGGCATACGCTAATAAGCATGTTTCTTAGAAGGCACGTGGTAAGCATGCTCTAGAAGGTATGTGCTAAGCATGTTCATTAGAAGGCATGTGCTAAGCATACTCCTTAGGAGCCATGTGCTAATAAGCATGTTCTTCAGAAGGCATGTGCTAAGCATGCACCCTAGAAGGCACGTGCTAAGCATGCGCCTTAGAAAGCATGTGCTAAGCATGTGCCTTAGAAAGCATGTGCTAATAAGCATGTTCCTTAGAAGGCATGTGCTAAGCATGTTCCTTAGAAGGCTTGTTTGGTCTCCGTTGCAACCGTGTGTCAGCCACTGGCATCAGGCGCTCAGTCGAGGCGGACCACGCACAGAAGAGCATTGCGGCACACCAAGGTATGGTCCCTTCAGGGTCTGCTCGGGCTTTCGGCAAGTTGTCGCTTGGTGAGGACATACCCCTGCCTTGCTGTCCTTCCCACCCCAAGGCTAAGCTCGAGCACCCAAGCAGGCCAAGGCATGGCCCTGATACCGTCAGGCCTCCATCCTTGCTGCCCAGGTACGAAGCTGTCCGCCTGTCGCTGGAGCACAAGCCCCCTTCATCCCACCCCTGGTGAGTGAGCAGCACGTGGTCCTCCCTCTCCTCCTCCTCCCCTACACATGCACGGCCCCGGGACCGAGTCGTCTACCCTGGACTTCAGAGTGGCTGACCTCTGCTTGGGCCCAAGACCCTCACTCCTGACTCTTTGACCTCAAAGATGAGCCCAGCTGTGACTCATTCAAATGAAAACGAGGGGACACCTCCAGAGCAAAGCCATCACCCCAAGTCCGGGGACAACTGCAGGCAGAGAGCGCTGCGCACGGCTGTCACTGCCTTAAGCCGCAGGGACAGGGGTCAGGCTGGTCCCAGAGCACCAGCACGCAGTACCGGCACTCTCTGGCCTCCCCGCGGCAGGTGGCGTCTAGTGTGGCTTCCCCAGAGCTCACTGCCTTCGTCCTCCGCTGCGGAACACGGGCCTCGTCTGCAAGACGGAGCCCCGGGGGACGGGGACGGCCGGGGGCAGGAGGCACGGCTGGTTCCCCCCACGCGGGAGAGCTCACGTTGAAACTGGCTTAACCCCAACCATCACCAATTGATGAGTTAACCACCTTTAACATGAGATTCAATAAAACATGCCATTTTTAACCTGGAACGGGTTCTTACAGAGTCACTCTCACGCATCTCATTATTAAACCTACCCTGACCCCTCGAGAGCGCGGCCGTGCTAACACATATTATAAGCTCACTGTCCATTAAATATTTAAACGCAGAGAAAGAGGGGAGGGAAAGAAGTGAATTCACAAAAGAGCCATGTGCCAAAGGAGAAAATTAAAGGATTCCAGCCAGTAAAGACCGACGGGTATTTTTTTCTTTCTTTCTATGACAATGCAAAAATGGTTCATGGAGAATATTTCACATCTTGCCTATATGGCAACTATGACATACCAAAAGCACCTACATTTTTTTTTTAATTTTTCTCAAAAAAATTTTGTTAATGGTAACAATGTCCCAAAAGAGTTGCCACCAACTGGAGGCATGTCGCCCCCCAAGATGCAGCACTGTGTGTATTGTCAAGGGGTCGTCCAGAGCCAGGGAGATCTGCCCAGCTCTCCAGCTGAGTGATTCTGTCATTTCAGTCCCTGCTATATGATGCTCTGTGTACTGGGGAAAAAAAAGGTAGCTTCTAGGAATGTCAATCAGTACTGAACAAGAACCTTTAAATTTTCTTTATTTTCTTTATGGTGAAGAGCATGGTAAACTTGTTAAGATAGCTTTAATAGAATGATACCTCTGCAGGAATATAGATGACAAAAATAATTTGTCAGATCGGTCAAACCAGCCTTTTATCACTGAGACAAAGCCCCATTTCGTGGTCATGCCTATACCTGGCAAGTGAAATGGAGAGTTCAGGCAATTTCTATGCAAACTGAGGAAATCTTCCCTTCACTTTTAATTTTCTAGGTGGTGTTTTAGGCACTTTGTGCCACGTTAACTAATTGAATTCCAACAACAGCCCTATGAGAGTGGTACTTAAGAGGAAGCAAGGGAGAGAGGTTAAGTAACGTACCCACATAGTACAGCAAACGTGGTGAAGCCAGGGTTCAAAGGCAAGTCTATTCCTGGGCTGGGGCACAGCCCAGAGCCTAAGGCCTGGGCTCCTTCCCGCCTCTAGTGCTGCGAGTTTAGGGTTTCTAAAAACTTGTAAAGTTTTTACCATAATTTTCCTCTTCTACACTATACCTAAAGACTGCATCAATCCACTGGTTTCCTCCCAATCAGGCACTCATGTATCAATGTGTGTGCTATGCACATGTATGTGCACATATGTGCATGCAATACATGAGGGCTGTCTGGAAAGTATGCAGCCACTGTTAACAACATAATGAGAAAGGTTACATGGCTGGACACTTGCTGGACAGCCCTCATGTATTTCATACACGCGTACAATTTATTTTTAAATGTAATCTAAGAACAAAATTACCGTTTGGGTTTTCTTCATGAAAAAAAGCAGGTAAGTTTCAAAGCCTATAATGAATGAAAGAAAAAAATAGTCATGGCTTTACCGTTATGCCAGGGAATCTCAGCCCCAACCCATGTGCCACCCGGCTCTAAAGGAACTATATTCGTGTTCCTTCATGGGGCGACTACCCGGGCTGTTCCACACCTACGTCGACGAGAAGCAAACGGAGGGCAAGCAAGATCAGCTACTGGTTATTCTGTGAGAGGAAAACAATGGTTCCCATGCATCCACGTTAACGGAGCCTACATTTTGGGGTTAGTTCACAAACGAATAGGGCAAAAATGTGCACTGGGATTTACAAATCGAATCAAAGTGTGGACAACTTATTGTTAGGTGAGTCACAGGTCACACCAGAAGACCCTGGTGCCTGGCTCTGCGTGAACTGCCTGCGTCACACAAGGTCTGTTTACGGGGACGCTGCTTTGGACATTCTGGGGGAAACTGTTACCTTCTGAAGACGCGAACTCCACGATGGAAGCAGAGCCTAGGTAGGGATTCATCTATACCTGGAGTCACGATGCCATTCCAAATTGCTTTTTTATGCAGCACCAGTAAGTGAAGTTAACAAGGTAGGTGCACAGAAAACTTTCAATTGATATTTGCTGACATATTTTTTATAAAAGTGATCTAAGCCAAGGGAAAAAAAAAAAAGGGACCTGAGTATGATAACAAGAAACATTAAGTTACCCTTGTGTTGTATCCTTGCAGCCAGGGACAAAAGCCACAGTGGACTGTAAGTTAGGATTTCTTCCTAATAGCCACCGACGTGCGTGAAGCGCCTAAAACAATGACTGCATAGTAAGTGCTCAATAAAACTGTCATCATCGTTATTGTACATAGTACAGGAGTTTCTCTGAGGGAGAGAGAAGGGTCCCGTTCAAAAGAGAACATACAGAAAAGAGCAGCCTTCCTTGGTTACCTGGGACAGGTACAGGCAGCTATTACAGCTCAGCTCCCAGCCTTTTTTCATACATACTAATAACCCAGTGATGGAGAAAAACCTATAGGATCTGAAATTATAAATCTGCTTTTGGCTTACTGGGCTCCAAGTCATCCTTTTTATTATAGCTATGATGCCACCACCTATTTACATTTCTGTTAAAGGCACGTGGTATACGAGAGGGGGAAAAACAGGCAACGTAACCATTTAGTCCTGGCAAAAAATAAAATAAAATATCGTAGGAAAACTAGATTGCTCTGGGTGGAATTCTATGAGGGAATTTGGCGTCTGTTATGGTGATTAAGTCATCATTTCTGACAGATTACTCTAATCGGCTGTCAAATAGCATTCCACAACCCCATCTGTAACTTGGCATCCCAGTTACTCAGCCCATGCTACCTTCTGTGTATAAAACACACACCAAACAAGACGAGGTACAGCCCGGCATTTATTATACTCATTAGCTATGATTAGGTTCTGTGTTTTCATACTAAATAACACACGCTTCCATTTTGCCTTATTTAATCTTAAAATTGGAAGAAAAATGAATAGGCTTCAAATAGGAGGCACAGACCACAAATAAAAAATTAACTGTTCTGATCAACTTGTGAGTATAATGCTTTTGGAAGCACTGCTATTCAAAAATAACAGCAATCTTTTCCTAGTTCAATTTCCCTACAAATATTGTATTAGTTACAAAGGTAAGTAAATCTATGCCACTTTTAAACCCTCTTGTCAGATGCAGTGTGCCTAATTAGCTATTATTTCAGTAGAAGGTATTATTGTGTTTGGCAATATTACTGTGAGCAGAAAATCATTTCTTTGGTAATATTTCAGTTCTTCCTCTGTGTTACTGTAACTTGGTGATGTATCAAACAACTGGAACCAGTCAATTGTGCTCCCTAATAAAAGCAAAGCGAAACTAGTTAATTAAGAGACTGTTCCTACGTCTGTCTAGAACCTTCTGTTTAGATCTATATGCTTTAACAACAACAAAAGTTGAGGGTATGAAACAATTTTGAAAATGGAGGTAAATGGGAAGATTCAACGTTCAGAAAAACTTCGTGAGGTTGTGGTGCCATGCTAGGACAGCCACGCCACAGCAAAAGGCCACGAGGATTTTGTGTGATAGTTGGAAGACCACAATCATACCGATTAATGGGCTAAAATTAAGAGAAACATAATAATCTGCCCTCACCACCGAGTGGGAAATATACTGAATCCTTTCTAACCATGATTTCTTTTTGATTTGTGGAATTGTCTTCCAAAGTCAACGATGGATGCTCCAATACTAATTCTTCCAGATGTTATCCAGATGCTAAATTAGACAGGCTGCCTAATTTGGCCATGCAAAATACACACTGAAATGGTAATTAGCCTGACCTGGCCATTAAAGGAGCGGTTTAATGACCTGGTAGTTCGTTTACATTTCCAATCCTAGATTCCACATGCCAACAAACTTAGCACCATCTCGTATTTTAAGAGAAATGAGTCTGGTTTGAAAGCAAATTACCCTTTTGACATTAGTCTCTGCCCACGACACCTCTGGCCTCGGTTCTCACACGGCCTCTGGCTCCCTCCCCGATGCCGGCTGTCTGTCTTCAGGCAGTTCATGGTTACTCATTTCTCAGCATCCCGCATGCTGGGATGAACAAAAGCCCCGCCTGCCGGGAGAGGGCGGCCGTGCAGCCCCCTTCGCTACCCTTCACTCTGGGTGGCAATGGCTGCTTTGTCTAACGGGGTCCCAGTGCAGAGAACCCCCGGATGTGCCTGCCCCAAACTGCAAACTGCCTCCTCACCTGGCTTTTCCCAGCTTCCTTCCTTCCAGGGCTCAAAGCTGTGCACGGCGATCTTACACTACTTCCCGGATCATCTTTGCTTAGGCTCTTTCGGCCTCACCCCTGCGCCTCCCCCTCCACAGGAAATACCTTTGGACAAGGAAACCTGCCCTGACTGGACTTGAATTTGGGCCACCCGCTGCAAACCTATGATGCTGGACGGAGACTGTGGCTACAGGGGAGGAGCACTGTTCTCCGGGACGAGCGCACCTCCCTTTGTTCCCCAGACCTCTCATGCAAAGCTCTGGCTTGGCCCCCAAACGTACTTAATTTTCTTCCCTTTGGAATTCGCAGTTTAGATCTCTGCTAGTTTCTTTTCCTTCTCATACTCCTGTCTAATTCCACCTCCGTGGCTAGGTCTGCTCTCCTGCTCACTCGGATTCCTGAGTGGCCTCTCACCAGTTCCGTCACTGCCTTCCCAATCATCGTGTACACCGCCGCCTCTCCAATCTGTCTAAAACTCAGGTCTAGAAGCTTCTCTGCTCAAAAACGTTCAACTATTTGCCAAATTAAATCCCGGCTCCTCGGCCTGTATTACAGGGAACTCCTCTCCTTGCCAGCAGAGATTGCAGGCGAAAGTGTAATCATTGAGCCACTTTCTCTTCTAATCTCAGCAAATCGGACAACTCCCTGTTCCCGGAACTTCTGCCACATGCTCATCCACAAAAAGGCAAAAACGGCCTCTTCATGTATACATGGTATCTCCTTTGCCAGCACAACTGTCGTGTTTGTTATACAGAAACATCTATACTTCGAGCTAGGTTGAATCAAGTGAAATTGCCATTTTTGCAGATCCAAGAAATGGTTTAACAGTGACAATTTCATATGGTTGGACCTAATACTGCATAGCAATGGAACTTGCTATGATCTTCTCTTCAGGTGGCTCATTAAAAGTGCAAAAAGTCCAATTTCTGCAAGGCTCTTTGATTTCTAAGGTTTGGAGAGCTTTCCAGTAATCCATCTGCAACATTTACTGGTTTTAATTCAAGTTACATTAAACGCTGACTTGATGACTTAAAACAATACTACACTCTGAACCAACTATGGGATTGATGAGCGTTTCCTGGACAACCCCAGGCAGCCTTCGTCCACTCCACACGGCTGTGATGCTCTGTTAATATTGCTCATGCTTTCTCCTGCGATCTCTAGTTACACCTTCAAGGCAATCTAAAGCCACAACAAAAAAACACCCCTCTAAACAAGCAAATCTTTGAAACCTCTAGTTCTAAACTAAGTTGGAACACAAGTCAATTGTATTTTATCTTGAACCTTTTGACCGGGTACAGGTGTTTCATCAACTCAACGAAAAAGCGCCAATGAATTCTGTATTCAAATACGATCCTTCCACAGCTTAGACTGTGAGTCCTGAGTTGGTCGAGCTGCTTTGCCAGCCACGTTTATTAATTAGTGTCTAACATTTCCATCTCTCTGCAAGTTGCAACCTCTCATAAAAAATGCATGATTTGATTGGTTTAGGAATGACAACTTCATTTACAGCAGACAAACACCACACCTTACTCAGCGTTCTTTTTACATTCATTTATTTAACTACCTCCATGGCCTTTGGGATTTGTATTAAATAAGTGAATGAATGTAGATAACTGGGGTAATTTTCCTTTCTTAATCATGCTTAAGCAAAAATGATTACATCTCTATTTCTTTTTTTTAAACAAATGAGTCTGGCCCAAAAAAAAAAAAAATTCCCTACTAGAAATAAATGGCAAGTTTTGAAAAATGCCTTAAGGGCTATTTCATATTACTCATGTTTAAAATGCAAATCCATTAAACAGCTGAGTAAGACATCAGATATTGTTTTTAGCAGCTATATTTATTCATTTCATCTTCTACAGTGGTTGTAGCTTTGGTTGATATTTCACCAAATGAAGATCTCTCCCCTAGTGCTAATTCTTTATGAGTCTGAGTTTAATTTCACCATCTCACTTTAATTTCTACCTTCTACCCTAACATGTGAGACCGTTTACCAAATTTGGAAATTACTTGTTGGTAGAGCTTAGAGAAATTATGACGACAGTTCAGTTGTTCTACAAATATCCTTATGCTGAAGCTCAGTCTTCTAAAGATCGAATTCAAGGCTTGGGCTTTCAAATATTTGGCATGTAACCAAAATGTAAATGGCAAAGGTAAATGTAGACAAACACTGTCTGAGACAATCATCCGGGAGAGATTTTATATTAAGGAATAAAGCAAGAATCCCTTATCGACAGTGCTTGATCTGCAAAAGCCAGTCCACTCCCATGCTTTCTTACAGCGCTGGATGTACAGCACTCAATCAGGATTGGAGATGCTTGGGCTCTTTGCGTTTGCTTTGTGGTACAAAGGAGACCACAGTTAGAATCCTATGGTCTGGTCTGAGTTTGAATCTTTTGCTTTGCCAATCATGAGTACTGAAGAGTCACATCACTTGACCCATACGTAAGCCATTCAAACTCTTGTTTGCAGCAAGGATCATACTGGAAAACTCACTGTGTGAGCATGAGGACTGGATCAGATCACACACAGGGAAGTACACAGCAAACTGTAAAGTACTGCATGGTTATAAACTCTCTTCATTCACTTAAGGGTTTCAACTGGAGTAAAAAACGCTTTGTGGCTCTGCACGTGTTGAGGTCACACCCTGCGCTTCCAGCCTGCATCTTGCCGGGGTTTGTCTGCCTGACCGACAGGGCTGCTCCTGGGAAGGACCGAGGCCCCTTCCTGCCCCTCACCCTGCCCCGTCGGTTTGTAAAGAGGTCTTGGGTTTTCATGTTGCGACAGTGTCTCTGAGTAAAAGCTATCCTCCTCAAGAGTTCGTTTATTCAACGGACATTTACTAAGTGCCACCTCTGGCACGAGGTGCTCAGCTGGGCTCCGAGAACGTCCCTTCTCAAGGAACAGAACGGGAGAGACGGAGATGCCAGCAACGCAGGGGAACAAGCACGGCACGTGGCAGGACAAGGTCAAGCACGTGGCACAGCGGGTCACAGCGAAGGGGCTGCTCACTCCTGCCCTCCCAGGACCATGAGACAACGTGCCTTTGTCTCAGGGCTGGGTGCAGCGTGAGCGAGAATGTTCTAGAGGCTGAAGGAAAAAGGAAGGGGCACGGTTGGAGCTTGGGTCTCACCCTCGACACTCAGCAGTCACGTGTGTTTTCTCTGCCACACGACACAACGTCCCCGCCCCGGAGGGTAACGTACAGCTCCGCTACACACCGTCCTCTCCCCGTGGAGAAAGCATTTGCAAGACTAATAAGCACCAGTTACTACAGGGATGACCTCGAAAATCCCCTAATCCCTTCTGTGCTTTTATTAGCCGCGATGACAACTGATAAGCCCCGAGTGACAGAGCGGGAGGGATTCTGGAGCCGCTGCTCGGATGGGATACCGGATGTCCTCACCGACTGGAAGGTGAGGTCGGGCGGCATTCTGCCGAGGTGGGCAGACCTGTTCCCGTGGACAGGTGACAGAGGGACAGGACGGGTTCGTGGTGGGAAAGCGATGACTTTAGCACTGCAATTCCCCACGGACCATTTGAACGGATCTGCTCAGTAACAGGTACTGGGTATCTGGGTTTGGGGCTTAGCAGACAGGTCTGATTTCGAGGTAAGTATTTGGCAGTCAGAAGCCGATGGAGGTAGTGGAAGCCATGAGAACAAATGACAGGGGCCTGAGCAAACCACACGGTGAGGGAAGAAAGGGTGAGAACAGAACCCGGGGCACATCGATTTTTAAGGGGCAGTATGTGCTCACACTCTCTGCTTGCAATCCCTATAAAAATACCCCAATTCCTTTATACTGGGAGAACGTGTTCCTGATTTCCCTCGTGTGAGGAAGGCACCGAGAAGGCACATGGCCTAAGGCGTCCTTCTCTGTTTTTTTCCTCTCAGCTCTGCTCCAGCCCAGCCTCCTCGACGTTCTGAGCAGCAGGCCAGGTCCGACCTTCCCTTTCAAAAACCAGCACTGAGCCCGGCCAGCTGGTGTATTTATCCTTTCATTATGTAGAGTTTTACTAAGTTAATTTTCTTTCCCAGTAAAGCTTTTTAAAGTTACCACTGGAAATATTTAACATCCATATCATAATAAAATTTGAAGAATATGTCATGCTTAGAAAAGAGGGTCAAGATAAAATGCCTGGCCGGGTGCGGTGGCTCATGCCTGTTAATTGTAGCACTCCGGGAGGCCAAGGCAGGAGGATCACTTGAGGTCAGGACTTTGAGACCAGCCTGAGCAAGAATGAGACCCCGTCTCTACTAAAAACAGAAAAAAGTAGCTGGCCAACTAAAAATAGAAACAAAAAATTAGCCAGGCGTGGTGGCGAGTGCCTGTAGTCCCAGCTACTCGGGAGGCTGAGGCAGGAGGATCACTTGAGCCCAGGAGTTGGAGGTTGCTGTGAGCTAGGCTGACGCCACGGCACTCTAGCCCGGGCAATAGAGCGAGTCTTGGTCTCAAAAAAAATGCCTATGAACACATCCAAAGAATCCTATAGTATCTATCCAACCAAATACTGCCATGAGAGACTCTGGTACTATTTGGGAACTATGCCTTGGCACAGGTGACCGACAGATCTGCCTTACATGAGCACCCTGACAGGTGTGCAATGTGTTCTGCCATCTTCCTTTTCCCATCTGCGGATGTGAGCAGCTGTCTCCTACGAAGCAAACTACATAAAACATGGGTATGCCCTTAAAATCAGCACAGCACACGTCTAACCTAGCCAACCTCATTGGGCAATCTCAGGAGGAGCCCCCGGAGGAGGGCACGAGAGAGTCCAGACCTCATGCTCACTAATAAGCTGATGTACTGACTGTGGCCACTTGACCCTGTGGCTGTGTGAGTTACTCGCTTCTGATCTGTTTGTCCCCAAGACCAAGGGCGAGGGAGACTTAGAGGCACAGTTGCTGCTGATGAGAAAACAACGAGGCTTAGTAATCTCTACAAATGTATCACGAAGAAGCAGAAGCTATATTGTGGCCCCCAATCTGTTGATACAGCTCTAATCAGATACTGAAATATGGAAATGGGGAGAGGAATGTGGGAATGAAAGATTATCAGCCGTATACAAACTTTCCTCTAGAGTCAGTCCCGGGTTGCGATGAGCAAACAACACACAGAGCATGCCTATTTCTGCAAGAGCCACAGGAACCCTGGTCATTGTCATCTTCCACTCTATGCACCCCTTCCGGATGCGCTTTTCTGTTCAGGTCTGACCCACCTCGGACAGGTGTCAGATGCCACGTTTGCTTTCTTCTCTAGGCAGGGGCTCTTCACCTGTCCTGTGTTACTTTGCTTTCTTTTCCACTCATATTTGCTTTTCAATTTCAGTTTCTTATTTGGTCAACTAACCACAGCTCACTCTCAGGTGCGGGACTGATGGGCAACAGCTGTTGATTTAGGCAAACACTGGCCAGTGAGTCTCAGTTTTATGTGACAAAAGAGGATTTTGTGCTTCCAGACTGCTACCTAGGATGTCTGCTGTACTTTAAGTGCTTAGGAATGACCCTGAACGTGAAAAACTTCTCCAGACCCACAAGAAGTAAGAACGGAAAACAAGAACTCACTCAAGGGGAAATCTCACACTGCTCGGGGCAGATGACATTCTTTTTAAGCCTCGCCTATTGCAAAAAACGTATGTATAATACACAGCGTCCCATCTTATGCGGTACTATAGTCTACCCTGGCATTCATGTAGGTAGTTCAATTCTCTTTGCCAACAAAGTCTCTCTAGCTGTGGGTATCAACAGAAACAGGTTAATCAATGCTTTGCTTTCCTGGGAGGGAATTCCAAGTCCCTGAAGGATGAAATAGCAGGGCCACCACACTCTTATGCTTTCTGCAAGGTGGAAAGGAGCTGCCCAGTTTCACAGGTTAACTAACTCTTTACGGCAGGAGACTGCTCCTTGTGCTTTAGAATGAGCTTCTCCTGGCCAGTGAAACTGTGCTTCTAGCAGCATCAGTTCCATTCACCCCCTTATAGTCGGAGACATATGAATTCTACGCAAGGCCCATTCAGAGATTTCCCAGCAGGTTTCTGAGTATGGTTGGTAGCCGAAAGTCCAGCTGCCCATTCAAGGATGCTGGAAAACAAAGGACATTCTCCTGTCTGCATTTACTTCTTGACCTCCCAATCCTGCACGGTCAGAACGTCTCAAAGGCCTCAGGGAAGGCAGTGGCCTCTTACCCACAGAGGGTCTCTCTGGCTCTCGGGTGAGGGGCAGGGCACACCCACGTGGTGCCTGCACCCACACTCAGCTGCCCCACAGCGAGTGGCATCGGCGGGGCCTGGCTCAGCACAGCGCTGCTCTAACTCGACTATGCACTCTTAGGATGCAGCTTTTCTCAATGTTTAAAAATTTTTAAATTTTCCTTTTCACAGCATACAATGCGATGCTTTGATACAGACACACTGTAGAACGATTACCGCCATCAAGCTCATTAACGTCCCCGCCACCTCGCACGGCTATTTCTGAGAGTGTGAGTGAGAACGGGTGTGGGGTCTACATTTCTGACACCTTTTCCCATGACATCACGGCTGGTGGTCCGCTGACCACGGCTGGCGCAGCAAGACCACGCTGTGCTTGCGGGAAGAGATGCAGCAGGCAGGAGCGTGTCCCTAGACATTCACATGACTAATCCTCTTAACAAGTGGTTCTCAAACTTGCCTGAACCATTTGGGGAGCTTTGAAAATGCCGATGCTGGGCTCTCCTCCCAAGAGATTCCTCTTTGCCTGTGCAGTGGCCGGGCACACGTAGTTCTGGAAGCTCCCCAACTGACTGTGTTGCGCAGCCAAAGTTGCAAATCCCTGCCCTCGTTTTAGACACAAATGGCCTTAAGCGTTCACGACAGCTTCATCAATTCCTGATAAATTTCATCTCCCTCACGTGTCATTTTAGGTGAGTCTCCAGGAAGATTACTGTCACCTCTTTGGGTCTTTCTCAGAGAACAAAAATGAGAAAAGGAAACACCAAGTTCAACAGCCTCACGCCACAGGGTGTAATGATATGGACAGGTGACCCGGGCTGTGAATGTCAGATTCTTTAAAATGATGTGTTTGGCATCCTCTTGCAGAGAAATCGCAAGGCCTGGTTTCCTAGAAGAGCAACTGGCTCAGGGTTAGGAGGAACGATCTGTTGTCCCCCCTCCACCACTCAATGGCACGTGATTTGGCACATCACCTGTCACCTGGCCTTACTGGGCTTTAGTTTCTTCATCTATCAAGTCAGGAGCTTGGACACCACAGCTCCCTACAGCCTGACCTATGATTTGGTCCGGCCTACGTCCTCCCCATGCATCCTTTCCTCCTCTGTGGATCCATGTAACATTTAAACATAAAGCCTACTGAAATCAGCTACAGGATTTCCTGGGCTTTTGACTCTTTTTATTTTCCTTACTGGTAACATTTTGTTTCTGTTAATGACCTATATAGGGGTTTTATACCTGGCAACTTTGAGGAGCAATTTAGGTAACTCAGTGACTGATATTCTCTAGTAAATGATAAAATGGTATTTTGTGAGTTTTTTTTTTTTTTTAGTTGTGATTATAGTTAGTGCCACTATGTGCTTCAGAAGGAATCTAAGATAGAACTGATTACACCTGAGGCTAAAACTCCTGCACTTCTTTAAACGACAGCTTACAAACAGCAGTAAATCATTCATCAGATATCAGCAATGAATTAGGAAGACAGGACGAGGTGCGCCTGAATTAACTGACAGTGGTCTTTTACCTCATACTCGTATCTAGCTGGAGTAGGTAAATTACTAGCAATAAAAGATATTTATCGATTTATCATTAGAGAAATTTTCTCTAATAGATGTAGCCTCTTTAAGTCTCTTGAACTTACAACAACAGATTTCCAGTTGAAAAGGCGACCAGAATACGAAAACAAATGACTATTTTATTATTTGCATGAGTTCAAGTATATATAAAGCTCATGGCACAGTTACCTGCACCTAGTAAACAATAAATGTTAACTATTACTATTACTTTATTACTTGAACAATTATTTGTTTAAAATTATTTAAATTCTGAAAGCCACTGAAATACAGCAATCATGCAGACCAAATGTTTACAGAACATGTGCTCGATGTACCTATTCTCAAATTCTGCAACTGCTGTGCTGACGTTATACCTAGCATACTATATGCGATGACAGCAATTAATGTTCTATTTCCTAATTCCTCTGACTTGGGGATAAAACTTACTGTACACTGGCTCAAACTATCTAACAGTTTCCCGGCATATATTTAAAGATATGCTCTTCCAAGGAAACCAAGATACTGTACACCTGCTGGTATGTTTATCAAGTGCTGAATGCCACAGATTAAAATATACCCTGTGACCCATAGTCACTCAGTGAAGTTTCCAAGAGTGGAGCCGAGTTTCCGGGGAACCTGTCCTCTGTTCTCACATGGTTGTTCCTGTTCCTGATGTGTGACAGTGTTGTAGAAAGTGTCAGTCACTGAGAACGTCCTGGTCCAACTGAGGCCCGTAGCCACCAGCAGCAGCACCAGCTGCGACTCTCCCAACAAAGAGGCAGAGACAACTTGAGCTTCCGAAATACACCTGTCATTTGAATTCACACAAGAGCAGAAAGCACACAACAATGGGCAGAGAGAAGTGGCCACAAAACCCACCCTATCATCCTGGCCAGTGCTCTGGCCTTCACTCCTAACTGGCCTCTTGATGGGCTGGTTGGACAGAGGACGGCAGGAGGTGGGACAGCACTTAGGGCATAGCGGCATAGCACCCTGCTCACCCTGTGACCAAGAGAGTGGCAGCTGCTGTATCACGCGGCTAGCGAGGGGACCCTGTTCACCCGGCCACACTGGCTGCGGTGTCTGCTGCCTGGATCTCTTCCTCAGCACGCTCCTCTGCAGTAGAGCCTGGCTCCTGCTCAGACTTTGGCTTCCTCATCAGTAAAACAACAGGCAGAACCAGTTGCTTTCTAAAGGCCTCCAGGTGTTTTTCAGGGTAGCAGGATGTGTGCCAGCAGGTGCCTCAAGATTTCTGGTTGTTTCCCAACTTCAGCTCTGTGCTCCGTTGTAGGTGACAGCACTTCTGCTTTCCCTCCTGGGGGGAGCTCCGTGCCCCCACCCTGCCCTTCCTCCCCGGAGCAGGGAAGCAGAGAGACGGGGGCAGCAGGATGGAGACAGGGCATTAGAATGCGGATGGGGGACTGGGACCGCAGCCTGTGGATGCCGATAAAGAAAAGCACCCCAATAACATGAATGTCAATGAGATGCTGTTGGTGAAGCTGCACTCCTCCAAAGAGGGATGTTGCATTTATAATCATTTGCGCAAAGTAGTGCCTCTTACAGCAGTGACTGTCTTTGATCTCCAGCTTCCTCTCAGAGAGCTGTGTGAGTAACCTCACACCCAAGTTTCAGCCAACACCTTGTCTCCCTCACTGAATGCTCTTTATGACTTGTGCCTGCACGATGGAGCACAATGGAGCACAATCCACATCTCGGGCAGAGCTGCAGCCACGTGTCCCCAGTGCTCCTGTTGTGGCAGCACTGACTCATGTGCGTGTGCATGTGTTCATTTGCTCGTGTGTGCATGTGTGTATGCGCTCACGTGTGTACATGTACTCGTGTGCACAGGTGCTCGTGTGAGTGCATGTGCTCGTGTGCGCACATGCTCATGTGTACATGCATGTGCATGCATGCATGTGCCCATGTGTGTGCGTGTGTGCACTTGTGTGCGCACATGCTTGTGTGTGCATGGGCTCATGTGCGTGCACGTGCTCGTGTGTGTGCATGTGTTCGCATGTGTGCATGTGCTCGCTTGCGTGTGTTGCCATCTGCCTAGCTGACTTCCAGGTCTACAGAGCTGCCCCTGGGCGCCATCCCATGCAGCAGGAACTGGCACGACCCTGCCGTTCTGCACCCACTGGCGAGCTTCAGGAGGGGCTGGGGTCTCAGATTTATTTCGTGACAGCTCCAAAGGGAGCAAACAGAGTCCTCTGAGACCCTGTACCGGGCCTGGCAAGCCTGTGCCCAGGGCAAGGCAGACGGGACAACAGCCCCTCGACTATGAGTCCAGACACACTGGTTTGAACCCAACTGCCTGTAAACTCACAGCTACCAGCTGTGTAACGCCGGACAAGTTACTCATTTTCTTTGAGTTTCAGCTCCCTTGCCAGTAAAATGGTGCTATCCAACATGTGCCTTGTGGAGCCGTGAAAATCAAGATACAGTTACAGAGCTCCACATGGGCAGTCAATAAAGGGACAGCCTGTACCTGTGCAATGACAGTTTTTACAGTTGAGCTGCGCTGGCCTCCCGAGTCATGCTCCTTACTCCCTGAAACGGGGCAACGCTATGCCTACACCCGCCTGACCAGGCCACCCTCCCAGGGAGTCTTAGTAACTTCTAGTTCTGTCACCGCTTTGCTCAGGGAGGTCAGAGAAGTTAATTTAATCTCTCAAACCTCCCTGTCCTCGGTATAACAAGGTGAACGCTACCAATACATCACCTGAAATATTTTTAGAAGGGATAACAAACAAACAACCCTGTAAAGCCATTTACAAACAAAGACAACTCACTTATCCATGTTACCTGGGGACAGGAATTAAACAGATAAAAGAAATCCACCAATAATCCTGAACCCTCATCAGGCTCAACACCCTTTCTTGTCAAACCCAGGCTGCAAATGAGGAATGAAACTGACTTTTTAGAGTCCATTCCCTTCCCTTCCCTTTCTCCGTTCCCTGCTGGAAACATTATTGGGGCTGAGCTCCCTTTGGTGCTCGACCAGAGGGGAGAGCAAAGCAGACCCCCAGAGAACCTCAGAGTGGACAGTCAAACTCAAATGATCCACATTGTCTACACAAAGTGCTCTAAAATTACTAACCAGTAACTGAAGCAAGTGGGTCACACATAGATTTTTTTTCATTAACTAGGATAAGACTACAGACAATACATGGACAGTGAAGAACAGTCCTGCAAGATCGGAAAGAATCATTTAGTCCAAGCCCTTCGTTTTGCAGATAAAGGAAGGAAGGAATTCCAAGGGTTTCTAAGCGCTGAAGGAGGGGATGGCATCACAAATGTGTGTTTTGAGTGCTGATGGGACACAGTGACAGTCAGGAACAATAAGGAGCATAAAAGAGAACATTTGTCACAGTGTCCCTTTCTGCAATCTCCCACACGTACTGTTTACTGTTTATCCTTTCATCTCGGTGGCTTGTGGGCAGTGAGAGCTGTTGATGATACAGTCCTGAAATACTGCTCTATCAAAACAACTGTAATAGCCTGTGCCATAATACTAATGAGACTTCCCGAGCACCTGTGTCCTACGACAGTCTAGGGCTCAAACAAGCAGCAGGAGCAGGGAGGCTTCTTGCCCCGCCCCTCCCTCCCCTGCACTAATCAGACCAGACCTGGCTGAGCTGAGCAGTCCCAGGTCTCCCTTTGATATTGGCCTTGGCTCCCCCGTGTTCAGCCATTCTGTATTTCTTGGTGGGGAAGAACCTTGGGGCTCCCAGGAGAATCCTCTTCACATGTACCCGAGTCATATGCTTCATTCATGGCCTAAAGCTTCAGGCTACGGACTGGCCTGCCTGTTCACCTGAGCCGTGCCCACCTCACACGGGAAAGAGTCAAGGTCATAGCATGTCCAGGTGAAGAATCTGCACAGAAACGCCATACTCTAACAGAATCTGGACAATTATCTAGCCTTTTTTTTTTTTCAAACCTTTCCCCCTTTCAACTACCATACCCCTTGCTATGCAATTCCATCTGGACCTTTTAATCAAATTCATGGGTTCTCCCCCCAAATCATCTTTCGAAATCTTACCAACCTTTTGGGAACCGACGTTCATATAAGTGAACTTAATATTCCCAGTTTACTCTTGTACTATCGCAGAGAAACGATTTTCTCTGGACTCTACTACTTCCCTTTGCCATGTACCATCCTACCACACCCTCACGTGGTAACAATGACACCAACAGCCCTCAAACAACGACATGCAGCACTTTTGCAGATCTGACCGGGCAACCCCAGTGCTGGGGCTTTTACACACATTCCCTCATTAGTGCTCCCAAAAGTCCTATTTACTAGGTGTGTAGCTGGGACTATGCTGTTTGCAAAACAAAGCAGTAGTGCCTTCCGCTTAGTTCTACGGCCAAGAAGCGGTGCAGCTGCTCCCTGTTGCACCCTGTGCTAGCATTTCCAACTTTTCCCCACCAAAGAGTCCTGATTAATTTTCTCCCAGATTTCCTTGTACAGAGTGGGCCACGTTTTAAAAGTAACTGGGTTTTCCTTTTAGTTATTCAAAGCCATACATCAATAACCGCCGATCAAAGTTATCGAACTGATGGATTGCCAGCCGTACACAAAACTGCCTGCTCTTCAGGTGGCACGTACAATTTCATGGTGGGTGAAATAGTCGATTTCCAGTGGCTTTTTTTTTTTTTTTGAGACAAAGTCTCACTCTCTTGCCTGGGCTAGAGTGCCGTGGCATCAGCCTAGCTCACAGCAACCTCAAACTCCTGGGCTCAAGCGATCCTCCTGCCTCAGCCTCCCGAGTAGCTGGGACTACAGGCATGCGCCACCATGCCCAGCTAATTTTTTCCATTTTTTTTTGTTGTTGTTGTTGTTGTTTGGCTAATTTCTTTCTATTTTTAGTAGAGACGGGGTCTCGCTCTTGCTCAGGCTGGTCTCGAACTCCTGACCTCGAGGGATCCACTCGCCTTGGCCTCCCAGAGTGCTAGGATTACAGGCGTGAGCCACCATGCCCGGCCTTCCAGTGACTTTTTAATGAAGCAGTAAAATATACTTTCCCAGTTTCCTGGGCCTGTGGACTGGGGCCCACTGTGCCAACAAGTTCCTTTTATCCTCCAACTTTCGCTTGGGTTAAAGATACGAGCTGGGAGCAACCTGGCTGAGCCCCTGCAGGCAGGGTCTGCACCTCAACCTTGCCCCTTCACACTGGCCTGGCTCCCGGTGGGAAGGGGCCTCTACACCCACCCCTGCCCCCAGGGGACTCCTCTGGAACCACACTCCTTGGCACTTTATCACACTGCTTAAAAAAGACATCTTGAAGACAGACAAAATCCTTACTTTGGGTTTAGCTTTCACTTCTATGGGATTTAAGCATTATACGAACACAGCACAGACCGCCGGGGAAGGGGTTGCTCTTAGACAGTCCCAAGAGGCCAAATATCTCTGCCCAGGCCAGATTCTGCAAATGTAGACATCTGAAGAATGCACACGAAATGCACGTCCCGAGTGATACATTCCACAGCAAATTTATTTTGCACGTTGGGTGGCTACCCAAGAGCAGTTCACCCGTACGGGACAGATCTGGCAGGAACAAGGACTTGTCAGGCAGATGTGGTCAGGGCTGAAGCAGCTTCCCGGGCAGTCTCCCACTCAGCCTGCGGTAGGCAAGCGAGGGCAGGGATCGCCATGAACCGCAGTTCTCAAGCACCCTCTCACGCACCATGAATCAGCCACGAGCCGGATTCAGAGCACAAACAAAGGATTCTAATTATACTCAGGAACTGAGACAGTTGATGAAGCCTAAAATAAGAAAGTGGACTACAAAGTAATTAAGGGTATGTTTTCAGGCCAAACAGGAAAGTGGGACTTTGTTATATATTCATGCATTTATTTGGACTGATACCCATATGTGCATGTAAGATAGTGTATGTACACATATATGTGAACAGATCTCTGTGAAACAAATTATATCACTTAACATACATACATGTAACAAATATACATTCACCCTATATTCTGGAACATTGGTAGTATTTGTGGGCAGAATTATCTTTAAAGAAACAACAACTTGACTCCCTTGGAAATATGTCATAAACTAACCTGTGTGGCCATTAAATATCTGATAGCTATTTATTCAACATTTTCTGTGTATGAGCCTGGTGGGAGGCTCTGTTTGTTGGGGATTCACTTATACAGGGCGTGGCTGTTGCTACTGTATTCCCTAGTATCTAGAACCGTGCCCGGCAAACAACAGAAACTCAGTATTTGTTGAACGAATATATGAATGCTCTGTTTGTTCCACCTGATATAAGACTGTGAGCACTCAAACCTGTTCATATGGATGTTCTGGCTGTTTCTCCATAACAATTTTAAATAAAAGGCATCTACGAAAAAAAGTTCACTGAACTTGGCCCAGTTCGGCTTCCATTCTAGTGGGATGGTTTGGGGGAGATGTTCCCGTGATACGAGCAGATGGGGGTCTGAGAGATTTTATGACAAAGAAATAATGATGATGATGATGATTAAAATAATAATAATGATGGCCCTGAGAACAAAGGCCTTAAGTACAGAATAACTAGGACAGGGAGCTCAAAGAAAATGAGTACCTGAAAATACATTAAAATAGGCAAACTGAATTTGGCCCCGGCGAGAGTCAAGTGGCTCTGCGGAAAAGAATGACAGCCCCCAGCAATTCCGCTGTTCAAGAACACTTCTGTGGAGAGCTGAGCTAAAGTTGCCTGGGAGGAAAGTGCCTACGCACACAGGTAAATTGCTTCTGCCAGGGCAAGCCGGGAAGGGGCCACTCACTCCGTGTGGGCGAACACGCTTGTCCCACGAGGCCATTTACTTACAGCCTCTTCCTACCGGATCAGGCTCATTTGTTTTTATATCTCAACACTACGTGTAGGCCTTGCTCACATTGCGTGCGTGCTTATAAAACACCTTTCAGTATGCCACTGCTAAAATGAGTGCTCTAAACAAATGTTCTCTGAGGGCGGTAACTCCTTAATATAAACTGCATTTAATAAAACCGGTAGTGATTCTAAAAAGAAAAGGGTAGAGGCATATTCAGGGAGAATGTCTGGAAGAAATTTGCAATTAATATTTTACAAGACATTGAGATTCCATAGATTCCTCCTCCTCGCTGCTAAAACTTAAGAGCTTTTTCAAAACTGTATTCCTCTCTGTTATTACATCCTTAATTAAATTAATTTATACAGTGAACGCTCTAATGAGACCGCTGCAGATTTTCAATCAAAAAGCCTCATTGCCAGAGACAATATGTGTGAAGACCTTGAAAAAAAGAATGACATATGGCACTGTGCTGACACCAGCACAAGGATATTTGGCCCTGACATTTGATTACTGAAAAGATCTCGGTAGTTTTTCTGTGCCTCCATAAAGGTTTTTATTTTTTAATTGAGCTAAATTAGGTCAAAAGAAAACAAAACGAATCTTGCAAGTTGCCTTTGCAAAGATCTCTCTCTGGGAAGGTACAATGGCAGACAAGGACATTTCTACTGAATCATACTACCAGTTGGGTTGTGCCTTCCAGAAACCCTAAAGTAAGGGGGCCATCTCCAAGCCCAAGCTCATACGTCATCACAAAGTGGAGGCAACCAAAATTTGTCCAAAAACACAAGTGGCCCAGCAGCGGAAGAGCTGGTCTAATCATGCTGCACCAAACCCAGTGGCTCATCGAGTAGCCCAGGCTGTGTAGACACAGCCATGGTATAATCTTCAGGCTATGAAGACACTACTAATTAGGGGTCTCAGGGTGTGTGTGTAACTGGTATCCTGTCAGAAGCAGAAAAGCACTAAAGCATAAACCACATAAATATTAATTACCTGTCTGCTGTCCATCCAGCCCACTAGTATCAGCTAGAGGCCCATCGGGCTTGACCTCTGCTATTTCCTGCCAATACCTAAGCTTAGTGCCGGGCACACAGTAGGCACTCAATAAATTATCACTTGGGATTCACAGATCTCATGAAATGTCAGTAAATCGTAAGGGGCTATCCCTAAGATTTGGTCTGTTGCTTAAGCGTTAAGCAGTCACTTTTGGAGCAGCAAAGCGTCATCCAAGCAAGGGAAGGACGCCCAGCCCCTCCCTTCCTTGCTTGCTCTGGGTGTTGAGATCTTGAATCCACTCCCTTTATTTCCACTACTTTATTTCTAGGGCTGATGTTGAGCGGCTCTGCGGATTTAAGACACGGTGTGTTTATTGGTCACACAGGAAGACGCAGGCTTGAGAAATGTGGCCTCACTTACTCTGAGGACATATATGATCAGGGCTCAGGAAGGCCCTGATCCTTCACCTCCATCCCAGGGCCCTACCCACCACGTAAAGGGTCTCCAGACTCCACACGGGACACGAAAAGGAGGGTGCCCTCAATCAAAATCTAAGAGAAGGCACAGCGACTGAATAGTCAAGTCCTATCAGCTTGTTTCTGCCTCTCAACAAACCAAGTTCTTTGTTTCCCTCAAGAGAGGAAGCCAGTGCAGAAAGGCAAAAGCAAACCCCTATAACTCTGCTCGAGCTGGGCTGCAGGATAGAAGTTCCTTATGAAACAAAATATCAACTGCAGAAGAAAACCCGCACAGAAAAAAAAAAAAAAACCAGCATTATTTGATCTTGCTTTAAATGGAAAGTTTTGGACACTTTAGAAAAAAAAGGCAGCAAGTGACTTTTTAATGGATTTTATCCACAGGAAAATGATTACAAGCAGAAAAGCTTTAAAGTGTCAGCTGGTGATGCATTTTTCTTTATCCCTTTTATTTTTATTCATAAAGAAATTGAAGGCATATGGCAAAGTGCATCATTAATTTCTTATTAATTTCATAATATGAAGGCAACCAGTTAAAATGGTAGTGTACAACTTTAAATTACTGAACTCGCTTGGTATTTAATGAGAGATTTAGCACAGCGGGGTTTCTGTTAAATTAAGTTGTGCCTTCACATCACAGTGGGAAAACAGGTGTATATTGGTTTAGAATTATGGAAATGTTGACTAATTCCAAGGCTTGTAATCAAACAGCAAGGTACCCTGTAATATTTTTTTTCTAAGACTATGCATTAATCTTTTTATGTCGGGTCCCATTTCTTCCTGTCCACAAAAGGCATACAGCTGCAAGGCAACCACTTTCATATTTTTCCTGTAGCTGTTAAGGGTGATACTTATCAGATAAAGCCATACACAGATGCAAGACATGGAACTCTGTCCTCATTTACCACATTTGAAATGGCCAAGGTGGCAAGTGTGCACAGCGTAAAGGCTATTAGCCTTACAGATAAGATCTCATTTTTCAGCGTTTCCTTTAACTTGCCTCAAAGTAACTGGGCATACGAATGTGAACCAGATACAAAGAAAACCAAAAATAATCCACCAAACATCTTTTCCAACTTCCACATGACTGTCTCTAACAACGGGTCTCTAAAATCACCACCCCTGGATTCCACATGCGGAATTTTTTGGAAGACGAGAAAGAAAACATGCAACTTTTTTAAAGAAAAAAAAACTACAAAACATGCAATTTGTTAGGTAAGAAAATAGTCAGAGGCAGATATCCCAAACCCAAGCATACTCATGAGTCAGTTCTATGCATCTCAACGTGCCCCTTTCATTGTATTAACTCTGGGTTTCTTAAAAGCACCTTCACGTGGCAAGATCACACTAGAGCTGAACTGCTAGCAGAGGGGATAAATCCAAACCAACCAGGTTTTGCATGCACTTAAAATATGATGTCACTGCCATCAAACTCTACTATACCTTAAATGCTAAACAACAATTCATCTTCTCAAGTCATTTTTTAAAACATACCTCAAAAGGATTTTGTGTGCAAATTACAGTAAAGTGTTTCTTTTTAAGGGAGGGAATACAATGTGGTCTTTGAGTGTGTTTAGGAGGCTGGGAAATAAGTATTTTCTTCTATTGTTGGCTGCACCAGTAAGTATTTGCCTTGGTTCTTTCATTCCATAAAGGGACCTAACACTGCGATCTCCTAGAATTTACATTGGAAAAATTCCATTTTCATGGAGAATGAAGCTGAAATAACACTACTTTCTTTTTTCTTTTAAAGTCACTGAGCCTTAATAAAAGCAGGCTTATTAAGAAGCACCTTAGTGGTTTCAGAGACAAGTAGTTAAATTGAGAAGGAGCACTCCGATACCACACACTTGCTTTTTTGAACCTTCTATTTTTTGATTTCCTCACATGAAAAGGGGAAAACCAAAGTGGTATGATGTAAGATCAAGGTTCATAACCCATTGCTTTTGGGTGATTAAGAAGCTAACATTTTGAAAACCTTTTGTTGAACATCTGGCCACTACAAATTTACAAAATTTTCTTCAGTGGATCTAAAGTGAATCACATAAAGCCATCTCTTCCATGTGCATATGTTAGCGTGTACACACACGCACAGGTATCTGTGTACGTGTTCAGAGATGGATAAATGACACCATGTTAGAATTACTCTGAAAACATTAGGGACATTACATTATCTTTCTTTTATTCTTATCAAACCAGGTTTCAATAAAATCATTATCACTACAGTGGTTATCACAGGTTCTTCATTATAACTGATGTGAGTCATTACGATACTGAATGAACTCATCGTGGATATTTGGGTCAGTAGGGAAAATACTCAAACAACATAGGGAAATGGATGCTAGCATGCAATATATAAAAGTGTCACAAAATCCTTTAGACATAATGTATTCTGATGAAGCTGTTACATGCAACGTCAGTTCATTTCTAGCAAATTGTCCTAACCATCAAACATTACCAGGAAGGAAATGGAAAAAAAACCCAAAAAACGGTAAGCATTATATTTTTCTGTTCTGTATCAACATGAAGCCACAAATTGGGCATTAAAACATTGACTTTGTTAACCACCACTGACTGTTTAGAAACCATTTGGAGGCTTAATATTATGGCTATACAGGGTACATTTTGTCTTTTCAAAAGAAAATCTAAAGAAGAAATTTGAAAAGGGGCTCCCGGGGAGTAAAAAGCTTTTCCTTTTCCATTTGCTTCTCTTGTGTGTTGGGTTTTTATTTCTTCCCCCTTTTAAAAATCTTAGCCCACCCAATACTCTTTGGCAGCCGCTGCTGCCCAGTGGGGTCACTCTGATTTTCTAACCAGGGGACATGCTATTTGAGAGCTCTTCCCGTCAGCGTGAAAGCCAGAGCTCCTCTAGGGGCCGGCCAGCTGGCTTGGCTGCTGCAGGGAACAGAGGGTCAAACACACACTCCTCAAAAGACCAAAGTCATTTTTGGCACTAAGAGCCCATAACTAGAACCTTCAGTTAAAAGGACCATTTTCAAGCAATAAAGTGATTCTGGTACAAAAGTAAACCGACTCACCCCAGGTAAAGTTTTAATATTGTGCAGTGCATTCTGGGCCTCAAGTGCAGCTTTTCTTGTATAAAATGTTACGAAACAACAACCTACAGAGAGAAATGAAAAGGTTTTAGAAATTTCTGTGAATGCTTTGCTTAGATATAATGGAGACTGCGGCGAACAAACAATCTACTTAAAAGGATGCACAATTTAAAAATAATAAAGCGAATGAGAACAGCAATAACATCTCAAGCATTTACCCAGTGCCTTTTCACCCTAAATCATACTTATTAGCTTTACCCACGTTGGAGGCAATGCGCACCTCCGTGCATCAGCTCTGCGGAATACAGCTATTCAGGAAGGAGGGTGGGAGGTGGCGGTGGGGTAGGCGAGATGTTAATGGGATTTGTGGGTAGCAACTACATAACGTATTTAATCACAGTAACAACAGCGTGAGCTTCCAGCAATTATGATCTTCTTAAAGGGTAGCTTCTCTAGAACATCAGATTTTTGAAATGCTTTCCAAACTCAAAGGTTAGACCGCAGGATTATAAACTTCCTGGGACAGTGTGTTATTTTTTATCTCCACCATAGTACATAATGCAAAGTTTTGTGCACATGACACTCAATACTTGTTTGCCAGAATGAGAGACTATATATATATATATATATATATATTTTTTACCAGTTTAGAAAATAAGTTACAATACAGGTCTGGCACATACCCAAAGAGACTCTGCCCACGCATTCAATATGGCCGTGGCGCACAAACTGGCAACCACGTCATTTCGCATTTCTGAGAGCAGAGGGCATCCGGGCCCCTCCAGGGCAGGACAGCATACACCCCCCTTTCCCAACCAACCTCCACCTCCCAAGAAATGGGTGTTGAAACCCTAGACCATTCCTTCTGCATGCATCCTGAACAATGGCTCACACCTACTTCAACTTGGTGACGAAAATACTGGTTAACAATTTGTTAATTGGCATAGACCTATAATAGTTTCTCAGCACAACTAGGCTTGGGAAAAGGGCGTAGACTGACGCTTTAGAAATTAAAACAAGGAAGATAACTATTTTGGATCTGGGCAGCCTTTGGGAAGCCGGGCTGAGGAAGACACAGAGCGATGCCCTCAGCAGGACTGTATATACTGCCCCTGAGCTGTCCCCAAACACAGCCAGACAGGGCTGCAAGAGCTCAGGGAGATGCTCATACAACAAGCACGTCAAGCAGCGTGAGAAAAATGCCCAGCACTTAGGCACTCACGTCGCTTCTATTTAGGGGAATGATGCAAGTGAGACAAAGAGCACAACAAAATGACACGTCCGCAGAGCAGGGAGCTGGCACCGCACACCTTGAAAGGTTTACAGTCACACATCAGCTTTCGGATTTCTCCAAATAAAAATGCATTCAAAGGAGCAAGGGGGGGGGGCGGGAATAAAGTACAATCCCATGCGTACAGCATTCCCAAAGACATCTAAGATGCTTCCCGACCGCATGGAAAAGAAATCTGGAACCTTGTCCCCTTCCACTTGATTATTTGGGGGTCTAATGACATTAAATACGTATAGAAATCTTCACTTTTTGGACGGAGTATTGACCACAGCTTCCTGGCATTTAAGGAACTCCATGCATTTAAGCATCAGAAATCCTTCAAATGTATCACCTGAATGATGAAGGGAATTGAAAATTACGAATTTTCTTGAACAATCATAGCTGGAGAGACTGGCCATTTTTACGTGCGCTTTTCATGTCAACTGTCTTGGCTTCCATGACTAGAGTCCATTTGGCCAAGCTACTGAAGAGATCAACTTAACTAGTGATTTCAGCTCCACTGGCCTAAGGTAGGCCCCCTGAAGGCTATAGGAATTGCTTTGTATCAAGGAATAATTTTAAATTTAAAGTCAAGTCCCAGCTTCCAGTAATCATTTTTAGAAGAAGAAAAATACCAACCATGCTTCGCTAGGCTTGGTATAGATATAAAAACAAGACAAGCCTTCTGACCGTTTCTAACAGACAGATTCTCAATACACTCTCCTCTCCCGGGCTCATGGGGTTAGCTTCTGGATAAGGAACAACGGGGAGGTTCTGAACTTCAACCTCATCTAATAATCAAAGTTTTAAAAAAGAGGCAGAATCTGACACCTTGGAGCTGGAGACTTTTGGGGGTGAGACCCATAAAAAAAGATGTAGCGATGGAACAGTTTGCTTGACTGAAAGGAAGGAATTAATAAGAGTAAGCTGGGAGATGAAAAACAAAGCCCAGGTTGGCCAGGCCAGAGTGAAGAATGAGAAGCAAAGGTTGGCCTGAAAGAACAGTGGAATGACAGGGAAATTGAAAAAGGAGAACTAAACACAACAAGATAAAAGCCACCAAGAACAAAGAGGATGTAAACTGAGAGAATCGTGTGTCCCTGTGTGCTGGGCCAACTTTAAGAGCTTTGACCCACACACAGTGGTCTCAGGAATAAACGACACTCCCCTGCCTCAGATGCCTGAGTCAAATCCCTGCCACTTCCCACTGCCTGAGAGTCCACCATTTGCTATTTAAATATTAAACCGCTACCCTTGAAGGAGTAGACATATAATTGTTCCTAGTCATTACAACTTAGTGTGAATCTGGCTGCTTACAGTGTTTTCCTCTTGAGCAAAAGTTCTTAGTGAAGAGAAGGTGGGTGGTTTTTGTTTCGTCTTTTGTTTTCCAGAAAAGGAGATACCCTAAATCTCAAACTCATTCCAGCCAGGGTCCACGCTGCCCGTGCAGCCAGTATGGTGACATGAGGGATTTATCACTACAGATCCTCTGCAAGCTCTGCATTGCTCTTCACCATTCCATTGCACCCATTTAAACAAAGGTTCTTTAAGATCATGGCAACAGCAGCTCTAGCTTCAGAGTGACAGGTTAGGAGGACCTTGTAGGTGACACTGGTGATACGCCCCTCACTGACTGCTCGTATGCCCGACCCGACACAGCTCAGCTCCGTGGCCGCTGCGCTTGGCAGGGGAGCTTGGAGCCTTTGTGCAATTCAAAATCAGCGCCCCATCTTTGGGTGGGCATAGCTCCTTGCCACAGCCCATGGCTTGGTGAGCAGAGCCCAGGCTGGATTTCCGCCCCTACTCAGGCCTCGGCTGGGCACTCCCATGATGTGACCAACTCACTTGAGTGTGAGGGGCCTGGGACAGACAAGACAACTGGGAATATTATCCTAAGATTCTTCTTTTGGTTTCATACTTTCAGTTGTTGAATGACTTATGGGGAAAACACCTTACTTTTCCTGTACCTTCGCTTACTAAAAACCAAGTATGTCTAAAATCCTCCCCAAAACCACATGGATGTATATAGTCCAAGTGTTCCATTCAGAACAAATTAAAAAGAGCCAAAATTATTCTTTACTTTTATTGGGCTGAAAAAGTCTTCTGCTTCATTCAGCATGCACAATGCTTTGCTTAACAAATACAGCGTCTGGTTAAGTTATCTTCAAATGTGCAGGGTAAATACAGACCTCCAAATTTAAACAGTCACTTTAGATATAGTAATTAGTGTAAAGCCCTAATGGGACTTGAGTTTGTACATTTTCAGAAATTGGAATGTGTCTGAAAGATTGCTCTTGCTGTGAAGTCCTCTCCCAGCTAAGAGCCATGTTTTTTTTTCCTTTTTTTTTAAATGCATCTATCACTAAATATGTTCACTTAAAGTCTTATATTCTCTGACCTGCAGAGAATATTTCAACAAAGGAAGAGAAAACAAATATCGTTATTTGCCCTGCAATGGTAATTTTTATGGCAAAAAAGGTCAGGGAGCTGCTATAGATCCCAGAAAACCCACGCAGGCTCAACAAGAATGGAATTCTCTCTCTCGCCAGCCCTACCTGACTGTGCAGCTGTTAAGGGAACCACCTGTCTCTTAGATTTCCCCATGCCAGCTGCGACTCAGGTCTGAGAGGCACGGGATTCGTTTCCAGGTCAGCTGCAACACCAGATGGCGCGGCAACCTGACTCAGGGACAGGCCTCCACTCCCTCCCGCAGCCTCTGTTGGCAACATCAGAGTAAGGTGGGTGGCTAAACGTCTACAACACCCAGAGGTGCGCTTCCATGGCCAGCGGCCGCAGCACGCATCCAAGCGGGCAGCCCCGCAGGCTCCGGTGTGCATTCCCGGAACCCCGTTTTGCAGGCTGTGCGTGGAGCGGAGAGAAAGGCCCTGCCTGTGTCAAAGAGGAGAAGTGACCGGTCAAGGGACTCTGGGATCCACAGCGGTGGGTGCAGTCTGATGAGTCAGGTGCTTCAGCAAGTCTCAACCCTCCTATTTCTGCTCAATGCTGGTGATCTCTGCTGCTTCACGTTTTCCTACTTGACGCTGTCTACTAAGCACATGCACTTTAGGAGTCGTGCCGCAGTCTATCCGCACACTGAGGGGTTTCTGCCAGTGGCAGCAGCCAACTCAGAAAAGGTAAACATGAGGCTCCACACCCAGGTCACTTTATGGTATCTTTTGTTTCAACAATTCATTATAATAATCAAAGCTTTAGACCTTGGAGTAAAAAAAAAAAAAAAATCCTGCATGTGTTAGTTTATCAAGCCCCTCCCATTACTCCTCTCTAGGACATTTTAAATTCACAGGTGAGATAGGTACAGTGGTAAAACTTGAGATGTGATTTCAGAACCAAATATCACAGCCTGAGGCCACACGGGACCTGAGATTTCTACTACTGATGATGACACCTTTGGTTGATCACCAAAGATCATGACGGTTCTATACAGACCTTAGAGGGGAAATACATTCAATCTAGCTGGCCATGAACATCTATCTCACTGTGAATTAATTCTTCTGTTTAAACTTTGAACATGCAGCAGAGCCCCTGGGAAGGGAACGTATAAGCCAGACAAAGTGTAGGAGACCGGCCCTGGGCTACTGAGGGCCTCTGCAGAGGCCTCCCGCTGAGCAGTTCTGGGTGGTGAGAAAGCAGCAAGACCATGTCGTGCACCAAGGGAAGGAGAGAGGCACAGAAAAGCTTACCTAGTCCCAATTTCCCATCTGTCACCCCTTCTGTCGACCTCCTCAGAGACCCGTCTTAAAGGACCTGGAGACTTCTGACGCCCACATTTCCAAGAATTGGTTAAGTTTAGCAATAGAGTTGCATGTGTTCAGCTTGTAAAGCAATCTGTAATCAGGGGCGTAATTGTGCGCTATGATTGCAACATCACGCATCAGAAGTTGGGAGTGGCAGCTCCCAGAGAGGCTGAGCACTGCACACTCCAAACAGGGTAGCTGGTTGTCTGACTGTGTCTTTTCACCAATTCTTTCTGCTGTCCTGAGAGAGATCCTGCAGGTATTTTGCCAGCGTAACTGCTAGATCATCTGAGACACTGTTATGATGTTTTTGCTGTTTTCAAAGACAAAGCTCCCAATAAGACAGGCCAATGGTAGCTACACACACACACACACACACACACACACACACACACACACACAGTAGTGTATTTAAAATCATAAAGAAAACACTCAACTTCACTGAAAGACTTTAATTTTAAATGATCAAGTAGATTTATCCTCAAAGAAACCATCTGGATTATCACAAATCTTTTCAAACCACAGCTGTTTCTCTTGAAAATCTTTACTTGGAAACTCTTGGTAATAATACTCACAAGAAAAAAAAAATGTACTGCTTATGTAAAGATAACCAGTTTGTATCATGGCTCGCCTTAAGTCCAACGGCTATTTATTTACATTCTTCAGTGTGGAGGGTACTATAGACACAGCCCTAGAGAATGATATAAGATCAGGTTTTAAAATTAATTCTGCCCTCCAGGAAACTGACATCATCCTCATTAAAGACACTTCCTCCAAGGTCTCTAAACCTTATCAAACTGGGTAGGAAAGGAACTAAGGGTTTGACGCTCTGGAGATACCATTTTAAAAACGCAGTTTCGTTTTCTTTAAAGACTTTGGTTCTAAAACAGGGACGGGCCAGGTTTTTCTTTTTTTCTTTAATATTTGTGTACCTTTTAAAAAATTTGCTGGCATTTTGTGATTGATACATAATATCTGCACATATTTAAGGGGCGCATGTGATATTTTTGTACATATTTAAGGGGTACATGTGATATTTTAATACACGCATACAATATGTAATAACCAAACCCAAGAGAGGAAAGGTCGGTGACTTGAATGGTTTCCAATTATTGAAACGGTCACACGTCAGCTGCAGGGTGGGAATTCCAGATCACATGCCAACAGTTTACACAGTCAATGGCAGAAGCCAACCCCACTGTGGCTGGTGTTACTGGGCGACCCGTTCCTCATGACTGCCCCGTCACCACCAGCCTGGACTGAGGAGAGAACCTCCTGAGATATGTGCTCTTGTATGCGTCAGAAAGGGCCTTTCTGGAATGTTCTAGTTCTAACTCTTTTTCTGATGCTGCTCTTCAGTAATATTTTATTATGGAAAAACGTGGAGCACTTTCTGAAATGCAATACTGTAAAACTCGAGGACTGAGACACAGTGAAAAAATGATTTCCTACAATTCTGTGGCTAAGCTGGTAAAATAAACAGTATTTCAGTTTTGGAGCTTATGGCGGTAAAATAAAAAAGTGTTTTAGTTTTGGAGCTTGCAATGCTGTGCACAGAAACACCTGTCTATCCTTCTTGAACTCTGTCCCAGGGTAAAGACAGAGGCTTGTCCATGTTTTCAAGGCCAGGCAACATCTTAAACATATGAAACCTACTTTGTTTTTCTAAATCTAAGCAAATCAACACTTGAAAACAGCCACAGACTGATCATCTGATGATTGAACCCTGTACTTTCTTTTTTGTCTTTCTTTTTGTTTTCACAAAGTAATAGTCCTGGTAGACAAATTCAATTCAATATATATTCGAATCCAAGACATCAACAAAGTCATCACATTGTGAATCGAAAATTCCTTTACAGGCTGCCTTTGAATTCTAAGGGGCTGGTAGATCAAGGGACTAAAGCCCTGGAAGGCTAAATTAGTGAACCCGCCATGGTTTTTTCCTTTCTGTGAATGAAGCTCTCTTTTGTGTGCACATTTGCAAGCAAAGCAGGTGCCTGCTTTACACAAGTGGAATTGCAATCGGGATCTTGGCTTCTTGTCAAGTCAGGAGCATGCAAGCCAGCCGAAGTCAAAAGAGGACATACTCCTTATACTTGATTCCCCTTGTCATCTATTTTCTCCCTCAATCTTAGCCACTACGTAGAGAATTTAATGCTTTTTTCCCAAAATCCAAAGGTTGTTGATCTAAGTGGTACGTTTTGTGCTCAAGTGCGTCTCCCACACACTACGGTTTCAAAACTATCAATCACTGGCTGCCGAGACCTCCCTACTTCCAGTTTCTACAAAGCAGTGAAAGGCTCAAAAACCCCCATCAAAAATCCCCTGGATTATATTTTTACTGAAAACTTAGCACTGACCTTAGACAAACAGAGTCGTTTTTCAGTGGTGTAGGAGGTAACTATAACTTCACTGTCTTGAGGCAAAAGACAACGATAAAGTGCCGTTCTTAGAAAGTACAAAGAGGCTTTACGATGAGATCTGGTAGCCTGGGGGGTCACAGGTGTATCCCTCTCCTTAGCCCAAATTCCACCCACTGAGAAGACACGGTGCCGCCAGGGGAAGACGGCAGCAAGGCACTATCACCTCACTGTCCCGTGGCTTCCACGGTGCTGTGGCCTCAGTGTTTGCTCCTGCTTCGTCATCAACGCACTGCTTGCCTTCGAGAGGTGCAAGATACGAGTGAACAAATGATGCTACTGATGCCACAAGCTGCATCTAAAGCTCCGTCCCCTGCCACTGAACCCTTCCATGCATTCCACTTATGATCTCTCTATTGTAGCTGTTCTGCTCCTGGACGCCTGACCGTGATGGCTGCAATGACATACGCCGAGAGACCGCAGTGAGAGGCACGAGCAAAGTGGCAACCAAAGCAAAAGTCAGTCATCTAAAGGAAGAACCTGCAGGGAGATGAGAGGGTTTTTGTTTGATGCCCTCCCACCGCCCCCTCAAACCTTTTATTGCTTTAAACTCAAAACTAAGAGAAAGAAAATTACAGGACGTTAAGGTGGCATTGCTTTCTGGTGGCTTCCGTGCTCTTTCTGTAGAATCGCAGAATGTTATAATTTAACTCACTCTATGAGCCTAACCCTCTACTTCCTCCCATTTCACAGATGAGAAAATAGCTGTCCCCAGGAGGCTAGCAGACTGTCCCCCAATCACACAAGTAGCAAAGGCAAAAACATCCCAATAATGACTGGCTCACGAGTAACCTTCAAAATCAATGCCGATCTCCAGGGTCTCCTGCCTTAACCACCTCCAATTCGTTCCACCTTTCTCTGAAAGATCCTCAGCACTGCTTCAGACTCCTTTCCTGCCACCTAAAATGTCTTCTGATAACCTAAACCTCTCTTGCTTGAAATGTCTCCCCAGAAGTCACCTAAGATGAATCTTCTCTTTTCCCTATCCAACAAGTGGGCCCTTCCGTAGCTCAGAGTCACGGCCACCCAATCCAAACGCCTCATCATCTTGTAGAAATCAACTTTTAATGAAACCGTACCCAATTAGCTGAGTTTTATGGAGTTTGATATAATTGGCACCCTGTTGTAGAAAGTATTACCATCTGGCCACTACCTAGGAAGCGGAGAAATGATGCTGCCATTCTGCTTTCGGTTCTTGAATTATGTGGACACTGCTGATTGGATCACCGGATGCCAACCCAAGGAATTCCCCTGGGAAACTTTCCCCAGCCGAGCAGGATCTGCGCTTCTTTCTCTGGCTGCCTGGGGCAGTCACCCGATGCTTCTCCAAACACCCTGACTCACCCCCCCCACCCCCCCAGCAGGATCGCCCGCAGACAGCAGATCTGAGCCAACGTTTCAGCCAGGGAAGGAACGATGATCTCACCCCACTCAGTGGCAGCCCCACACCTTTCTTCCGACTTCTCCACCTGACCCGCCGTGACCATATTTCTATTACACCCGGCCACAAGATTCAGCCTCCTGCCAGCCTCCTGCTGCCCCGGGGACTTCCCCTGAAGGAATCTTCTGTTATTTCCATGCCCTGGGAAGACAGGGAAGCTCTAGAAATTTCCTGCTAGGAAAATGGAGCTTTTTTTTTTTAACCTAGATTAAGTCTACTGCATTTTCAAGCCTTTTGGGAAAGCAACAGAAGAATAACGTGCACAGCTATGTGTGCACCGTGACACTGCCCCGCCCGTTATTATGTAAATTCCAACTAAAGAAGGACACAGAAAAGACATTGAGGGCAAAATTGCCAGTATCTGCTTTTCCCCCTCTTCCTTGGTTCGATGAAATAAGCCACTTACATTAAACCATTTTGATTGTCTAGGAGCTAGGAAAGTATCTGAAGAATTTCAGTGCCATTCCTTTTCCCCCTGATGGGACAATCAGTGTGTTCAGCTGTTTCCGGAACTCTCCCCTCTGCTCTAAGCATCGGGACGGTAAGTTTGTGGGTGACGCACACATTGGTCAAGGCCCCTGGAAATGGTGTGAAGGAGGGTCCCCTCAACGACAGGAAAGGTCACTGGAGCCTTGGGATCAAAGGTAACATTACATTGTACATTTTTCAAATACTCATTGTACAGTAGTAAGGAGGGCTATGTTTTTTCTTACCTTTGCTTAAAGGTAAGAAAAAACATAGTAACTTTAGGTTGAACATAACACACCACAGAAGGCCCACTGGGCAGCTGGCCTCCCAAGAGTCCTCCCCTGGGTCCTCCCCAGAGTCCTCCCCAAGAGGCAGCGACCAGGCTGCCCAGCGGGGACCAACATCACTTCTCCTATGTCAAGGAGGGCATCACAGGGTTAATGGTGGCTGCTATAAGGTAGTTCTGTCTTGAATCCAATTAAAAAGGATTTAGTTTCCAACGTACTGAGGGACCTCATTAAAAGGAAGTTTCTAATATAAGGTTATTTCATAGCACAGACTCTCTGGAGGATAGGATGGCATTATAATTAGGAGTCTAGCAGCAATGAGAGCAGGTTAAAATCCTATCCGTTTCCCTATGATTCTCAATTCAGCGCTCTGGGCTCTTAGGTGCTTCCAGGCCAGGCCAATCTCTGAAGTCTCAACTTCTCTGTCCTGCTTCTTCGATGGTGTGTCAGTTTGTATTTGCGGGACCAAGACTACAGGCCTCTTATTGTTGGCCTGAGTAAAATCCAGCTCAGCTCTGCACCCCGGCGCCCATCCCCGGTGTGATAACTTTGTATTGAGCTGTTCTAGGTGCCTCTCAGAATTCTCAACAGGGGCATTTGTAACCCAGAGAAGAATAGAGGTGTTTTTCCTCAAATTGGAATGAGGGTGTCCTTATCTACCCCCTCATGCTGGTCTTCACAGTCATAGCGCAACGGGAAGGGCAAACCCTTTGCATAAACCAAACCTTAGGCTACAGTAAAGATTTGTACTTATATTAGACTTCTTTTTTTTTTTTTTTTGTGGTACACAACTGCCTCCACCCAACTCCAACAATAACTAAACCATATTTCATACCCATGGGGATGTCATGCCAGGAACAGCGGAAATCATGTAAGAAATCCACCTTTGCAGCCAAGCGTAAGTTAGTCCCCAAATTCTCACGGCATAGACCCTGACAGTTTCCCAAGAGATACTGGATATTTCTCTCCTGCTTCATTTCACCATCTTTGCAGGGAGGCCAATACAGTCACCCCGATTAGCATCTCAGGCTGGTGACTTAACTTCCCCCTAAGCCTCTGGTTCTTACTTGTGACATGGGGTTGGTCCCAGCAGCTGTATCATTGGTTTAACTTATCAAACAAGGCAACCTATGAAAATGTATAACACAGTTCCTGGCATATAAATAAAAGCACTTAATAAATGCTAGAGCTTACTGTCTGCCTTAAATTTATCACGTTTCTTCATAAAGCCCTGAGCTCAAACAGATCCTATGCAGGATCCTCTGAGGCAGGTGAGGAACAGGCAACGTGACCCCGCCTTTGTAACAACTGAAACGGATACAGACAGGCGGTGGTGACACACTGGCCCCATGCCGAGCCGCTCCCGGGGGTCTCCGGGTGGCAAGGCAGGGCGACGAGGCCTCTTTTCTAAGTGACGACCACCAGCCCTTTAATAGGGTTGAGAATTGATTTTGTTGTCTTGCTTGCCGAAGTAATTACTTGGAACTAGCCAAGTTCACCCATTTGCATGGCCTTTGAATACTCAGAACATCCATTTACACGGCCCTAAATGGTCAATCCATTTTAATGGAATCGTTCTGATGACTTTCCTACTCAGGATATGGCAAATTTTTCCCTAATTGTGCACTCTTTATGGTTCACCCCCATGGGGCAAAAATTCCCTAAAACAGTTTGTCATCTGAAATAAAACTCACATGCTGCCTAACGAGCACACCCAGCTTGCATGATGACAAAAGTAGTTTAACCACAGATCTGTCATTTCCCTTTATTTCAGCAGCAAGAGAGGGAGGAGAAAAAGCAGTGACCCTGGGCTTCGTGTGCAGATGTGCTATCCTACATCCATGGGATGAAGGGGTAGGGAGAGGAGGAGCTGTCGGGTCCCCCCAGAGCATACGGTGAGGTGCCAGGCACGGAGGCTCCCACTGAATACTGAGGGGCCAACTCTCCGCAGGGCATTTTCCCATCTGCTTACCCTACAGCAGCGTGGTTTCCTTCTAGACTTCTCGTTCCAGGAGCCTTTCTGATGCAGTCTCCCACACCTTCGACAGTCCAGGGAGCTCTCTCTAGTCCACCTCCCGAGGAACGACTCTAGTATCGTTCACCAATTTCCAACCCCAGATAGGTGTGGTTTAATGGGTGCTTAAAACAGATTTTGGTCAATCCATGTAGTAAGATAATGTCTACACAGTGCTGAGCCCGGAATCTGGCACACAGAAAACCCCAAATTAAGGGTTATTTTTCTTTCCTTCTACTATATAATTTTAGGGGTACCATGAAGGCTTTCTCCATTTCTAGGGTGATCAAATGATTCCTCACCCAAGTGAGGACACCTTCCAAAGTGGAGAGAGCCATGTGAACAATGACTGTGGGCCAACAGATGGAAAGTAGGCTGCAGCAGGCAAACCCTGCACTAGTCTCCCCTCTCCTGCCCTCGTGTTTCCTCTTCTGAGCTTCATTCTTTTTAGTCTGAAGCCCAAATTCATATTCAAATAAAAGTTCCTCAAAAGAAACAACACTATAACCTACATCCCAACGATCTAAAATGAATCTGTGAACACTGGCGTGGACAAGGCTTTATATTAGTGAGAACGTGGGTATCGGGGCGTGACGGAGTGTCCTGAAAGGCGAAAAATGACCCCAAAAATGAACTGGCTGGGGTAAAGTGACAAATCTCAGTCACATTGTAATTTTGACAAGGGCTGGTCCGGGTTTGACTGTGATCGATTTTAAATGCTGGATTGAGGAAAGAAAAGGGACTGTAGCAACCGTCTAGTCGAAGTTATTTCCAGTTAAAGAAAGGGAGGCACAGAGAGGTGTTATCTTGACAGAGCCCGGGCCTGGATCCAGGTTGACAGCTGACCATTGCCAGAGACGGCCCACCTCTTCATTGTTTGCAATCTCTAACCAGGCAGATATCTGAGCACGCATTTCCATTTTCCAGGAAATTCAGTAAGTATAACTGACCATGGATACAAGAGAAACACAACACATGGTTCATGCACTTGGTGTGCTTGAAACTAAGCTGCAGAGTTCAGTGCTCGTTTGTTACCTGGCAGAAAAAAAGATACATCTTCTTTGCCATAGAAATCTCTCCCTAGAAAATCTCACAGGGAAGAGTGAAATAGTTCCTTGATTCCAGGATTCCAGAAAGCTCCATGCCACACACTGAGCAGCAGCCACTGGGCTCTGTCCTGGGAGGAGCGTGTCTTCTCTCAACCTGCCCCACGCCACATGTGCACTGGAGTGGTACCCAATCTAAAAAAGAACTCTTGTCTTTCTAACTCATTGCCAATGACACTTACTCTTCCATCAACCCTTTAGGAGAAAAAAAAGAAACATCTTGCGGGCTCCTGTATCTTCCTTAGATGACCGGAGAAAGATGGATTTCTGAGTCTTTTAGCCCTTTGGACTTCAGGGCCACTGCTTGTTTGTTTTCAAACACAATTATGAAGATGGGGTGGGAAGAAAGGCATGTTGTAAAACACTCTGCGAGGAGCCAAGATGCTCCAGGCAACAGAGATCATTTACAGTAAAGCCTTTGCTGTACTCTCCTCCTTCTAATTGTGCGGATAACGAATGATAATTATACTCTCCTACCACTAAGGTTCTCACCATTAGTTCTAAATGATATGCAGTAACAAGAAGATCAATAGCTCAGGCCATTTAACACAGTGGACATCCTAAATACCCTTTTCAAGCAGGTCCTGGGATGCTTAGATGTCAGTGAGAGGAAGACTTAGCTTCCTGAATATTACTGTCTTAGGCTAATATTAAAGTTGGTTTGAACTCCCTGAGAACATTTCAGTTTGTCAAAACGGACTTGGCCTATGTGATTGTCATGTAGCTCGGAAGGGGCAGTCTAGGATCCACGTTTGCTCCGAAAAACTCACCAAATAGATACCCCACACATAGTCATTCTCCTAGCTTTCCATCCTTCCATTTTGATATGATGAATAATTTTTGGTCACTAATAATTTAACCACTGTTCGTCCGATATATTTATGCTTTACATTTCCGTGAGGATAGATTTCCAAAGGATTCAACATTATGACAGGAGGGGGAACAAAAACCCTAAGATTTCATTACTAGTCAATCTTGTACACTGACCCAGGTGTTGAAGAGCTGTCCTAAGAAGATATATTCCAAGTATTGATATAAACCATAAAATCATAGTATGTCAAAATGACTGGTAAAGTTGGTCAGCTGAACGAAACAACCACATAATCCAAGAAAAAAACTCAGGTTGGAAGAGATGCACTAGTGTTATACAGGGTAGAGTCACACTCTTTTCCATACGACAAGGCCAGATTCTAAGACTGGGTAGCTATGAACGGGTGCCAGGAGTTCAGTTTCACCCACTGAGTCTGCCGCCATTCCTTACAACAGAGGACTCTTAGCAGAAGACACCAACAAATGAACCACATACCGTCATACACTCTACCTCTTACAACAGTGTTTCCCAAATGTTCCTGAAGATAATAATCACCTGGGGTGTTTGTAAACTCATAGATTCTTGGGACCAAGCCAGACCTGTGGGCTCAGGATTGTCAGGGCAAAGATCTAGGAATCTGCATGACAGTGTCCCCAGGATTCTTAGTCTCTAGGAAGTCCAGGAAACAATGTAACAAAGGACACCAGTGGCAGGGACTACCAGCTGTCCACCAAAACTTATCTTCTCATTCCACAGTGCCAAGTCTGCAGCAGCGCACGTAGTGAAACCACATCTGCTGACCCTGTGCCATGTGACTATGTCCATGCTAAGGAAATGCAAGTGGAAGTGACGTTTGCTGCTTCAGGGCTAGGAATTTATTTACTTTTTTGAGACAGAGTCTTGCTCTGTCACTCAGGGTAGAGTGGCAATGTCATCATCATAGTTCACTGCAGCCTCAAACTCCCGGGCTCAAGTGATCCTCCTGCCTCAGCCTCCCGAGTAGCTGGGACTACAATCGCCTGCCATGGCCTCCACCTAATTATAGTAGAGAGGGGGTCTCACTCTTGCTCAGGCTGGTCTGGAATTCCTGAGCTCAAGCAATCCTCCTGCCTTGGCCTCCCAGAGTGCTAGGAGATTACAGGCCTGAGACACTGCGCCCGGCCTGGGGCCAGGGCTTTTAAAAGAGCAGACATGAGTCCTCCATACTTTCTTTTTCTTCTGAATAGATGCAGACAGGAGGGGAAATAAATAAGAGAAAAATTTGAAAAGCCCCAGGAGGCATCAGAGCGATAAGCAGCAGCATGCTGGAGGCCAGTATAATCCCATGGGGGAAAGCTAGCCGCGAACTAGCTAAGAGCACCCATCAAGGATTCCCAACAGGAGCAAGAAACTTTTGTTCTAAAAAGTCCTAATGCACTTTTTAGTCTGTCTGTACAATCTAGCCTATCCTGGTCAATACCCAGTGGTTAAGAAACAAACACGACGACAGCGTATCTGAGACAATGACAACTCTGAGCGTGTCGGTGACGTCTCTGCCCACACACACGCTCACCATGTTTCCAGGGGACTTCCCAAAAGGACCACACTGCAAACATGACAGAAGGATCAAGGCGAGTACGCTCTAGAATTGGCTTCCAGAAAATTAGACGTCGGTGAATGGCCGCAGAGAAAGTCACGCAGATAAAGTGAGTGATGGAGTTGAACCTGTATTTATACAGTTTCTTGAAGAGATCACCCTTCTTCTTGAACAAACCGCTTGGTAAAATTGACCAGATTGAGAGGAGACTAGACTTCCTGATAGGAATATCTAAGAGCTCATTTTCTTCGATAAACAATTCTTAAATTCCATTTGCTTCGACAGGGAAAAGAACTTGTATGGTGATAGTTAGCTCATACAAGAACATGAAAGTTAATCTGTCCGATTTTTTTTTTTCAACCTTTCTCCCTTGCTTTTGTTAGCATGTTTCAAAGTGTTCGTTGACCCAGTAGTTTCAGGCTTATTGCCACCTTTTTCCTCGGCTGTTTCTCCAACCTGCTAAGCAATCTCTGTATTTGGAGGTACAGCAGGCAGGCCTGCCCAGAGGGGTACAGAAGTCTGACCTACAGATGCTTCAGGGCATCTGGACCCACTTGGTCCAAAGAGGCAGCAGACCCTGTACCATTTTCCTTAGGTACGCTACATGAGTGAGCAAGCAGCGTTTTCAAATCCTCCTTGTACCTAAATAACGCTGAATTTGTTTTAAATCCCTCCAAAGTATTCATGAAAATAGGTACACGCCCACACACAACAGAGAATAAGAAATATCAAAGGATATGTTACGAAAATCAAGAGAACTGGTACTAAATAAATTTAATAAAATCACTTATTTTCTTTATCCCCCCTTGGTTGAGATTCCACGCAAACCTTAACAGCGCAAAGGACACAGAGTATCTTTGCTCTAAGAAGATGCCCTCAGTCTCTTGGCATTTTGATACAGGAACCAGGAAAAATGAATATTTGGAATGGACGCAAAGGTGAGGCTGAAGATAAGAGACGCCACTACATATAAATGTGAATGCCACCCCTGAAAAGTGTGTAGGCAGAAAGAAAATCATACTGGCCAACTGGTTCTTGAAAACTATCTGCAAAACTTCTCTAGTGGCCCCCAAGAGTTATTTAATACACTTCCTCAAATCTCTCACCACTAAGGTGATCTCTGCTAAGTTTGGGTGAATTTTAACGTCAATTCGTTCTCAACCACAACTCGAAGCCCAGGCGGCCTGTCCAAGTCTGTCCCTGAAAGATCTGTCCTAAAATACATTCTCCGGAGAGCATGCTGCCACGACCCAGTTTTGCGACGTCCATGCTGGGGCCTATCTGGGTGCTGGCTGCTCTGGAAAACTCCCAGGTGAGAAATCCAGGCCATCCAATTAGGACACTTCTAAAAGGTTATCTGAAGCTTAAAGACTCTGATTGGTTTTATCTCAGTAGTCTCCACCTCACCCCTTGCTCTACGCTAAGCCTTCCTTCCCTCAGCACTGCTGCTTTGGAGAAGCAAGGGACAGATTTTGCAGAGGGTAAAAAAAAAAAAAATTCTAAATTTCCAGCCATCGAGGCTAACTTCTTGCCTGTCAGCAGCTTTTAAAATATTGATGGCTTTTTCTTCCTAAGAGATAAGCCGAGTGGAGTCTGGAGGGCCTGCTCTCAACTGTGACCAGAAATAAACTCCATGCAATTAGCCGTATTTTTTAAGAGATGGCACATTCCTACAAGGGGGGTGGTGGAGGGCAGCATCTACCCATCTCCCTTTCTAGCCCAGACCCTTCCCAACCAAGCCCCGGAAAGACGCTGCAGGAGACGTGGGGCTCCTCCCCTCGCAGGCCAGACACCTGCTTCCGGCTTCCGGCCAGGCTAAGACTGTGTTAGGAAGTTATCAGCCGTATGTTCGAGGAGGAAGAAAGAAGGCAGGCACTAGATGACTAGCAACTAGATCAGAGCGAGGAAGAAAACATCACAGAGGCAAATGTAAACATCTCGTACTGTCTTCTTAACCAAATGGCTTCTAATGAGCCTCCCACTGAAGATGATGGGGCCAGAGGTCATATTCTTAAGTTCTAATAAAGCTATTTCTTCCTTGATAACCTCTCGCTTGTAAAAAATAGTCCTGTAACTGCACGTCATCCTGCTCATAGCTTCTACGAACCCCTGCTCTCAACGTATCCTGTTACCTGGGAGGTAAACTACTTTTGGTCTACAAGGTGAGACCTGCCCACTGATACAATGGATTTTATTTTTGTCTCTGTTAACTGAAAAAATCACATTCTACTTTCGGTTCAAAGACAGGCTGTGTAACCTAATGGGCAGACCCTTACATAAAAGATTTTATTTTGAGTCTTGGGTCTTCCTCAAAACATCAGTAGCAGTCTAACTCTTCGTAAACAGGAATCATCATCCCTAGAGACTACATAATTTATGAAAAAGAACCTATGATACTTTCCTTTGGCTGAGCTTTGTGAAGAACACAGGTCTGAAGGAGACCATGTGAACACTCCCCTTCTACTCTCCTATAACAGCTAGCTGTGAAAAGTACAATGTTAAAAATATGGATACTGGTTTAGGATTTTTTTTAAGACACTGGGTCTTGCTTTGTCACCCAGGCTGGAGTGTAATGGTCTCACCAAGCTCACTTTAACCTCAAACTCCTGGGCTCAAGTGATCCTTCTGCCTCATGCCCCTGAGTAGCTGGGACTACAGGCACATGCCACCAGGCCTGGCTTTTTTTTCCTGTAGGGACAGGGTCTCGCTAAGTTGTCCAGACTGGTCTTGAACTCTTGGGATCAAGTGATCCTCCCGCCTCAGCCTCCTGAAGTGCTGAGATTACAGGCATGAGCCATCGTGCCCAGCCTACATTTTTTTAAAAATCCACATTCTGCAACTGGTCTATCTTCTGATTGCATTCAGAACAAAAGAAAACTCTAAGCATCAGCATCCGTATTTCCAGGGGGCCTGCTGTTTAGATGACTGCATGAAATCTAGTCTAATCAAGTTTACCTAAAAACAAAGATCCAAGGTAGAAAAAGACCCTGGCAATATAGCGTCCTTATCCTAAGTCTCCAGGCTACTGGGAGGTCTGCCCATCACGACCCAGGCTTTCCCCCAAGGAAGATAACACAACAGAACTATCCAATTCGAGAAAGGGTCTGCTGAACGCAGTTTTTATCAGTTGCTGTGTTCGGCTCCCATGTTAACTCCAGCAGAGTAATTATTTTGGGGATTGTACACTGCCACCCGGAACCGAATAAGCTGGAACACCAGGAGATAATGGACTGATTACATAGCCATCTTTTAAACATTTCATCAGTCTTAGAACAGCAGATAAAACAACTATTTCGTGCGTACCAGCAGGTTCCAGATTAACCCCACAGAGTTAAAAAAAAAAACACAACAACAAAAAAAACAACAGTGGAACCACATATCAGCTGATTCCAATTTAAAGCAATAAATCACCGGTGAATGTTGGCATAGTTATATGGGGCCTGGGTACCAGGTGACAGTTACTGTAAGTTTTAATCCAACTTCTGTATGGAAAAATACAGTATTGTGCAACTGCCTTGAAGCTGTCACAAAGATGCAGTTAAGAGTAATAAAAAATAAAGAAATATCTTTAATAAAATTGTCAGCATTGAAAAGATAGTCTCCTCATAAAGAAATGAATTAAAATCAGCAGTAAACCAATGCACGAAGCATGAGGAAATGCAACAGATTTTGTCTACATGCACCTATATATCAGATCCTGTCTGGAAACAAAGATCTACGAGTTGTTCCTCTCCTGTCCCGGCCACTGACTGTCCAAGTCAAACAGCAGTGACAGTCTATTCACTGCAGCAGCAAAGTGGCCCAAAGGACAGTCTGTGTCACCGCCACTGTGCATTGTCTAGCGGGAGAGTGGCTCAGTGAGATGGCCCGTAATAAACGCTGCTGCTTTCACTGGCGGTATCGGGCAACCTGGACACTAAACTGTATTCTGCAGAGTACAGAAAATGATTTTTGTTTTCCTTTTCCCCTGTGACATTTAATAAGGGGCCATTTGCTTCCCTGGGATCTGTGTATTTTATGGGAACTGAAACTTGAGATGGGAGTGAATGCCACTTAAGCTGTTTCACACAAAACCTTCTTTACCCATATGTCAGTGGGTGGGAGAGGAGGAGGTGAGCGGCACAGGGGAGGGGGCCTGGGTCCCACGGTGCCCTGGTGTAACAGAGAACGCACAGCCAGAGGGGTGGCTTCAGGCCCAACTCCTCCTGCCCGAAGCAAGCCAGTGGCCTCCTTTTCTGCACACACGTTGCTTCTCTGCATAAAATGAAGATGCCATCCCATCCTGCCCACTCACTGGGCCCACGTGGGGAGAAGAATGCGGGAAAAGATGTGAAAACGCCCTATCCATCGAGGAATTCTACACGAATTGTCAAACAGGGTTATCCACACTCTCTGGCTTCAAAACCCGAGCCGCCGTAGCAGAGGCTGAGCGGTTTTCAGCGAGTTAGTCCCCACGCCTTCATTTTCTTCCCCTAAAAAGAAGCTGACGCTGCTCACGTGCCTCCCAGGGTTACTATGGGATGATTGGTCTAAATGACTCTAAATTACATATTCATGCATTTATATGATAATACAGCTGCTATCCAATAAAAATAGCCCAATTATGAATTCAAACTATATGCAAATGTAAAAGGATAAAGTCATTCTCAAGGGGCTCATTTTTTTTTTTTTTCCCATGAGGTGCTCTTTAAAAACCAGGGACGCGGACAAAGGGGGTTTAGATGAAGACTCTGTTTTGCCGTGTTCCAGAAAGAGTATTAATATTTTGTGTGACTGCATCTGTGAATGAAGACATTCACAGAGTCATTATGTTTTCGACTTAGGTTAATAATAAGGCTATTTTCCCACCCACTCCCTGGCACAGCTGTAAGGCGCTTGGCCTCAAGTGGGAGGCAATGTGGAACGAGGACGCAGAAGATAAATGACACACAGCAACCCAGTGTCAGTGCCTACAAAACATCACCAGGTGGGAGACGGCTGCTCTACTGTCTCAGTGACTGCCACTCCTTCGTCCCCCTTCTCTGCCAGGCTAACGGTGGTGGCATCAAGGTCTGCCAGTAGAGCATGCTCTATAGCACCTAGGTCACGGTAAATTAATTTGTGTCCTGATTCCAATCAGATGCCAGTCAAAACCGTAAATAAACAAAACTTATATCCTGTCCCGTTTTCTTTAGTGGCGCCACTTTCTACAAGCATTGCCACTGGCCCGGATGGGCGTGGCAGGGTCATGTCCGCTCATTAGGGAATAAAAAGCAATGGAACCTAAAGCATGACTACCAGGACCTCGTGACCTCATGTAGCAAAAGCAGGCATCGGGGAATACCGAATTTTACTGGCTGCCTTTCGGAAGACCTAGTGCACTCACTAAACCTCCTCTTTTGTTGCCTGCTGTGTTTTCTATTCTCTCTGGCACGGAAAAATGAGCCAAATAGCAGTTAACACTCTCAGAAAGCACTTTGGGGATATTCTTGGAAGAGGCCAGTAAAAGTGCCAAGTGTGACATTACTCTGTTGTAACAGAATGAGAATTATCATCGCACCTAGAGGTGTGACAGGAGGTGAGTTTGAGTTCATAGTTGAACGCTGGCAATAAATATCATGGATTTCTACAGCTTCCAAAAGGGCACTTCAAAAGCTTCTTCTGAACTACTCAGGGAAAAGGCATGATTGTCCCCGGTATCCTGAGATGGGACTAGTGCCACAGGATGCTTAAAAGTGGCCTGTTGAAAATTTTAATTCAGAGCAGAAACCACTGAGATCGAAGCTCACCTCCATTCGTTCCTGAGATTATGATTTGTCCAACAAAGGGCCATCGGTATTTTTGTAACCCAGACAGCACTACAGAATACGAGGGATTGCCGTTTTCTGTGCAACAGACAGCAAATAAAAATCGAGTTAAACTTCTCCAGGGTAAAGAATGGGTATCCACAACCAATGTCACTTTCTCTTCCAGAATCAGAAACTGCTATCTCAACGCAGTGAATTTCTGTTAACATTTACCACTGTATTCATAGGAAAACAGTGTAAGATGTTAACCTGTCACTGATCTTCACTAACAACAACAAAAGAGGGGAGATAGTCAGGAAGAGTTTATGTAAAGGATACAGGCGGTTTGCTCTTTATGCGGTTTGCATGACTTTCCCCCACAACCCCCACCCTTCAGTGATCAATCACTATTTGGACCCTGAATGTGCCAGGACACCCTCAACAGAGAAAGGACTTGCTGATTCTAAGAGGTTAGATGAATGCAAAGGTGTAGACATATTTCAGTTACTAGGCAAAGGCCAAAGTTTTCATTTCCAAATGAAGACAATTTTAAAATCTTTTGTTTTTACAAAGCTTGAAGTAAAAACAACTATAAAAAAATTATAAGATGGGAAAAGCACCAAAATGAAAGTTTTAAGCTCACAAGTCTAGTCCCTTCGCTGCCAAGTTCTTAGCCACGTGACCACTATTCAAACTGGAAATCTCAACTGTCTTCATCACAAAATGAGGAAGACTGGACCTCCTCAACCTCTTTCCCAGGGCTGACGCTGAGAATGAATACTTTGTAAACCTGTAGCTAAGAAGCACCATGTAACACATTTCAGAATTTCTTAGAAAAGCTATTCCATTAACCAAATGCCACAACCATGCAAAACACAATGACTTAAAAGACCACATTCTTCTGGTTAAAGCTGCATTATCTCATTCTCACTGAAAAAACTGTATTGGACCCTCAAAAGGTGTTACCCTTCTGCTAAAAAAAAACCTATCTTTAGGGAGGTCTGATTCCCTCCCTGCCCAACCTGGGAGGGAGGCTTAGCTGAAGACCGCACCTGCCCCAGGCACCTGCCCCAGGCAGCGCTGGTAGGGCATGAGCAGGACACTGATCTTACGCTTAATTCAATTACATCCCATCCTAGAGGACCTTCTTCAGTTAACCTAGTTTGTGGTGCAATTGTCTTCTGTATGCATTTAAGTATAATTACTGCACTTATCTTGTCACTGTGAAACTTTTGAGTTATTCACACGAACCTGGGATTTTGACACTGAAATTAACCACCGTAACCATCCAAACCATCCCCTGCCAACTCCTAGGTGGCACCTAACCTCTCACCCAAACAGCCCCTCAGCCGCTTGCAACCAACCAGGAAGCGATTACAGGCTCTGAAGGGGCTAAGCCTGGATTATCACAGTCCAGGAGAAAACCACGTTCTCCAAAGGAAAGATTCTCCCAGGAGAATCACCTGAAAATCTTCAGCTGCCTCCCGGACATCTGCAGAGGAGTGAAATCCACATTCCTGACGGCGGAGTCGGGGCACTGGTATGTCTGTTATTCAGTTTCTCTAGGGGGTTTTAGTGTCCAGACAGGGTTGAAACCACTGCGTCTCATTTCAGTCTCCTATTGACCCTGTGGAAAGGGCTCCGAGAGGGTGGGCAGGTCATCTCCGGTCACATGGGAGACGTACCCCATCTGGAGCGCATCTCGAAGTCCCTGCCTCCTTTCCGAAATGACAAGGCTCACTCGTTATCACTAGGACGGGCTGTGATGGGGGTATGGTTGTTATGGGGGAGGGAGCAGAACAGGGGACCCCTAGGGAAACCCAGCTCCCCCACAGTCCAGCCCCTGCATCCATGTCTCTCCTGCAGTGGTCAGTCTCAGGTGGCAGGGCCAGGCAGGACTCCAGCTGTGCCATGTAGTGCCACAAGGCTACGCATGGAAGAAATGGCTTCCTGGGACTCACAAACAGCTGGTGCCCTATAATGCTACCCTGCTAGAGAGAGCAGTGTGGCTGGGGCCTCCAGCCCTGCTGGGACAAAAGGGATGCTAATTCAGGAGGTGGCGTTTTCTCAGGGCCTCCTACTGGGCTATCTTGGGACCATGCTGGAAGAGCCCCTTCTCAGCAACAACTAAAGGAGAGTGCCTCACTCAGTGGGTGTGGGTTTCACAAGAGGCCAGCATAAGAGGACCCTCGGCCATACAGGTGGGACGGCTGGCTCTTCGAAATTGATGGGCACGCTCTCTCGGGAAGGCCAGAGATGAACAGGTGACAATCCCTCACTGCTAATTGGCTTCTCTGGGCAAACAGCAATAACTCCTAAAACGACACTGAGTTGTCAAGAAAATTCCCTGGGTTGCCAAGTTCCTAAGAAGTCACATTAACACAGGGGTGGGCGCATGTGTGGGTGGGAAGGGAGAAGAACAGGAGCCAGGGAACAGCATGGTGGTGTGTACATGCCCCCTCCCCCCTCTCTGCTGGAAGCTGGTTGCTCTGCATTCGGACTCTGGATGCTCATACTCTGTTCCGACATCCCAACACCAATGAAACGACTATGAAGAAACTATTTTTGACTGACAAAAGAAGTCTTAGAATTAGGAGCAAATGTAACCTTCAGTAATAAGGAAGCAAGGGAGAATTGTACCCTGGTGAGCCCACGCTCAAAAACACGTGAGGGCAGGCAGAGGTCACCCCAGGCTCCAACTTCCCCAGTGGCTCAGTGTCATCAGACTTCAAGGGCGTGTCCCGGTTAAGTCCCCTCTGATGGGTCACTTTCCTGAGACCTCTAGGCTGGAAGCCAATGTGCCAGGGTACATCCTGGTCCCAAGGTCTCCTTCCCCACAGCTGTACCTGGAGCCTCCCTGCCCAGGGCACCTCCTGAGCCTGCAGACTATGGGTTCTTGTGTGACGGAGCCCCTGTAAACAGGAGGACGGTGGCACCAGCTTCCACTGGCCGAGATCAACTGTACACCGCCCCGCCCCTATACCACCACCCTGCCCCTGTACCCAGACAGAACTGTCAGAGGAAGACGACTTTCTACATAAAGTTGTAAGGGAAGAAATATATGAGTGTCCACTATGTTACAGGCCCTGGATCAGGCACTTTTCAACACATTAGGCCCCATTTACAGACGAGAAAACAGAGTCAAGAGAGGAAAAGCAGCTTGCCCAACCTCAGGGAACTAGAATTTAAACCCAGATTTACCTATAAGGTTTCCATAAACATGGCCAGGACCTCAGTGAAGTCCAGCAGCACTAAGAACACTGACACTGTGGTGTGACTGTCACCACCATCCTTCTCCAAACATTTTCCCAAACTGAACCTCCACACCCATTAAACCGTAACTCCCCATTCCCTCCTCCTCCCAGCCCTGGGCAACCACAATTCTATCAGTATTTTCTGTCTTTCTGAATGTGACTGCTCTAGGTATCTCATATAAGTGGAATCATTTCAACAGAATATTTTTTAAAAAGAGAAAGAAAACCCAGACATTGGGAGTTAGAATTTAGTTTTGTGCTTTCTCCTCCTCTGGTTTCACTCTTTCAGAAAGATTTTAAAAGACAAAAGTGGTCCTTAGCACTTCCATGCAGTAGCCTACTTTGTGGATTTTTTTTTCTTTTTAAAGAATGATTCTTTTGAGAATACTTCCCATGGAGACTAACTGCTGTGATTAAACAGCCATTTCTTGAACCAGGTACGGAGCTGGGTTGTGGGAATGCGGAGATAACAAAATGAAAATCTCTGCCTTTAGAGTTCATTCTTACAAAAGGTAAAAGAGCAATTCTTGTTTGCAAACTGAGACACAGAGAAGAAAAAGGAGATACATTCAGTTTAGAAGGGAGTAGGAATGAAATACCCTGTAGACAACAGTACTTTTTGGTAGGATATTCTTTATCATTGGGTCAAAATTTCATCAATACCTAATTCAGCATTCATTCCCAAGATTATTGCCAATAAATGTGTGTTGAATGGACATGTATGAATTGCTTGCTATGTATATATTGTACATTTCTAAAAGCATGTAAATGAGACATGAATCCTGTCCTCAAGGGATCTGTAGATAGTTGGAAGAGATAAAGACTGTGCATAAGTAAGTTAACACATGGTTGAAAGTGACAGGCTGAATAAAAGATGCAAGTAAATGTTCACAAGAGTTTGGAGAAAGAAGGAGATAATTTTCAACTTGTTAATGAGATAAAACTTTGCAGGAAATGGTGAAGCTGAAGAAAGGCAAGCTGTTGACAAGAAAAGAGAGGGAGCATAGGAATTCCTGCTAACTGATCTTTAGGGATGGAAGAAGGTCATGAAGGGAATTAGAAATGCAGAATGACTTATGGAAGATCTGGAAAACATGGCCAAGGAATGTGAGCTGTATTTCCTAGGCAATGCGACGCCACTAAAGGTTTATGTGGCATAACCAGTGTTGTAATTCCTCTGGACAAATATGGAGGCATCGTGAGAACAGAACCAGGGATAAGAAAGACAGTAAGAAGAGCAGGCGTTGGCTTCTGTCCTAGATGGAGACCTACCCGGCCTGAAAATAGCTCACTGCCCTGGGAGAGTTACCAGGCCACAGCACAGGATGGAGGCCAGGTGGAACCCAGTACACTCCCCAAGTTGACAGTCTGGAAACAGCCAGAATTCGCAGGAAAAAGTACCGTAAAGAAGGAAGCTACCCAGAGAGAACCCCAGAGATGTGTAGGTGTCTCACTCGGGTATTCAACAGAGCACTGATCAATGCACATGTGTGAAGAAACTACTAAACGCCCAGGAAAAGGACCCTCCAAAAGGCCTAAAGGCTCAAAATACTGCCTGTCCCTGCCAGCCACACTAGCAAAACTCACAACTCATGGCACAGTGGGTTAGAGGACTCACGAAGGCCTTACTTTATAAGTAAAAAAGTAACACAGATGCTAAAACTCTAAGGCAGTCATTAACATTGTATTTGGTGTATTTCAAAAGATAAGTAGAGACTTGGAAGACATAAAAAAAAGATCCAAAATGGATTCCAGAGATTAAAAATTGTCTGAGATGGAGAAGAAACTGGATGGAACTGATGGCATATTAAACACAGCTTAAGAAAAGATTAGTGAACTGGGTTTCAAAATGGAGCACAGAGAAACAGAAACTTAAAAAAGAAGAAGAAAAGCACATTAGTGAGCTGTAGGACAACTTCAAGTGGCCAAATATATGAGTAACAGGAGTCTCCAAGGGGAGGAGAGAGAGAAAAAGGAGACAGGAAAGATATCTGACCAAAGAAATGGCTCCAAATTTTCCAAATTTGATGAAAACTGTAAACTCACAGATTCCAAGACCTCAATGAACCCCAAGTATAAGAAATATGAGGAAAACCAAACTAAGACACATTATCATCAAACTGCTCAACCCCAGGCATAAAGAGAAAATCTCAAAAGCAGACTGAGGAAGAAAAGACTCATATACATAGCATCTAAGATAAAGAAGACATCAGAAAGCCAAGTGAGAAGACAATGCAGGAACATCTTCAAAACACTGGCAGGAAAAAACAAAACAAACCCATCAAACCTAGGATTCTACAGCAGTAAAAATAACATTTCAAAACCAAAGGCAAAACAAATGGTTTTGGATACACAAAAGGTAAAACAATTGGCTGCCAGATGACCAACTGTACAAGACATGTTAAAGGAAGTCCTTCAGGCAGAAGGAAGATGATACCGGAAGGAAACACGGGTGTACACAAAGGCAGAGACAGCACCAAAAACGGCAACTACGGGGGTAAATGCATAAGATATTTTTCTTATGATTCAAAAGAAATTTGATCAATTAGAATTATAACACTTACTATAGGCTTTATAACATGGAAAAAGTGAAATGTATGATGACAATGACAAAGGCTGGGAGGGAGAAATGAAAGCAGACTGCTGTAAGCTTCTCGTGCTTTCTGTGAAGTGGTATCCTATAGCTTCAAAGGAGACTGCAGTAAAGATATGTAATACATACCCTAAAGCAGCCCCTACAACAACAACAGTTGTAACTAATAAGCCAACAAAGGAGAAAAAAAAATGGAAAACTAATCCAAAAGGAGTCAGAAAAAGAGGAAAACAGGACGAATAGATGGGAGAAATAAAACACAGTGAGATGATAAACCTTAGCCCAGCTTTATCAACAATTACCTTAAATCTAAACACTCTAATTAAAAGGTAGAGCTTGTCAGAGGAGATTTTAAACAGACCCAACTATGCGCAACCTACAATAAACGCAATATCAGAACTTCAAAATACATACAGCAAAGGCTGATAGAACTGCAAGGAGAAACAGACAAATGCACAATGATAACTGGAGATTTCAACAGCTTTTCTTAATAACTGATAGAACAAGTATATAGAAAATCAGTACAGATATAGAAGATTTGTACAACAGTATCAACTAAATTGACTTCTGTACAACACTCAGTCTAAGGACAGCAGTATACATATTTTTTTTCATATATATACAGACCATTTACCAAGATAGGTTATGTTACAAGGCATCAAGTAATTCACAAGAAATTTAAGAGTTCTCAAACAAGGGATGTGCCCTGACAACAATGAAATTACAAATCAATAATAGAATAATTGAAAAATAGAAAAATCCTCAAATACAAGTTGAGTATTCTTTAACCAAAATGCTTGGTACCGTAAGGGTTTTGGAATATTTTTGCATTTTGGAATATTTGCATTATACTGACCAGATGACCATCCCTAACCTGAAAATCTAAAATCTGAAATGCTCTAAGGAGCATTTCCTCTGAAAATCATGTTGATACTCCGAAAGTTTTAGATTTTGGAGTATTTCAAATTTCGGATTTTCAGATTAGGGATGCTTAACCTGTATTTGGAAACTAAAGGACATACTTTGAGTAATCCACAGGTCAAAGAAGAAATCAAAAAAGAAATTAGAAAGTATTTTGAACCAAATGAAAATGAAACCACAACATATCAGAATTTGTGGAATGTAGGGAAAGCAGTACTTAGGAGGAAGTATATACCATTAAATACTTTCATTAGAAAAGAAGATTTCAAATCAATAACCTCAGCTTTCACCTTAAAAAACTAGAGGAAATTAACTCAAAGTAAGCAAAAGAATGGCATAAAAATTAAAGCGAAAACCAAAGGCTAGTTGAGTAGAGACAAATTTGAGAACTTCAATTCAGACAAAGGAAAGAAACAGAAAGCGCAAATTATCAATATCAGGAATAAGAGAGATGACATCACTACAGATTCTACAGATATTAAAAGGATAAGAGATTATATATAGTGTTATGCGAATAAATTTAAGTGGACATATACTTTGAAAGAGAGAAACGGAATTTTTAGTTAAAAACCTTCTCACAGAGAAAACTTGAGGCCCAAATGACTTATGTGATGAATTCTACCAAACAACGAAAGAAGTGATAATGCAACTTTATACACACTTTTCCAGGAAATTGAAGAGGAGAGAACAATTCACAACCTACTCTATGATGCCACGATTACTTTATACCAAAAGCAGCTGAAGAAATTATAAGCCAACTACAGAACAATATTCTTCCTGAACACAGATGCAAAAATTCTAAACAGAATTTGAGCAAATAGAAACCAATAAAACTGTCATGACCAAGTGGGGTTATCCCAGCAACACAAGGCTGGCTTAAAATTAGAAAAAAAAAAAAAAATAAATGCGATATACCCTATTTACAAACTAAAAAAGAAAACCATATCATCATCTGAATAGATGCTGAAAAAGCATTTGAAAAAAAAAAATTGAACATCCATTCCTAATAATAATTCTTAGCAAAACAGGAATAGAAGGGAATGTCCTTCATAGAGGGTATCTATGAAAAACTCACGGCTTACATCATACTTTACAGTGAAAGAACGATTTTTCCCTAGGATCAAGAACATGACAATGTCGTCTTCTCTCACTTCGTCTCTACTCAACTACACACTGGAAGTTTTAGCCAGTGCAAACACGAAGAAAAAAAAAACACCTAAGTGGAAGGGAAGTAAAACTGTCTTTATTTGCAAATGATATAACCATCCATGTAGAAAATGTAATATAATCCTACAAAAAGCTACTAGAACTAATGAGTTTAGCAAAGTTGCAGGATACATAATTAATATATAAAAATCAACTGTATTTCTACTATGTGGTAGTAACAAACTGGAAATAGCAAATAAGAGATTATTAAGAACATTGGAAATATAAAACACTGAGGGATGAATGTGACAAGGGATATACGAAGACCTGTATGTTGAAAACCACAAAACACTTGTGAGAGAAACTAAAGAAGACTAAGTAAAAAAAAAAAAAAAAAAAAAAAAGAAGACTAAGTAAATAGAGAAAGACACCACTTCATGGGTAGGAAGACTCAACACTGCTAACATGTCAATTCACTACAAATTGCCAGACAGACTTGACACATTCCCAATCAAAAATCACAGTTAAGTCTTCATTGTAAAATCTGTCCAAATGATTCTAAAATTCATACAGAAAAACTCAAAGGACCTAGAATAGCCAAAACAACTTAGCAAAAAGAGGACTGATAGTATCTGACTTCTAGATTGGTTATAAAGCTGCAGTGACCAATGCGATGTAGTACTTGTGGTATTGATTCAAAGATAGACAAGTAAGATCAATGGAACAGATCACACAGTCTAGAAATAAACTGACACAGATGGACAACTGATTTTTAACAAAGGTACAAAGGCAATCACTGGAGAACGGATTCAATGGGGAGAGGACAAATGGTGCTGGAACAACTTGATATGCACATGCAAAAAACAAAAGTGAATTTCAATAAAGGACTCATGCCGAATACAAAAATTAACTCAAAATACATCACAGACCGAACTGTAAAGCCTAAAACTACAAAAATTCTAGAAAAAATTTAGGAGAAAAACTGTGTCACCTTCAGTTAGGTTTTCTTTGATATAAAACCCAAATCAAAAGCAGTGAAAGAATAAATTAATAAATGAGGCTTCAGCAAAATTAAAAACTGCTTCTTAAAAGACATGAACAGAATAAAAAGACAACACACAGACTGGCAGCAAATATATGCAAAACACGTACCTGATAAAGCACCTGAATACAGAGTATATCTAGAATTCTCCAAACTCGACAGTAAGGCAACAACCCAATTAAAAAGGAGCAAAAGATCTCAATTGATGTTCCCCTCAGGAAGATACACGGGTATCAAATAAATACGTGAAAAGATGCTGAGCATCACTAGGCAAATGAAAATTAAAACCACAATGACACACACCACTATTCACATATTAGAATGGTTAAAATTAGAAATACTGATCACACCAAGTGTTGGCAAGGATGTGGAGGAAGTGAAACACTAAGACACTGCTGGTAAGGAATGTTAAATGGCACAATCACTTTAAGAAAACAGTTTGGCAGTTTCTTAAAAAGTTAAATACAAACCTACTATTTGATGCAGCTATTCCGCTCCTAGATATTAAGCTACAAAAAACAAAACACACATCTCTACACACATACTTGTACATAGATGTCCACAGCAGCACTTTTTGAATAAAGTCACAAACTCGCAACAACCCAAATATTCATCAAGAGAAGAACTGATAAACCGTGGTATGCCTGTGCTATAGAATGCTACTCAGCAACAGATCGGAATGAACTACTGACACAAGTGAACTCCTGATACTGAGTTGTGAAAGAAGGCAGACTATGAAAACTACATGCTGCCTGACTGTAGTTATATAAAATTCTAGGAAATGGAAACTAACACACAGGGAACAGAAAGCAGATCAGTCATTGGTGAGCAGGGGAGGAAAGGGTTTCAAAGGTGCCTGAGGAAGTTTTCAGGGGTGATAAGTTTGTTATTTTGATTGCAGAAATGGAAATGGTTCCATAGGGTGTGTGTGTGTGTGTGTTAAAATGTATCGAATTTCACACTTTAAGCATGTGAGGTTTACTGCATATCAATTATGCCTCAATAAAACTATTAAAAAGACCATATGAAAGGCTACTGCAATATTCTAAGATTGTGAGTACAAATATTAGTGCTAACAGGAATGGAGAGATGAGCTGTAAGAATAGAAAAGACTTAAATTCCCAAGATTTGGATGTGAAGGCAAGAAAAGGCAGGAGGCAGGAACAGTGCCAAGACCGTGAGACTGGGTGACAGGAAGGAAGGTGGCGCCATTAACACCAACAGGGACAACCAAAAGAAGAACTGGTAGTGAGTTCAGCTGCAGACACGCTGCACGCTGGCAGAACAGCTACTTCCAGTGGGCAGCTTAGAACCTGGGGAGAGAAGTGAGAGGCACAAGGCACCAGCCCTGGAATCGCCAACACTGATTTCCACCTCATCATCTCCTTGAATCTATCTCCTCCCTGGTCCCTAAAAGTAAGTTTTGTTTTTTCATGTTATAATCTGAGTCCTCAAAGGAAGACCCAAGCCCGGAGGAGCTCCATTCACCCACGCGTGATCTTCAGGTTCAAAACCTCTAGGACGGCAAGCAGAGGCCAAGCATGTATCACTGTCTTAGCGAGTTCCAAATCTGTGCTCAGCTAAGCGGAGTTTTCCCAGCCTCATAAAAAGGTTGCATGTGTTGGAGCAAAGGGCATAAAGTGATGTATGAAAACTCAGAAGAAAAAGGCAACGTGAATCGCAGGGTCTAAGCAACTAGACAGGGATAAGACCTCTGAAGTCATCTCTCTGGGAGCTGCCCCCACCCCCCGTGTCACATCGGTCCCTGCCAGAACAGAACTGTTCCCGAGAGCGCAGTGTGGCTTGGCTCTGCACGCCAGAGCCCAAGGAAACATCTGGAAGTCTGGCGGGGTTTCAGGTGAGCGCACTGCTGAGAGGGCTCAGAGCCTCCGCTTGGCGAGAGATGCCGGCTACAGAGTCGACTGTTTTTCTCCTTCCTTGTTTTATCTTAAATGTCAAAGCTTTTCACACACTACGGTGACACCCTAAAACGATTCTCTTACTTCCGTGGCTTCAGCCGAAACAATATTTTTTTTCATGCTCCATGGAGTGCCCACCAGCTGATTCAAAACCGGGGGTGCCATGGGGCGCTCTATGTCAACGTGCCACGAACAGAAAGAGGAGGAAACGAAGGTGGAACACAGGTTGGTGGGAAAAAATTATCCCTTTCCCTTGAATGCCTTGCAGTCTTCTCCACCAGCATATGTTTATTAGGACTGTTTAAAGGCGCTGTGTTACAGTCTCTGAAGTTCTATAATGTATACCCATGGACTAAAACAGGCCCCCGATTATAAGCAGGTTGAAGTTCAGTAAGATAAGCGCATATACAGCTGCAGCACGACATAGAAAGCACTGTGCACAGTGAAAGGGGTACAAAATGTCACGGGGACTTCAGTGCGGTAGGACGTTACTGTCTGCTGGGGTGGCCAGGAGGAAGAGCCGTTGTGGATGAATTGGCATCTGCACTAGACCTTGAAAGGCCAGGACAGGAACAGTCAGAACCCGGAAGCAGCAGCAAGACCTCCAGGTGGCAGAAATGGCAGGACTCAGAAGTGTGAGCAAGAAATGCAAGGAGTGTTCATGGAACAATTCAACACAGTTCAACAAACATTAGGCACCTACTGGTTTCCACACACGGTGCTGAGTGGTAGAAATAGAGGGATCAAAGACGACTCACACTCGGAGGGGGGGAAATGGGCATTTATTGAAACCTTAAAATCTGTACCCCCATAATATGCCAAAAAAAAAAAAAAAAAAAAAAAAGACGACTCACACTCAAGAGGAGTATGCATTCTGACATGAAATGGGTGACTTTGGTGTGACAATCACGGACGTCAGGCATAGAGACAAGCCTTGGGTCCTTGCTATAGGAACTCCGGAACCAGGACAATGTAAGACTTAGGAGCAGGGACTCTATACAAACAACTTAGGTCTCAATTCTATGTCTTCCACTTGCTTAGACGTGTTAGTTTTGTACATTTCATCTATCTCCTTTGTAAAATGGCCACAATGAATAGTATTTATTTCACAGGATTGCTGTGAGGATATTCACCATAACAAGACAAGGTATATCAAACCCTTAGTATAGGACCTGGCACACAGCAAGTACTCCATCTAGCTATCAGCTGTTGTTATTATTATTGTTAATACTATCGAGAACTGATTTCTCCAACAGTTGATTGCTTTTACTAGGAGGACAACATTATAAATTATAATATTATAAAATTTTATAAAATATTATATTTTTGAATGCCGACTATACCCAGAGATGTCATGGGAGATGATGTCAGGTGGTTATGGCTCACTTAACTTCTACACACACTAGTTTCCTCATCAGGAGCAGATGGGTAGCAACAGCAGCTTACCCGGTGCGGGGCACTGTTCTCAGCGCCCTACCTGTACGACCTCTCTTAATCTGCATAACAACCCTGTTCATTCTGCAGATGGGAAAACTGAGGCTTGGAGAAGTCAAGTAGCTGGCTTTAGGTCACAAAGAGGAGGTGGTCTAGGGGAGGGACGAGAAGAGGCACTTTACCTCTAGGCCCTGTTCTCAACCACACCACCACGCGCCGCCTTTCAGTTCTACCACCACCGCTTTCTGGGACGCTGGTGTTTGATTTGGCAGCTAAAAGGTAAACAAAAGGTAACCATGGCATGGAGATTAACCAAAACTAGGAAAATCAAACAATCAAACATCATGCCTCACCTCTGTACGCAGTTTTACAATTTATAAAACTCTTTCACTTCCTTGATCTGTATTTTCCCTTTTGGCCACAAGTGACCGAGGACTATAAACAAGCTGAAAAATAGAGCGTCATGTAACAAACATCCCAGCCCTGTATATTTTGGGGGTGCTAACAGAGGCGACTTGGAGCGAGAGGGAAGAGAGAATGCTTTTTGTTTTGGCGCTATTCTGAGAGCTAAGGGTGGGTACAACCTTTACCCAACACCTACTGAGCTTTACTACTGGAAGATCTGAATCGTAATATGCACCTGTCAAGACCCTACACAAGTTGGACAACTCTGATGTTCCTTCCTTCTGTTTGTACTTTGCAGTTGTTCTTAACCTTTATTGGGTCAGAGAGCTTTCAGGAAAAAAAAATATATAAAAAGATGTTACAGACTCTCTTCCTCTTCCCCCCCACCCCCAACATAGACACACATACACACGCCTACATGTGCTCAACCCCACTTTACCCCCAATATACTCCAGGTCCCTGTGAACCTGGGCCACACCTTTTTATTTTAGTTTTTTTAAGAGACAGGGTCTCGCTCTGTCACCCACGCTGGAGTGCAGTGGGCATGATCATAGCTCACCATCACCTCAAACAAATCATCCTGCCTCAGCCTCCCAAGTAGCTAGGCCTATACCTGTGCACCATCATACCCAGCTAATTTTTTCTGGTAGAGACAAGGTTTTGCTATGTTGCCCGGTGTGGTCCCAAACTCCTAGCCTCAAGTGATCACACACCTTGGCTTCCCAAAGTGCTGGGATTACAGGTATGAGCCACCAACTCTAGCCTCACACCTTTTGTCTTTCTATACCCAGGGCAGTGCACACTGCCTAGCAGGTAAGGCTCTCAAAACATGTTCTAAAAATGAGTAAAAGCATCTCTCTGCTCCATAAAGTAGTAACTCTGTAAAAATGGCTAAAATGATACTGGATCAGAGAGAGGAAGGATTTACTCCATTCATTCAATCTCCAGCTAATTTTGAATGGCTCTTCCATGCTAGGCACTAAAAGCTAGGCACAGAAATTTCAGAGACAGAAAAGACAGTGTTCTAACAAGCAATATAAGCTAGCTGCATGCAAGATACTTAATAAGTGTCATAAATTCTAAAAGATTTTCAAAGTGTTCCTGAAGCTTTGAATTTTTTTTTTTAACAGTATTATGTGCCTATTTTTATTTGAGTGAATGCCAGGAAAGAAAATGGGAGACTAAGTTGTCTTTTGAACTCCATGTACAATATTACGGCTTAGATGCAAGGTCATATGGAACACACATGGCTTAGGTAGAAGTGGTGGGAGCATTAAAAATCACCCCGAAGGATGTGTTAGATTTTTGGACTCGATCAGCAATTTTCCCTGGGATTATCAGCTTTGCTCAAAGTGTCATTTAATCTTGGTCTCAGGTTCCTTTCTCTATAAAACGGGGGCAATATTTTCCTGGGGGTGTGGAGGAAGTGGCCGGAGGGGCAAGGGAGGATGCGATAGGGTTTAACGGTTTCCTGACTTTGAAGTGTTCTAAAAATACCGCATTTTCATTGCAAGCATGTGACAGAGTATGTGTCAACGCAGCACTCTGTGTTGCTAGGGCAGCCCGACCAATGGTGTCGTGTAGACTCACGCAGCTCTTCGGCTCAGGCAGGGGCACAGAAAGCCACACAGCCGCGGGCCCACCCTTATCTCCTGAGCATTCTAGTCTCCTCGAAGACGCGTGGCAGGCCCTCTAACGACCAATGAGTCTGGGTTAAACGATCAAACACACTGCCATTTGACGAAGACTCTTCTTTCAGCCTCTTAAGCTGTCACAAATTTATTTGCCTTGGAGTTTAATCTGTGGCATGAAAGCCTGACATGTCCCACTTAATAAACCGTACTCCTAAGTGCAGATTAGAGTGCAATTAAGGAGAGAGGAAAAGCCTAAAAGATATGATTAAAAAAGTGTGCCTTTAATTTATTCATTACCTTTCCTTAAGACTTTGTCTTTCTTCACAGAGATTACAGCAGAGCGGTGGCTCTTGGAAAGCATTTCCTCTGCGGGGACGTGGGCCTGGTGGAAGGACCCCATGTGTCCCACCTCTAGAGTGAAACGCAACCCACGCTAGACCAGCGAGAAAGAGCTGAGACCGGGCACCATCTGGCAGCTGTATGGTGGCCTGTGTGAAACGAACTGGTGGTCACAGTCCAGTTCCCATTAGACAGATGTCCACTCCACAAAGAGCATCACACGCAGCAGCCCGGCTGGCAAAGCAGGGTGCGGACCAGGCATGGGAAGTGTATTTCCACTCTTTGCCCAACCAGGGTGCTTCCTCGACTGCTCCCAGGCAAGTCGGGGCGCTGTGGTGGGCAGCTTGGCAGCAGCCCCGAGAGCGGTATTTTAGGCGTGTGGACCTTAAACACCTCAAAGTGCTTTTCAGATGCTGTCTCATGTATCCTACTAAGCAGCCAGGTTTTGCATATGTCTAGGACGTGCCTTACTGAGCCACACAGTGGGGGTCTTCCAAGACCACCACCAGGACACACTGGCTTCGCTCAGGGCGCGACAGAGACCGCAACTGCCCGCGACACCCTCCGCGGCGTCTATCACAGTACTGGGGAGAGGACTGCAGGCAGAGACAAGGCCCTCGTCAGCCCTGCCTGGGTAAGTGGCACCCTCAGCCCAAATGAACGAGTTATTGTTGAATCCTAAAGACAAAGGGCACAATGGTCCTTTATTACAAAATGTAACTGACTATCTCACAGAAGGTTCAAAAACGTAGGCCCCATTTCCTATTTTACCATTGAGGCGGCTTGATTCCATCTAGCACAGATTTTCAAGCTGGTCTGTTTTCTCCCTGCCTAATGGAACTGCAAAGGAAAGTAGGTTTCTAGCCCAGCAGGGGAATGCACAAATTAAGCAGTGTCTTTTCATTGATTTTTCTTAATTCATGCAAACACTTTGGTTCACATCCTCCTTTTAATAACCTAATATTCCTTTTTAAAAAGTCACACAAACACAGATCAACAAGAAAACAAACACCCCCACCTAAGCTAACCTGACTTGAAGGAGAATATTTAAGAAGCAACAGAGAAAGTAAAAAAATAAGGACTTTTCCTGATTCCATTTTGCAGTATTATTACGTAGTATGGCAAGAAACCTATTCAAAATTGGTATCAATTATTATAATACTTCTCTACTAAACAGAACATAAGTTCTCACATAAGGGATACCTTAGTAATATAAATTTTTAGAGAGGGATGTTTTATGGAGAGGAGTGTGTGTGAAAACTAATGTTAACATGTGCATTCCCTTTTCAAAGTTGTTATTCTTCTAATAATGATCTTAACAATACTTTGTCTAAAACGAGTTACCCTAAATAGGCTTTGGAAACCAGTGGTGATTTTGGGGTAGGGCCCAGAGGTGGGAAAGAACTGGCCACTTGGTTCAGTGACCTCCAAGAGGATGGTTGGCTCAGGGCACTTAGACATCCTGCCACGAAAATCAGGAAGCTTCCTTCACTGGTGGTCACGGAATGCTGCTCTAATGCCAACTTGCCATCTTTAAAACAGTGTAGCCGGCTATGAAAGAGGCTGTGTCCAAAGGGAATGAAGGAACTGGGACGAACGTCGAAAAATAACTCAAAGTACCACCATGGTGATGGTAGCTCAGTCGCGCCATCAACTGTGAACAACACACAAAGAAAGGTCTGGGTGCCAGAGACAAACCAAAACCCGAAAACTTCTGCACCTGTGTTTTCTTCTACTACATCTACTACGTACTGCTCGCTATCCTTTATTCCATTCCCACCATATGCCAGGCACGGCACAAGGCAATTCACATTCAACATTTTATAAAATAACTTATTCCTCAGCAGTCTGCCATGTGAACCATATCACACCCATTTGAAAAAAAAAAAACAGTACTCAAAGAAGTAAACTAACTTCAGATTATCAGGGAGTTTAAAACACACATGTAAGTTCTACATACATACACACACACATATGCACGCCCCCTACGAAGGTTAAGGCTGTTAGTTACTCTCTGGTGTCAGGAAGACACAGATCATTCTACGTCCCCCTCAGGACCTGACACCAAATAGCTTTACACTGAAAGCGTATCAAGAACTAGCCTGATGCATCAGGGATGCCTGAGTTCTGCCAACAGGAGGGCTGCAAACTCCTATCCTTGGATTTATTAGTGAAACTTTAGCCTCTTCTCATGCTAAACTTCCTCCAGAGAAGGGAAGGAAGGAAGAAAACTAAAAATGAAAGAGAAAGAGGAGATACGGGCACACTGCTGAAAGTCAAAACATCAGGCTCCTACTGTCACGTGACTTTGGTGCCCCTAATTTCGTCTTCATTACACGAACAGCCCTGGATTCTCATGCTCTGGAGTACGATCTCCAAAAGGGAACACACACACGTACACGTCAACACACACAAAACGGACAGTGCTGACCCAAAGCTGTCTCTGTATTTCAAAAGAACCATGGCAGTCTTGTCTTTAATACCTACGAGTCTCTCTCTCCTTTTGGGGCAAGGAACATGGCCTGTCCGTCTTTATATTCTTAGCACTAAGTACGATGCCTGGCATACAGTAGGCACTGATAGATGCCCACTGCCACGTGACTGGCACTTTGGCAAACACTCTCTTAGCTCTCTGGGCCACATCTTTCATCTATTTCTATTCATATTACATTTAACTTTAAGTGGACCCAGCGTTTCCAAGGCTACCCCCCAAGCTCCCGGTCACTCCTACAAAAGAGCCTTGTGCCAGCGCTGGCCAGAGAGGCCCACTTTTGGGGACTGCTAGGTGAGCTGCCTCCACCACCTCCTTAACTTTCATCATGTGCTCTAAGTTCACCACCTCTTCTGTGCAAAAGTTTGGCTCAAACTCCACGCTTTGCCTGCTGTTCCAACATTTTAAATATAAGCAGCCGAATCCCAGGGTTTAGCATTAATTGAAAGAGCTTATCTATATATAGCTCCACTCTGCACTTTAGCATCTTCAAAACTTCAATCATTTTTTTTTTTTTTTGAGAACACAATTCCTCCTTTTAAAGTCTTGCTACAGCCTTTCTCCCTTTTCATTCTCGTGACTCAATGCTCTCAGGCCTTTTAAGTTAACCTCCTAGACCTTTCCATACGGGTTCACCTTCCTAGACCTTTGTAATTCATGCTGTGCTCCTTTGGAACTCCTCCATCTCCTTGATATAGTTCAATAACGGTTCCTAATATCGAGCACAGTGGCCTAGATAGGAGCTGAAAAGCTCTTTGTGAAAAGTGGTGAATTACCTGTGCCTTAACACTTCGTGTCTGGTATCATCATTTGGGGTATTTAGCATCTGGGAGGCAGTTTTGACCATTCCCCTGTCAAAAGCCTTGTTTCCTGTGCTTCTTCACCCTCCCTGATATTTTCCTATCTCTTTACGTGTCTAGGATGTGGTTTCCGTTAAACTGTAGTAGTCTGAGATGCATTTTATTTTTTCACCTAAAACTAAAGAGAAGGCAACAAAACAGCAGCAGCTCACGGGCTTAGCTGGTACAGAAGACCCTGAAGACTACGATGAAGAAGTAGGTCTTGAGTGAGATGTGCAACGTTTGGGGGACAGTCACGCTTGAGGCTCTGACTCGAGGGGGGAAGGGGGGCATGGGCAATACAAGTAACCTTAACACTTGTACCCCCATAATATGCTAAAAAGAAAAAAGAAAGAAAGAAATAGGTCTTGACTCACATGCAGCTTAGGCTGCAGAATTTGCCCTCCATAAACTTAAGGCCTAACATATCCTAAAATAATTTTATAAAGATCAGATTCTGGGTCAGTTAAAGAATGTGTGAGGGAATATTCTCTTTTAATCCTTTAATTCTTTTCTCTAATTCCAATGTATGATGTTTTAACAAAAATGGAGAAATCATATTCCTTTATTCTTCAAACCAATCATTAATCTGAAGTGTATTATATGGGTTTCTCCAATTTGAATTAACACCAGAATGTGGATACTGGATTAGGGACACCTCTGTCATTTACATAGAGAGTGAAAAAATATTGATCCCAAATACCAATTCCTGCAGCGTTTCAACTGCCATCCCCGGGCTCTGACCTGATAGTTTCACACTACGACATTCCCCCCGTCTAGCTAACTTGCTCTGATTTCCATTTACTGCAAAACTTGCTTCTTTGCTTGCCACCTGTGTGTGTCTACATGCCTCAGGCCTTGAGAAGTCCACATACATCATAATCCATCAACTCACACGTACCTTTTTTTCTGTGTTGCTTTCTCCATAATGCAGACTCACCAAGGCAAATGTGAAAACATCTTCACGCAACGGAAGACCCTGATTCTTTAATAATCTGTCTAATTGGTCAAGTTCACTGCAAGTCTCTCCAGTGTTGAAACCTAACATGTATCACCGAGATAACCTGATGACTAACTGGCTTCCCACTGAATTTCACAGTGTGGGTCAGAACATTTTCAATTCTCTTGACCAATCGTCTTCAAAACCAATATACAATCATTATCATTTCTCTTACCAGAACATAAAAACCTGTATCCATCTCTTGCTACATCATATTATTTTAGCTTAGTTTCCACTTTTCCCCATTTGGCCAATTATCTTTTCAGCCCTTCTTAGGTTCCAATAGTTTTGAATATCATGATGACTGCTCTGTATTTATGCACAGTGGTGCCTCCTAGCAGGCCTACATCTAACTGGAGGGAAAGCTGCTCCTGAGAAAGCTCTGGCCCAGCTAACATGAGAACATAAAGGATGCAAACGAATGGTTTCAGGGTCAGCGAAATCATAATGAATTTAGCATCCAGGTTCTTATGTCCAAGGATGAAAAAGTTCAATCTTTTAAGAATCTACTAACATCAGGTATGTAAAGCAGTACTAATTGTTCTAACAGTATTTTATATTGTACCATGGCTGAAATTATTAAAGGTAATAGGTAAAGATAATAAAAGGTGTCTGATATTATTTATTTCTTTAATGCTAACATTCCAAACACTTTTAAAACATAACTATGGTTAATTCTGTACTTTCATTAGAAGCAAAGACTGGAGAGGGAAGAAAGTAAACCTTTCCACCTGAATGCCCGCTGATCTGGGGGTCTTTGGAGAGAGAGTGAGGGAGGCAGCAGCTCTTGGGCAATGCATACATGTTTCAGAATAACTAAGAGCATTACCCCACGGGGAGCGGCTCTCTCTTTCTGCTAGGGAACTGGACTTCTCATTTCCAAAGGGCTGGTTTCACAACGCCCCGAGGTATACAAGCCAGAGTGGCACAACTGTGTAACCGATGGTAAGGCTCCTCTAACGTGGAGAAACTTCATTCTCCTTGGATGCGAATAAAAAGGCAAATGAGGCCTCCAGGCAGGCAAACTATAAACGCTCTCAGTGGCAAACGCCGATTGCGAGATCACCTAGACTTGACTCTTTCAATCAACCTGCTGTATGTGTTGGAGCGATTCAAACAGACAGAGCCGTGAAGCCCTGGGTTTTCTTTTCATGTCAAATTTCTAACAAAGAAGTCTGTTCTCCTTTCGTCCGGAGCCTGTTTTCTTTATTCTTTTGCTACTTTAATTCCAGAAATGTAAAGCTACTGGGGATAAGATGGCTGGGGACTGGCTGAAGTTTTAATGTCTCAGACAGAGGAGAAGAAAACAAAATGGTTCAAAGCAGCCTTGAGTAATTTCTTCTCTTCTTTGATATGGGCTCGCCCTGTCTTCTGTGTCTCCTTCCTTCCCTTTCCTCCTCCTCTTCCCTCCAGAGATGTGAGGATCAAAATGTACCCATGATGGGTATTATCTTCCAGGGTAGACGCTGTCCTTTGATATAAGTAACAGAAATCCAGTGCTGTGCTGGACAGGGACAGTCTAGTCTGGTCACTTATCACCAGAGCATGGGGTATTTAAACGGATTCCTTTTTCCTGCAACTCAAAGGAGGCATATTTAACATTTCTCCTTCCTTTATCTCAATCCACTCAATGGGTGGAGTCTATGTAAGTTAAAATATTTAAAAACAATTTTTTTTAAAAAAATGAACTGTTAAATCTTTTCATAGAACTGTTTAGCAAATCCATTTTCACAAGGGTGTGGTAAGGATCCCCGCCCGCGTTGACTACGAAAATTCAGACTGCATTTTCTGTCTGGCCTGCAGGTCCTCAGCCAGGCGACAATGGAAGAATGTCACAAAAAGGAGCAGAGATTTCTGTTAACATAACATTAATTCAGGATGAGACATCCTTCCTGTGGGCTGCTGAGGCGGTGCTACCCAAACTGGGGCTGCCCCAGAAAATCTAGGCCAGCAACCCTGGGCTTCAAAAAATGTAGGACAAAAATCCTACCTCCCAGTTGTGTGCATTAAAATGTAACATGGGTTCATCATCTTCCTGCGTTTTGAATTCCTTCCCAATTATCAATTGCAAGATGACATTGCTTAAACAAACGGGCTCCACGTCCACTTGTACTACTTAACCAAAGCTTCTGACAGGTTTTTAGGAAGCAAGGAAAGGCAGGAAATCTTCCAATGAACCTCCTCCACTCCCTACAAACTCTTAAGACTTGAAAGAGGAAAACAGTAACGTCGATACGATCATCACCTCTCTTTAGACTGTACTTGCAGCACTCGCATTTGTTAACTGAGCGAGTATGACAACTCCTTGACGTAGGTATTATTTCCACTGCATGGATAAAGAAACCGAGACTCATTCTCTACACGAGCTTGTCACAGTGCTGGCGCCAAGTCCCTGACCCCAGGGCCTACCCTCAATCTACCACCTTGTGGGAGAATCTTCTGGATGCAGGGTGTCCCTCCGCCCAATCCTCAAATAAGGAAAGTGAGGCTTTGGGGTCTCTCTACCCTCCCCTTTCCCCTTTTCCCCACTCCCTGCACACTGCCCTGGCCACCTCGTCTCATTCTCAAGAAACTTCTCCATTTGCACTGAAGTGGAGAGAGATTAGGACAAAGATAGATTGCATTAATGATTTCTTGAAAATGGCAAGAAATGACTCCCTGTCTTATGGTAAGATCAGCGGGGCCAGGCACCACTGTCATTGACTGCAGCCTGACCAACAGGACGAATCAGCAAGACCATCGCCACCGCCACCAAAGCTGCTCTTTCGAAACTTAAAGGAAACCAAAGGAGCCCTGGATGCCATTTTTTGCTCCTCCCAGAAAGCTCTGGGCTCGAGGCACTGCGGGGCCGCAGCCGCATGGCAGTTGCGCTGTGACCTCCCAGCACATTTCTAGAGAAGAGGAAGTGGCGTCCTTCAGTCCGCAGTGACAGTCAACATCAGCTACTTCCCATTTCTATTTCTCTCTTGACTGAGAAGTTGCCAGAAGACAGACAGTGAAAAGCGATCAACAAGGCAGTAGCTTAGGACTGGGGATCTGTTCCCATCTTCCAATTTCATCTAGTCACTTGGTTTTCAATCCTGTCAAACCAGAACAACAATACCTAACCATTTAAGTTTAGAAACATATAAACAGCACTGATTGCAGAATATGCTTTGTCAGGGTGCTATGATCTTGGATTTTACTTTTGTTTTACTAAAATATTAAGAGAGTGATGATCCAAGGCATATATCGACTGTTACTAGGGTCCAAGTTTGGTGTCACACGAACACTATATCCACAGCTGCCACTTGGTCATGATACCTCAATCTCCAAAACCTTAACTCCTCCTCCTCCCCACACCGGGAGCCGCCTGCTTCAGCTCTGCCAACTCCCCTACTTTAAGACCTCAGGGAGAACACGGTCACCCACACGGTCACATTTGCCACCCTTCCCAACCTTCTGCCACACACGCCTTGGCCACCTCCAGCTCTGGGCCCCCTCTGCTCACTCATGGACAGACAGCCCAGAGCCACACCCGTCAGAGCCCACAGAATAGTCAACACGATCCGAGTGTCACCGGCCTCTCCCTGCTCTGCCACAATTCTTCTATTCTTCATCCTATCCAATTTTCCAAAACAGTCATTTCAAACCTCCTCCATTCTTCTTAAGTCTTCAATTCCACCTGGCTTCTCGGAAACTGACCATTTACGGAGGAGACCAAGGGCATCTGTCCTGAGCGTCTCCCCCACTTCCCTTCGCCATCCTGAAATTTTCTGTGTTGTGACTTCCTCTGAACTGCCCTGCTGTCTCAAATGAAGTCTCCTTCCACCTCCTGCATGAGCTCTGCAGCTTTCCCTGTCTCTGCAAGGCCTGCGACTCAGTGTTTATCTTACATGATCACTACTTCCCTTTGCTATGCAACTTGTCATTTGTACACATTTGTAAAAACAGCAATAAACAAACTCTGTCGTCCCCGCACCAACACCTATGCAAGTTCCTCTCCCCACCCTGCCCTCCACCCTCCTTCCCTTCTTCCGAAATGCTCAAGTCCTCCCAACCACCAAACCAATGGCTTTTCTTCTTCTCTCTGTTGTGGCACCTCAGACTCAACTCCATCAAAACCGAACTTCGTACTCCTCTCCTTCCGTTCCCACCATCGCCAACTGCTCTCCCATTTCCCCCAGTTAAGCCAAGACCTCCTGGTCAGCACTGCCCTGGTTTAGTTGTCAAGTCCCCTTCCTTCCACCATGGTCACATCTGTGTCACTCAGTTCCTCCCTTGCCACTGCTATGACAATGTCCTCATCTCAACCCAAAACAGCACACTGCACCAGCCTCGAGGCCCCTTTCTGCTAACGCCCTTCCTACAGCCTGGCCTGCCTAACAAAGGAATTTTAAATACTTTAGCCTGAGAATGAAGGCCCTCTCAGAACTGGCTCTAGGCTTCACGATCAACCCTTCTTCCATTTTTTTTTTTCACGTATTCCACGTTTCCTCTGAACTCTGGGAAAAGGCACAGTTTCCAGAACACATCCTGCATTTTCTTGCCCAAATGCCTACATCACTGAGCTGTTCCGTCCGGTTGTAATGTTCAATATGATCTTCCCTTACTGAAATCCTATTGTTTTCAAAAATGATAAAGATGCTATCTTTTCCTATCTCCTGTAAGCTGCAAGTTATTTGTTCCTTTTCTGAACTTCCACATCTTTTCTTTTTTACTCTTATCAAATGTTCTTTTACATTATAGTTACCTGTGAGCTTGCTTTATTGTTCCTATTAGATTTTAAATTCCTGGAGACAGTGATGATGATGATGATAACTGTACTTAATAATCATCGCCACCACAATTAGCTCCTACCATATTCCAGCTCTGTGGAAAGCACAAAACCTCATTATCTTAGCAACAGTATGAAGAACCGTCTCCACTTTCAGATGTGATTAAGTAATGTGCCAAGACCAATGTGTAGGAAGTGGTAGAGCCAAAAACCGAATTTAGGCTTGTCTGACTTTGAAGGCCAGGCTGGTAACTACCATGGGGTATTTCTCACTGTCCATAGACTCAACAGATGACCACTGAATAAAACATGCTCCTCCCTAAGTCCTAGCAGGCCCAACAGTTTACTCAGCCTGATTCCCCTGAGGTGAGGAGCCTGCCTGGTCGCTACATATACCTACAGGGAGAAGAAACAGATTAGCTTACGCTCTCTTAAGAGAGGATTTCAAAAATAGAACAAAGTTTATGTGCCTCAAGACTAAGCAGAACAAAAACTGCAAAATGAGAGAAAAATCTAATTCACCTGGATTAGATAATAGCCCGACTTTGTCTCTTTCCTTGGAACCATCCATGTTGAGAAGGCTCTGCATCAGGGCCACTCCAAAAGCCCTATTTAGATAATTTAAACCACATTTAGACAGAACCTCCAATAATTCTAGTTTCTGAGGCTCTGACATCAGCCCTGCGAAAACATGGTAATTGTACACTGCCGACATAGTCTGAATCAATGTAAATTTGGGTTCCTATTTTATATACAAACAGGCGTATAATATATGGTGCATACAGATATCAATGTCAAGAAAGTGGGGGCTGTTGTCTCTCTAGGTAAGCGGCTAAGGGCTGTAATCCTCCGAGAGGAATGTCATTATACAGCTCAAATCCCATCACAACAAATACCTTTACAACAGAGATGTCTGTATAACAAAAACCCTTTCAAGCTTTGGCTGACAGCCCATGTACTTCAAGCAATATTTGATGTGAGACTTGGAGTTCACAGTAATGGGAATTGACCTATATTTCCAAAGGTAAGATTTGAATGATTTCATCTGTAACTCCTATCCCATGACACCATGAGTTGGAGTGATGTACAATCTAAACCCATACGTATAAAAACGAAACACAAAGACATGAAATCAATCCACTCTCAAAGGGCGAAATTCCTTCCTTTCACTTGGGGAATGCTCAGGTCAAGGAGATGGCCTCTGTCCCAAGCCCTGAAATACAGCAGACCAAGGCAGGTCTGCGCTCTCATCTCACGGAGAGGCAAAATGGTCCCGCCCATGAAAATAGATGGATCATGTGCAAATCTCCACTCCGTCACTTACTAGCTGCATACACTGGGCAACACTTTGTAACTTTCTCTGAGCCTCAGTTTCCTCATCTGCACAATGTGACCTATACCACCTTCCTCCTAGATTTTGATAAGAAGGAAATGAGAACACACGTAAAGCTCTTAACGTGGACTGGTGCATAGCATGTGCTCAAAAAAAAAAGTCAGTTTCCTCCTCGGACTTCCGTTCTCCTTTAAGACCCTGGGCTTCTGCAAACTATTTCCAACAAATTCATTTTAAGACCTGGTGGATGGAAGTTAAAATGAACAGTCTGAAATGTAGTCTGGTCAAGATGCTGCTCAGAGGAGTATCTGGGCAAAAGAGAGAAAATGGCAGAATAAGTAGGCCATGCGCAAGTACTTTCTTGACTAGGAAAAAGGTCTTTCTGGCCAAGGTAAGACACGTATCCTAAGCTAAAGTGCAAGTAACCGGGCGTCATAACAGTAGATGAGCACTGATCATTTTGTCAGAGATCATTTTGAAAATTGCTGACGTACACCAAAATTTGGAGTCACTATTTTGCTACTCAAGGACAAATTGTGGCTATTGCTCTAAAGTGGAGTTTACTGCCTGTGGCCTAGTTTTCTGCAGGTGCCACTCCGGATGGTGGGAGAGGCCTTATGTGGTGATTCCTCAGCTACCTAGTTCTGGACATTATACCCCCTTTTCCTCAATAGGATACTGAGAAAATTAATTACCAAAACCAACTCTAGTCTTCTCCATTTGGGAAACATGTAAACAGTTCCAGAACATGTTCAATGAAGGTTCTCAATACTGCTCTCCTTTGTGAAGTTTTCAATTCTACTAATTTTCAGATACCAAATTTTCTATTAATACCAAATTTTCTATTAATGTCTCAAATTATGGGACAATCAAGTCTGTGGTGACAGAATTCTATGCTTTTTTTTTTTTTAACAACCCCTTGGTATTCTAGGGTATGTTTGGAAACCAGAGTCTGATGAACACAAGCTGAAGCTAAACCTGCTCAACCTTTATAAATCAAGTATTGTCCAGGGGCTTTCAAATTCCCTACGAGGCTCCCAAAAGAAGTATCAGCCCTCAGCAACCATAAGGAACTAGAGATGGTCCAACATTTCCTGGAGTCACAGAACATCAGAGTCTTAAAAGACGTCTTAGTCCTATAATTTCACCTTGCCAGTCAGAAAAAAAAAAAAAGCTCAGAGAAGAGTGTTGGTGTTCATGTGCCCAACCAAAGCGTATAAACAAGGCAAACAATGCTTTCAGGAGCTCTTACGAAAAGCGACATAGAAATGAAATAACATGCCAGACGGAAATACCAAGGCACAGAGAAAAAGAAACCGTGAGACTCACAGAAAGAGCCCTGAGCAGAGAGACTGAGAGATCAAGAACAGAGAAGGAGCACAATCACTAAAGCGAGAAGGTTAAAACAGTGACAGAGACCAGGTGGTAGCAGCAGAGGGGATATTTTAAATTCGGTCTGCACAGAGCTTACAAAGTAGAGCTCACAGACAGAAGCGCCACCGGTACAAAGGTCTCTGGCCTCTCTCTTAATACCTTGCACCCACCTCCCCCATCACCCATCACTGTCGTCCTAAAATGGAGGCAATAACCTCCACCGGATCGTGCACTCTGGTCTCACCCCTGGTAAGGGCGTAAACCTGGAGCATTTCTGAAGGTGTGCTAACTGTCTCAGGCCACTAGGGCGCCACTCCTGGCTCTGAAAAGCACACTTCACTTAATGGTCCCCACGCCTAGCCCCCAAGAACGAACGGGTGTCCGTCCTCCAAGGCAAGCCCTTCCTTGCTTGCACCAGCGGCACTGCATTCGCCGTTTATCCTGCATTGCAAGATCCCCGCAGGCTACAGAAAAGTGACATGCGACTGTCATGACATGGGCGATCCTGGGCAGGCAGAGGTATAAGGAAGAGTCAGAGTCCAAGATGCAAGGCTGAGAAACACGCTTCCTCGAAGCACCCACCCGCCCAAGGCGGGCCCGCGCTGCCTAGAAAGTGACCTCCCGGCGGGAGCGATCACGCGCCTGGACAGAGAGGCTCGGCCGCGCCCGCGCTCGTCCCTCCTCCCTCCCGGGTCCAACCTGTCCCAGCGGGCGGGCGGGGGCGCGGGAGGAGCCGGGAGGAGCCCCTAGCACCACCCGGCCCCGCGCTGCCCTCCCGCAGGCTCCGACAGTCCCCGCCACCCCCGGCCACCTGGGCGACCCCCGAGCGCACGCGCGCGCGCACAGGCACGCGCCCCCGTACCTTTGCTCTGGGGAGGGTTCTGACTCCGGTCCCGGAGGACGTTGATCTGGTAGACGGCTCCGTAAGGCTCAAAAAGTTCTTTCAGCTCCTTTTCCGACCACGAGCGGGGTATCTGTCCGACGAACATCTTAATGGCATCTGGGTCTGGTTGGTCTGAGTGATCCAAAGCCCCGTTCATCTTGTTGGCTGTGCCGTTACTGTCAAAAAACGGAACCGGGAGCCAGAGTTAGGGCTGCACGGGCGAGGGACAGGAAGAAAAAAAATAGTGGGGGCGGGGGCGGGTGGGCAGGCGGAAGCAGGAGGAAGAGGAGCACGGGGAAAGTGCCTAATGAGACGTGGAAATGTGATGAACTAAAACAAAGCGGAGGCACCATCAGGCTGCTCCCCGAGGCGGCGGCGGCGGCGAGGGCGAGGTCTCAGTGCGCGCTGCCGTCCAGCGTCGCCGCCCGAGCCCGGGCCAGCGCCCCGCCGGCTGCTGTCACCCGGGGCGTGCACATCTCCCCGCGGCTGCAACTTAAGTGCGGGCGTAGCTCCGCCAGGCTGCCATCGCCGCCGCCCGCTTATCAGCCCTGCGCTGGCTCGCGCTGGCTGGGGGAGAGAGGCAGAGCTGGGTTCCTGCCGGATTCCTCTCTCTCTCCCCCTCTCCCCCGGTCCCCCCACCCCGCCCTTTCTGGGAGGTTTTTTTTTGGAAAGAGAGGAGAGAGAGGTGGTAATAATAAAGTCACATGGAAAGAAAATGAAACACTTGGCAGTCCGTCAGATGACTAATGCAAGATGCTGGTGATGAATTTGCAGGAGTGCGCGAGGCATCCATGTGTGCATCAAATTAGTACGTTGTTGCTCGCTCGCAATGGAAAGCGGTCCAGCTCTGCAGCTCTGCGCCGCTGATTGGCTGCCCACGCTGGAGAAAAGGGCCAGGGCAGAGAGGGGGCTCCCCTTTAAAAAGCACATTGTTTAGGGGACCCAGGCACAAAGGGCTGGATTCAGAGAAGCAGAGGAGATCTCAGAATTGCCTGCTTTGTGCCGGGAGATGGGTGGGGAGGGAAATGCAGCCCCAGAAAGTTGAGTTCCCACTAAAGGACACTGAATATTTCAAATCTTTCACACTCCATAAATTGCTCTCTGTGTATCTGACTTCCAGATGTTGCACTTGAGTTCTAAACAATCACACGTTTGGGAGAGAAAAAAAGAAAAGTCTGCCTTTTCTTCTCTTAGCTTCAGTAAATATTTGGGGCTGATACAAACAGTACATCCATAAGCTTTTGCATATCAGCCTTCCTTAACACTGTTTCCAAAACCTCCATTTGGAAGAAATGGAAGAGCAGATTTTTAGAGCCTTCAATCCTAGTCACTGTCATGCAATATGATGATGAAGACATTTCTTTTTCACTTGGGTCATCCCCCCCCAACACTTGAGCTAGAATAGTAAAAAGCAAAACCACATACCCTCTTTGCCTGCCCCCCCCCCCAAATGCACCCTACACCCACCTACTCTGCCAAGTGAGAAGGCTGAATGCCTCTGAGCAGCACTCACTTGCAGCACCGAGCTGCTCAGCCTGCGTAAACAGAAGGCACCTAAACTAGTGCAGAGCCCTGTCCATGAGCAGCCCCCACCCAACGAAGCAGAAAAGTCACAAAGGCTTTGACTGAAGTAAAGTGCAAAGGGCAGGTGTGACTTCCCCTTCTGCCTTAGCAGCAGAAGAGTAAGAGACAATCAAGAGATCTTAAGCAGAGTTCCTTATTTGGTTAAAACAAATAATCAAAAAAATATCGGAGCACTTTAAATCTGCTGTGTGTCTAGGCTAGCCTTGAGCCCTTAAAAATACAAAAAGATGATGCTGGAAAGACCTATGGAAAGGAGCTATGGAATCCTGAAGTAGAATTCATCGAGAAAGAAAAACGATGTCAATCCTCCCCACACTAGGTCCTGGCTTCATCCCCCTTCTTTTAACCACTTTGTTTTTTCACCCTTGAGATAAACAATCAGACTGTCTAAGTTGAAGCACTTTCGGAGCTTGCACTAATCAACCTTATTGTTATAAAAAATGTTCTGCTGAATAAAATATTGAGTACAAAATCTTCTTTCAACAATTTAGGTGTAATGTAACGCTTGTTTACATTGGAGCTAGATCGTTTATCTTGTTCTTCTGCACCTATCCTCATTTTTAAATCACTTCTGGAGAATTCAATAAACACTTTAACTCCGAGAAGCCGTGACCGTGGCAGGGTGGAGGTGGCAGAGCCCCCTGTGGTACTTTGGAAGGTAGCACTCACAGCAAGTCAAGAGCTGAGAGTGTGGCAAGACTTATTTCTGGGACAGGAAGGCACTGTGGTTGCCGCTGCTGACAATCAGCTAGAACGAAAAGAGGAAGGTACTGCCGCAGGTCTCAGCTAACAAAAAACGGAAGTTCAAAAACAGGGGCTGTTGCCTCTTGTCTTTACAGAGCGCCATTTAATACAAGATGGAGGAGCTGGGTTGCAGAATACTTGTCCTGATGCTTTCACTTAGAATTCTGGAGCAAGCATTCTTCAATGTTTCTGCAGACGAGAAGCCACTTACACTTTCTCAAAAAATATAAACTCACCAAGATGCATAAAGGAAGGGAAGCTGAGAAGAGGGTTTATGCCATTATACCTTCGGTCTTCATGACAGTGGGAACACACTTAAAAACCCTTTGCCACTAGCCATCCTTAGAGATGTCTGGGGACCTTTCGCCTTCCTGAGGCAGCGTGGTACAGCAGGCTCTGAGTCCTGGCACCCCCACTTCCTAACCGTGTTGCTCTGGGCGTCGGACCATCTGCAAAATGGGAATAACAGACTCCACAGAGTCATGGGCTTAGTGCAGCCCACAGCACAGAGTTAATGCTCTGTGTCAGATATTTCTGATGCTAATTCCTTCTTTGCATTTGTGACGCAGATTTGTGATGGTCACTCATTTCAGGTGCTTTTTTCAATTCAAAGTTTTGATAGTACAGACTGAAACACAATTCACAGGCTAAATAATAAATCCATATCTTTTAGTGAACACTTACATACCAGAGACTGTGCTCGGTGCTTTACATTTTTATTCCTTATAACAATCTTATGGAAAAGTAGTATTTTTAAGATGCCAACTTCTAAGAAATAAGTTCCTTTCCTGAGACTACCAGCTTGTAAATTGTAGTGCTAGAATTCAAACCTCATTTAGGCTACTTTAAAATCCACGGTTACTCAATAATCACACAAGAGCATCTGCACCTCCACAGACTTCCTTCTTCTCTACTCCCACAGCCAACAATGAGTGCCTCTCATCCACACCTACATCCTCGCTGCCTACCTGCCATTTTGGAAATAAATGTTCCAACGATTTGCTTCCAGTGCGAAAGGTGGAACGATCTCCTCCTTAATTAAATCCAGGGACATCCAGTTGTCAAATAAATTAAAAACAGCACCACCACCACACCCTCCTAATCAAAAGCTTCTATGCAAAATAGGTGGTCCTCGCCCACCAACCACCCCAGTGTTGCCAAAGACCACTGAACCCTGCTGGTATTGCGACATCTTGGTTGACTCTACCCTAATCCACCCCAGCTCCTCCTCCTTTGGACTCCTAACTTTCTTCCTGGCTGATGCTCATTTCTAGTGGAGACTCGCTGTCGTCTTCTGTCCTCGTGGGGCTGTAGGCGCTGACACATCTAAGCCAGCCAGAAATCATGTGTTCGTCACGTAAACCTTTGGGGGCCACAGAGAGCCAACGTGCTCTTTCTGGAGAAGTAATCCTGGGAAGAGATACCCCAGGTCTCAGCAAAGCCCTCAGGAAGACCTCCCATTTGTGAACATCTGATCCTGGGCTTCAAAAATTAGACTAGCTTGCTTCTCTTCACTCCCTAGCCACCGTCAGCACCCAGCACAGTGCTGGAACTTAGATTCAATTCACGTGATATTTATTGAGGGCCAACTCTTTGCCAGAAACCTCTGCCAAGGATTTGACATAGCACAACAACTTGATATAGCACGACAACAGGTCCGGTTGGAATCATCATCTCTGTTTTGGGGATGAAACAATGAAGAGTTACAGCAGTGTAAAGTGACTTTTCCAATGTCTCACCCCTAAGGAAAGGTGCCTACAGAACGTGGATATGGTGAGACTTAAAGACCCACTGTCACTGCTTCATATTTCATGAGCTGGCATCTTCTAGGTATCTCTCGTGGGCACAGCGACCACTTCCAGGCCCTGGACACAGGCATATACATCTCTGCTGGCGGCTTGCCTACAAACTGCAACAAGATCCTGAGTGCCAATTCTGCCTGTCCCCTTGGCAAGGGGCCACCTAGAAGGCTCCTCTAGGACAGATGCCACACGGAGTAAGTCCACAAGTCAGAGAGCACCACGCCAGCAGGCTCTGGGGGTGTTGGTCTCAGAGCCAAGAAGAATATGTAATGACGTTAGGAAAAACAATGAGACTGCTTACTTTTTGCTTTTAGCCCAGGCACTGACCTACTTCCCTACTTTATTTTAGAGTAAAAAGAACTAGATCAACAGAGTCTATGTAAAATCTTCTGAGGTTCCTCTAAGCAGTAAATCATTGCCAAAAAAATTATGTAGAATAATAATTGACTCAACAATTATGATTGTCACTACTGTTATTAATTCTAGGACAACCAGCTTTACAAGGCCCAGTGATTTGCAGGTTTCCATTTGGAGAATGGAAACAAAAGAATGGAGATTTCGACTCTTTCACCTTGTTCCCTGGATAACTTTCTGTGTTATACTTCCTTTGTCTATATAAAAGGAAGAACAACAAACTGACAAAATGGCTATGAGAAAGGCCAAGTGGCTATAAACTATTAATTCTGAAAGAAAGGCATAAAATGCCACCTTCAGAATACATAAGTAAACCAGAACTACACAGAAAGATGCCTTGTCTGGGACAAACCTTGTCTAAAGATAGCTAATCTCTCCGGAAGTTATTAAAAATCTTATTACTCTGACACATATTAGTGCTCTTACTTCTGTTCCCTGGAATAACCTACATCAGTGCTATCCAACTCTGTGCCATGATAAAAATGTTCTGCATTTTCTCAATCCAATATGGTAGCCACTAGCCACATGGAGCTACTGAGTGACTACCTGGAATGTAGCTAATGGAACAGAGGAACTGAGTTTTTAATTTTATTTAACTTTATTTAAATAGCTATATATGCAAATATACTTGTCCTTTTTCTGTTTTTTTTTTTCTTTCTTTCTGATTAGAGGTGAGATTTAATTAAATGTATTATTTCATGGGAAGTTTGTTTTGGAAAAGTAGGAAGATGGGGGCCAAGGAAAACAGCATCAGGGCTTGAGGCACCCAACAGCAGGCCCGGGCTCCTGTCCCAGCTCAGCATCAATTTAACTGTGCATCATGCGACTACTGTGCCTCAGTTTCCTCACTTGTAAAACAAAGAAAGAAGAGCTCCCATCTGGCTCTTAATTTCTGTAACTCTTTGGCTATGGTTTGAACCCAGACACTGATTTACGGAAAAGATAATTTTGATAATACAGCCAGCTGCCTGAAACCTTGGTGGGATTCCTCTTTGGTGGCCCATTTAGTCCTCGAGGCTCACAGGTGACTCATGTTGCAGATGGAGAGCTGACAAGGTGTCACTGACACCCTGGAGAGCAGCCTGGAGGCTCACACTGCCAGTGAGGGGCCCAGCACTCAGGGTATGGCCAGGGCTCCCTCCCTCTCCATCTCTGCCAACTTCTCCCCAATATCCCAACCCTGGCTAAGAAGCCACTGTTTCAAAGGGCTCGCGAATCATTTTTTTTCATATCACTCGTACTTAATAGCACAGGAAGAAACAGTCTTTGTTCGGTTATCACAGGAGACTATCCAAGACCAGGCCGAGTACGGCAGAAGCAGAAAGAACGTGGCAACAGGCCTGGACTGTCACCCTGGCATGGCGACAGGACGAACATGCAGTTCATTAATATCAACAGTCTTCTGCGTTGTCCGCTTCGGCATTGCCTATTAGTTAAGATGAGGATTCTCAACAGACTGGCCACGTGACACCTGCGGTCCGAGCAGCATCTCAGTCCCACACCGCGCTCTGCGGGGACACATCAGAGGCTGAGACCCACTCCCACCCTCGGGAGGCTTGCTGTCCACACTCAACTTCCCCCAGCCTCTCGATTTAGGAAGACGAATCTGTTGCCACCCAACCTCGCGCTCTGGGAGTTGCGACTCTCTTCTAAAACGCACGCTTCACAGGCATCGTGAGTGAGTCCCTCATGTTCCGTGACTGCCTGTCGACAGGGGGCAGTTGGCCACTGGTCTGGCACAGCTAAGTCCTAACCGTGCTGGCATCCTGGGTTGCTGAACACTTTTGGTAAATTTAACACAACTCTCAGGGGATCAGTTACACCACCAATCAGATGTGAATATACAGAGGCTTCCGTATTCACAAGGAAGGTACTGTTACCATTTATCACACGGATCGAAACCCTCTGAGTCACAGCCACAACAATTATGGAACGAGGCCCCAAATCTGAGGTCAGACCGACGTAGATCAGCTAGTGAATCCTCCAGGAGGAGTAACTGCAGCCAATAATACCGTAAGTATCTGAAAGAGCAAAGCCTTTCTCCAAATGGTCAAATTGTAAATCAATTAGTTGGAGCTCTGCAAAAGAAAAGGTTCAAGCTACCCACGTGTACACATGCATGTTAACATGCTCATCCTCGAGCTTTGACAAAATCTAAAAAAATAATTTCTTAAAAATGTATACGACATCATTTTCATTCACAGCCCACCAGGAAAGAACACATTTGAGATAGGATTTTGCCGGACGACTGCAGTGAGGGCTGCACTGTGTTTAGTTGGAGGTCTAAGAGCTACATGTTTGTTTGCCTGGGTAAAATGCAACCGTGACTTGTAGGGAAATGATCCTGCGGAGAAGGCCGCAGAACACAGGCATTTGGACTCACCAAGTAAAAGGGAAACCTTATTACCTTATCTCAATTTGACTGCTAGTAAAAAGCAGAGAGCTGGAAAACCCCCACAAAGAAGTAAATTTGGAGACATCTAGGGGGTACCTGGTGGCTGAACACACAATCGCTCTCGCTGGGAAGGCAGCGAGGCGTTGCCATGCACAGCCTGCGCCTGGCGAACACATTTCCTCCCGTGATTTATCAGAAATAGTGCAGTGGACTTCAGGGCTGAGCAGGAGGCATGCGCACAGGCAGAGGTAGGTGTTTGAGATGAACTTTTTAGAGATGGCAACAGGGAAATAACCATCACAAAGAAGATTTATTGAGGGCTTCCCATTTCCAAAGTGCTTTAGGGGGACGCACTCATGAATCCTCTCCTCTGTGGCTGAGGTTGGCATTACTGCCCCCCTCTTGGCAGACAGGAAACTCCTGGGGGCACCCCCCCAAGTTCAGCAGCACATCTAGGGTATCCCCCAGTCTGCTTTGCCTACCAGAGCATCGATGCTGCTGTATCTGCCTGTTTGCTGCGGGCAGGTAATTAGAAATGGCTTTTCGGATGACTGAGAGGAGATTGGTTTGGCCACCCATTAACTGAAAAAACAAACCGTTATAAAATAAACACAGATGTGGGGTGAACCCCCACAGGGGTCTGCACTTCCCGAACTGAACAGAAATGTCCCCCTATTCATAGTCTGGCAGCAAGGGACACACATCGGATGGGCAAGCGACAGGGACACACCACTTCTGTCCCTGCAGACCAGGTTTTAGCGGCTGTGGTTCTCAGCGTGAATAGCTCCTGCGTTCCCCACCGGGGAAAATGCTTTGCCTGGACTTATTCATGCCCGAGAAAGCGGTCAGGGTGGAGGGACGACCCTCTCCATTCACTGCGACACTTGGGTGGTGGAAGATGACCCCCCTTTGCAGAATTTCAAATGCAACTGAGGTTTATACTCACACAAAGTCCTTTTCCTTCCCTTCTCATTCTTACATAGCTACTGAAGACTTGATTTATGTCAGGCACAGTGCCAGGTTTAAAGGAGACAGAACTAAAAAATTATGCCTTCATAGCCAATTAGAAGAGATAGACACATACATAGTATAAAACCACAATCTAATGTGATGATGTGCTTATCACAGAGCAATACAGAAGGGTCATCAGAGCCTAGACGCAACGAACTCAAAGGGGGTAGGGCGTTCAGCATTCCAAAGCACACTGCATCCTTGTGGTCAGTGTTTACATGGAATTTGGAAAAAAAAAAAATAAAAGCCAAAGGGTGATAAGCTGTACCATTTCACTTAGTGGGCAATGTGACTGCAACAAACAAAACAATGGAGAAAAAGGTGCACGTGAGCCTGGAAGTGATGGCGCAGAACCCCGGCAGGGACGGTGGTGGTGGTGGTGGTCACACGTGCTCCCAGCCTTGCACTAAGGGGTCACAACCTAGTCCTTCTACCTATGCTCAAAACCCCACACCCCGGGAGCCTGTCGCGCAAACTCTCTACCATCTCCACTTTCCACTTTTGCACGCCGTGCTAACTCCCGTGGAGGGGTATTACCCACTCTCTGAGATTCCTGCCGTTCACTACAAATACAACTCCTACAAAAACAACTTCCCCGTTCTTGACTATTCGCAACCCTGATTCGACAGAACACTCCAACACCGTCTCAAAGTCAGCACACCTAAAAATAATCGTTTCCTGTTTTCTTTTCTTCCAGTTCGGTTTCGTGCTCAATTTCCCCGTTTTTCATACTGGCTCAAACTCTCTCCGCACCCAACAATCTGAAAAAAAGGAACAGCGGTCGTACACAGAGCACAAACACAAGGCAGATCGACTGCTTACCTTGACCGCCTCCCTTCCCTGACCCCTGAAGCTACAGAAACAGTAATTAACCAAACCCCCACATCAGGTGCACGGTGAAACTGTGAAATTCTTGACAACAGGGGTGTCTTATTCAACCACGAATTCCATAAATAGTTATGAGGTTGCCCTGATGATCCCGGTATTGTTCAAGGAGCTACAGCTACAGCAATTAGTAACATGGGGATAAAATAGCCTTTATGGAGCTTATATTCTAGAGGGGGGCATAAAATAAGCAAAAGTAAGTAAATCTTGTAACAGACTAGAAAGAAAGAAATTTCAATGGAGAAAAATGAAGACAGGAGAAATGCAGAGTGTTGGGTGCAGGGTTGTGATTTTAAATAAGGTGCTCAGGGAGAGACCTCATTTGGAACCCTAACCCTAACCCTAACCCTTCCAAACGAGGCCTCATTTGGAAGTTGAAGATGTACTGAAACTTCAACTGAGTTTCAGTACATCCCCAAGACATACCTTCCGAATGGAGAGATTTAACAGAGCAAGAAGTCTCCAAAGTTGTAAAGATTAAATCACGTCATGTGACCTGCCAACACTATTATAAAAGAACCATTTTTTCCAAAAAAAAAAAAATCTATTACGGCTCTATTAAATCTGAGAGTCAATACCCCTATTACTAGTACGTTACCGAGTCATGCCTGAGTTTTTCTCTAGATGCCCGCTGGGTCCGCTTGTCCCTGTATAGCCATTGCGCTAATTCTGGCTATCACCTTGTTGTGCCTACATTACTGCAAAACTGCCCAGTGGGCTTTCCTCCTTTGGACTAAAAGACAAAGACTTGGCTGACCTTTGCGCTCGCCTGGCCTTCAGAACTCTATCTGCCTTTCTGTTAAATATGGATTATCTGTCCATTCATTATTCATTTTATCATCTATCAATGGCAAAATTTAATCTCAGGCTGGTCTCTTCTCAACCTGCTTGTGGCCTCCCTTCCTGGTCACGACCGATGTGTAATCAAGGAATGCGAGTGCGATGAAATGCCAGCCTACGGAATGCAGCCAGCAGCGTGAGGTTTGCTGTCAATGCCCTGGAGATTACTCACGCCCCTGCTCCCTTCCACTGATCTGGAAAATCAAAAGTTGACAGTAAATGGGAACTAATTACATCATAGTAATGACAGTCGTTTAGCCCGGAAAACAAAAATCCACTTATGAAGAAGGATACATTATTTCTGCAGACTAACAGTTTATGAGGTTCAAGCTTATTTTTATTTTTATTTTTTTTTCCTGATAATACGTTCCATCTCCTCTGCTCACGAAAGGCCAAAAATAGAGTTAAGGGGAAAAAAAACGATCTCACAGCAGCCAAAAACATATGTCACGAAGTTCTGCCCTGATGTTTATGCCCTTCGAACCCCTTTGAGAGCTCTTCCATCCATTCCTCAAAGATTTATTTTATGTTGGTTCTTCACAGCCTTGCTCGTCTGTATTTCAAACCCAAAAGAGATGAGAAGGTACAAGCAAGAGGGAGGACTGGCAGTAGGTGGGCCCATGGAGTGACAGGGACAGATATGAGGGTCTGAAAGAGCCCAGCAGAGGGAAGCACACTCGTAGCAGGGGCTTACGTATGGCATCTAGTCCCCCAAGACAGCGGCACGGCAGAGTAATTAAGGTCCCATTATGAGCAATAAATTCTGCTTAAGAAGGCTGGGAAATATACAGCTTATTGTAAGGAGAACTCCTCAAAAACGAGACAGTAAAGAATATGGATATCTCAAAGGAAAAGCTTTCGACTCTACTGCAAACTTAGTTAATCAGAGCGACTCATTCCTCAGGGATGAGCGGAGACGTTATTTTCTCATTTTAACACAACAGCGTATGAAGTGTCAGGATCTGTGTACCATCTCATTTGTTGCCATACAAATGCAGCAAGTGATTCTGCCTGAACTCTTCAGCTTTGTTTGGGTTAAGTTTTTCTAAATATTTTGCTCTATTTCTCCCTACCTGTGAAACTCTTTTTGTTGTTCTGGCAGAAAGACACGAGGGCGATGGGTGGAGAGCATCGCAGGGATGAGCTCTTCTCTTTTGAGAGTTTGTTTTCCCAAAGTCAATAACCTATCAGTGATCCAGAAGTAAACCTTAAATTCTTTCTCTCCACGACATCACAAAAAGATGATCGCTGAGGTTTAAAAAGCGGAAACAGCAGGCCCCCACATAGATGACCACGACACTGCTAAAGGGACTAACGCATGAATTTTCTAAAACCGTTCTGTCCAGGCATAAGAAAAGGCCATCAGATGCTCTATAGGGACTGCACTAAGTTCCTAGACAGCAGTCCAAAACATGTGCCTGATAGTCTGCTGAAAGAAATCTGCAAAAGTAACAGAAAGAAACATTGCCAAGTTTGTACAGTTACTGGAGACGACCTTCCAGAGCCCTCTGCATGTCAGCCTATTGTGCGTGTTTCCCTATGATACAAATATGCTAGTTTGTCATGCAACAAAACCACATACCAAAAGGGAAGGTCTAAATGGCATTCTGCTTTGCTAGTTTTCAAATCCCTAAATCACACTTAAGATGAAATCAATACCAAATACCGCATTTTGATTTGGAAATCTCTAGGTCCTCTCTCTCTCTCGACACGTCATAAATTCCATTTAGCATCTTAAATCACCAATTACAATAGGCTTTGACATTTAATTTGCTTATTTTTTAAAACACACAGCATCACATATAACCCCCTAAACAAATAAGAATAAAAATAGGATTACGTGCTAAATTATAATGGCTGTTATTCTAAGAAGCTGAATATCATTATATCAAAATTCCCCATAGCTGATTTTTTTAAAGCCATTTCTTCATTTTTTTGACACTACATCTGGCACAATGAATACAGATGATCATGTGTTTATATATCTGTCTAACTGCCTTTCCCAAACACAGCCAGATGGAGTCTTTCAGAATCAAATTAATTTCAGATTAATTCACTCTGGACCCACTCCAGTTTCATGACTCTTTGCTTTGAGGCACCAACCAAATTGATGTGAAGTCATCAACTTGAAAGAGCACAGGTTCCTCGATATCAAGGGGAAGAAAAAAATAGTACAGCTCTGTGGCAACTCCCCCTGCCCAAAAAGAAATCCATTCAGGTATCACAAGCTGCCAGTTCAAGGACGGATCAACATTTCACAGTGTCAAAATCATCCAGGAAGAATTTCCTTTTGGATCCAAGTAAGATCATGGTTAATTTTAACATGCAATATTGACAATGCCTTGAGATGAGATGATTCCAGTAAGAATTAGTGTCCTCATTAGTAACACCAGAACCAAGGATGTGAGGGTAAATCTGCCACATAAGCAGCGTCAGCTTTGACCTGTGACACAAGAGAGTTAATTCTAAGCGCACAAAGTGTATATTCTCTGTCGCTAGCTGTAGCTACTTAAGTAAGTATAAACAAATGGAGCCAGGCTTTGCATGCTGTCAATCTTGGTGGATGCCTTTATTATCGTACTTGTTTCAATTGCAATTTGGGTTTCCATGGAGACACAACAGTCAGCTCTAGAAAATTATAAGATAAATGTCAGGCGGTGATAACGGTGTTAATGAAGCTTCGGTGACAAGCAGCTCTGTGCTTCAAATAATAAGCCTATTTTCCATTAGCATATGTATAACCTGTCAAAAAAAACCTGGAAGAGAATATTAAAAATTAAGTATCTATCTACATTTGAGAGATAGAGGGGAAAGACCCTTCTAGAATGGCCTAAGTTTGGGAGGTCAACCTGAACAAGAAAAAAAAACAAACTGTTAGTTTCTTGGGAAAATTAGGCACCAGTCATGGCTCTAAAAGATGCTTTAGCTGAAATTCAGAAATGCCTTCCTTCATCCAGTCATAGAATTTTTTCTTATACTGTGGTCCAGGTAATCTGTTTTGGTTCCTGGAAGCTAAGAGCTCAACTGACTAAGTCTGACCAGGGCAAATTATGAGCTTCAGAGATAGTAATGCCACAACCAACCTTATGGTACCTGGACTGACGTACCCACAGCCTCTCCCCTCTGCTCTAGGTTGCTGGATAACTCCAATTGCATTGCCAGAAACGAGAACCACCCTTGACTATTGTATGGCCAAACACGTGCCATTGAAAATTTAGCAGGACAGAGAAACTGACAACTGTGACAGTTATGTAAGTCTGATGCATTTGGAAGACACGGGTTGAGACTATGGGATTGTGAACTACAGCACAGCTCAAGGGAAGAGTCTACAAAAAGAAACTGAAGGAAAACATGAATTTCCTTTTTTGGGAGGAAAGATGACTAAGGAATGGAACAGAATTTGATGTTTTGTTCAAGAACATCCTTTAGGATCCTTAGTTAAAAGGTTAAAGCATGCTAAGTTAAAAATAAATTAAAAGGGTGATGATTCTGCAAGTCAAATTCTCTCCAAAATGACAAAAGACAGACCTGTACATATTAAATGCTTTTGCACATTAATGCTACTTGACCTCACCATCGTCTCATTATTTAATTCATTTGTCCCTATTTTTTTCCTTACACTTAAGAACTTTTACAGAGAATCTACTCTGTACCAGGCACTGTGCTCAGAACACAATGATGAGAACACGGCATTGTCATTGTCCTTAACTTTCTTATCGTTTAGTAGTTTGCACAACCTAACATTCAAGGTCTTAAACAAGGTGTCACGGTGTTCTTTTCTTTCTCTCTAAAGTTTGGTTCACTGTGAAGTGACTTACACAAGTATGTCTTTTTGGGGCAAAAATGTCTTTTGGCTACACTTCCATATTGTAAACAGCTCAAATCCTCTCCTACTCATTCATTACTACCTTTTTTTTTTTTTTTTTTTTTTTAAGACAGGGTCTCACTATGTTTCCCAGGCTGGCTTCAAACTCCTGGGCTCAAGCAATCCTCCTACCTCAATCAGGATTACAGGTACACACCAAGCCCAGCTCTCGTGACTACTCTTGACTCCTTTCTCCCAACTCCAATCTTCAAGAGGAAAATTAATGGGAGGCAAACCCAAGGTCGAAGATGTAACTGGGCCACAGTGCTAGGGGGAGAAATTTCAGTGGAGCTTCTAAAGAAAGTACAAGTTCTTGTTCCCCATAAAGCATTTTTGTTTTCTCTTTAGGATGCTCTCTTATAATTCCACATACCTTGTGCAGATTGTCCCGGGGCTGCCCCCTACTTAGAGGAGTAAGTACTTCCCCCATGCTAACAAGATTTGGCATGAACAGAGTGAGAATCAGGGGCAAGCGGGAGAAGAATGGATGGCTTAAATAAGATGCTTCCATTTTTAGAAGAAAAGATGTGCTACTTTTTCCTAAGGGCCCTTACTTACATTCTTTTCTGACTCAATTCACCCTGAGTTGTAAAGACCCAGGGAATCTAGTTAGGGTTTGGTCCAAAAGACACAGCCTGGGTTCTCCCTTTAGTTTCAGGCTGAAATGATTTTTGGGATCTCTCAAGGCCAAGCTGGCTTCTCCAGAGCCACAGGTTGTACACTGTGGCTCTGGCCACGTGTAGGGCTCCCTGTGTAAAATTCCCGCTACATCTGCAGGAGTGGTAAGCTCAGAGAGGTCTCGAGAGCTCACAATCCTATTCACCGCACTCAACTACAGGAATTAACACAGCCTTGCCATTGGGCAAAATATAACACAAAACAAACCCCAAACTATCAACAACAACAAGTCTGTCATACTAGCATTTACTCTCACAATCTCTGGTCTCTTTTCCTGTTATTTCATCCATGGAAAAGGTAGAGAAGAAAAAACTATGCAAGCACACACAAAACCCAGAATGCCGCCTATCAGATTCTTTATTAGACCCAATGTAATCTCAATCTAGGGAAGAGTGATGAGGTTTAAATTTAATAACCCAATTTGAACTATGGGACTTGAAGTGGAGAACTTTCCGTTGTAAATTAAGGCCTAGTATACTATGTTACTAAAAGCTGGGTGAGGAAACAGCTGTGGTCATGGAAACACAAAGGCTATACAGGGCTTGGCTTTTTCAAAAACAACTCTAATCAATTAGGAACTTTTTTTTTTTCCTAATACTCTTTATTTACTTTTGTTCCTGTAAAACTTTTCACCATCTCACAACATTCTTGAAAGCTGTTGGGGAGTCGAATCCTGAAACTGAAAAGTCACCTGCAAATTACTATCGTCAGCATTTTTAAACTATTGCAATAATTGTGGTTATTTTTAATAGTAGCACAAAGCCTATTACTATAGTCCTTCAATGTTAAAATGACAGCTCTAAACTAAGGAAACCAAAATTACAAGCATAATTTTCCTGAATGGACAGTATTTGCTAAATAGACTCCTTGAAGAGAAGGGAGCTCTATTAGTGGGAAATAAATAGATCATCACTGAAGTATGGCACAGCTTGAAAAGTGAGTTCTAGAGTAAAAGCTGACAGTGAATGGCCACCCAGGTTTTTCGTTTTCTTCTGGTTGCTAAACGTGCGGAGGTCTGATGGGACTGCATAGAGACAGCTCACACTGCCCACCTGAACGCAGAAGGAAGTGTAGACCACTACTACTGGCCCAGTAATCACCTCCACTTGGAAAGGCATCATAACCACCTTGTAGGTTTTAGGTCGGTACGACTGTTTGCACAGTTTTATTGTGAACGATCAAACGGAATAAATTGAAGTGGAATTCCCACATCAACAAAGTTATTAAAATACTACTATTATAGGAAAGAAGTGTTTCCAAAACAATGTGGAACAGATACTAAGTTCCTTTGGGATTTGGGATGCAGGATTCGTGTTTACGCTGGAATGGGTGTCACAAAGCATTAATAACTATGCCGAACCAATAAAGATTATAAATCACAAAAAGTATAACGCGTGCTCTCCCCCCCTTCAGCTGCATGTTTTCTTTGAAAAATCACAATGTTCCCCCACCCCCACCCCCATAGGACTGTCCGAGGGAAAACAAAACTACTCGGAAAGATTTATGTCTTCTGTTACTAAAAACAATGAAACAGAAACATTACTGATGCTGAAAACCCGAACACTCATCAAGCACAGGATAATACAAAAATATTAAAAACAACTCCGATTGCAACAAAAACGATTTTAATTCCCCTCACAGGGTCAGACTGTATCAATTTTGGAACCGGCTTGTCCTCTGGGAAATTTCACTGTGTGAGCTTTTTCTGTGTCCACAGTATTGGGAATGTATTTAACAGCAGAAAAGCACTGGGATTTTCGGAGATCAGCTGACAAGAGACTATACCTGAATGAACGGATACCTGCAGACAGAGTATATATGCATTAAGGGAGAAAGCAGGATGACTTCCTAATTATGTACCTGTGACTATACACACCCTTTGAAATCAGCTTGCTTTTGAGGCCTCCATCCAGAGCTTCCACTAAAACCCACACGATCGTCGACAGCTTAGCAACCTTCCACCTTAGCATGCAGAGCACACGTGGGCCGAAGAAAGCAGGTGAGAACAGAGTGCGGGAAGGTGTAGAAATATTACAAACACCAGAAGTGTTTTGAAGCCACACTCAGAAAGTGCAAAGCCTCAGGTTTATTTCGGACATTGCTTCTGGAAATCCCACCTCCTCTGGCCATGGGGTTCATATTCACCTGCAGCGTAGTGACACTAAGGACTCGGTCTTCGGGAATTTTACCTTGATGACATAAAATATAAAGATCTGTGCATTCAGCTGTGTGGAGGAAATAACACTGTATCAGCGGACAAAGGGAGGAGATCTCTGCAACATACATAATCAATAATTTAGGCGTGGGTGGCAGGGCCTGGGCTTCAGTCAGTAGGAGGTTACTCTCCTAAATGGGTTAAAACTCATGATAAATAGGTTCTAGCCAGGAAGCAGTTCCCCTGTGAACCCAGAGTGATGAGATTTACTGGGCAATTTTAATTCACTAACCAGCCCTTATTGACAAGTTACTACACTTGTTTTGGGGTTGTTTCTTTTCCTTTTCCTTTTTTTTTTTTTTTTGGTTGTTGTTAGTTTTTAAGACCACAATCAAAAACAAGGGCAACTAGCCTGGCTGGCTGGAGTGAGACATTGCTCTTTTTTTTTTTTCCTCCCTTAATTAACAAAAACATCCAAAACCCTGACAGAGAAGAAAAATGGTGAAATAAATTATAGAGCCACTTATGTATGAAACCATACATTATTAAAACTACTCTAAATGGGTCCTTCATCTAAATAAAGACGGTCATTTTAAGGAGCCAAGCATCTCACGAACGAGAAAGGACACAGTGTTATTCTGACCCGAGATATGAAAGGTGGATTACTTTGCCGGCAGCCCGCCCGGGAGGATCCAACTGCCCTTGACTTGTATTAAAAACTCATGTATGTCTCTAACACTGGATGCGTCTCAGCTTCAATTATTCACAGTCCTGCATTTCTGTAGGTTAAAGATAGGAGAAAGCAGCATATTGGACAAAATTCATTTCCAGTATTTACACTTGGCCTCTTCCGGACCACTCAGCAAAAGCAACGCCTTCCACTCTGCACCGGGTACATGGAGGCACGGACTACCTTCGGCAAAATCTGCAAAATGAGCAACACAGGACAGCTGAGAGCTCCCACCACTGTTGCTAAAAATACTGATTTTAGTATGGGTGGGAGCACCTTTTACTCTACCAATTTTCATACAAGGAACCTTAATGTGCACAGTTAGGAAAAATAAGGAGCCCTGTCCTTTATTAAACCAAGTCCTCACTTTATAAGTGCCACCTGCACTGCTGTTCAACTTGCACAAATAAACAAGCACACTTTTTTTTCAGGGAGGGCAGGTCTTAGCTGGTGCTAAGCTCTAGTACTCTTTTCACATAAAATCTGTTTCAGCTTACGTATACTATTTCCCTTATGCCTTCAAGCCAATCCTCATTCCGACGTGTGACTCTCTAGGGGACAGAGGAGCCTCTCTCTGCCACTGTGCCACCCCTCCTGCTGGGAGGAAGGAAGTCGTGCCTTGTGTGTGAGCCCAGGCAGGGCTCTGTTTGGCAGTTGTACAGACCTGTGGTCAGGTGTTCACAGAAACAGATTTCCAAGTGACACCGTAATATGAAATCTCTACTCTATGTCATGGAGATAACTATACTGAGAACAATTTCCTCCTAACAAAATCAGCAAACCATGATTATGTATGTTTCTATAACTCACGTTCTACATTCAACACAGGAGAAATTCACGTGCCTTGCAAAGACTGCCATGTGATTATGAAACACTGAACGCAGTCATTTTAATAGGCTTACCCTACTTCACAAAAGCATCCTGGTTCATATGCAGGGAAGCCACGCTCGAAGAGCTTATGGGGACAAGCTCTGCACAGCCATCTTATTCTTTAATGACTACAGAAGCTCTTGGGGCTCATCATATGAAAAGAAACAAAAAAGCAGAGAAGTAGCACTGGTTTTTAATTACTTCTACCTCTGGATCTAACCATCTTAAAACAAGAGCTCTTGAAATATTTAGAAACAAATGAAAATGCAACCTATTTGACTTGTCCAGCCCTTAGTTTTCTGGCTGTACACCACCACTGCTAGCATCCTGACTTGTAACTGAGAAATCACGCAAGGCCAGAGCAAATGACAAGTTGTGATTCCTCTCCTGAAAGTAACATCCTTCACAAAAACTAAAACCTGAAAATCCCAAGTAGGAGTTTCTCTGGAATCCACTCACCTCCTTTTCATTCCCATGGTTACCCCCCTGTGTATTTTTGTGTCTAAGCAGACAGCCCGGTACATATAAGGGGTGGGTGGGTAGGTGGATGGAGCGATTGAACAGATAAAGACACAGGATATGGTAACCTATCTCTCAGTTCAGGCACCAATCTAATTCTAATGACTTCTAGTAATTTTTATTAGGGTATCATGCAATCTGAATATCAATTTGGATAACTACATCTACCAAATCAGCTCCATCCTCTTCTTTCAAATAAACACATCCACTCTGATCTCATTCTGTCATCATGTGCCATGGCCTTGGGCTGGCTGCCAAACTGCCTTATTTTTTTATATCAGAGCTCAAAAAAAGGTAACACTCTGTGGATAAACACACCTAGGGGTGTGGCTGAGGGCTGCACATGAAAGATGAGTTATCAAGAGACATGGGGAATCAAGCTGCCTCTGGCCCCAGACGGGAAGAATCCTGAGAAGACCTCTTAAATTGTAAGAAAGATACCATTATTGAAGAATGTGGGTAGTAACAATTCACAAATAAGGCATGTGAGCATGTGGCCATCGGGGAATGATGGAATGTGGTCTAGTGATCCAACTGTATTCTTCTCCAATTCACTTCATGTGTAATTTCCTCTAACCAGCTAAGGATGAATCAGTAAATAACACAGTCCACACGAAAAAACAAAGTTTGTCTGGATTGTAACAAAAATATCCCCTCCCTCTTTTACTACGAAAGTTTGGTTTTATTATGAAACCTATGTGTATTCACTGCTATTTTCATTTCATCTTGTAGACTATGTATAGAGAGATACGGATACTACATTCCATGTGTTTTTAAAAAGATACCCTGGGTCAAAGGCTTAATTACACTTTGGGACCTTTTGGAAAAACCTCTTATGAATGTGTGAAGTATTGCTAATAAGGTACCATTATTTAAATCATTCATTCATTCATAAAATACTACAAAATATTCCTAGGAAGTGTAATAAATGGAAGACAGAGAGGGTTTTGATGCTAGACAGATCCAAGTTCCCAATTCCTAGCTCTGCAGCTTTCTTGCTATGCAATCCTGGGTGAGGTTCACAGAGTCCCATACCCTTTAGATACAGAATGAGCGCAATGAGCCCTATCTCTCTGTGCTGCTTTGAGGATTTAATAAGACATTGCACCTAATAGCCCATGGAAAGAGGACAGGTATTCTCATCCAATTTTATGAAAAGTACTATCTAGAAAAATGGAAAAAAAAAAGTACACATAAAGAATAATTGTTTCTCATACAAAGTAAATGGCAGTATATAAAATCCACATTTTAAACAGAAATGACATAGCCTAACATGATCCCAAGCACCCAGGATACTAAGGGGGGAAAAAAAGCTTAATACTGATAACGATGCTAAAGGAAGAAAAATAAGCCACTTCTTGTTTACTACAGGGGCCTGGCTGAATCTTTTCTCCACCCCATTTGGTTTATCTGTGGCTGTTCCACATTTGGGTAGAAGGGAGTTCCCCATTTCTGCTCTCTCTGCAGTCCCCTGCAGCTCCCCTCCCCTCCCCGCTTCTTGCTTTCAGCACCCCCACCTGCTAGCAGTAGCCGACTTGAGAACACAGATTTCCCAGAGCAATTCTATGCTTTAATATCTCCACCCCACCGACTGGCTTCTGTGCACACAGTTTTACCTGATTCTCATATTAAATGTAATCACTCACCAGGCAATCACGGTTTCAAACGTGGGAGTCCTACGTGCAACCTGCTAGTATTTGCTTGGTCAGCACAACCACGCTCATGCATCCTGACGCTCCGCAGACCCATCGGAAGCTCAGCCGGCTCTTTCAACCACACATAAAAGTATCTCTGCCACACAGATGCCTGAGACTCATTTACAGAGCAATTACAAAACTTGAGCAGCAGCAGTGTTTTACATTTGTTCTGTTTTGTATTTTTAGCCCGGGCTTTTTCCTTTCATGGATTATGGTAAATACAACATTTGCTTCCAGAATGTGGGACTTGCTGGGATCATAAAGGAAAGTGCATAACAAGCAGATTACCTTGGGCTGCTGCATTATAGGGACGCAGACAGTCACGATAAGTGGCTGGATTTAGTCGTATTCAAATTCTATTAAGCTGCCTTGCCTTCAACGTACAAATAAACAAGCGAGTCCTAGTGCTTGGGTGTATTTTCAACTCCCCACCTGCCCAACCAGGGCTTTACTGGGGGTACTTTAAAAAAAAAAATACAGTCTTATTCTATAAGTTTGTTCCTGAAGTTTCCTTCCTTCATTGAACATGTTATAAATCTGCTTTCTCAACCTCAAGTTAACACAGGAGACTAGGAGAGCGAAGTTAACATAACCACTATAATTCTACTGGAAACTACATACAGCCCATTTTACAGAACCACACAGTAAACATTTTGCCTATAGCACTGTGTTTTGTCCTGAGCAGATGACATTCCTTACGACTTCATATCCTGTGACTAAATCTATTAATACAACATCAAACTACTATTTGTGTATTTTGCCTAATTGTCCAACTACGCAGATCATTATGAGCACGAGGGACAGGTTTTCTTTTTTTTTTTTTCCTCCTCACTTACAAGCCTACTGCTTTTCTGACCCTGCCATAAATTAGCGAGATACTGAGCAGTAAATGTAGGGCTGCAAATGTCTTTCACAGGCAATTACTGTGAAACTTTGTTCCAACATTATGAAATGTGGCATTTTCACTAGATAATGTCCGTATTAAGCACACCAACCAGAGCAATAGGGAGCGAACCTGAAAATGAAAAGAAAATCTAACATGAGGCAAGGTACGAACTGCAGAAATGCCACATGTCGCTATCTTGGCCTGTGGAATGACACCACTGATATATGGCCGTGCTGGGAATGTATTTTATTATTTAAAGAGCTATCTCCTGAAGTCTATGCATGTTATTTCATAGTTCTTCTTTTTTGAGGAATAAGGGAAAGACATTTTACCACTCTGAAATATTTTTTCAGAAAGTCAGGTGTAGCCGTTGAAGAGAAATGCATTTTAATAAAAGATGACAATAAATGCAAAAATATGTCTACAGGTTTCCTACTGTAAATGTTTGGCCAAGCACATAAAAGGTTAATGCAAGGTCTACACCAAGACTGGTGCCTTTGGTAGGGATTTTGAAATGAGGGAATAAACAACATAAAATATTGCAGGCCACGGTAAACCATGTGGGAGCATGAAGTTATCAAGGTGAGGTATGCAAGAGATTACAAATAGAGGAAGAGGAGAAAAAAATGGCATGCACACAAGAAAACATCCACCTAATTCTTCTGGGGTGAAAATCATTCAAAATGCAGATACTCTAACGCTGATAAAGGCCTGTGGGGTAGGTAAACACCAGACCAAAACGTAGCGTGAAGTGCAAAGAAGCGCAAGTACGAAAACCTAAAGCCGCAATGGTAGAATCCCTGGGACCGGAAACCAAGTGAGTGGGTTCTCCTACAAGTCTCTAGTGCATTTCAAGAGTTTGCAGATTTTCAACACATCTGAATCATGACTGACGAACAAAATATTCCATGGAACCAGATGTCAGGATTATGAGGTGACACAAAGAAGATGGGTGAGAACTGATGGGCTAAGGGGAAACATCTTTACCATCTCAAATACGGGAGGGATGTGGGATGGAAGAGTACCAGTTAGAGGGCACAAAGGACAAAACAGCAAGAAAGGAAGAAGCCCAAGGGAAGTGAGTTCTCCCAGGGGAGGGTTGGGCACACCCTGGCTCTACCAGGATCTCTTCCTAACTACCTGACCTTACAGCTCACCTGCTCATTCATTCCACACACCATTGCTGAGTTCCTTTTTCTAAATACAGGGAAGACCATTTCGCAGCTCCTGTGGTCACTACTCTCTTTAGGATAGCCCATCTAATTTTAATCTTCACTCTAAAGTTGTTCTTCACCATTGACTCCAACTGCTAATTCCAGTTTTTTCCCCTACATCCCCTACAAAAACCCCCAGGCGCAAACTCTTATTGGCTGTTGTCTGCCTCTGAACATTTCACTTCTGCACTCTTGAATTTAGCTTCCTAATTAGAACAGGCTGCCATCAAGAAACAAAGTATCGTTCAAGATATAGACAGTGATCAATTCTTTTCCAAACTCACCACATAGTTGTGGTCTATATAAGCCATCTGATGAGTAATCACATTTCATACAATCTCACATATTTTCATTTTATACAGTTACCTAATTATGGTATTGTGGTGTAACAGGTGGGGCAGTATGGTGCAGTGGCAAGATCTCATGCCCAGGCGTCCAAAGGCCTTGGAGTTGTATCTCCACTACTTATAAAAGAAGGCTACAGAACATGGGTTCATCTGGGCTATAATTTATTCATTAACAAAATGTCAGCTGTAATAATGTGACAGATCACAGCTGGTTTAAGGATTAAAAGACATACTGCATGTGAAAGTACTCTGCATGCTATTAAAACACTATATACTCTTCATTATGTTTTTATCCTTCTTCCTAACTAGACTCTACATGTCTCGAGGGCAGGAACCAGGTCTAACAGTAATTTCAATTCTCAAGGCACATCACGTGGAATAAATATGCAACGACTGATTATTCTGTACTTCGAAGTCAATGGCAAAGGGCTCCAGAAGCCAAGGCTGTTGTTTGTGTATTTCTCCCCACCCCAGCGTGGTGTAGTCTAGACCACATTAATGCATTTTCCACTTGGCTCCCAGAGGTATTGTCTCAGAATGTAAATATGCTTCTATTGCTCCAGTTCCTTCAACTAACTCTTTTAAAGCTCCTTTAGATAGTCTTCAAACTCTTCAGAATGATCAAGGCTTTCTAGGAGCCAGCCTGTGGCTAATTCTGTAGTCTTGGCCTCACCACGCCATCCCCCACTCAAAGTCTCTGCTGCACACCTGTCCACCCACTGGCCTCTGAATGACCCTAACTCATCCCTCCACTGACCTCCAGTGGGGGACTGCCCCTCACCTCCACCCATTTAGCCCAATCCTATTTGACTTCAAAACACACTTCTCTGGGAACTCTTCTCCTCCATCCCATAACTCTAGCATAGGTTAGGAAGCACCATGCTAAGACCACAGCTCCACACGTATGACTTAGACAAAGGGGACAAGCATTCAGATTTTCCTTCCCCGAGCTTAGCACAGCGCTTGGGACATGAGGAGTGTTCAAAAATGCGAACTGAATGAGTCTATGAATAAATGGAAAAGAGTCAGCAACTCTATTTGTAATACAAGTAAGTGACAAGCATTATTTGAGAAAGTTATTATCATTTAGCAAATGTGAGGGCATTAAATCTCAAACAGCTGAATTTATAAGGGCCAAGACAAATAGAATTCAGTATTTTGTACATTTTTTTTCAACATACCAAATTTCTGTTTATGATGAAAAATTTATGTGGCCATAACGTGCGATGAGTCTTGTCAAAGCAAATACAACCACCGAGACAGGAAAAAACTACACAAGTGGGGGACTATTCCACACCCATAGTGTTTCATAAAGAAGCATACTGGATAGCTGAGACGGGCCAATTCAACATCGAAAGATGAAGTCTAATAGAATTCCTGTCCCTTTGGCTACCTATAACAAGGGAAGAGTAAAAAGATACCAACTAGATCTCCTTGAAGGCAAGTTTGGTAGTAGATATGTCTATTTTAGTTTAACTGAAATCCCAAGAAATTGGTTCTGACTTTAAGCTCCTAGAAAATAATGGAGATGAGACATTGAAGATGGCTTAGTCTACACTGTTCACCGTGGAGACGAGAAGGGTACCAAGTAGAGAGGCAGATTTGGGGGGGTCTGCTGGTATGACTTGGGGGTGTTTGTTGAACAAAACTGAATGATGAGGCCTGCTTTAGGGTGCTGGGAATGGAAAGTGGGATAAAGAAAGGTATTTGCAGAACTAGAATTTGGAACACAAATAAGGCTAGTAATCAGATTAGGGGAAGGGAGGGAGAAGAGTTAGAGATCTTATAGATTTTACCTAAAGGAGCTACTAGACTAATGGTGTCAAGACATGTTAATGTATGTTGAATGCACTGAAGTAACTCACAAGCATGGATGATGATAACTTCTTCCTTGTTTCATTTTTACATTAAAAAACCCCACAATCTACATGAAAGTTTCATCCCCAAAAGCAACGGAAATGTTTATAAGAAAACATTAATATGGCCTCTTTTAGCATATATTACCATCAATACTTATGCAAGGTTTCTTAGTCTTTAAAAATATTCCTCAAAAAGTAGATTGAGGGATCACAAATAATCCTGAATTTTAACAGGATTTCCTTTGTCACTCTTTACAAACTATTTAAAACCATATTTTTGCCAAAATAAACTTTCCTGCACTGTAATTTTTTAATTTAGAAATTTAGACTTACAACTGAAGTATGATGATTCATAAAATATAGAAGGATTTAAAGACAGCAGCAGCCTATACAATTCTGGTAGTATTTTCTCATTGCTTAAAACTACTCATTTCAGCATAAACTCCACATTTCAGTTTCTTTATAAGTAATATTCTCACAGAATCATTACTGTTTCTATAGATATTCTCTATACACGATGGTTGAAAAATTCTCAATATGATGGTAATTCATTTTCATGACTTAAGTAATTGAGCCTATCCTTGCAGTTATTAATTATAATTACATTATACTGTACTTTCCAAAGGAAAACAGAATAAATAGAATATAATCATTACAAGCACACTGTAAAAAACAGTAATTACATATTAACTCCCATCAGTTCAGTCACATACCACTGCACTTAATGCCTTCAATATGTTAAATGCTAAGTACCAACTTTCTCTCTCAGACTTGATAATTTATGGCCTTTTTTCAATCACAGCACCCAAAGTTACATCTTGAATCATGATGAACTGTTTAGGAGAGAGAACACCACTGTTTTTAACATGCTCCAGAGATGATTTCCTACTGAACACATGCCATTCATTTGATTATCTTGGCTTCCTCAAAGAAAACAAGGGTTGAAATACATTAAAACAAAGTCAGTTCACGACACCTGCCCAGATCTTTTTAAAATAAAATTCTGGCAACATTATCTTCAGGCTGATGTTTTCTGTTCAACAGTAAATTCTTTTCAGAGTTAGGTTCACTGTGCTAACCACTAGAACTCCAACAAGCACTGTAGTATCCTACATGGTATATGCTCTCAGTATGCAAACAAATGAGCAAAGTAAGTCTCTAAAGGAAGAGACCCAGGACAAGCAAGGAAGAGCTGTGCTGTCTTGCACAGAAGTTTCCAGTGGCTCAGCTGAAGGTTGGGCCTGAACAGTTGGGAGCCACAGGTGAAATGCCCAAGAAATGTCACCCCACACAGTCAGTCACCTCTGGGAAATTAGTCTTAGCTTCAGGACAAAAGCAATTCCATTTGTTTATTTTTTAGAAAAGGCCTAATATTTAATATGTAAACATCTCCAAGAAACAGCAGCTGCAGGGAAATGAAAATTCCATAATCATTAATGTCAATATTTTAAGACATCTTTCATGGAAACTGCTATATTCTGTTTCTATGTAGTTTCACATTGTGCTAATTCTGTTTAAATTACTTTAATGTACTATTTTTCACTTGCATCTAAGAAATATAACTTATTAGGTCTAAAGTACTTCCAAACTGTGAATTACTAAACAATGCACTTATAAATTCATACCCTCCTTCATATATTATAAGGAAACACATTTGAAGCTTGGCTCCAAATTCTAAATTTCTGTATGGTTGAAAGCATACAGATAATTCTGTTTTAAAAAGTTTACACACTTGCTGACACACATAGAAATGGTTATTGAAAAAGGCCAATAAGTTATACTGTAGAACCTAATTTATGTTACTTTTTAGGGAAAGGCAAATACACATACAGTGGGTTCTTGTAACTAAGTAAATAATGATGATGGAGTGCAAGCCAATATTTGAGTGCTTACTGTATGCCTGGCCTTTGGGTAAGTGGTTCACATCTATTAACTTATTTAATATTTTCTATGTCCATATCAGATAAGTCCTATTATTCAGGCCATTTAATAGAGGAGAAAACTGAGTCTAAGAAATACAGGTCCTGGCCCCACACAATGGGATGAGAGCCCAAACATGAACACAAAACCCCATGACCCTAAAACCAAAGCTCTTACTCACCACATTATATTCATACAGCCTCCACTCTCAGGGATTTAAAGCATCCAATTCCCAAAGAATGTGCCTTAAATTCAGAGTACTTAAATCACAGAGAGGCAATCCCAGAAGAGCTATTGAAGAGTATTAAATAGAACGTTTCTAACCCAATCTAATCTACTGACTCTTTAAATTCCCAAGAGTCCAGTCTCCTTTGGAAAGCCAACCTATAGAAATCTCTAATATTTCAAATGGTCAGAAAAGCTCTCATATGATAAATTTTAATTGAATTACTCTATTCCAAAGTCACATATTTTCCAAACATGCTTTTCTCCCTACATTTTTAATGTGTACACATGTATACGTACACAGGAATACACATCCATACTCACATGTATATGCCATATATACACATACACGTATGTATTCAAATCAGGTAGCATTTTTTATTAAAAAAAATTATGTTATCTAAATATATCTCTACATAATTAGGTAATTAACCTTTGCTTTATGGTTAGATAACATTAAGTCAGCAGAATAATATGCTATCTGAAGCAGAGATAGCCTCTGTTTAAAAAATTCCAATTAATTTATAGAAGGAAACTGGAACATTTTTAGAGTGATATTACAAATTTTAAAAATAACAAAATGCTAGAAGTAGGATGAAATCAGGATGGGGAAGAATCCAGATGGAAGGAGATATGTACAGGAAATAGAAGACCATCACCCAACATAGCGATGGTTGTTGTTAGTCTCACTCATTTAGCAATTAATCATGCATTAGGCTGTGGTTTCTTCTGTGACTGTACTGAGTTATGAGACTCCCCTACTATATTCTCAAACAGAATACAAGATCCTCAGAGCCGAGGAACCCTGTTACAGTCTCTATCATCTCAAGTGCTTATTAGCACAGTGCCTTTCTCCTAGGAACTGAATAAATACTTGTTAATTGGCTAATTAATTGAAAATGATGGCTCCAGGTTTTCAGTCACCTTTCTAAACCTTACGACTGAAGGCTGAGTTACATTTCTAAACAAATGTAAAGTAGCACACTCAGATTCCACATAGGCTTTTGTGCATCTCTCCCTACTCACAACATCTAGCAAAGCGTCCGGTACAGACCCTCAGTAGGTAGTTGCTCAATGGACGTAACTGTTCTCAAGGGGCCCTCAGGATCTCAGGGGGAGCACAAATCCCAGGCTCCACCACCAAGAAAGTCTGATCCAGTGGGTCTGGAGAGATCCTGGAATCCGTATCCATTGCCACAAGTGATGCTGATGCTTGGAGACCTCAGACCACATTTTGACAAGTGTTAACCACAGCCATCTGCCGTGAGGATTTCTGGAAAAGTTCTTTGGCCAGGGCAGCCATGACCAAAAGGCAAGGGAAGAGCAATGATGATTTTTATAAAGGGAAGATGAATGAGAAAAGTAATAAGTGCACAGCAGCTGAGACAACCTCTTATTCTAGGACTTAAAATTGATATCTCTCTCTTCAGTAAGAGGCATAAATGAATGTGGCTTTTTAGAAGACAGTCTTTCTCAGAAAGGCCTTTCTTATAGCGTATTTCATGGACATTGATAAAATTATTTTTGGAAAATCTGTTGGGGCTAAGTCTTGAACGACAGTGGAGTTGAGTCAGAAGAAATGCACATTTCACAGATGCTCAATTTTTTTTTTTTTTTTAACAAACCGAAAGAAACATAATGCATGAGCCATGCACTTGGTCTGGGCCTCTGACCTTCACTATTTCATGTCATCCATGAAAAAAGACATGTCAGGGAAGGGAAAAATTGCTAAAAAGAGGTGTGCAGGTTAATAGAGAGGCTGCATATAAATTATTTTAAAACAAGCACTGAGACAGGAATGGCACTGTTGGAAAAACCGAAGGCAGTATCTTAAGTTAGACGAGGACATAAAATAGTGTCAGCACATTATGCCAGAACTGGTCAGTGCCGGAGACTTCTCAGGAGGAAAAGTGTGGGGAGCGTGAGGCCAAGATTCTTCACCCTCATGGTGTCACTGAGCTCCTCAAAGCATCAGTCAATATTAATATAAACACCTATCTATAAGACTAACACTTAACGATTCTATAAAGCTGCAGACACCAGCATTTGAGGACCACGTGAGGACCTCAGATGCTAGGCAGCACTGATGCTAGACACTGTGATTGGGGTGATATTCCCTAAGTCAGCTCTTAAGGCCACAGCTCTTTCAATTATTTAAAAGAAAGTGTTTCAGCTCAAATTGCAGACACATGCCCCTCTTAGGTTGACCAGGACTCCAGCCTCTCCCAACTAGGAGGGAGCCTGCAAGAGTGGACGCTGAGCAAGGGCAGACGTCACCTATGTTCCTGATTCTCTTCTCGTGCCCTGCCAACAAAAGCACTGATCTTTACAAACAAGTGTGTGTTCATCCAGTTACTCGGCAGGCACTTGTGGAAGGCTTGCAAGGCGGCAGGTACACCCTGCAAGGTGCTGGAGACGGTGGTGACCAAGAGGCCCAAGGCCCTGGCTTCACAGAACAGTCCTAGCCTGGAAGACAGATTCACCCAGGAAGACCTAAGAGAAGGCTGAGCGCTGCAAGGAGAAGCACAGGATGCTTCAGGAGGACAGAAAGGCGACATCTAGTCAACCACCAGCTCCAGGGCTTTGCAGGCAAGATCTAGTTCTATTTAAAGCCTTCCTCGTGGATGCCTAAAATTCCCAAGGGGATGCATCTTCCAAGGCCACACTAGAAGATCTGCTCTTTCCTTACTTGTGCCTTTGGAGCACCCAGCAGCAAATCTACCGCCCCTTTTTACTAAGAAAACGGGTAACTACGGGGTCCCAACACGGCTCTCCAGGAAGTAACTTTAGACTTACAGGGAAGTGGGAGAGGCCAGCACTCTCCTTCCAGCAAAGCCCCTTTCAGCATGAGCTGGAACCCTGCTCCTGCGCTAGTATTCCCCCCTCCCACCCCTCAGCTCTGCTGCAGCACACCTGTGGCGTGTGATTAACCTGGGCCCAGGAAAGGGGGCGACAGTCGTACTCCTCACTCCTTAAAAGAGTATAATAATATCCTTAGTGAAACATTCACAGTGTCTATATATTTGCCATCTACAGTCTATGGAAAAGATGTAATAATACAAATTCTAGCCAAAAATACAGAACCTGTTTATGACAGAAGAAAGGCAACTGTGAAAAGAAAACCAAATCTGTTGCACAAGTATTGAGTGTTTCAGCCCCTGCTTAATACCTGCCAAGTTGGGGAGGGGACATCCTTTAAGGACGTCAAAGTCCTTTGCAGGTTCACAGTCCTAAGGAGTTACCCTCTTCTTCTATAAGAAAGCTGTACTCATGGCTGGACCTCCAGGGAAGAGAGACTGGGTGAGCAAAGACCATAGAGTCAGGCAAAGGCTACAGGTGAGCAGGGTAAGGAGCAGTCTCTAGCAGGAAGTCACTGGGCCCTGGGAAATAATATCCAGATTTCCCCTACAGAACAGGATAAATGATACTGGATTGCAATGAGGATTAAGTCAGATGAAATAAACATGTCAGATTAGGCTTTACATTGTTTCCCTTCTGTTCTTAAAGTATTAATGTGTGCATTTTTGCTCAGACATTAATCACATGCGCAGTATCTTGTATGTATGTGTACAACACCTTCCTTTCCCAATGCTTATTACTGTCATTGTCACCATTAGTGGAAGTAGTACTGCACAGGCCTCCAAACTGAGAAGTGGAAAGAAACTGGTATTTTTATTATTCTTCTCAGTCCCAAAGCATAAGCTGTTGGATCAAAACAATCAGTATTTCGATGGGACACAGATCAATATTTGAATGGGGGCACTTAATAGCTCTAGCTTTTGAGACTAATTGTTTAAAGAATTCTAAAGTAAGAGCTTAATCTAAGGTAAGAAATCTAGTTTCTAGTAAGAAATCTAATTTCTTGACATTGGTCCATTCGGACTCTAAAAATGCTGTTTTCCCTGGCTCTCCTCTTCTTTAACAGTTCCTTATGGACTCAAGGATCTCTTCAGAAGAAATTAGATGTATTTGTCTTCTTTCCTGAAGTTTGACATTTCCTGCTTCCCACATTATGGTGGAAAGACCACTGAAATTCTAGAGTAGAATACACATGTAGCCCAGCTGTCTCCTTTAAGCTCTTTACAGTTTTATCTTTTCAAACATAACGGTACTATTTAATTAATGGCATTTTCATAACACACATTTTACCCTACATGTCTGCCATCCTCTTTCATGTTACTGTAGCTTCTGATACAGATAACTATGATCATCTTTTAAATTATTCTGAATGCTTATTTATCCTTTTTTGAGGCCAAGAAACTCTACCAGTGCCTTAACAAAAAGCCTAAGGGTCCATCTGGTGGCCCTGTCCTTCTGTTTTTCCGTGACATCTCTGGACATGAGATTACGTAACACTGTGTCACTTTCGCTCCTACACAGGCATTTAGCATTGCTTTTCATTTAAGTCTTTTACCGGTGGAGTGATTTTGCTGCTGTCAGACTGCATTATGGATATTAGGTCTTGAATGAGCTGTAACTTTCTGCAATTGAGAATTTATAACACAAAGACAATTTCATTGGGCCCTGTCATTGTTTAATACACAATCCCTTAAGTATTCAGGACTATGCTGATTTCTAAGATTCTACCTTTATTGCCCACATTTGCTGAATTATGAAGGTGCTTTATTTTCATTCCTTGGTTCCACTCCTGAGCTGATGTAGCCTTTGGTGTGGTAAAATGATGTCTGTATTTCCTTCCCTTGATGTTCACTGTTTTATATGCTAGACTTTTGTATTCCTAAAAAGATAACCTACTTGTAAAATCTGATACAAACAGAGAAATAAAACAGTAACTAAAACCAACCTAGAAACTCATTTTAAATATTAGATCCTTAAAACGTAAATCTTTTGCCAGAAGTAACACTGATCATCTTTGTTTTCTCTTCCTTGACAACACACTGGTGGACGTGTTTAATTGGCTGTTAGATTCTTAAAAACAAAGCAGGAGGGAGTGAAACCAGGGAGCTGGATGATATACCTGGCTAAATCGGACACATATATACGCACAGATACAAACTGTACTTTCTGTTAAAAAATGTTTCAATAATCACATCTTCTACTTTTTATAAAATTAGAGTTTTACCCACAAATGCAAGACTTAAAACTTAATATCCACTCAAAATATTACTCAAAATCTGCTGCGAGTTTTCTGTATGAATTAGTAGAAACCGAATTCTTCCATTAAGACCTATAATTCAGGACTTCTGGCTTGAATGCCTAACCAGCTGCAAAACTAGATCTCTGAGCCAAACGTTTAAGGACCTTTCACCAAAAACCCCTCACTATGCCTGAAAAAAAAAATCACCAAGGCCAATCACCAAGCTCATTCCTGAGCTGCAACTAGCTGCGAAGTATATTCTATGTCTAACAGTTTCTTCTTCTCAGTGGTAACAGCAGCAGCCAATGGTTGTCACCATGAGGAAACTAAGAATATCTCATTCTGCTTCACTGAACCCAAACTAACGTACTACCTAAACTATGCTAGGGAGGAGTCCTGTGATTGAGAAATGTTTTGAAAGATTCTTAGTTCACAAAATATGTGCTGGTTATTTAATATCTTTGGACCTTACCAATTGGTTATAAAGACTGGGGTCAAAGTCAGCTTTCACAACAGGTTTATTAAGGCCAACATTACACACCAGCAGCTAGCTTGAACCTTTTCTCAACTAAGATGCTAAATCCCGGAGCTCACAATTGGGCAGAAGTCTCACAAAAAGGTCATGGCACCTTTTCTGGGGTGACTGAGTACACAATGTCCATAATGAGTCCCAGGAGTCCTCGTGCTTCTTGGGCCATATTCCCCGGGAAACTAAGCATATGGCAGCTGCTTCCTTTTACGACATACTTAAGGACACTGTGATTTCAGAAACTGTCTTGTTCTTAGGCTTCTAAGGCATCCCATTAACGCCACCCCCAACTCAGTTACTGTCCTGCCAAGTGTTTTGAAGAAGTCCAATATATTTAAACTTCCAAAGTATATTATTACAAAGTGTTCTGAATGGGGCTTCAATTTAAGGCATTTTATTTCACATTATTTTGTGGTTAAAAACCACTACTTATAAGTAACAACAGCTGAGTTCATCTTGGATTTTTCAATGAGTACGACTTTGTTAATAAGCAAATACACAGAAACTTGCTTCCAGGTTCTCAATCTCTAATGCTGGATGGACTGCCTCTAGTTGCACATAAACTAGCAGCAGAAAGCTCCAGCATCTGTTATGTGTAAACTGGTGGTGAAAAGGTGGGACAGGGAAAGAAAGCAACTCTGACATTTCCTGGACTAATAACAGCCTACCTAGTAACACCCATCCCTCCAACAACTACTGGTTTAGCACGTACTATCTTGTAAGAGATTATGCTAGTGGTGTTGCGGGGAATGAAACAATAAATCAGATAGACTGTGCTCTCCAAAATATGTAATCTGGTTAGAAATACGGAAAAACGTTTACACTTCAGAACTCAGAGTCAGTAATACAAATAGATATCATGTACACACACATTCTTCATATCTCAAGACAGCACTTTTCATACAAAGCAGAGCGTGATAAATGCCTTAGAAGAAGAATAAAGTGCTATGGGGCATCACAGTAAGAAAATACAACTTTCACCTGGGGGCATAAGGAGGGGAAATGTGTACAAAGGTGCAGTGGATGTTAGCCCCTACCTCCTGTGATCTCACAAGACAACTGTGCACCCCTAAGGATTTAGCATTAGGAAAATGTTGAGCTGCAACCATGCTGGCAACAAAGTAAGTGACTATTGAAAAAAAAAAAAAAAACAGTTGAAAGTATGAATGACCAGGCATGATTGGAGAGCAAGCACTTCCCCTGGGTACAACGTAACAAACTGTTGAAGGCAAACATTCTGATTATTAAAAAGCAGTAGGAGATAAAAAATTGTAATTACTGCTAATGTGTGTATTATGAAATTTACCAAACCACAAAGACTCACTCTGCATCCACAGATATGACTGTTTTATTCTATTCTCCAATATGGTATATCTTGTGTATCAACAAGCATTGATTTGGACACGGCTCTGTGAATAGTATTAATTAGCTGCAACCAGATTTAACCAAGGGAAGGGCAATCTTTTAATACACATCAAGAAGGTTTGCCTTTTTAGAAAACCTTTGAAGAGATAATCCCTGTAAATACACATGTATGTAAGCATACTTGTATGTATCATGCTACCTTGAAAATTTCTGGAGATCTGTCAAACTCCTCTCTTAACTCCCAAGTTTGCTTAATATTATAATCCATTTTGCAAGGGTTGTGTTTCTATTTTTATAGGTATACTGGCCCTCTTTTGACATCTTGAAACATGAGAGTAGACATGTGTGAGAAAGAAATACTTAGCAGGTGCAGAGGTGAAACACGGTTCTACAAGGATTCCTTGGTTATGATAAAAAATGCTACAGAAGATAGAAATTAAAAGCAAAAAACCAGAAGTGAAAACTCAGGAGACGTGCATATATTGCTCCCTTCTAAGACATCATGAATGAACTGCCCTTACTTGGTGGTTACTGTTTTCCAGACAGGACATTCTGGTTACTCAAAAGAGATGTAAGGTAAGCTAATGCCACCAGAGTTGTAATATTTTATCTGAACTGGAAGGAAAGATCTTACTCTCAGTGTTGGAAAGAAAATCTGAGGAAATACACTGAACGTTATAAGCGAGTGTTGACAGAGGAACGAGCTACACGGTTTACACTGGGAGAAGCCACGCAAACCCAAAGGCTGTGACTTTAAAAACAGAAAAATTTAAAGGAAGTGCACAGTATGACTCTGTTTGAGAAACAGCAGACATATAAATTAAGTTGCCAAGGAAGACATCAAAAACAAACAGTGTAAATGAGTTTTGGGAGACAAGTAGACACTTTAATGGGGGCAGCAGGGATTTAAGGCTGCAGTGACAAAGTAAGCGGGTGGGGTAGCACGACCGAGAGGTGACAGCCGTGTGACAAAATGTTACCATCACTGCTTTAATAGCATCTACTCCGGACCGCTGTGCTGTTTTGCAGTAACTTAAAATGAAGAAAGCACATTATTAGATAATAGATCATCGGTTTATTAAAAAAGAGAGTGAACAGAGGGACTTAATCTCTCAAGGGAAGAGGATGATTTTCAAAATTTAGTTGTGAAGGTTGAGTTATCCTCTCTGAGCCATTCGGTTGCTTGTGTGAAACTCTCATTTTTTTTTACCAAATTACCCATCCTAAACCTGCCTCTTTTCTTCAATGTATCATACTCAGGGGCTCTCACCCTATAAGGCCCATCACAAATAACAAAGGTCAATGAATAATTCCGATTCCTGGCTCATAAAAGTTTAGATTTACGTCCAAGCAAATCCATTTTACAGCCAACAAGAGAAATGACTATTTTTTTTTTCCTCCGTGGGTCCCGGATGGACGACCGCTCAGGAGTTTGGCAGGTACGGCAGTTGCTGGTTAATGATCTGCACTGGGGCCCGGGGTCCCACAACACCACATTGGTGTAAGCTCTTGGCCATTTCCGCCACGGATCAGGTCCATTTCAAAAGAGCACCTGTTGAACCTGAAACCATCGTACTTAATCGCCCAGCTAAGTGGTCCCCATTAGAAAGGAAGCCATGTGGATTACTGAAGTAACTAGTAAAACAATGTCACACGCTAAGGGGGTAAATTCTGCCTTACACCAATTCGTGATCTACCTGCTTATTCCAGCAGAGAGAATTTCAGGCAGCATTTTCCTCTTCACCCTGGTCTATAGGAAACTACCTCACATACCTTGTTTTTTTATGTGTAAGCATATATGTGAATTAGAGTGAAATATTATGTTGTCCATAAGCTATGGAAAATAATTATTAGAAGAATTTATGAACACGTATCAAAGGGATTTTCAATCTTTTGAGAGTCTTCTGAAATTTCACATAGGAAGATAAATAAACCGTAAGCTCCCTAAGATCGGGACCATGAATGTTGCACGTACCACTGACTATCCAGAACTTACCACACTGCCCCACACTGGTATACTCCGCTGAGTACCACACAGCAGGTGCTCAACAGATTTGTACGGGACACATGAAAGAGGAGATGAATGGTTATGCTTTTCTGAACTTCCTATTCGCTTCACACAAATGATCACCAAGTTTTGGAAACCTTTAAACATCGCCATTTTACGCTACATTTTAAAATGCTTAATCACTTTCTGTTACAGACATGCAAAACATGAAGTGAATTATGTGCATATTTGTATAGCAATTTATTTTCAACTGTGCAACCCTCCTCCCACCCCGTTTCCGTCTTTATTAGGAATAAAGAAGCTAAGGGATGTTGTCCTTTTCTCAGAAAGGCACAGAAAACAGTTGGAACCAATCTCGTCTCACAGGACGATCATCAAGAATCACAAGCTTGGCTACATTAAGTGTGTGTGTTTACGTACACGTGCAAATCTGATCTTTCAATATCATGAGAGACAGACACAGTAGAGAGGAACAGAGAGAAAGACACAGGTCTACACGTTTCTGTACATATTAGCTGTGTAATTTCTTCCTTGTCTTTTAAGCTCAGTCAGAAATACTTCAGTGGACTGTGCTCTATCGATGCACTTGTCACTGGAGAAGGCTGGCCACCATGCAGAGGGACAGGAGCAGCGGGTCTTTTCTGTGAAGATTGAGTATCTCATACTACTCGGGAACAGCCCCAAGGTGGTGTCCAGCCCCAGAGACCTTCCTCACATCTTACTGTCATCACCAAACTCTCACCCTTCGTATCACCTATCAAAACACTACCTGAGAAATGGGGTCTCCAAACAATGTCATTGTAAACATGGATGTTGGTGACCATGAATCTTTACAACTGTGGCAAATGCCTCCTCCCTACACATCTAGGAAAGATGGGAGACTGAAGGACCAGGAAGAATTGGACAACTGCGGACGTCCAATTCATCAGCTCTTATTTTTCTTTTTTTTTCTGCCGCTTTAGGGGGATGGATAAAGCAATACTGTAAACTCTGGTCCCCGATATTGCAACTACATTATTAGATCTTTGGGTAGATGCTCTCCCTCTATGTGTCCCTCCATCCCTGTCCCCACTGTACACTGGACCAGGTGCCCCGACACACATTCCCAGAGATCAGCTCGTGACCTCCATGACAGCAATTTCCAACTCCAAAATGATCTCCTACGGTTCTAAGATTTTAGAATCTTAGATTTTAGAATCTTAGATCTTAGAATCTAAGAATCTAAAGAATCTAAGATCTTAGAATCTAAATCTTAGAATCTAAAATCTTAGATTCTAAGATTTTAGATTCTTAGAAATGTAGATTTCTCCTACGTTTCTAAGATTTTAAGTTTCCTGAGAACAAAAACTATTTTGTTCGACGTTGAGCTCAGCCAAAATAAATATGCTATATGCATGAAAATTTTTTTCACAACTGCTGGCTTTTTCAAAGGCCCGTTTCTCTTAAGTTTTAAAGGAGCAAATCTAAGAGGGGAAGGGGGATCGAGGCTCAAATCCTAACTACAATTTATCAAGTTAGGAAGGTTTTTGGCATACTGTCTAGTAGGAAGGGCCTACTTTCTGACGATGTTCTGAATTAACACAAATAGGTAGCTTTCTGCAGTCAGTGATTGAAGGGTACAGCTGTTGGAAACCAGCACAAAGAGTCAATTGATTTTACCATTAGGTTTTTTGACTTTGTCTGACAATTTGTGAACATCATAAAAGCCTCCTTAATTTGGCTTCGTATTATGTAAAGCAGATGTCCTTGGTTACTAAACTGATTAGTAAGTGGTTTATATCATTCTAATGGTTGCCATCGTTATTGCAAATTTTAAAAAAAAGTGAGCGAGGCTGCAAAGCAAGGCTGTTCTGTACAGTTTTCGGAATGACAGGCTGTCATATAAAGAAAGGATCCAGGGATATAGCCAAGGCCTTGCTGCAGAGATCTATTTTCAAAAAAAACTGCTCCAAATGTTGAATACTGCTATGTATTAAAGAAAAAAAAAGTTACATTCAACGGCTTCTTGAAAATAAAATGGAAGGGAGGACAGAAACCGAGGCATTTGCTAGACATGACTTCATTATCTGGAGTCCCTGACCTGGATCTGTAGGGTTTCAGAGTCTGTAAGATGGACTCACACTCTGCCTTAATTCTAGGCTATATGGTTCTCTGGCAAATACGGGCAAAATTAAGCCCCCTCCTCAATCTGCACCCTTCCTCGGAGGAGTCAATTTCCTCAGTTAAAGGCATAATCATCTCCACTCTCCTCTGTCATCAGAGCATTTCTTTTAGCATGCTGGGCTCTGTGCATTCAGAAAAATACGTCCCTGAAGACAGCTTCTGCAAGAAGGGCTGTGGGGGTGGGGAAGGGGGGGCACCCTTCATTAAGAAACACACACACAGCAAAGCCTTATTTTTCCACAAATGAAAAGTCAAAGACAACAAGAAAAGACACTGGCCTCACACCACTGGGCAAGTCTTCTTCAATATACTAATCAGAATTTGTAATTTATGTTTTTCTGATTATTTAACTAATGTCTGCATCCCTATTTGACTGTGAGCTCCGGGAGAGCATGAACCATCTGTCTCTGTTCATGACTGCATCCCCAGCAACCTGGGGCCAGGCACATAGTAGGGCCTCAAGTATTTGTTAAGGGAGGATGGGGGGAAAAAGTGGAGGAAGGGAGGAACAGCTGAGAGGGAGAGGGAGAAGAATAAAGGAAGGAAGAAAGGGCACTGCAAAATAGAAAATGCTGCTTAATGGTTTGGCATTAGAAAAATTTGCCTAATTTCTTTCATGCAATGCAAATAGTCCAGACCTACAAATATTCCACCAGCTTATATGTGCTATTTATTCACAAGCCCACAGAGACTGGCTGGCCTCAGAAAACACTAAGATAGGTCTTAAAATTTTATATCAACCATGTAATTGGACCCATCAAGGGAGAAATTGGTTTTCTATGCCTGGAAATTGGTGGGAATTTTATTATTTCTGAATTTGCAACATAGCATGTAGTTGAAAAGTCCAATTGTGTGGACTTATAAACTTCTTGGGTGAGATATGGGTCTAAGGTGGTGATTTCTGTCCCCGGCAGAGCACGCCTTCGGGTCTAAATACTGGAAACGGCAGACACTGAGCTCATTTACAGGCTGCACACCTACCCGCGAGCCTCGGCGCGGCTGCAGATGGACGCGCTTCAGAGCTGTTGATTTGAGAGGCATTGGGCGCCGATCCGTGCCTGCCTGGGCCGCACCTGCAGTCATTCTGCACGTCAAGGACTCGCGGCTTCAGGCAGGAGCACCCGCGAAGTATTTCTAAGAGCCCTGGTGCCATCTCTAGTGCCGCTGTGAGTCTCACTACGGCCCTTTTCTGTTTTCAGGTAGTAATCTAGGAAATCAAGGGCCCAAACCAGTCACAGCGTGGGGGGAGAGGTGCTGCAAGGGTTGGAGAGGGGTGAGGAAGCTGAAGGAGAAATCAGGAGCTCCCCAGATGCAGGGAAGGTGACAGCAAAGGCTCTGCCAGGGTTGCACAGCCGAACGGAGCTCCCCTAGCCTCCCTTAGATTTTTCCTGGAGGGGAAGCTGGTACTTCTGGGGGTGACAGGGGTGTCTTTGGAGATGGCTTGATATTTACAGAAATTTCAGTTTCAAAGGTGGTATGGGTTGTTCACATGTCTCCAAATAACATGAAGTAATTAAGCGTGAAGTCTGATGCTCTCTTGGTTAATTTTCTGTTATTCAACAATGACGGACAGAGCTTGAAATGAGACCCTGTGAGAACATTAAGAACGTAGGAGCAAACCCCAGCCAAGTTTTTCTTTTTGCTTCTTGAGAGAAGGAGCACAAAAAATGGGGACTGCCTTGCTATCTGATAAATCAACTACACGGGGACTATTTGCTCCTGGGCACATATTAAGGAGGTATCCTATTCTGCACCAATGTGTAAACTAAGAGCTAAATTACACATTCTTCTGTCTGCAACTGCCTATACTTATCCTGGCACATAGCTCCTTGAAGGCAGTATCCCCTGCACCTGGCAAAGGCGCTCGACTCACAAAACATGCTCAAAAAATGCTTGCTAACAACTCAAACCTCTCCTTTTACCTATACAATTAGCACTGTCCCTGCTGCCAATCAAACTCTGTGCATGTCAAGAAAATTAACTGCTGGGAAATGGATGCATGAAGAAGGAATTAAATGAACTGTGGCATACGTTACACAGTTTTCATCAAACTGTACATATAAAATGAATGGTGAATTCTATTGTATGCAAATATTACCATAATAAACAAAGATGAAGGGGAAAAAAATCAAACAGCCAAACAAGCAGTGAAGTAGTGCAGCTAAGAAGTGAACCAAGATGCACCCATACTCTTGACCACTGTAGTATTCTAGTCCCTTTGACCATTACAGAGGGAGGATCAAGTTGTTTTCACGGGTACATTGGCAATTTATCTCCCTTCTGTGAAAGCCTGTTTGTATCCCCTACCCATTTTATATTTTACTGGGGTTTTGGCTATCAAAACATAATTTATAAAAGTTTTCTAAATATAAAAAAGTAGTGACTGTCAGTAAGAAGAAATTGAAGATTTATAGTATAAACATGACATTTCTGAGCAAGACATTAATTCTCCAATAGATGGAGTTATTAATGGTTAGACCATGCTAGAGGGAATCATGAATGTGATTCAACTGGCGATACAACCGGTGCTGTAACCATCTTTTCTGATTACGCTTTTGTTTAAAATGCTAGGAAAGGGTCTATGGAGAGAGCGTGCTAATCACGTGCTTTTCACAAGCAATCAGGTCTGCCACCCTGAATCACAGGAAACCCCCTGGCTGCTTCGGAGGTAGCTGGTTGGCATCCACTGTTACTCAAGACAGAGGACTGCAATCAAGTCAGCCCTGAGTGTTAGGAAGCACATCTACTGGATTTCACCAACTCAAGTTTGTGGCTCTATTTTATCCACCTCTGAAATCTGCCTGTTTAAGCTCACTCAAGAAATCTAAAGTGTGTGTGTGTGTGGGGGGGGATACCCTACCTCTGGGCCATCACACCTCTATTAATACAGCAGACAGAAGGTGACGTGGCTACACTGCTCTTCCAGTGCATCTTCTTGTGTTGAAAACTCATCAGTCCCCATCTAGTCTCCGCCTCGTTCACGTCCCTGGTCACCAGGATGGCGGCTGGGGAAAGTGCGTTGAGCAGGCCACCCTGCCTGGGCATCTCCATTCGCCTTTCCTGATGAAGCCGCCATGTGAGACAGGCAAGGGAGCAGGGCTCCTCCATCCTCATTTCACAGAGAGTGACAGAGGAGTTAAGTGACTTGTGAAAGGTCACACAACCAGTCACGGGTCAGGACCAAAATAGAACTGGGGTGTGCTGACCTCCTTGTCTCCTGCTCAAATGATTCAAGGACAAGAGAAGTGACTCCTGAGCTGTAAAATAACACTGCGGGCTTTTGATTTTTCTCGTCCTTTGTACGGGATTGAGCTGAGACATTTATCTGGTCTAACATTTCTCTCAGACAGACAAATGAGAGGCTCCTGAATTGGTGGGGGAAAGCCGGCAAGGCAAGAATCCAAAAGTTAGTAGCTTCAGCTTTTCTACTGACTAGCATTTGAGGCCACTGGGCCTCAGTTTTCCTCTCTATGAAATGGGGGCATTAGGAACTACTCACCGAATATATTACTCTTTTAATAGAAGTGACATATCTTTGAATATTGTTACTCGAAGATTTGGGAATGGATGATATGAATGTAGTTTTTGAGCATGCCACTTCAGATGAAAACAACAATCAAGTGGAAGTGGCATGCTGAAAACAGTACGCTGAGCCTTGGATTAGGACCACAGGGAGTAAGGACAAAAAATAAACATATTTAGATGGGTTCACTTAGCATGCAATTGGGCAATGAGCCCTCAGTTTGGCACTACTGAAGTATATCACCTTCACTGTGCAAATCAGGCTTGACACAGGTCCTTATTTAATTCACAGACATGCTTATACTTCTGCAAAACTGAAAAAAAAAAGGAGCTTTTAATTACTATTTGTAGAGCATCTAAGACAATTAAATGCTTCTGATTACCCTTTTGTTTTTTAAAAACATAGGAGCAGAGAATAAACATTTCTACACAGCCATTAGAGCAGAATGCCTTTTGAGGCAGAATGCTTTGAATACATTCTGCCTTATAAAAAATGTATAAAAGGACAGCACAGAAAAAGGCTGTGAGGCGTGACATGGCCTATCATGTTGTGCATGCATGAGTTAGCTGTTACAAGATCAGAACCAGAAGCTAAGACGAATACTCTTCAACCTAAGCCTGATGCTCTCTGCAAGTTCAGTATCACATTGCTCGGGGTCAGCGGCAGAGCCACCCAAAGGCACCCTTCTCTGGAGAGTCATACATTCTAAAAACACTTGGGTGATCACGTTATTTATCACCTAGAATGGAAACTCTCTTGCTCCATTTTTTTTTTTTTTTTTTTTTTTTTTGAGACAGAGTCTCACTTTGTTGCCCAGGCTAGAGTGAGTGCCATGGCGTCGGCCTGGCTCACAGCAACCTCAATCTCCGGGGCTCAGCGATCCTACTGCCTCAGCCTCCCGAGGAGCTGGGACTACAGGCATGTGCCACCATGCCCGGCTAATTTTTTTCTGTATGTATTAGTTGGCCAATTAATTTTCTTTCTATTTATAGTAGAGACGGGGTCTCGCTCTTGCTCAGGCTGGTTTCGAACTCCTGACCTCGAGCAATCCACCCGCCTCGGCCTCCCAAAGTGCTAGGATTACAGGCGTGAGCCACCACGCCCGGCTCTTGCTCCATTTTAACGTGAACAAGGATCATGCTCATGTCATGATGCCACCACACATGTGGTTTTTGTTTCTATCATGAATATTAAGTACTTAGAAAGAACCCCCCCCCCAAGAGGTTGTGTAACTGCACCCCAAGTTACACCACGGTCTACAGGAGTGGCTCCGGACCTGCTCAAGAGAGTGGCAGGAGAGCTGGAACCAGAGGACAACAGCTAAGCCCTCCTGGGCATTCTCACCATTGGAGAACCACTGGTCTTTCGGAATGACGCCTAACCTATTTCTCCCGGGCTTTACATTTTACAGAACATTTTGACTTGTGTGATATCAACAGGATTTATGTGAGACACCCATTAAATGAAGAAAGCAACTCAGAAGGGTGACTCCTCCAAAGCCACAGAGCCAGTAAATGCCACCATTCAAAGGCAGTTCTTCTAAGTCAACACACTTGGCATTCAACAAAATCTCTTAATGGTCTTAATAAAAGATGCGAAGAGAGAGATGGGATATAAAGGAATGAAATAGTTTATGCTAGAGGGACATTTTATCACAGGTTGTCACGGTGATTTACAAACCACTGCCTTGCATTACTCAGAAACAGCACGGCAGAGGGGTCTGAGCGTGGATTCTGAAGCGAGAGACCACTCAGCTTCAAACCCAAGTTCTGACATTACCAGCTCTGGGATCTTGGGCATGGTAACTGTTTCCCCATCTTTAAAATGAGGGTGATAAGAGAACTGAAATCACGTGACTGTCACGTGGGTTAATAAGTTAACATCTATAAAGCCTTCAGACTGATACCTGCTGTATTGTAAGTGCTGTGTAAGTGTTGGTTAAGTGAATGGAGTATTCTGCTATGTTGTTGAAAGTATTACAACTAACGAACACACTGATGGATTTTTAATAGGACAGATGTCACCCCACTGATAGCTTGTTACAACTTTCTTTGGACTAATCCTGATACTTTTCTTTGCAACATGACCAACAGGAGCACAGGCTCTCCTTCCTCATTGACTTCAAAAAGTAAAGGGACCACTACTGGACATCCGATCTACTCCCCCCCTCCCCCCGAGTCCCCAGGCACCCTTCCCTCCACTGCTTGGAAAACCACCAACTGATTTTGCCAAATGATTACATAGGTGGAGCAAAGACAGAAAGCCCACTTGACCAAACTGGTGACCACACCCAGCTGTGGCACTAGGGCTTTTGATGTGAGACCTGCAGTGTGTGGTCAAGCCTCCAAAGCTCTGAGCCTCACATGGAAGTTCCTGAACATGCACAGACTTCTCCTCCTATAAGCCCAACAGACTCAGAGGAATCTGTGGATCCGAAAGGTCATTAGGTTTCAAAAACCAAGTCAAAGAACAGAGTGCTGAAAAGGCTCTACTCTTGGTAAGTGCCATTTACTGACAGTTTAGCCATTTACTGACAGTTAAATTGCAGATGGCTCTGTCTTTTGCTCTTCTGAAGGAGGGTCTGCACGTTTCTACAGAGTCTGGAGTTCTTGCAGAGAAGTAATTCAAATGCATTAATTTATAAGTATTAAATTAGAAGGATTTTATCTTAGAAATTACTAACACCATCCCCCACAGGATTAAGGCCATTTTTAAAAAACTGTTTGCCATTTCCCTGTATTTATTACTTGGAAACCAAGATACAGCACCATGCTGGCTGCTACAGAGAAAAAAGGTGCTTCGTGTTTCGTCTTCCCATGCCAATTGTCAAAGCATAAATGTCAGATACATTTCACAGGAAGGTGGCACAAGATGTGAAAACTCAGACTATTTTTCACTCTAGGAGAGGGCAAAGAGACACATAAAATCGATTCCTATGAAAATTATATTTTTAATACCACTGACAACTTAGCAATACCAAACTGGATTAATAGTGGTGATGAGTAACTTGAATCTACATATATTTTCATCACACGTTACAGTGTTTTGTTGCTTAGGTCTATTGTTTTTCCTCTGCAGCTCTGTCAAGTGTCAGCTGTGACTTTTTGAGCAGCTTGTGAGTAATGGTATCAGCTAATGTTCTGTACATGAAGAAATTCCATATCATTCCCTTCTCTAAAAATACTGCTGCCTGCCACCGGAGCCAATCAACAGGATGAATAGCTAAAGGGCCAAGTAGGTCTCTAAATTTACTTCCTATCTGACAGCCCTTCAGGAGATAGGGATAATGGATCCCTATGACTCACAAATGCAACTCTGTCCTACTACAAGCAAGCCCTTTCTTTCCAGCATGAGAAAGGGCAGGAATTCTTAATGACCTGCGTTCTTCCTTTCCCCTTTTCAACAATCCAATCAAAGTTTGTTAAATGCCTATGCAGTATCAGGTTACATGCAGTTGCTGGGCTGGATATAAAATGCTGAATAAGACACACATCCTTTTAAGCATTAAAAAGCCATTAGCATGAGGCTTACAGCTATGTTTGAATTAACGTCACCAAATCAGACTGATGCTGAGAAACAAGAATTTTTGTGTGTGTGTACATCTCACTGCTCTGCCACACTGACCTCCAGACATTTAGGTGGTCAATCTGCATACTGGACAATTTGCAACAAGTAGATCTCCACACATTTATGCACCAGAAATTTTATTCTCCCTTTGTGTAATTCGGATTCATTCATGCAAAAAATGTGTATTAAGCCCCTACTATGGGCCAAAAGCTATATTCTACATGTTGGGAATCAACCCAGTAGTGACAAAGTGGGCAAAAGAATACACAGAAAGACAGTTACCTACTAAGTTTATAACCTTTAAAAAGAAAACACAATTTTGATGTTTTGGTTATATATTTTTGCTGATCAGAGCTCAAAATCATACGCTAATAAGATTCTTGCATTTTCTGTAGTGAGAATTGAGGAAAAAGCACCAATCTTTCCAGAGTGTAAACATCTTTGTGAGGTTTAAGACCTTAGGATACATTTAAATTTCTCAAGTAAAAATAATTAAAGAGTCGAGGACAACACACTGCTAGACAATCACCTAATAAGAACTTTTTCTTTCTAGAAGCCACCAACATCCACTCATTCGACCTCACACAAAGAACAGGTGTTCAACTGTGTTGAAAAATTCCAACCATGGGTCTTAACTTCAAGTCCTGTTTAGATTTATGACTCAATGTGAATACAGCTGAGTAAGAGTGTTAGCAGGTTTTAAATAGCTACCCAGTCACTTGTGACAAATACAAATTTGGTGTCATCAAAAGACATGATACGGCATCCAAAAATGTCAAACTTTCTTCAACATGCTATATATTTACTGATACTATCAGTTTTACTCATGAACACTCCTTCACATCTGTTTATTACTGGCATTTTATACAAATACTGTTGGCCTATTATGCCTGTGAATATTAAGAAATTATTATTTCAGTGTTGAAAATATTTCAAAGGTCTTTTGGATCATTATTCCTTCTCATTGCATTGATTATTTTTATTCTCACTATGTTCTCAGCACCAGGCCCCTGGCTAGGCACTAGGATTAGAAAGACAATTTGAGAACTAAGAAATCCTTAAATGAGCTATCGTACCATATTTTTAAAAATTAAGCAGAAGGAGAAACAGGGAGGAACATAATAATCAAAGCACAGAAGCATTTCCCAGAACTGGGTTTGTTATGAGCTGTTTTTGCCCAATTACTACTTTAATTGAACCATCTATAACTCCTTCCACTGGTATTTTTAGTGTAGAGGAAGCCAGACACAAAACATCATATAGAAAGCCAGAAGCCAGCACATTTTCTGACAGGAGAGACTCCCTATAGTCTATCAAAGTCAACAGAAGAAAGAAAAAATCAAGAAGTGCTGGTCCTGGAAAATGACACCTGTCAAACCAAGAACCTTGATTTCGTTTCCTAGGTCCCTGGACTGGCTAACACAGAGGAGACAAGCCAGGATGCGAGCTCGGGCAACCGCAGGCATGCAGACCTGCTGGGGACCCGGGTCAAGACAATTGTGTTTAATAAGGGATTGCCGAGAATCCAGACCCATCAGAGCACTGGAGGCCTTTTGTGACTCCAATTTAAGGAATATTTGCTTCTGATACAGGACACAGGTGTAAAGTGCTACTGCACTCTTCCGTGTGTATGCAAAGGTACAAATATAGAAGACTTCTCCTGCCAGGCCTATCTCCACCACCCTCTCTCCAGCATTCTTTTAATTAGTGAGCAGAGTCCATCACATTTTATCGTCCTCTTTCCTCCACCCTCTGATGCATTCCTATATTCCCTTAACAGCCAATTAGTGACAGCATACAGGAGAACGAATCCTGTACCACGCAGTGCCCCCAATTCCCCATGCACCATCTAGTGGTGATGATAATTACATTAATAGTAATGATGCTGATGATGGCATCCTTGATGAATTTAAAATACCTCAAAACACCATTCTAACAGTCAATAAAACGGAATCTTGAATTTTCCTTTTGGAAACATTTCCCAAGAAACATAAAAAGTGCCTTGGCTAGGATCACTGTGGCCTCTAGATTAGGATGCGAGTGCCAAAGCCATCTGTATTTTAAAATAAGAAGGTATTGATTTACTGGGGAATTGAAAATTGCATTTCCCTGTTCATTGGCTTTCCAAATACTGGTAGTATGACAAAGCGCTTTTGAAGTAGGGATACAAGCTTCACACATGGGCTATATGTGTGGAAATGCAAGGAGTTTACTCATTATGACTTAGTTTCAAAAATATCTTCCATCATAAAGCAGTTTGCACTTGTCATACCTTTGTCTATAAACGATTTCTGTTGTTCGAACTTCTCTTGTCTCATGGATGCTTGTATTAAAATTATTACTATTGCTTTTCCCACAAATACTGTTGTCCATACTTTATTGCCACTCAGATTTCTCCTCCTAAATAAACATAAAGACATCTCTCTGGCTGGCTGCCACATCTACTTCTTCCTTTGCTATTAAAAAATGTGTAAATCAATACAGCCCATTTTCAATCCTCCTCTTCCATTACCAGTTGGAAAACTGATGCACCAATACGAGCTCAACGAACACTTCTAGATCTTCTCACTTGAACATGTGTGTAATTAAAGTTAAGGATACACACACACATACGCGCATCGTGTACACATACTTTACTAGGAAGATCAATTTGGCCTTGTCTTTTTCCAACTCCTGTAGTGCCTGATTCTCTTTCTCCTATCAAGTAACCCATAATCTCAAATTCCTTATGTGTACCCAGTTAATGATCTCTTGATGATGCTTTCTACATCCTGAGATGCATCTTAAAGAAACGAAAAAGCCCACTATTCCCACAGCTGGAATAAAGAATATGGAAAAGCCTAGTGAGCAAGATTTTCTAGAAAAGACATTTGCATCCAATAAAAATGTGGTACAGAGAAGAGTGTCAGCTCTAAGTCAGCACCGACACAGGACATTTGTAAAATTCTGCCTTAGTATTCCACGTGTATTTAAAGGTACAAATATCAAAGAGGTCCCCTTAACAGCCGAAAATGGAAACGAGAAATAGTTAAGTAGATTTTAAAAGCTACTCTGGGTACCTCTCAAATACCCTGTTTTCCTTATAAAAACCGGGCTGAACACACAAGTTGCAGTGACTTTTGTCAGACAATAGATCTCTTTTCCTCCTAACACTTATGATAGCCAACCAAATTCAAAAGATGTAACTTCCACTCCTTTATATGCGAAATCTCTTCCTAAAATGCAGTGCTGTCTGAAGCATTGATTTGGTCTCCAACTGCCTGTGGAAACACACTGCGTTTCAGTGTATCCAACATAAACTCGAGGCATTTTGCCTGTACTACAGATATAGCACAGGGAGATTCATTCATAGGATTTCAATCATTTCCATCCATAACCTCTACGACATCAGGGCACACTGCTTAGTGAAAGAGAGAATGCCTCCACATCAGACAGACAGGCAGTTAGAATCCTCTTCAATCCATAACCAAGAACAGTTTCCCACTTAAAAAAAGAAAAAGAAATCTTTCTAATCGAAAATAGCTTTCCTCTCTCTAGAACTCTGTTAAGGCTTTGCTGGGAAGAAAATATTTCTTAGTTTTTGAGACAGATTTTATTCAATGAGGATCAAAGAAAAACTAAGCTTATTTAGATGAATCATTTTTACCTGCATCTGACAAACGTTCACCAGTAACAAAAGCATCAAAATACTGTGTCTACTCCATGAAGCTATTTTACTTGTAGATATCACTAGATGACCTACTTAGTTGAACAGGTACGCAGGTTATTCAAGAGTTTCATTTGGTCCATTTGCCCATTTTAAACATGGAAATTTAAAAAATAAGTAAAACACCCAGTGAGAAGATGAAGATCAATCCATTAAAAGGCCCAGAAAGTCTGAGCTCCTAAAAACAAAAAACATTCTATTAATAAATGCTACATATTATTATTTCATCAAAGGATTTCAAAATCGCTTCCAAATGACAGCTCCCATTTCAGAAGCAGGTAGCAGAAGAGACTAAAGAGCATGTCCCAACCAAATGTCACTCAGAGCAGGCAGGGCGGGTAGAGGCTGAGCTGATTACCTTCCAGTCTTACAGCCACTCTCCCAAATCCGCCTTGCTGTCCACGCCCGTAGTTACGCAGTTTTCAAAGTAAGGATTCAATAAAACGTGCATTGCTGTGTTGCATTTCCAAGGGCCTCCCCCTTGTCAGTGGCGGTCTCGGCTTCCAAGCTCTCAGGCATGAAATGAGGCGGTGGTTAAGGTCAGGCTAGCGATTCCCTGACAAGCAGAAACTGCCCCTGGAGGCGGCCTCCCATTGGCACACTGTACTCTGGTATTCTGGAAGAAAGGGGCCTTTGTTGGTGCGCTGCTGAGAATGCCAATGACCTCGGAGAACACCATCGAGATCACACTGACTGCCTCACTGCCTCCTCCTGGAGCACCAACGGCAAACTAAACATCACCAAGACCTCCTCCTTCCCTCTGATCCCTCACGCCCTGCCTGGGTATGTTACCCTCCATTAAAGTTCTTCTGTTTCTATTCCATGCATTCATACATTTATAAACCTACCAGTGTTTAGGGCCAAGCAAAATAGTATGTAGAATCCTAACCAGGATTTGGTGCAGAGTTAGGCAGCAGATGAAAAAAGTAGTGCTAATAATTCTGTTTCACTTAATTTTTTTCCGTTCCACCCGACTGGGGGCAGGGCATTGATTCTCACAAAGCAAAACATATCCTAGTAAGGTAACTAAAAACATAATGCATCTAGGAAGGCATAAAAGCCAGATTAACTTTTTGAGACATGCATTAAAAAAACAAGTGTCAAGAGGCCATTCTTGTCACTGTTTTTTTTTCCCTCCCCTGCTGTGATTCCCACCTGCTTCCTTGGCTGGTACCAGTAAGTTCTCTTTTGCTACAAAGGAGGAGAGGAAGGGAGGGGAGAAAAATATAACACATCTGCACCCAGTAGTTAAGGAAAATAACCAGTCTGAAGAGCTGAAGAGTTGCTCACTAAACAAGGTTATAAAGAAGTAACTAGAAACCCACAGAACTGTGACAGGCAGGAATAGAATGTGAGGCTGAACCACCACCTGTCCACACTCTGGAAAGGCAACAGGCAGCCGAGGGTATCGAATTCAGAGGTGACTTAGCTGCCTAGGAGGAAACCTGGGACCCAGCCCTAGACGTGCCACCACCATGTGACTGTACATGCTTTGGTCTCTCTCTGAATTTCTGATTCTTCATGTGAAAATGAGAACACGAAACAGATTATAATTAACCACTATGGGACCAGAGTCGACTATAGTAGATAGCCACAGATGAACCAAGCGTCGACTTTAGCTGACAGCCATGATATGACTTTTCTAATTTTTTCATGTATCAAAATAAAACTGTGAACATTTAAAAATGACGTAATGAAAACACACATGTATGTGTTACCTATTCTGATTTACATAACAAGTAAAGCTGCCTGTAAAGTAAAACAAGCTTTCAGTACTTTCAAGCTTTCCTCATCACACAAGAGCAAAACGGACTCGTCTTCAATGCACAGCACAAACTATCATGCGGACTGTGAGCGCCGGCTGTGGGCAAGGTTTCAAGGCCGGTGAGCGCCATACCGAAGTGATTAAAGGCTCTTTCAGCCTTAAATTGCTAGACTGAAACTCTTCAAGTCTATTCATCAGGTACACGAGATTCTATAGATTCCTGATATCATTGCTTTCTTGGAGGTATTTACCTAGGATGTCCACGTCTGCCTGCTATTCTAGAAATAAAATCAGGTACTAAGACAAAGTCATGTGTATGTGGCAACTTGTTACAGGATAGAGGTAGCGACACACATTAGTGGAAGATAGACGGATTATTTAACAGATGGTACTGTAAAAGTGAGCCATCCTTGGATCCATACCTCACAGCCACACACAACAAGAAAATCACAAAAAAAATTCCCTTCCAGAAGCTGTGAATGTCTAGATATGAAGTATAACTACAAAGCTAACATTAGTATGTGTTGGAAAATATTCTTGACAGCTTGGGATGAGGATTCTTAAACTTTTTTTTTTTTTTTTAAGTCATAAAGGAATACACTGACAGATCTGCCTACAACAAAGGACACGGTAGACAAAAGCAACAGGAGACGTTTACCACATCTAAAAAGGAACAAAGGATTAATAACCAGACTATACAAAAGATCAACAAGAAAAAGGCAAGAAATCCAAAAGAAAAATGTGCATAAGATAGGAACAGGTAATTGAGAGAAGGAAAAAAAATCCAAATGCCTAAGAAGTTTATAAAGAAAAGCTCAAATCTCGCCAGTGATCAGAGAAATGTAAATTAAAATGACAATGACAGAGCTATCAGATTAAAACTAGAAAGTCAAATAATGCCCAGTGGAGAAGTGGGGAAATAGGAAACTTCATTCACAGCTCTGGGGAGTATGAATAGGACCAGTCATTCTGGAGACCTATCTCACAGGACTGGTGAAACCAAGTGTTCTCATACCCCAAGGCCCTGAGAATATAATCAAACTCTCCCTTCAAAGCCACAAGAGGATATGCATGTTCCGCACCGGCTATTTGAGATATCTGGGACCGGCAGGCAACTTAGACTGACTTGCCAGGGGAAGGAATAAATAAAACGTGGAGGATTTGCGTGATGGGATACCATGGATCAGTCAGAATCAAGACGTAAGTTGCACACCCAGCAATGTACACAGCTCTAAAATCAGCAATGACTGAATAAAAACAAAACACAGAACCAGAAGCTATAGTCCCACTTACGTAGGTTATAAAATTCATTCAGCAAACGTGATTTTCAAGGATGCCTACACATCTAAAGAAAGGGCAGATGCACTGCAGGGGCCACCTGTGAAGGGAATGGGGGTCGGGCTGATAGGAAAACAAATGGAGAGCATCCTTGTATGGCCTCACAGGCTCCACGCACTGAACAGTGGAATCCCATCAACTACCACGGTGCACCTGGGGGGGGGTGGGGGTGGAAGGGGGAGGAGAGAGTTACCACTGGCTTGATTGCTTTTTTTTGAAAACTGACTCATAGACCTGATCAAGGGTTAAGAAGCTGGAATACAGGGTTAAAAGACTTTTAAAAAGGAACATGAGATACCTTCTAGAAATATGTGTGTTTAAAATAAAACACGGCATTCAATCCATAAGCATTTACCAAATACTTGGCACTGTAGCAAGTGCGAATCCAAACCAAAACCAATCCTAATATGGATATCATCATGATTCCCAGTGTCTTCTGACGGGTTAGTTCCTAAGCTGCCCAATTCAGAGGACTATGCTCCAAAACATGCAGGTAGCTACTGGCAGGTGGGAGAAGGTTCTGAGAACCTCAGAAGTGGGTACGTGTACACATATGCCACACATACACACACAGGTGCATATGTATGTATTTGCTCAGCCCCCATCAACTTCCCTTATCCTGTGAGTAGCATGATGACCCGGAACACTTCCTGTTTTGAGTGAAACAGGGATAAAGTAAAAAGAAGTCTGTTTCGAAGAACAAAGGTCCCATGCTCATGCACCATTTATAAAAACTGAATTACCTGGCAATATTTAGGTTTCACAGTAAATCTGGATTTCTGGTTCTCTTGGAAAACCAGCAAAATCTGAGCCCCCCCAGCCAGTTATGCCTGGAGCTGCCCTCCCATGGGAGGCGTGCACCTTTGGGTTTACCACAGCTCCCACCCGGCCCTCCCCCTCACCTGTGCTGCCTGCCAGGCCCTGGTAGACACCTGAGATGGCAAGGTCACTCTTGCTGCCAGTAACTCATTGCTAGGCAGGGACAGTTTGCAATGCAGCCTCCTGAGCCGCAGAGCAAACCGGTAGTTGTATCAACAGATATCCCCAAACAAAAAGAGGTTAAGTCTCAGCTTAAACCAGGCCTAAGTCCGATTCAAGCGGGATATCTGGAAGAGCTTTACTCCCTCTGGAATCCACCAGCAGGAGCAGGGCATGATGAAGCAGGAAATGCAAAGGACTGAAGCTCCTGAGCTAGGAAGATATTTAAGCACAAGAAAGAGATTTAGAGAGTAAGCCTGGACTGAGAAGAAGGCTGCACACTCGACAGTCACTATCCCTGAGGACCAGTACCCCCAAAATGTCCTGCTGTGTGTGTAAATATAACTGCAAATGCTCCCCTCTCAGGTGCTTTCTCCTTCTCAAAAGAGAACAAAAGTACAAGCAATGACTGTTTGCTCCATAGAGTATTTGCTGTTCGTTACATTAATTTTTTCACCCAGGATTAAAACACCTACTTCAAATGCTCTGAGGAGTCTACCCTAGAAGGTGCTTAATCCTTGTCCTCACACCACAGTGCTACAGAAATGAACATATTACTCATGTTTTAAGACTCATATTAAAAGTACCAACGATGACCAAGTTCTGGGTTCAAATGTTCTTCCTGGTTGAAGCCTGTCTGGAAAGTGGGTAGGTACCTTCTCAAAATGATCAGGGCATCATCTGATAAGGTACGCATCTGGGAATGATAAGGGACCTTTATCATTTCTTTGCCAGGTGAAGCCCTGATCTCCAGAGATAACATGGGAACAGAAATCTCTATCAAGGGAGGAGCCTCCCAGCTATACAGATATGCAGGGGAAGAAGTGGTGCAAGACACCCAGGGTGGAGATGTGCTCTATATGTCTGAAGACCAGCAAGAAGGCCAGTGTGCTAGAGGAAAAAGAGCTGGAAAGTGACCTAAGAGCATGGGAAGGGGGCAAACATTTAGAGTTGGCCGGGAGAACAAGAGAAGGAATTAGGTTATAGACACATACATGTGTGCTGGATCCAAAAAGAAAACCAAGTGTCAATCCTTAGTAGTTGAAAAATGTAACTGGACATCATAAAAGGTAGAGGCTGAAGACACATTTGAGAGCCACTGTAACTTTGGAGGTAAATGAAGTCATGGCTGACCCATCCAGAAAGATACATCAGCAAACGTTTCTAATTCTTCTCCAAGAAGTGTTCCATAGATTTATAAACACATAATTTCAATCTCCACAACACCACTTTGTGATAGGTAACTTAATTATTCCATTCTACTGACGAGGAAACTGAGCCCCAAGATGCAAGCTAATGAATTCAAGGCCCCATGAGTGAGAACTGGCAAACCCAGATGGGCTGGCTCCAGAATCTTTCCTCATAATCACTGTAGGTGATAAAAATGATGACTGCCTTTATTTCTCATCCAGTGAAAATGAGGGGATGTTTTGATTAATCTGGACTTAAAACGTTTTATTTGTCCTCAGATAACCCCCCTGGATCCAAATGTGGATCACTGTTTTAACTTTGCTAATCACGAAATCTTAGGGTTGGAAAAAAAAATGCCTGGACCAACTACATCATGGTTGAACCAGGGTTTTCATTCTTTTGATTGTGGATCTTCAGAGCAGGTGTTTACACAACTGTAATGGGCAGCTGCACCAGTATCTCATCTGCCACATTCCTCTTCAACACACCTGTGTCTGCCACATGGTATAAGGAGACAAACCACGTACAAACTACACACAATGATGCTAAGGCTCTGAACATTCCATTGCTTCCCCAGATTATTCCTATACTTATCAACCCCAAAGAGTATTATTAAAAAATGAACTGTATATTGTTTTAATAATTTTCTTCCTAGTGCATTTAGTAGACACTTGTAGATACCTTTTAGTTCAAAGGTATAAGACTTCTACAGAGAAATAAAATTTAGAGGGGGGAGTTATGAGTTCCATTTTACATTGAACTTGGTTGCCTACATAGAGACTCCCAATCAAAAATTATTAGAATTTGCTACCATTAGGTTTGTTTGACTTATCTCAAATCTCACTGGAGGTGGAGCTTAAGGACAATGTTTGGGTCATGTGGGTAGATCCCTCAGGAATAGGTTAATGCTGTCCTAGTAAGTGAGTTCTCACTGTCTTAGTTCTCAGGAGGGCTGGTTATGAAAAACAGCCTGGCATGCTCTGTCTTGCTTCCTCTCTTGCCATGTGATTTCCACACAGGCAGGCTCCCCTTCCCCTTCTGCCCCGAGTGGAAGCAGCCTGAGGCCCTCACCAAATGCAAATGCTGGCACCATGCTTCTGTTACCAGCCTGCAGAACCATGAGCCAAGTAAGCTTCTTTTCTTCATACGTCATGCAGACTCAGGTATTCCTTTATAGCAACACAAATGGACTAAGACAGAATTCAACAAAAAAGTGGGGCCTGAGACAAAGACTTGAAAGTCAGTGCTGTGTGGCTGATGTCTAAAGTCACAAGTGTGGCTATTTGAGAGTAGGAAGAGAACAGGGCCAAGCGTGCCAGGGACAAACACCACACATCCCCACAAACATTACAGACAATGGCCTGCTTCCAATGCCAGAAGTCCATTTTTAGAGCCATATAATATCTGAAGACGCATTAGAACAAAGCAAGACTCGGAGTAAGACGGTTTCACTTACTAAAAGAATCAACAGCATATGCATTTGTTCTATCTTCAGCTATAGCAGAAATTGAGAACTGCTTAGATGTTTAAATTTGTTTCTTACCTTAGACCAAAAAAAGAATCAGAAATGCCTTTTTCTTTTAATGCATTACTTTAACACTGGCATACTGGGGAAAGTATTTTGAAATCCACTGAAGTCCTATTTCTGTCAGACTGGAAAATATGAGTAAATAAATAGCTGTTGGTACCTTTATGAATTTATTTCTGTTCATGTAATGGGTTCACTGAATTACAGTGTGATCTAATAGCGAGTGGTAAACTCTGAAACTTCGATGTGGTAAGTAAAATTGAGAGGAGACTTTCTATTATATTATTATACTAGTCAACCACAGTGGCTCTATCAAGAACTCTACCACTATAATTAGTTCAATAAAGAGTGAACTAATGCTTCTATGTGAAAGAAAAAAACACTTTCCAAGTTACATTTTTAAAAATCTGGACTATAACTTTATTCTGGGAGTTTGATGCTTTCCCCCAGGAAATTGCTTTAAACTGGGATGCCTCAGCAATAATGATAATTTCTGGTCATTATCCAAATTGTCAACAAAAGTGAAGATCATTATAATTCCATATAAGATAGAAAGAATGGAGCAGTAAACTAGATACATTTCCCACAGGATGATATTAAAGCAAAATTATTCCAGGCCAGGGAGAAATGATGTGGTACACAGAGGTTAGAAGTTTTTCTGATGTGTCATAGTGGTAAAAATACACCCATCAGCCAGTTAATAAAGGTGAATCTTTGCTGTGTAGAAAGCGTAGCTAATTTTCTACAAAAACATTTTAGACGACAATGTTGCCAACATCTAATTATGCCTGTACTGGTGGAGAAAGTTACATGTTATCCAGGTTATCAATTTCTCTGATCATGACATGCTTTCTCATCTTGGGTTCTTTGACCCTAACACTATCCTGGCACTGGCACTTTCTCCATGTCTTGAGCTAGTCCTCTCCACCTCTGCTACAGGTACAGGCTCATCCTCCTCTTCCCAGTTCTCAAATTGTTATATACTCTCATTCATACCCATGATTGAAATTATTCCTGTAAACACACTAGCACAATTTGGGTCTTCAACTCAGACCTTTCCTATGGTCTTTAGATCTCGATATCCTATTTGCTACTTGACATTTCCACTTGCATGTCTCAAAAGTACAACAACTCACTCCACATATCTGAAACCTAATATTGCTAATCATTCCCTCCAAACCTGGGTTCCTCCTGGTGACTAGCTAACTGACTAGTACCACCATTCATTCAAGTTCACAAGAAAGAAACCCTAGAGCCATCATTTATACCTTCATCTCTCACCCTCCACATATGATCCATCACAATGTCCTATTTATTTCCCCTACTCAATCTCTCTCAAATGCCCAATTAAAACAAGCAGAGGATATAGAAACAAAATATTTTACGAACAATCAACTCTCAAAATCTAACTAGATAGCCCCAAAGGTATTTAGCAGAGTAAGTGCCTCTTTGCCTGGTGTTTCAACATTTTGCCATCTGCATCCTAATGTGGATTTTGTTTCAGTGAATGAAACCTTCTACGTTGCAGAAGAGAAGTAAACCAGACAGCTGGTATACAAGACTTCCCATGGCAACGAACACAGAAGGAGAGTTAGTTTGCTTTTCCTACCTTCCCCAAAGTACCTGTTCATTGGGTTTGAATGCTAAACATTTTTATGTGTTTTAAAAATGTCTCACATAATACTATGGTATGGGAACTCTTTCTAGACAGGAAAAATCCTGCATACTATTATATTCATAGACTTAATGTTTAACTGTGGGGGGGGGTGAAGAAAATCAGATGGGTTGAATATCATCTTTTCTTTGAAGTGTAAAAATGAATTTCACAGTCCTCTGAAAGTTCCTTTTTCATTTCCTAGAGAGTATAATCCACTTACATTTATTAGGAACTCATATCTGGCCCTGCATGAAGGCCCCATGTCCCTTATGCATAACATGTGTTGACTTCTCAGGAATAAAGCGGGGCAGAAAGGATTTTCTATAATTAATATCACCCTTAGCTGACATTCCATAGCATCAACTTGTTAACCCCAGGTGACTATGCATTATAAATATAAATTATGTTTTAAAAAATAGTAGGAACAAGGAGTTCCCAATTGGAATAATGACATAATATGTAAGTTCAGAGTTCTACCACTGAAAATTGCAGCAATCTGTCACTTTACAAGAAAGATTCTACAATTTACACAGTAGTGAGCAGAGATAAGATATTCCATAAAGAAAAGTCAAATACATAAGTGTAGTAACAAAGAAATGTGTTGACTTGGGAAATAATTTTACCTGATGAGTAACAGTGACTACAAAGTTTTAGTAAAACTGAATAAATTTCATTGGTGTTAATGCTCTCACAACTAACCAACAGTGGAAAGAGAAGGAAATCTGTAGTTCTATGCCCATGTCCTAGTCTTCTTTTTAATTCGTCTCTAAAACGTATTTGTCTTAGGCAGAAACCTAGTAAAGAGCCAATGAACAGAAGAAGAAGAAAAAAATCAACCCCAAGGTAATTTTAAATGAGAAATAAAATCTAGAGGGAAGCCCATGCCAGAATTTATTGAAAAACAGATTTTTCTCCTTCAAAAATGTTATTAAAAAATACGAATGTTTTTGTGACTTATTGCCAAGTATATTTTATAAGCTCTCTGCTACTCAGATGTACCATACTGTACGATATGATGGATGGGGGCTATTAATCATTTTTACTGAAGAGCTGAACAGCCCATGCAACATACTGGTATTAAAAAAAGGTGAAGGTATTCTAAGAGTACATTCATTTTCTCATAAAGTCACATTTCATGTATCCCTTGGTTTTTCAAATAGTTCCTTCCAACAGACTCATATTGAAAGACTGGAATGCTTGTGGGGTAAAAGGCTCATATCTCATCACCCCCAGAAGGACAAGCCTAATTAATTCTCTGGCCAAACTTCCATCTGAAGTCATCCATATGTCTCTTACAGTACAGCCTTATTTGCATTTCTGTCTGTTATCTGCATTTTGAACTAAAGACAGTTTTAAATATTCTCTTGCTGGACTGTACCCAAACTCAGGGGGTGAAAGAGGTGTGCTTTCGCTCTGTGGCCCACCACCCACCCTGGTAAGTAGTTACGCCCTGTGCAGAGCCAAGCCGCGTCAAGTCAGCTGTCCAGCAGTTCACAGAAATTAACCACACTGATAAAGGACAAGGTGGCACCAGTGCACAGAAAAGATCAGACATACTACTTTACATAGGGCCTTATTTTTTACAGAGAAAACAGTATGCTTGTTATATGTATTTGTACCTATCGTGGATTTATTGTCTTAAACGGAAAAAAAAATTAGAGAAATCCTACTGTGTTGATCTCCTTCCTAGCAGGATATGTGATTTCAGTTTGTGGTCCCTTTCTACATCCATTTTCTCTTCTCTTCTTTATTAAGCACCCTTTTCTCAAGGCTAAAGAATCTTTATTCCTCTCCAGCATCCTGAGGTCTGAGCTGGTGCCATGTTCATGCTGATCTAAGGGCAAACGGGCAGAGCGAGAGGAAGATCAGACCCATGGAGACCAAGCTGACTGCTCCGGGCTGAACCACAGAGAAGAGCCTGCAAAGCAAGACAAGCCGATGGCTGCCGAGGGCCAGCCACTGTGCACTACAAAGAACCCCCTTCCACTTCTTTATCCCAGTCCTGAGACTGTCCTTCACTTGGTCCATTAATTCACAATGCTGGCATGTAAAACAGACTTCATCCTTCAAAGAGAGAAAACTGTGAATTTTCACTAACTGCCTTTTCTTTCAATAACCATCCTGAATCTGCTTTTCTGCTTTGTACCTATGGTACACCTATGGGACACCTATGGTTCAGTGATGAGGCCTGATGGTCTCTGGGACATGTTCACCGTTTGTCAGACTTCAATGACTGAAACACAATCACTGAAGTGCAACAGCCAGTGTTACGTGACTTAATGTGTTAGCATTTCATGTGGTTGGTGGCAGGATGGGTGGCCCTAAAAGGCCAGAGCCTGGAGACCCACCAACAGCCAATCTGGGAAGTCTCTAATTAGAGGTGATGATAGTGGCAAGTCTCTTAGTTGACCAGAGATATCTACCATTTGGGGGTGTCCCTACAGGCTGAGCATAATATTAGGAGACCCCATAGAAACTCAGGTACCCAGCAGGATCCCAAAACCAGGAAGAGAAGGACAAGATATGTCATATGTGGGCAGTTGGTCACAAAAAAAAAGAGACAAAAACTTAGTTTTCAGAAATGAAGTATAATATCCAAGATAGTAGGAAAATAAAAGTGCCTCAATACCTACTACTGAAAGGTAACACTGGACTCCTACCAATTCCCTGGTCCCAAAGTTCAGGGTAGAGTAGAACATTATCATAGAGGGAGTAAAGTGGCTCTAGGTAAAAGAATAGAACCAGGAGGTCACTTTATTGGGTATTTCATTTTCCTAGACCATATTTCCATCTTCTACCCCTATCTCTTCTCCTAAATCCTCCCATCTCAGAAATTTAATTTTACACCTTGGGATCTTTCTTCATATAAATCAAGATTGGACAAAGTACTTAAAAAGCTAACGGGACTCCTTTATGGATACCTAGTCAAAGGGAAGATATATAAATATTTTTAAGGGCAAGTTTCTTAATATCAACAGTCCAATGAAATACCTCTCCTATCCTGGTGCTCTTAATTTTTATTACAAACATACCATGAAAATTAACGGAAACGGCACTTCCACTTTTGTTGGGATACTTGCAGGAAATATTATAAATTACTAAATTGCACTAGAGATTAAAAAGAATTTTGGAAATTGCCAAATGAAAACGTGATCAGGAGAGTTTTATGAGGAACAGTAGCAGTTCTCAGACTGCATTTGTTTAACCAGGGATAAGAGCTATTCATTTCCTAAGTTGCTTTGAACATCTATTAGACTGACATGCATTTGAAGACATAAGGAACTAGAACTACAGAAATGGAAGAGAAAGAGGAAGAGTTTAGTTAGTAATAAGCTTATTTCAGACCCTTTCAGATGAAAGTCAAGTATAAAAATCTCATTAGTTTCCTGCTTATTTAAATTAGGGCTACAGTGATTTGACAGTGACCTTCATCGGCAGGGGCAAGGGAGGAAAAGAATGAGTGAGAAGGTCTGAAGAACCATGCTGAGAGTTACCTGCTGCTTCCTAACTTCCAGCCAAAAGATCCTTAGCGACTGCTCAGGATCTAAAGTTTGGTTTGGTTTGGTTTTGTCAAACTCTTCAAAGAGGGGCTTCCACTGAAAAAAGTTTTGCCAAACCCCAGGTTGGCCAGACATCCAAAAACAGGCTGCTTTCAATTAGCTCACTGAAAGAGACTTGAGAGATGACAGCATTTTCCTTCTTTGATTGTTAACTGCTTTTTATTTTCCATTTTATTTAAGATACTTAATTTGTTTTTAGTGATTTACTCTTCTTTGTAATTAGATACAGTGATTATCTAGTGTCTTTTCCTTGGCAAGGCAGTTTTCCTTCAAGAGAAATGAACTTAAGTCAACATTACAGTTGCCACTAAGTATAAGGATGTGTGGAGGGGAAAACCACCCACTGGATTCCCTCCCTCCTGCTTCAGTAATGCAAATTAGAGGTAAGACAAAGAAAGAAGTAATTAGTAGGAGGGAGGCAACAAAATGGATATTTTAAATGCAGAATCCATTCATAACACAAGGCTTCTCAAGAGAGCTGTTCTAATAGATTACCTCGCTGAAATGCATTATTTAAGCTTTAGTTGTTTAGAGCCAGAAGTAAATGCATCTCCTCTACATTTAGTGCATAACGCGTTTCAAATAAATACAGGTCAATGTGAGGCTACTTCTTTGTCTTTGCAAAATCAGGTCTGTCTGATATAGTAACAAAGGCAGGAGGATGTAAAAGGAGCTATTAATACCTAAGGATGAGAGGTAGATGCCCAAATAAACTTTAACGATAACGTACAATACGGCAAAATGTTAAAACAAAGTGTAGATTCCAAGGAAATTTTTTTTTAAAAAAATTAGTTTTACTCTAAAAATCAGCTAAAAGAAGTGCATCTCTTTTCACAAGGGAGTTTCACAAGTGGTTTCATCACTTTCTTCCTGAGGCTCAGTGCTGGTCTCATATTTTGTAAGAATTTCATTTCCAAGTGTCTCCTGTCATTCTGATGAATGCTAACGCCCCGCTTCTCCAACTGGGGAGCGTCCGTCGTGTGCCTGCCTCTGTCACTCCCTTTTTCCCATCTCCAAACAGAAATTCTACCACAACCTCTTTCAAGTCAAAAGGCAACAAGGCCTTTTCCCAAGCTGAGAGGCTGTTTCCGAGTGACAACAACTTGTCAGCGTTAAAATGTGAGCAAAAGACATGGAAGCTTACATGCCACTGTTAGACCTCAGCTGCCCCTACCCTAGGCAGGTCATGGATTAAAACGTCCCTCGGCTGCATCTTGGCTACAGGTAAAACCATCAGAGGCTCCTGGAGAAAACAAGCCCAGCGCTAGGGAGCGGAAACGCCACGACACACGGTCACAGACAGGGACTGGGTCATGGTGCTCGGTGATTTCAATCCAAGTAACATATTCTGGAACTGGGCAGCACACAACCAGACAACGTGCTACTTCCACACAAAGCAAGGATGCTCACTTTAAGGAAGTCCCAAACTCTGCTTTGTAAGTCTGCATATGTGCGCATGCATCTGCACACTTTTCTCTTACAAACGAGAAATCTCAGTGTTTCCTTAAAAAGCAGAGGAAGAAATTTCGTTCTGTATTAATAAATCTCCTGCATAAAGTATCATTGGGCCATGTATCAGGGCCAATTTTGATCTTGGTGCCCTAATTACAAATAAAAACAGAAAATGGACATAAATATAACTAAAAAGGATGAATGATTGATAGGAATAATAAATAACTTTCAAGATCAAAAGCAAATCGAATCCAGTTATTACTCTACCCAAAATATCAAAACGTAATTATACTGTTTTCACACATCATTATTTGCCATTTGGGGAAATTAGAATGGACACATTAATTAATGTACAAAGTGGTATTCAATTAAGACGAGTGCAGTGTATCCTTCAAGGAATTTTGCGCTAGAATTCTTGCCAGCGTCATCCCCTTCTCAAGTTTACAACAAGAAGTCTGAAACACTCATCTGATGGTTAAGTTCATCTGCCAGGGACATATCCTTCCTTGTGAAGATTCAGAAACCAAATGACAGACACTCTGACATGGACACATTCTAAACAGCCTTTTCCAACAGTGCTTGAAATGCTCTTTTTACCTTCAAAAATGAATCAGCAGATGTATTTAACACATAGACACACAGCTCATGCTTTCCTTTTGCATCCTTTCCCCTCCAAAGAAAATGTTTTCAGGATAAATCTGGTTGCTATGGAAGCTTTATTGTGGACCACTTCAGTAAGAGAAGGCTGGAAAACATTCAACCATTTCATGTCACCTGATTTTACTAAGCACTCCCAGGTTCATTATAATAAGAAAGAGGAAGAAGAGACAGACAAGGTAATGTCAAAAAACAAAGCAGCTCTTTGCCCATAAAATGGACTGCACGTCTTAGGAACCAGAATCTGTACAACCAAAGCTACCTCCGACCAACTTTCCTTCCAAAGCTCCTCTCACAAAAGACGGCATCCTAGAAAAATAACACAGAATCTCCTATTTTTTCCTAAATAACACACGGCTCTTGTCATTGTTGTGTACTTAGTGTAAAGTTAATGCTCTGCAATTCAAATCAGGCAGGCAGCTAGGTCTCTGGCAAGTTAATTTGCCATAAAGACACGTTTCATAAACACCAGTGCAAATAAAGCACTGCAATCCACGAGGAGCGGTTTTTTAAACTGGCCTGAAAAATGGAATGGCTTCCAATGCCATTTGGACATCCCATCTCTGAGAACTCATGTGGACTGTCATGTGGTAGATTTGATCTCATCTGTAATACCACTGGCAGAAATGAGCTGTAACCAATTGTAAGTGGCTACTAATTGCCCATGACAATGATGAAAAATACTGACTCAACCTTAGAAGAGTTAATTTAGCTGGAGTGGTAGAGATACAGTCTGAAGCTGTCATAATTGTATCACAGGTTGACCTTATTCACGAGCCATTCTGGGGTTCTCACTTCGAAACGGATCAAGAACTAAGCAGTAAGGTGAGGTCACACCGCCAGTTTGAGCCAAGTTAACTGAATGGACTGGCTGATTCAGTTGAGAAAAGAACCTAAGACAATGCAAGTAAAAAAGGTGCTTACTGAATTGTTTTATATATGTGGATTATTAGCAGTATCAAGTTTGTTTAAAAGTTTGCTTGGCATATAGGAACAGTTTCACTGGGATGCCCAATGTAATGACTTTGAGGAAATGGTTTGCTAAAATTACAGAGCTAGGATATGCATGTGGCTACTGGTTTGATTTGGTAACATCTTTCTTACTCTTCCTCCTCCCTTTTTCCCCCTCCTCCTCCACGTCCTTAGAGTATATGGCAAATACTTGCTTTAAATACTGAAATAAATTAAAATTGATATGAGTCTGAATTTCACAATACCCTTTGTGAGGACGGAAGTACTTTGAAGTGTAGCTAAAACAATGTCAGAGCAAAGGTCAGGCCTTTCAAGGCCATGCTCCAACCCTGGGAACAGTCCGTTGGAATCTGCACATTAATTCCCCAAAACCAAACTGTTGCCATATGATAAGCACCCTCAGAAGAGGGAAGGGGCCAAATGTCCCACAGAATGATTGACAGCAGCATTAACTCCTTCTTCTGTCGAGAAAATCAACACACCAATGGATGCAAAAAAGCTGGGAGACAATTACTGAGTGGCCGCATCACTCTGCATCTATTGGCATGCTAATTCCAGGACAGAATAAGAAATTAAGACTGATGCCAATCACGAAGCACAGCCTCCTGTTACACACACTGGAAGGGACAGACAGAGTCACACCGGACAGCACCCAGAACGCCGAGGAAAAGCATCTCCTGTTAGAGAAGGGCAAAGGAAAGACAAGCTGCAGATTCAGAGATGGCTACAAAATAAGCCATCTGGGTCCTGTAAGTGGGTGGACGGTCGTTTGGCTGTGAGGTTAAGTATTCATTTATCAGTCCAAGGTGCTGATGGGATTCAGGACATGCTACCCCAAACCATGGCACCTTGGCATTTGAGAGAACAGCACAAGCAGGAAGGCCACTCTCATTTCCTTTTGCCCTTCTACCATGAAGAAGGGCATAAAACCCAGAAAAAATTAATTTTCTGGCCTTCTCTATACTCAGATGAAAGGAACATCCTCAACTCGGAAGACACAGGGACACAGAGAAGAATGGAAACAGGTCTGGCTAAGTTCCTCCAGGTTTATTACCCGTAGATCACACCCTTCTGTCCTCCAATCACTGCTACACAACCATCAATAAAAAATCATTTTCCCAGTTTCTTTGGGGTCTTTATTTCCTTAATGAAGGCTTCTGTGTAATGTAGCAAATTAAATGTGCATGCATTCCTTTTGTTAATATGCCTTTTGTTACAGGGCTCTCAGTCACAATCTTGCGGAGGGTGAGAAATCTTTTCTCCCCTACAAGGGCCAGAAATAGGGGTGTGAACACCTGAAATAATGGATCAGGTGGTATCCATAATCAATCTCTTGCAATACCCTATGTTTTGATTACCATTGCTATTCTAATGAAGGGAGCTGAAAGCTTCTATTAAATTTCTTAAAACAGAAGTCAAAGGAAAATAAAAACCCTTCAACACTGTGTGGTATTAAGAACACCACAAATAAGGAAAGGTGGCTGTAATACCCCATTGTCCTTCCATTGTCACGCTGGGGCGTGTTTAAGTAGCCTGTCCAAGGATTATCAAATTCTCTAGGAGGAAGTACCCATGTCTGATTTTGCTATTTGGGTTTTGATTCGAAGTTGCAAGTTATCATTTAGATTTATGTCTAGCTGAAATGATTGCCCCAAAGGTTATGGTTTTATTACTCTCTAGGACATTAATCAGCATTATACATAATCGAGACATTTTATTCTACTATTCTTTTCTAAATGCCTATAAATACCCAGTTCCTCAGATGCTCTTTAAGCCTACATTACTAGTTTCCTCTTTAATGAGTTAAGAAATCTCTGACAATTGTTCATTCTATATTTGATTAAGAGCAACATTTTTGACTTTGAGAACATTTTTTCACAGTGGTAAGCTCATTTTTAAGTCATTCTGTACAATTTTTTTGCTTGTCTTTCTCCATTTTTCTATGGGTTAAATTTTTCTACAAATTACACTTTACAAAATGAATTCAGAAACTACTAGGCTGGGGGTGGGGAGAAATCTGGATTTTCCTCTATCTTGGATTTATCCTTTCTTCGTACTGTTCAAAATCAGCAGAGAACATGCTCATCTGATGGCAGAAGACTACATTTTAATATTTACTAAGTACAGTTTACCCGGTTTAAAAAAAAACAAAACAGAAAAGGCACTGAAAGAAAAGGCAGAGCACATTAATTTTCTCAGAGGGGCTGTGGCATGTGCCCATGGCTTCATTTCTCTTAGAACCTGGGCATGTGGGTCAGTATTTTCTCAAGCCCAAAAGAGGCTGGTTAACTTCTAAAAAAGAGGCCATGTTTTCCACAAAAGTCTTCAGTCCTTTGCAGAACGGTCCCCCAGGGAGAATGGCCATACCTCTTGGGTCCTAAGAGACCAGCGACTTCAGTTAATGTCTTGTTAAAATAATGAAATCTGAATTTGGTGTTTATCGGGGGACTGCGGGGGGGGGGTAGCAGTTGTGCTCTAGAATAATGTTATTTTAGGAAGCTAGTTAGACAAAAAAAGCAGAATCAAACATCCATACTGTAAGCTTTCTGCTTTGTATCTTTTTTCCTGTAAATTGTCCTATTCAAAAGGAATTAAAATTTCAGAAGGTAACTCAGATAATTGACATTTAAAAGCCTACACATGACTTTATTAACTAAGGGTTACAAAAATGATACTGGATGTAACAATTACATCTTTTTAAAAAAATATGACTCACAGAAAATTTAGGAAATAGAAGAAAACATACAGCTTCATTCTGAATCTAACATAATCACCATTAGTGTTTCTGATGTATTTCCAGCCTGTATTTTTAAACGCTTTTTTACATACACATGATTTTTGACTTAGATTATTTAAATTTCTCATCTACAAATTGGTAAAACACTCACAGAACTGTTGTGAAATTCCATCAGATCACTTACATCCCAGCCTAGCGCTGGCAAACAGAAGACAGGCAATAGATATTAGCCCTTTTTCCTACTTACTAAGTTTAAATGACCAGAACATCCATTAAGTATATAGTCCATGATTTCTTTAGCTATTCCCTTATTGTAGGATATTTAGGTTGCTTCTCATTTTTCACTATCATATATTAATATAATGCTGTAATTTCAATAGTACATTTCAAAATGACAAATCAGTTTTTCAGCATTCTCTCTCAGGTGAGTCTGTTAAAAGTGCCTGAGTGTTCTATCCTATAAAAAACGCTTCAAACTATTAAGTATTTGAAGAAAAGGGGAAATCCATTTGACTTTTTTAACTGGGAAGAAGAGGAGAAATACATAAAGAGACGCATATCCAGAATGAAACAGGATTTACTCTGTATTCTCTCCCAAGGTCAAAAATAGGAAGTCTCCCAGACTCAGGAGAAAAAGACAGAACCCATGCTGTATATTCTTTTACCCATAAACATATAGAAAAGCCTTCTCTTTAAGCTTGCTCAGTCTGCAAATCACTTCCTTTGCCCCTTTTCTGTCTTCTTCATCAAGAAAGTCCATTACGTGCTCCCTTGGCCCGCTTCTGATGGCTTCTACCACCCTCCTCCTTGTCCACGTGCTGCTTCCACCTTTGTCACATGGCTCCTGCCTCCACCTGCCACTGACACCTCTTTCAAAAGCTTGCACCCTCCGCCTCCTGTCTTCCAACTCTTCAATGTCCAAGGATAATATTCTCTCACGTCTGTCACACTCCTTCCTGCGCTCCTCACCCTGCTCTTCTAAATGCAGAGCTGTTGGAAGGAGCTGCGCTACCCCAGCTGCCTTCTCTGCATACACCCTTTTCCTTAAAAATTATCACTCTCTCTAGACTGGAGTATAACTCCTATGTCTTCGATTACCATCCCCTTTTCACCTCTCAAGTTCTATAGGCACCTCCAACTCGGCAAGTGCAAAGCCGAATTCGTTTTTTCAGTTTTGTTGCCCCCAGCTGCCAACCTGCACCATGGCAGACTCTGTTTTCCAAAGACGGCCTCAATAATTACTTCCAGCCCGAATGCTCTTCTGCAATGGGACCTTGCCACTTGCCCACTGAAGAGTGGGAGTCCAGTTCTCTCCCCTTGACTCTGGGCTGGCCTTCTTTGAACCAACAGGATGTGGGGGAAGTGGCACCGTTTGACTTTCCAGGCTGAGTTAGAAAAGATCACAAAGTTTTCAACTGGTTCTACTTGAACAATCGCTCTGCAGAAGCCCAAGCTCTCTCAAAACCCAGCAGCAGCGCCTCAACATGCATGCTGCCGTTGCCAGCTCCAGCAGAGCCCAGCTCTCCAGGGTCCCCGCCCTGTGTGGCAGACATGTGAAGAAGCCTCCAGATGATCCAGCCTTCAAGTGGCTGACTCAACTGTCATTTGACCAAAATCTTTCCAGCTGAGGCTTGTGGGGCAGAGACAGGCCATTGCTTCAGTGCCCTGTCCAAACTCCTGACCCACAGAGTCCATAACAAAGTGTTGCTTTATGCCTCTCAGTTTGGCGGGACGTTATGCAGCAAGAGATGACCACTACACCCAGCAAAACCACCAATTCCTCCGGGCTCCCCTTGCCCAAGTCAGGGGCCTTCTTGTATCCATTTAGATAACTGAGAAAGATCATCGTTTTGAAAGTCAAGGTGAGCAGGATTATGCACACTGGCCATACTTCTAAGCTCTTCCACCTTGAGTCCATTCTGTATATTGTTGAATCCATCTTTTTAAACCAGAGGTCTAACCATGTCATCCTTCTGCTACAAGCCCTTTAACAGAATTCCAACGTCAAAGGAGCAAAGTCTGAACCCTTTGCCCAGCACGCAAAGTTCTCTAAAATCTGGTCTGCCTTTACTTCTCTGCTTTCTCTCTCATCTTACACTGACAATGCTCCAACTCCACTGGATTAAGTCACTATTCTCTAGCAACTTCCAAAACATTTGTGTGCTTATGCCACACCCATGCTGTTCTCTCCACCTCAAATGTTTTCCTCTCATAGCCAAGAGTATAAACTTATGCCTCCTTTAATGCACAGCCCTGCCTCACCTGAAGGTCCTCAGCACTTAGTTACTGTCTTCTCTCTTGCATGGATATTGGCTTTTGCATCTTGCCTCGACTGGACTTTCATTCAGGGCTCAAATCACATCTCCACATCCCTTTATCCCCAATGCCTAACACGTTGCCTTGCACTTAAAGGACATTTGGTTAATCTGTCTGCCCTTAACTGGTAGAGAATATATCAAAAGGACAGACTTCTTTGGCAGAGAAAAATTTAGTCATCCGGTATGGACGTTCTTCTACTTTAACGGTTAATAACTAGGAATTACGTGCAAGCCCACGGGATGTGGACCACCTCCACTTCCTCCTTTGGAAGTTCTGAAAAAAAGCAGAGCCAGCTCACTTTAGGTAAAAGGAGAAGTGCAGAGTGAAATTTTAACTTCAGGTGCCTGCAGAAGAAGTCTGCAGAGAAACAGACTCTTGCTGGTACTACCCAGCCACAATGCGGACGTAAAAAGCATGAGTTATGAGACCACATGTCTGTGGGTATGCGCTGTTGTGATAGGCCAATTATTCCCACTCACTGAACAATATGGAGTCAAATCCCATCATAAATGTGTTGCATCTCATTCCAGGCCCTGCTTTAATGCAGTGGCATTTTGAGAATGAAATGATAGACAGGTGCAGCTTGCTGCTGTATGATAACAAAGCCGTTTCTCACATCAACTGAGATGCTTTCAGAAAGGCGTAACTTAGAAAAGGCAGCCAGGTGCTAATTTCCTTCACCTGGACGACTTCAGTTAGCACTCTTTCAAGCACTCAATACACACATCTTTTTGCCCCTTGGCAAAACTCTTGAAGACCTGGGGGGTTTTAGGTTTACTGTAGTCTAGTGTCAACTGTTCACAAAAAACCCAAGCTTTATCATCCATATACAACCCCAAATATGTAGGAAACACATCCATCATCACCTATAAATCTTTTCATTGTCCCTTATGTTTGGTAGTCGGTACCCGCAGAACATTCCTGGGGTAATCCATACACCGTGGGAAGATAACTGAATTCAAACTCAGCAAAAATTTCAAATACCAAATGCCATCTTTACAGACATGAGCAGCCCTGACATCTCAGGGCTTTCCGTTTCTTCCTGGGTATCCTGCTCAAACACCATCTAGAGACCGCGACTGCATAATTCTGCGGTTTCCTGAGGCCCAAAGTCTCCTCCCATCCACCTCACAACGACTGGGTGACGCACAAACCAGTGAGTGTCTCCAAGAAAATCAAACATCCCTAATCCTTTCCTAAAAACCCAACCCTGGAGGATCAACTTCTCCCTTCAGTGGTGGCCCCCCCAAACTCTTCCTGCCCCTTTAAGGAAAACAGAAAACACCTGTCTCTGGAATTTGCAGAAATATATTTTTACATGAAATTTTATTTTGGTCTAACCATGCAGGAAGCTATTACCCGTCCATTATCTTTATGTGCGTGATTAGGAATAATAGCTGATTTGTGAAGTTATCTATTACGGGGAATAATCAAGATTAATGAGCCCTGTGGCACTTGCTGAATGCCTCGGGAGATTTATTGCTCGGGCCGTGCATCTTTCTTGTTGTGTTGTTGGCGCTGTCAGGAGTTTTTAACAAATGCAAATGGAGACATGGATTAATTGTGGAAGAGGGGAAAAAAGCTCTTTCAGTGTTATCGCATATTTTGGACTGCTCAGTGCCACCTCTTGCAATGATACTATTTTATTTTATACAATGATGCTGGAGTTTAATTCCCAACCGCTTTTATAGACCCGGGTAGGGAGTGTTCAGCTCACACTCTCCATGACGCAAGGAGTAGATACAAACGCTGCTGCTCCCACAAGAACCCTGTCCCAGAGTAAAGATATCATCTAGATCGAGGGAAAAATATGGTCGTTATTACTACAAATGCCAGGGGAGTTTAAATCACCTGCTCAACCAGGGAGTTACTGCTGTCTCCTCGGTGGAACTGCCGTATAGCTACAGGGCTGTCACAGATGGAGTGCAAATATACCTTTGTCCTGAATGTCTGAATTAATTCAAGACAGTTCTACGCCCCATGCATTTCTGGAAATGGAACAGTGATCCAGGATTTAAATCAAACTTGAGTAGTATGGTCTTTTTATTTTATCAACTGTAGAGTGAATATGAAATTACAAAAAAACTGCTTTTGACACAAAGAAGATGAGGAGGTGAGGACAAAAAAACTCCCAGCGACCAGATCCCATTTTGGGGGACACAGATGCAAAGACTCTGAACCAAAAACCTGCTTCTGGGTCCAAGTTCTGCAGCGTGCCCAGTAGGTAACTTTAGACAATTTATGTGAACTGTGTGTGCCTGGATGGCCCATCTGCAAACCTGGAAAAACAATGGTACCAGCAAGGCAAGCTTGTTGTGATGGATTAAATAAATTAATGCAGGTAAAAGTGCACAGAAGAACTTCATAAATGTTAGCTATTATCATTTTTAAGTAAGTCTGTCAATCAAGCCGTACTTGACAATCTCTTGGACTCTTAATTCATGGGGTTCTAACACACTGGTTCAAATCTCTCAGTTCCCAGTGTTTTTCAATGAACAGGATTTTGGTATAAAGCAGGGGTCCCCAACCCATGCTAAGTTGTGTGATTATTTCACTTATATATTACAACATAATAGTAATAGAATTAAGTGCACAATAAATGTAAAGCACTTGAAACATCCTGAAACCTTCCTCCCCAACTCCCCCACAGTCTGTAGAAAAATTATCTTCCATGAAAACAGTCCCTGGTGCCAAAACGGTTGGGGCCCTCTGGAATGGGTGAACATCAAATTAGGAATGAAAAGGTCTGGCTTCCAGACCCAGGTCAGTCACTAAGCAATAGTATGCTGTTGGTCAAGCCACTTTATTTCTTTGGGTCTAGTTTTTCTGCCTATAAAGAATAAGAAAATGATTTATAATGTCTTTAGTGATGTACAGCATAAGCCTTTAGGTTATTATTTTTCTTCCTGTTAACTTAGGGGGAGGAACAGCACAAGGAGTAAATGTAAAATCACTGTCATATCCTGGAAATTTTATATGAATGGAAGAAAAACCTAACAAACGTAAAATTTGAATATTTGGAATATTGTGTTATCAACTAATAAGGCCACAGGGCATTTATTCGTAAAAATTTTCAGAAACCAAAGCCTTTGCAAAATACAGTAAGAGGAAAACATCCCAATAGGAAACTTTCCATGTGCTAGAGCCTGCATTTCCACAATGATATTAAGAGGATCATTGGGTTTATTTAAAAGCATATATACTGATGACCTGAGCAGTTAGGCGATAATGACCTCTTTGTCGAAGGGGTTTATATTCTCTAGACTGTAATTCTCACTTTCTCTTCTTGCCAGAACTCAGAAAATAGTATTGTGGGTGTTTTCCCTTTATTCCCTTTCCCAGGGACTTGTTACCAACTACCAGGTAGAGTCTTAAATTTCAACGCCAATAGAAAATGGGCTAGTTTCTAAAGCAACATCTTCATTTGCAATTTCAAAGTAGAAATGACTGCATGTGAATTATACCATTAGTGAATTCAAGTGTATGATATTGTTTCCCTCACTCAACTCCACCCTTGACTCCGCTTGTTAACATATTTAATGCAATCTATCTTTTTTAGGCTCAAGTCAAATTCTAACATACCATGTTCAACCTTTCCAAATGACATTCACTGCTCCCTTCTCAGTGTCCCAAAGCCTTTAATGTGTCCGATGCAGCACTTTACACATGACACTTAATCGTGCGCTAGTACATTCCCTCCTTCAACCCAATCAGGACTTAAACATAGGGTTGATCTCTAATCCACATACACTCAAAACTATAGCCACCACTATGTGTCCATGCATTCTTCTGGCCACCCAACGGGATCCTAAATACAAGTACTGTATCTTAACTCTTATTTCTTTCCACCACCATATCTGGCGTAAACAGAGTTGTTGCTCAATATAAGTTGTGAAATCAAATAATTTTACTTTTTTGGAGTTATATCCCACTATAGAACAAGAAAGTAAATTCTTCTGGATTCTTTCCTCTTCCGGGAAAAATGAATTACCTAAGTGGCAGTTCCTTTTCTTTGACAAAAAGGCATTTGCTCAGACCACTGACAACCAGCATGGACCGGGTCTTCGCAGTGGCGGGGTAACTGCTCTGAACCCCCAATCACGGGGTCCAGCCCCCCCAAACTGAGGGCATGGAAGATAATGTCTACAACAGGCCATGTTTTGGTGGCTGAGACTGGCAACAGGAAGCATGGAGCTGTTTTTTAAAGCTCTCTCCAGGCATTCTCTGGTTTGGCCCTCCCTTATCACTAAGTGAGAAAGGTATTATCATCGCCCTTCTAAAGATGAAGAAACTGAGGCACAAAGAGGTTAACAGGATTGTCCAAAGAGGTTATGGAACCAAGACTGGAATCCCAAGTCCTTGCTCTTAACCACTAAACCCTGCTGGATGGGTCAGCGGATCATGACATTTCTCACCCACTGCAGGAAAAGGGAATCTGGAACATGGAAAGGAGAAAACAGGTAAAAGCAAAGGGTTAAACCAAGGTCTCAGAGAGAGAGGGAGTATGGCACTATCCTACTAAAATCTTTTGCGTGAGACCCGAGTTATTTTCCATCATTTACAGGCTGGTTATTTGGGGCCTTGTCACTCACCTCCATGACAGAAACAGACACATACCACGGTCACCCAACTACCCTCAGCCAGTCTGCACTGGCTTCTCCACCTCTCTGTCATTTAAACTCAACTACATTTACATTTAAGGTTTCCTTCCTATACACCGTTCACAGAGCACACAGTCTAGAAGGTGAAATACACATTTCTTTCCTATTAGCAGCTGACACAGCCCCCGATAATGGGCATCTGTCAAAACGATAATGGTCCTCTCACCAGTTCTGTTTTTATTTTCCCAACAGAGGCGTCAGCTGTCAGCAGATTCCATGGTCTGAACAGAAGGGTCATCGTGACACCCCTGACCTCACTGCCAGTCAGGACAGAATAAAAACCACAGCCAAAGGCAACGGCCGAATACTGGGATGGCACCTGGGGCTAAGATCCACCCTCACGGGCTGACTCTTCTACCCATGGAGAGCAGAAACATTACTCTTGCATGAATGGAATTTTTTATCTGGCATTTATTCAACTTAAAGGTATTAGTAAAAAGAAACTTCACATCCCATTATAAATAATATTAAAACACTAGTGATTTCCCAACAGCTAGTTATTAACTGCAAAGTGGCTGCTCAACACGTGCTGCATGAAGGACAACACTGCTCTGACCTCTCTTGCTCAGAGGTTTGACTTCATCCTCCATCTACAGTAAGTATTTTAAAGTCAGTGAATTTATTCTACTGTGGATGAGGCAGCCGAGTTGCAAACCATGGTCACTCACAGACAGCACACGCTTCATTGAAAAATGAAGAATTGAAAGAATTTGGTTTTCACCTTAACTTCGGAAATGTGAAATACTGGCTCTAGAGATTTATAATCCAAAAATCACAACATTTTTTATAACCCAGAAGGGATCTCAGAGCCCATCTAAGAAATCCTTTTGCAGATGAGAGGATCAACAGCCGCAGAAGAGGGGTGGATCTGCGTAGTTACTGGGCTACTCACAGCAAAATAAAGTCTGGAGCCCAAGTTTTATGTCACCTAAGGTATCCCGTTTCCACTCTGCAGGTACACTTAGCAAGCATACTGCCCCGCTTATGCCAGCCATCAATACTTTTTTGTTGAATAGCCAGCTAAGTAATCTAGAAATACAGAAAAACTGGAGGGAACAGAGTTTGGAAAGAGATGTCACCACCTGGGCCAGGTTAAGAAGCTCAGCTCACCCCTACCCCTAACCCCTGCATTGTACCATTGTAGCAAAACAAAGGAGTTCACCCTCTGGCTGCACCTGGGCCAGTTTTCTTTAGGGTCCTCTGTTGGAAGGAGCCAGAGGCAAGATGTCATTTCCCACTATGTTCTCTTGGGGTCCTAACGGTTCTGAACTCTGAGGGAGCACTTGGAGGTAGAGCACAGATGAGGGTGTGTGAGGGGTGCACAGGGTATGTTACCTTCCTCCCTCCTCCTCCTCTCGACAGAACTGTGGGTCCAAGCAGATCATGGAGTCCAGAGCCCCGGCCCACCAGAATACTGGCCATTCTGTCATAAACCAGGTAAAATGACGGGCAAATTGCAAAGTCTCTCTAGAGAAAGAAAACTAGGCCAGGGTGATGTGATATGAGCCCTAGAATAAAGCCTGTTTTGTTTTATTCTCTCTGTGTTAATGATGTATGGAAGAAAGCACCAATATAGTGAGGGGAAATCAGAGACCAGGGAAAATGCATCAGTAAATGACTAATGTGTCCTGAAAGCCTTTCTTTCTTAAGTAAAAGAATACTGAGCAGCACCTAAGTGGACACATAGGTACTACAGTAACAGGGTATTGGGCAGGTGGGAGGGGGGCGGGTATATACATACATAATGAGTGAGATGTGCACCATCTAGGGGATGGTCATGATGGAGACTCAGACTTTTAGGGGGAGGGGGGGAAATGGGCATTTATTGAAACCTTAAAATCTGTACCCCCATAATATGCCAAAATAAAAAAAAAAAGAAAAAAAGAATATCAAGGAAGCCACCTTGATACACATGAGAAACCCTTTAGCAATACTTATTTCCCAGAGTGGGCAAGAGAATGTGTCAAGCACATCAGAGAAAAACACATCAATCAAAATCTCCTTGTCCAAATTTTCATCTATTTCTACATGAAGCCCTCCAACCTCACCAGTGAGAACTTTCCTGGAGGTTTCAACATGTCAGTTGAACAAATTCTATTTTTTCCCAATCTCAACTCTTCAGGTTCTGACTGGTATTTGAACCCACAGTGCCAAGATAATAAAGCAGCCTCCTGAAGGAGAATTTCCATCTTTCCTGGGAATAAATTCCATCAGGAACGTACATGCTCTTTCCCTAACATTCTTTAGATGGGTCTTCCAACTTGAGTTGTCCCAGGTACAACTGAGATGGATGAAAACCCAGATAGTGAACTTGGATGCTAGTTAAACTTGAACTTTCAAGTGGTGCTCTTCTAAGTACGATATTCAGGTTTAGACAACTCCCCCTCAAGAGTTCTTCTTCCCTTCCCTGCACTGCTCTTTTTGCCAACCTAGTAAATGACAAATAACTTTGTAAAAGCTTCAAAGCATCTTACTTTCATTCTTCACTTTACTGAAGAATTTATTACAAGATTGGAGTTGCCCCCCCCTCCCAAAATAAGCACCTTTTAAAGAATAACTTTATTCTTTAAAGTTTGATTTCTAACAAACGCACACCAAAGCAACAATTGACAAATTCAACAAACATTTATTTTTCTCAAACAAATACCGGACTAATTCATCTCAGAAACTGAAAATCAAAGCATGCTGAAACAGACAGCTCTAGCCTGCCCCTGCAAACTGGAATCTGGCTAAACTTAATTCTAATGACAACAGACATGGATCAACTTGCGGTTCATACAATTTTCTTCTCATTAAGTGAATATTTGGATTTTGATTGAAATTAAAGACTGTCCCAGCAAAGGCTTTCCACCATCCTCCTGCACCTCTGGAATAGCTCATCACATACGTTTTAAATTAAGCACCCGGGTGAGGTTCTCTCTACAACACAAAATGAAAAGGCCCTTCAATATCTGAGTCAGTACCATGCACCAAACAGTAATATATTTTCACAGGATGAGTATTTGACAGAGATGAAGGTAGTGGTTAATACAGACAGAAACTTTCATGTCTAATACTGGTGTTGCCTGACATTAACCAAGTCTATAAGAAATTATCCATTAATGACAGTAAAAGACTCGTAAACACACAGATTTATTTAAACAAAGACAGAAAAGCAAAGGGAACTAACATTCATGGAGTCACCACATGCACCTTTCACATATGACCCTACTTAATGATCACAACGACACTAGATTATTTCTAATTTTTAGATAAACAAATTGAGGCTGTAAAAAGTTAAATGATTTGCTCAACGTGACCCTTAGTAGCAAAATCAGCATTTGAACTGGTGTCTGTCTAGGGTCTTTCCACTCTACCTCATTGGCTTTCATAAATATGGCTAACATACTGACAAACCGGAGAGCAATTCAAGGTAGTTTATAATCTTGATGGTTCCGTCAGTTTCAATTTTTTTCTCAGCACTATGAGTAGTATGAAATGGTTAGCAGCTAACAGATCCCAAAGTAATCTGGTTTTTAATACTCAACGTGCTGTTGCTGTCTGCACTATACTGTGGTGATTCTCATCATATACCGATGACACTGCCAGGTGACAGCAGAAGTTGACCCAAGAGGGAAAGCTGAGTGACAACTTCTCTTTCTATAATATCTTGAACTGTTAAATTTCACTGATCTAAAAATGAGCTATCTGCATTTTCCCCATATTTTTGTTGAGATAACAGCCTATTTCAACCAAAAAGCTAAGTATTACACTGAAACCAAGGTCTACAGATGGAATATAAAGCAATTCTGGAATAAGAGATCATTTAGGTATTTTCACATAGGTCCTAAAAGCTTATGAAATCTACATGGGTTTCAAGATGTCCCTCTCCAGTCACTCTGAACAAGTTTAAGAAACGTTTTGTTTTCACTTCTAGGTCAATAAATGTAAAGAATACCTTCAAACTCCAGAGACAACAAAGAGGCAAAATAGAAGAGTACATTTCTACATTCAGTCCATGAAGGAAATAGACTGCTATCACACCTCAGCTATACAAATGGAGTCCAGATAATAGTTGAAAGAAGAATTCCAGCTGCTCGAGTGATTTAATCAACTGTAAAACAAATTTCTCTGTTTGCTTACTTGCTTCTTTAATCATATTACTTTTATACTAAAGATGGGAGCAGCATGATTCTCCAAATGAAAGAAAGAGACGTGCCCAAGAGTATCATCAGTCCCAGATAGTAGCTATCTGGCATCCAAAGGTTTAGGGTCTTTCCTGGCGCAGGTAAGAACACATAACAGGTAAAAGAATAAAGAATGGCAACTTTGGACAATCTTTATATTTTCTGTAAGCCACACGTGAAGAGAAAGAACCATCCACACTTTTGTGATATAATTATTCATTCATCCAACAAACTTTTAATGGGTACATATAACACGGCAGTGTTGTAGATTTTGGAAGATGGGTGGAGATGAAAGATGTTCTGGATAAATGAAACTGGCAATTCTACAGCAGTAAAATGAGGCCAGGGAAAAATACATTTATGGACTGTCTCTCCATGACTTGGGACTGTGCTATTCTCTACGGGCACTTTTACTATGGGTAGAACTCATTCAGTTCTGGAAAAGCCGTGAATTCATTCCCTTTGTAATCATTTTCTCTGAGCAAAGCATAAGTTTATGAAAGGTGAAATTTGTAGCACCCAAGAGAGAAATGTTGTTGAATTCTATTTCCCACTGTATACATTCCCCCACAAACTTCCTTCAGAATGATACAACAAAGAGCAATTACACAGAAACTGGAAGAGGAAATTAAAAAAAGAAACTTTATGCTGAATGTCTTAAAGAAGCTCTCAAATACCTGTATCTAATAGACTACGGAATTGTCCTCCAAGGGGAAAGCATTCAAAACTTAAATAGATGAAACACGAAGTACAGTAAGAGGGAATTATCTCGAACTACCAGGAAACAGTGTGCTCCAGTCTATCTAAGCAGGTCACTTCCCAACTCTCATTTCTATATTGCATTCCCTTTGGTATGCTTTTCTCAAGGATTACTTTGGGCTTTAGTTGCAAAACTCCTAATACGCTTTTATAGGTATTACTGTATGTCTAAATCCTGATGTAGCAGTTTGAAAATCAGACTACTGTCTTCGCCCTACATATTTTTCTTCTACTCGCATAACAATTTGTAGAGCTGTGGGATTAGAGTCCATAAAAGTGAAATTAATTTTACATTTATGTGCACTGTATGGTTGTGATTATGGGCGAATTGTTCATAATTCACCTGCCAAGAGGCTCACCTCTGTACTTTCACATATTGTACTTACAGGGCATTGGAACTAGTTTAACACACTCAACGATAAAAAGCTAAGTGTAAACCTAATTACCTTCCTATTTGAACTTTAAATTTTACTGATAAAACTAATAATAGGTATTTTTATACGGCTCAGGGGACTTGCATCATTTTCTAGAAGACAGAAGAATACACGTTCAGGATTGCGTATTTGGAAGACAGAAGTTTCTAATGCCAACAAATTGACCTAATTACTTCTGGTATTTTGCTCACATTAATGTTGTCAAATCTGTAGTCATAAAAGGACTAATCAGAACCAAACCCCCTTGGGGTTATTTCAGTTTTCCAGTGTAGTATTTCCTTACTTCACCTGAACTTGGCTATAAGAAAAAAAAAAGACTGAGCAACAGTAGTTATTATTTAAAAATTAATCAAAACAAAGCACTCAAATGAGGAGCCTTTTGCTGGGTGTGTTCTCTGGTGTTGGCACCACTCCTCACAACTTACACACCTTGCTCCTTACAATCACTCTGTACGTTGAAAATCGGATATTTCCAACACTAACCCTAGGCGTTGGATGAACTACAATCACCAAGGAGACATTAACTTCTCTCGGAGTTAATGGCTTTTAAAACTAGAAAAGACTTGGGAAATCACCATTTTATAGGTGAGGAAATTGAGGCCTAGAAACATAAAATAACTTGCCTAAGGTTACTAAGCAGTAAATGACAGAACAAGAATTCAAAGCCAGATCTGATCTACAAGTCCAATACTTCTTCCACAGCCTCTGTACCTCACTATAACCCGTTTTTCTGTAAAGCTACATGCTATCAATAACCAACTTAGATTTGCAAGGCAAGTTCCCCTACAGTCAATCCCCTGTAAGCCTGAAATTCTACTATTGACTACCAATGCCTTGATTTGTAGAGCAAACTCTAGTTATTTAAATTTTCCTTGGGCCTAGGAGGCTCAAATCAGATCCAAATCCATGGATCCAAGCAATGCTTTTTTTTTTTTACTGTAAACTTTTACATACTGAATCTACAGCATTTGAGTATGCAACAAAAGAGAGGCTAACCTAACACAACTTCAACTGGAGCCAGCTTTACCTTAAAAGGGATGCTAGGTGCTCTGTGTTACACTGATAACAAGGGAAGTTTGAGTTAGCAATCGGTACTTAACTTAATTCTGGGTTGTAACGCATTCTTATGAGCTTGCACCTGAAAAACATCCACGCATTGACAAGTAGCCCTGGGATCTGGATCTGTCCGCAGATATTAAAGCAAGCACTGCACATCTAAAGCCCTCAGGCCACATTTATCCAGCTCTTGCTGTATAATGCATCAAGCCTACAGCCTCGCAATGCTAATGTGCCCCATAGCATCAGCCTTTTTGCTATTCAAATGAAAAACTCGGCCCCCTTTTGCTTGTTGCTAAATTTGGGCTTTTTGACTGCCATTGAGGAGTCTAAGATAAAGGCCCCATATAGCATTCTCCTCCTCCTCCAATATTCTTCCTTCAATCAGGAGTAAAGGTTGCTTTAGTTAAAGCTTGACATCTGTCCACCAGGCCAGTGTTGTTGTTTTTTTTTTTTTTTTCCCAAAAATGAATTTTTAACTTTTATTAGACTATTAAAAATCTCATGGTGGGAGTAAGATTGGTGATAGCTAATTTGCATGTGTTTTTTTTTTTAATTTCAGCATTTTATGGGGGTACAAATGTTAAAGCCTTCATCTATGATAAATATCCCACCTGCGTTTTATTTTATATTTTTCCACCTACTTTTTAATTTCTATCTGCCTTTTCACATCTAATAGGCACTCTGCCTGAACTTTTTTTTTAAAACAAGGAATCTTGACTTTTCCTACTTAATAACTCAAAAAAGATTATTAAAAACAAATGTTTTCAAACAATCAGTTTTCCTAACACTAAAAAATTCCATCGTATTTTGAAAACTTTTTAACAAAAACAGGACGAAAAAGGAAAGTTTTTTCATTTATTTTGCTCATTGTGAGAGATTAGTGCTAGCAGTAAATTTAAGATTCTGGGTCGTTTGAGATTTTGCACCAATGCTAATAATTTTATCTTGCCTACAAGTTTCCAGCCATCAAAATTCATAGTATCTGCCTGCCTGGGTCCATTGTGAATGTCATTCTTCATTGCTGGAATCCTCATAGCTGCTTGCCCCCATCTCGTCCTCCTTGATGTCAGCTGCTTTGCTGCAAACACATTAACCCCCACAGACAAGTCTCTAAGTGAATGCTAAACCAACATTCGCTTTTTAGACCCTGGACATTTGATACTTATGTTCACAACATTCATCCACTTTACTTACAGCCTTCTTTTGAGTTTCTTACAGGTCTTTATAGAAAGAAGAAAACACCTCCAATATGCTGGTTGTGGGGATCAAATTACTATCTCTCACAAATTTTATCATATCCTCCTAGTATCTGTACCCTGGGACTACTCTCTGTACTCTTACTGAATCTGTAATCCTTAAAAAATAGGTGTTATACAATAGAATGTACTTTTTATTGGGCAATTCTGACACTAACGTTCATTTTCTTCTTTCTGTTTAAAAAATGAGAGAAAGAGAGAGGAAAAGGTGAGCCAGGGAAAACGCAGAGAGAGCCACATGGAGTGGGCATTAAGCCTTTTTTCGCAATTTTAATAAAAGAAACATAAACATGCCTTCCAACGACTTCAACACTCCTTACAAAAGCAAGATCCAAGCAATGAGAGAGGCTCCATGTCTTTACCACTCAGAGATGGCAAAAGAAGAGGACAACCAAGTTACATTTGACAAGGGACAAGATCACTCACTTTTTGAGCCAAAGGGACTAGGACAAAGTAACAGTTTCCCATAGTGACAAGAGCAAATAAGATTATCAAAAACATCTTTTGGTTCCATGCTGAGTCAAATAAAGAGGGGTTTTTTTGTTTGTTTGTTTTGTTTTGTTTTGTTTTTGTAGCTTAACTGGGAACCTACATGCAAACCAGTTCTCTAAGAAAATATATCCCCAAACTCAAATATGTTGACTTAAAATCAACTTTTTTTTTTTTTTTTTTTTTTTGAGACAGAGTCTCACTTTGTTGCCCAGGCTAGAGTGAGTGCCGTGGCGTCAGCCTAGCTCACAGCAACCTCAAACTCCTGGGCTCGAGTGATCCTTCTGCCTCAGCCTCCCGGGTAGCTGGGACTACAGGCATGCGCCACCATGCCCGGCTAATTTTTTATATATATATCAGTTGGCCAATTAATTTCTTTCTATTTATAGTAGAGACGGGGTCTCGCTCTTGCTCAGGCTGGTTTTGAACTCCTGACCTTGAGCAATCCGCCCGCCTCGGCCTCCCAAGAGCTAGGATTACAGGCGTGAGCCACAGCGCCCGGCCTAAAATCAACTTTTGATTGATTTGTCATTTAGAGACTAAATTCATTTGCTTTAGATACTTCAACATAAGAATAAACCGTAGATCCGACGGCTGGGCAAGACTACTGAGTCTTTACTAAAGAAATGGGTATTTTCCCACACAGAGATTCAAAGAGAACTGCATGCATTTGATCATTCAAGGTTGCAATACACAATTTATATACCTTTTGTGGCATTTAGCCTCTCAACTGCACGGGATATATTTTTGCACCAAGCCCTTTGGTTGTGCTCACACCAGTGTTGCCAATAGCACCAGTCTACCGTGGGTACCGGGACTAAAGGGCATCTTTCAGAAAGTTTCAAAGAATAGCAGGTAATTTATTTCATACTGAATATTAATTAGGGAAATCAAAGAACAAGCAGCAGGCCTGGGTTAAAAATTCTGCCCTTTAATTCCATGTTGCTTCTAAAGCAGTACCTAGGTATTTGGAGAAGGGAGGTATTCATTTCAATGATGAGGTTTTACTTTGGAATAAGCTGACACACTTTCCAAGAATGGAGAACTAGGCTACAAGCCAAATTCACTAGGTAATTTCCAGGCTTTGGCTGTTTTGAAAAACTCCCTTGAACAGTAATTCCCACCTTTTTCAAATATATTTTTAAAAACAATTTTAGCCCCTTCATAATAGTTGAGCTTTTGGTATCAGATGACTTAGAAAAATACAAAACAATATAAATACAAAGCTACTTTGAATTCAGTAATACGTTCTGAAACTGATATTTTACTGATCAAATAGATTGAACAGATGTTATAACACACATATACGCATATATATGTCACGTATAGACAGAACTTGACACGTCCAAAGATTTAGAACTTCTGACAACTACAGACCCTCAGGGGCCTACAGCACCCAGGCTAGAAATCATGTCCCTGAAACAGTTTTTCAAATCCCATCTTCCACGTTCTATGGACATGACAAAACTATTCTCACATATTGTACATTTCAGCACAGTATGTAAAAAACAAATCTTTCAATTAACCACAAAAATAATAAATGTGAAAAAAAAAATCTGATTTAAAACCTTGCTTCACAGCACAGGCAAAACACAAAGTACACCGTGTGAGTTCCCAGGCCACACCTGAACCCTGTCACCTTACCTTCCCGCCCCCCAGCGAAGCCCCAGCCTCTTCTCCAGGGTCGGGGTTAAGGTCAGTAGTCTGGGAGGCTCAGGGCCTTTCTGCTGTGATGATAATCCCTAACCCATGAATCACAAGTGAGTCAAATATAAAAACCATTCCACTTGAAACCAAATTGCCCACACATAAAGCGTTCAGGTATAGGGCCTGAGAGATAGTAGGTGTCAGCAAATTTGGCTATTTTTATAACTGTCACAAGCCAACAACTCATTAAACCCAGATATATATGAAATGCTGGAAGCCACGTGTACTGCTGTAGGTTAACGTGGCTATTCCTAAAGATCCTTGGGGTATCTCCCTCCTTCGCTGCTACTGCCACGCCTCCACTTTAAATAAATACATCAGTACTCCTAGAAAATGCACACCGAAAAGACATAATCATGGGAGGGGTATGAAGCTGGAATTGCCGGAGCTTAAGGGACAGTTCCTTCTACAGAGAAGCGTGTGAGGCAAACTGAGTCACACTGCTGGTCAGCACTGCGCTCTGTCCTGGCCAAATCTGTGAATGTTTTATAATTAACATATTATTGCTAAGATCTGGCATTTTAACATTTTGGTATGATTATATTAATGTTAACTATGTTTATCATAGGATGCCATTATATTTATATAATTTGTATAACATACAACTTATAATTTATGTAAGTAGTATATGTTGTATAATACATATAAGGTATTACAATGTGTGTAATTTATATAGTATATAATGTAATTCAATTGTATTAAATATTCTATAAATTACTAAATTATATGATTAGTATAGCATATAAATTATTACACAAATAATGATTAGTATAGTGTTAATATTTTCATAGTTACTTAAAATACTTTATTTTTTTTCCTATGTTTTAAAATGAATTTTATTATGTTTCAGGGACATAAGCTTCCCACCCTCAATGTACCTCTGATTTATAATGTGGGGGAAAAAACGGGAAAACAGGATTCTCCTAAAAAAATATCACCCAAATGGATACTCCAAAATTAGAGTGATACCTGGTAATCCAATGTGTTTGCAAACTTAACAGTCACCATCTGCAAACACCTTTGTTCTAAAATTCAGAGGGGTGAAGGTCAGCTCAGGCAGTAATGTCAGTTTGCCACAGAGCCCAGAGTATGAAATGTCACTCAGGGTTGCTTATGCTCAGAGGAGAAGCTGTCAAATAACAGGGTGTGGCTGCCACGGCCCCGCAGAGGCCAACAGTCACACTCCGGCCTCTCAACGCGAGCACAGACGTTAGCGTCTACACTGTGGTCATGGTCTGAGCAACACACGCAGGAAATAAATGCCTAAATCCTTCAAACCGCTGTCATCTGGTTAAAATAAAATTAAACATCAAAGACTCCAGTCTGATAGTGACATCAAAAATCTTCCCCTCCAGGCAAAGAAACAACTTGTCACATGCACTTAAAAGAGGTTCTGTAAGTTACCATTAGAGAGATGCAGAGAAAGAACAAACCCCTAGGAGAAAGAAATGAACAATTCTTTTGAATTACTGCCTTCCACAGCCTGAAAACATACACTCAACAGGGACTGCTATCCTAAAGAAAAACCCAAGAAAAGAATGTTGTTTGCCCCACCTCTGCCACATCTTTCTTCTGTTTTACTTGGAAACGTGTAACTCAGCTCTACACACTCTTGGTCAGCTTGACCCACTTGCAAAATCCTAACAACGTAACACGCAAGGCAACCTCTAAGCCCACGTCGCCATCACAAACTCACTATTTCTATTTCAAGGAGGGATAAACTTATCATTGTAACAATGCTGGTTGTGACTCCTGCCCATTCGTGGTTTTCCTTCTGTATATGTCAAAACATCTTACCAACATGACCCCATTTACTCAGGGCTTAACAGGAGTGAGATATGAAAGGATTTCAGATCTGTTTTCTTCCTGCACAGGGTCTTGGATAAAAAACTGAGATCATAGTAACCAGCATGGTGAGGGAAAGAAAACAAAATCTTATACCTTCACACGTTTCAAAGCCTCCAGGAGATAAACTCATTTCATTATTTTCACCTTTCAGAAGGACCTATTCCAGCACCAAGGCAGTCAAGAGAAAGGTTATATGAGCCAACAGCGGGGAAGTAGGGAACTAGATCTTGAATGGTTCTGGACTGATGGGTTGTAAGAATAAAAATGTAAGAACGACAATAAAAATAATCGAAGAATCTGGGTTTTGCTATTTTAACTGTGAGCTAGCCTTCTACCCATCCTGGTGTAGAAGAAGAACCAGGAAACATGCACCCTGAGTTCTGTAACGAACCAGCCACGTTGGGCTGTTGGGAAGAATCAATTGAGATAACACACATTAGACGCCCAGCCCAAAAAACTTCATGCCCTCTGGCTTGATTACAAAAATCAGTGCACGTCCCAGCTGGAGGCCTGCTACAAAATATAAGCCATATGGAATTCAAGGAAACTCCTGACAATTCAAAAACATCACCAGCACTCCTGTCTTTAGCACAGGTAGAATACTGGTTTAAATTAAAGCTGAATTAGCCTGATAAATAAAAATGTAAACAAGGTTAAAATGAATGCTGTATTTATCTGGCCATTTGATGTTATTGTGCCTTTTCTCTCTACCCCCTTTAAAGAGCCAAATCTCCCAAAATTATTATCGATGCTACTTGTCTCTTATTAATTCCTCATCTCCCATTTCATTGCTAGCTAGCTCCAACCTAGCCTGCAACCTCATTACTTTACTGAAGTATCTTCTCACTAAGGTTACCTGAATATTTTTTTAAGTTTCCTCTTATCTGATTCATTAGCAACAATCAACGCTAAAAACCCTTCCCATAATTTTCACCTCTGTCTTCCTCCACACAGCATGCCCTAAGTTTTCTTCTATGCCATTGGTCCTTCTTTATCTCCTCTACAAGTGCATTTTTCCTCTTCAGTGCCCCAAATAATCGGTGGTTCCAGAGACTGGGTGCTGGATCTTCTCTCACTTTATACTCTCCTCTAGCTGATGATGGTCATCCTTATTCAACATTTTCCTAACTCAAGATTTTCAACTGAACTAAATGCAGATGAATCCCAACTTTACATTTCCAGTCTAGAAATCTCTCGTAGGGCCAGTCCCATATACAAAGTGCCTACCTTCTATCTCATCTCAGATACTTCAAACTCACACCAAATGCAGTCATCTTTTTTTGAAATCCAAGCCTGCCCCTCTGCTTAAAATCCTCTGATGGCTTCTCTTGCTCTTAGGATCTGGGCGTAAATTCTCAACGTGCATACAAAGTGCTTGGTCACATGTGCCTGCTTCCTTGTACAGACTCATCCTGCAGTCCGCTCTCCCTGCATTCCAGCCACGTGAGCCTTCCCTTAGTCCCTCCAGTGAAGCATTCTCTCTCCTACCTCAGGGTCTTTGCATGTCTTGTTCCCTCTACCTGATATTCTCTTCCCTCCCATTCTGCCTGCTGAACACCTGTATACCAAGAAAAAAAGAGTTACCTCCAATGGCAATTTTTTTCTTTACTTCTGAGTGAATTTAATGAATAATTTATAAAGAGTAAAGGAGAGTGAAAACATTATTAGAAATGTTAACAATAACTTAAATAGCAAACCGATTCTTATTCCCTATTTTCCTGGCTTTCAAGCTACAGATACCCAACATGGGCTACTAACTGCTCATCAAGTGTCTTTAATGAGCTGGAACATACCCACTCTGCACATGTCAATTCCAGGTTTCATCTCTAACAGATTCTAATTAATGCTGGTTCTGCTTGCACTTCTAATATAAAAATGAAGTGTCTTTGAAAATTTTGATGGCTCATAACTTTGCTTACAAGAGGATAGCCATCTTCCTCCTAGCTTAATAATCAAAGAACAATTTCACTTGGATTTAGCAAAATCAATGAGAATGACAATCCAATGATTATTTCATTCGTACGTCATATATTCCTTCCAACCACCTTCGTATACACACTTGGCATTTTCCATTTATGAACCACATGAAGTACATGTCTGGCATCAACCATCTTAAAAGATGAAAGAATACTGTCACTTATCCTTTCAGCACAAACAGGATGATCCACGTTTTTCACTGCAAAATGTTGCACAATGAAGTACTTCCTACTGAATGACTAACTGGATAAAAATACTGTATTTCCTTTTTGTCTTTCGAAGTGTGTTATTGACGAATTGATTCCTGAGTTGAGGAGCACTCATCCAGGATGTCTTCATCTGAAGAATCACTTTGAGATTTCACTTATACGACCAACTTCACCATTATCATGGGAGTCTAGAGTGCTTCTGTCTTTTCACATTTATGTTCTGAATCACGCAGTAATTGTGAGATTTTGTCCTCTATCAGTTTTCTTCTCTTTGCGACCATGGGAAAAAACATAAAACTCTGAATTCTCAACTGTGTTGGATTAAAGATTGTTTAAAATTTAGATAAAAGATGGTATCTCCAGATATCTTTTATACCTTCTTGAAAGATGATACAAAACTGTGGGTAATACAATAAGAAAACTTAAGGATTACATAATAATGAGCATTTATTTCACTATTACATCATCCTTACAGATGATTCCAACATTCTTTGCTTTTTTACTTTTTTTTTTTTCTTTAGCATGGCTGGGAGTATTGATGAGCAAGGATGAACTAAGTCCTCAGATGATGAAACAGGAAAACATTTTAAGATACAGAAAAGATCTGTATCTTTATACACAATGTATTTCATAAGTATAAAAGGGTCCAACGGAACCATATGGCAATGGTAAGACAGAATGAGTTGTTTTGTGCCATAAAAGAAATTAGTAAATTTTCTCTTTGTTCCTTGGAAGACCTCTAGGAAAGATAAAATTTATGAACTAGTAACCCTTAAGAGCAGTTAAGATGTCTCAAATAAGAAATTCCTGGGAAGGTTTTCTGGCTCTCCCTAATTAGGTCAAACTTGCCTATTACAGAGTTTCATAACATTTTCTTCTCTTTCCTAACACTAAGCACAATTCTGATTTGACATTTATTAGTCTGATCAGTGTGAGTATTTAATCAATGTCTGCTCTGTCACAAAACCAAAAGGATTAAGAGGACAAGGACTATGATTTCGGTCTCCAGTGTACTCACTATGTGGAATCAAGCATGGCACACAGTAGGTTCTCAGTGTGAAACCTTAGGGAAACAGACACCAATTCAGTTCTGTTTTTATCGCCACATTATGTGAAATGACTGTAGTAATGGGCAGAGACTGTCCATTATTGCTTCATAATTTTTTTCCTATGGGATCATCACATATTTTCATCCATCCCCTTACTGTGTGATCCTTGACAACAGTGAAATAAGTATTTCCAAAGTACCTGAAGGGGTCATTTATTGTTCTTTTTTAATTCTCAAAATCTTGCAAACGGAGTATTACTATTTTCACTTTACAGATGGGAGACTGGGATTTAGAAGGTTAAATAACTTGCCAAAGGTCACGGAACCAATAAATAGGGAGAGAGAGATTTAAATTCATGCCTTATCTGACTCTAACCTTCTATTCTGTCTACTGAAACACACAAGGGAAGCATGTTCTAGTCTTTTTACAACTATCCAGAACATGGAGATTCTTGCTTGCGAAACAGCGGGTATTAAGTAATATTGTCTAAAGAGCTATCATTCAATTAAATCAATATTTAGATTTGGTTTGTCTGCAGGGGTTTTTTTTTTGTTTTGTTTTGTCTTTGTTTTTCTCGAATAGCTCGCACTCTCCCTGCCTTGCATGTAGAATCTTATTTAAAAGTAGAATATATGCCACACGGGCACTGAGATGCATTTTCATTTTCCCCAGAACACAGAAAGTCAGCCCCAATATATTAATAAGAGCGACGTATTATAGATGTTACACATGTGGCAAGCAAGTTGTACTCAGCAAATTCAGAAAGAAAGTTCCCCAACAGGGGATTTGCCTTTTACCAGCACTCCAAAAATATATTTTCACTGGCTATCAGAATGCTTGTTTCCATAAAACATAATGACTTAAAATAAGCCCAGTGTTTTTAAATCTGTCACACATGTACACATTTACGCACTCTCATAAGAGGCTGTAATGGCTTCCTACTTAGCACTTATTTCATCTCATACATTTGTATTAGAGGCCCAGGTTCCGCCTTTCGAAATGCAACAGCAAATTCATGAGACGACTTCATTGATAGCCATAAAAAGGTTAGAGTGACATTAAACAACTAATAACTGGATGTTGGAGGGAAGTGAGAGTGAAGCAGAAGTTGCAAATTCAACTCCCTCGTCATAATTGCTACCTGTAGGCAAGAATATCCATCACGCCACAGGATGGTTACTACGCACCGAAGAAAACCATCACTCTGGGTGTTGTGTTTACAACCCAGCAACGTCTTCCACCACTGGTCGCAGTGGTGAGGGAGGACATCCAGCATCAGCTGCGGCTGTTTGTTCAACGTACCACTCAAGCCCGAGTCGCGCCTGCCTTCCTCAACAATTAGGAGACCGCTGCCTGGGCCTGCATGGACTGCCACTTGTGTGGCCCAAGGTCCTTGCCTACGTCATTTATGATCTCTCAGTCTCCACACCTATAAAAATGGAGATAACATCATCTACTATTCAAAGCTGTTGTAAGGGTCAGGGGGTTAATCAATGTACAGGAACCGGCAGAATACCCAACACAGCAAGTGTTAGCTACCGCTATAATTTTGAGAGAGAAAAACATGAAGGAATGAGTATGTGGTTCCAACAGAGGTATGCAGTTTAGGGGCGGGACAGAGTAATTATCAAACATCTGATGAATGGCAAAGTGCATAGTGAAGCCAGATCAGTCCTTCCTCTGCTCAAATATCATACTTCCAAGTGCATTCCACGCCACTGAGAGCAAAGCTAAATCTCTCCAAGGCCCGGCATGGTTTGGACCCCCTTCACCTCCACGGTCCACGGCCTTATCTCTTGCTACTCCTCCCCAACTCCCCCTGCACCTGCCATGCTGGCTTTCGGCTCCTCCTCCAACACGAAAGGTGCACCTCTGCTTTACACGGCATTTCCACTGGATCTCCTTCTGTCTGGACTGCTCTATCCCCACACAATTAAACCACACGGCTCAATTCTTTATCTGCTTCCTGGTTTTCTTCCAATTACTCCTCCTGGATAAAGCCCACCCTGATATCCTATTTAAAATGTGATTCTCCCCACCCCACCCCAAATTTGGTGGTCCCAATTCCCCTTACCCTGCTAACCATCCCCCACCCATGGCATCTTCTTACAAAGGTTATATTTATATTTGTTATATTTAGCATCTATTTTCTATTTCCCCCACGGCACTGTTCACTCTACAAGGACAGGGGGGTTTGTCATATTTTACTGATGCCCCATAAACATATCTTCAATAAATAAAGACTGAATTTTTAAAGATAGTGTCTCTCTCTGTCACCCAGGCTGGAGTGTGGTGGCCAGAACACAGTCCACTGCAGCCTCAAACTCCTGGGCTCAAGCCATCCTCTCTCCTCAGCCTCCCAAGGAGCTTGGACTATAGGTGTGCCATCATACTCTGCTCAGGCTTGAACTTAATATTTTAAATTTCCTTTAAGTTTTTTCTTACTGGTTAGAAGAGGAAAACAACACCCTTGCCCATTTTGACACAGATAAATCAAAAAACAATGAATGAAGCCCTTTATGACTCAAATGATCCAGGAAGCCTCTAACCATCACATGAGATTATGCCCTGTGAATACACTAGCTTGTACATTGAATTTATTTCTACCCATATCTTTCCAAAAAGCATGTGAAGTCATTTCAGTGGTCTAGAATTTCCCTTCAGCAGTATAGGATTTTACCCTCAGATCTACTGGAAGAAACCTAAGGGAACAAGATGATAATCTCACACTTCCGAAAAGTGAAGTATCACGAACAACGCAAACACTTGCTTATGTAAAACAGTATTAACAGTATTAACTTGTCAGACAGGTACTGATGTTTTGGTGATGACCATGGTCACCAAATCTGTGGCTACCCCAAATTCCCAAGATACACTGACCACCCCCTCCAAAGATGAGACAGAAGGTGAGCTCTCTAAGTTATGCATGGAACATCAGCCTTAAAATACATAAATTGTTTAACTGCTCAATTCCTTTGATAGCAAGGCACCCTGCACTAGTAAAAAAAAAAAAATGAGCATTAAAGGATTACCAGGAAGAGTTTAGGTGACAAAGTACACACATATCTTGAGAAAGAAATACTCCTGAAATCAAGACCAGGCCTGCAAAGTTTCTGCAGGATTTTTCTGCCTGCACTAATTTTAGACGATTCTCTGTTCACTGCAGAGTCTATACTATGCCAGGTTTATCCCAACTCAAGCCACAGATTTTTATCTGACTGCGGGCCACATTATCTCATGAATGAACTGTTATTTAGGTCAGCAAAGAGCCTCCTGCCTAATTGAATGTGCATTCTATCCCTGGTGTTCACGCTCTATATATCAAGATTTTAGATAATTATTGGTGGGCAGGGAAGAGACTGGTATGAAGATGCGAAAGAGATTGTCACATTTATACTCTGTTCGAAGCACAACAGGTAAAAAAAACCTGAATAATTTCACATCTTTCATTCTTGAATGACAGGTTTACTTTTAAACAGTATCACCATGGCTTAACCGATATTACCTGCTCAGCTACCACTTCTTCCATAGTGTTAAACACATTTTTCCAAACAAGAAATGCTGTTTGGTTTTAACTTTGAAGCTCAGGGTTCTAGAAATCGAAAAGCTATGAACTATTTGTTTCTTTTATATAACAGGTATACAAAAATAATTCCTTGGAGAAATGGCAAAAGAGCACTATAAGAGGAGCACCAGTGGGACTGGGCTGCTGGAAACAGTGAATTAATCCAAATACAGAATGTTGAGGAGAAACAAAAAAAAATTTTTTTTTGTTTTTAACAAAATCTGAAAGTAAGAGAAAGTGTCAAGCTCTATGAATATATTTGGAAAACCTAGGCCAGATCCAAAACTTAGGTTAAATTTGTTGATAAAATGAGATGACCCTGTTAGTGGTGCATTCAGATGCTGAAAAGACTCAATCTTTTGCAAAAAAAACAAAAAATATAAACTTCAGGAGGAAGGATCAAGTCTCTCCGAGCAGGTATTGGGCAATCATGCCTGATACACAGCAGACCTTAAAATATGTGTTGAACAAACTCATGATTGTAGTTTCTGTAGTTCAAGTGAGTGAATGTAACTACAATGGATGAACACTGTTCTTCAGGAGCCACACAAAATGTATGATATAAAAGGCCCAAATCCTCACCCTCCGCCGTGCAAGAAAAAAACCAAAGATGTTTAGTCTCCACCTTCAGAGAGTCTAACTTAACTGATCAGAGAGGGACCTAGGTATCACTGTTTTTAAAAAATTACTCAGGCGATTCTAATATGTGGACAAAAATGACAACCTCTGTTTAATCAGCAACACAGAGTTCTTAAATCTAAACAACTTTATATCGTTTCTTATCTATACTGACAAGCAAAAAAAAAGTAAATCCTTTTAAAAGTCACCTGTCATACTTGCATAACACTTCAAAAGAATCCGGTATTCAAATTTAAAATCTGTAAGTATATTCTAAGAATACTACTGAGTGAAGAAATGAATTTTTTGTTTATGATGCTTTAATTTAAAATACGATCCCAATTACTCTGAAATAAAAGAGGTTATGCACAGTGCCTAGCACACAGTGGTGTTTTCAAATAAAATTCTATCACTTCAATATTGATGTTTGTGTATTTCTGCGCTGAGATTTTATAGATAAACCCTAAGTGTTGTGGGAGTTTTTTGACATCTGAAATCAGCACCCTCTCTCAATTAATCATCTCAAATCACTTGAGATATCAAATGGGGAGTAAACACTTAACAGGCAGCCTTCCCGTTTATATAGGGTGTGCCCCTAAATACAGGCATACCTCAGCAAAAGTGTCCCTTAGGTTCCAGACCACCACAATAAAAAGCAAATATTAAACTAAAGCACATGAATTTTTTTTTGGTTCCCCAATGCATATAAAAGTTATGGTCACACTATACTATAGTCAATTAAGTGTACCATAGCATTGTACTTTAAAAAATGTGTATAATCTTACTTTAAAAATATTTTATTGCTAAAATATGCTAACCATCATCTGAGACTTCAGGGAGTTGCAATCTTTCTGCTGGCAGAGGGTCTTGCCTCGATGTTGGTGGCTGCTGACTGATCAGGGTGGTGGTTGCCAAAGGTTGGGGTGGCTACGGCAATTTCTTAAAATAAGGGAACGATGAAGTCTGCCGTATCAATTGACTTTTCCTTTCGTGAAAGGTTTCTCTGCAGTGTAAGACATTGTTTGATAGCATTTTACCCACAGTAAAAGTTTTTTGGAAACTGGAGTCAATGCTCTCAAACCCTGCCGCTGTTTTATCAACTAAGTTTACGGAATATTCCAAATCCTTTGTGGTCATTTCAACAGTGTTCATAGTATCTTCACCAGGAGTACATTCCACCTCAAAAAACCGCTTTCTTTGCTCATCCAGAAGAAAGCAACTCCTTATGTGTTCAAGTTTTATCATGAGACTACAGTGATTCAGTCACTGTACACTGTAGAGTGATTCAGTCATCTTCAGGCTCCACTTCTAATTCTAGATCTCTTGCTATTTCCACCACCCCAGCAGTTCCTTTCTCTGCTGAAGTCTGAACCCCTCTCTCTCTAAGTCATCCCTGAGGGTCGGAATCCACTTCTTTCAAACTCCTGATCATACTGATACACTCTGACCTCCTCCTATGAATCATCAATGTTTTTAATGGCATCGAGAATGGTGAATCCTTTCCAGAAGGTTTTCAGTTGACTTTGCCCAGATCCATCAGAGGAAACATGCTCTGCGGCAGCTACAGCCCTTATGAAATGTATTTCTTAAATGAGACTTAAACGCTGAAATTACTCCTTAAGCCACGGGCTGCAGAATGCATGTTGAGTTAGGAGGCGTGAAAACATTAACCACCTTGCACATCTCCATCAGAGTATTTGGGTGACCAGGTACATTGTCAATGAGCAGCAACATTCTAAAAGGAATCTGTTTTTCTGAGCAGGTCTCAATAGTGGGGTTCAAATATTCAGTATCCATGCCGTAAAACAGATGTGCTGTCATTCACGCTTTGTCGTTCCATTTACAGAACACTGGCAGAAAAGATTTAGCATAATTCCTAAGGGCCCTAAGATTTTTAGAATGGTAAATGAGCCTTAGCTTCAGCTTAAAGTCACCGGCAGCATTAGCTCCTAACAAGACAGTCAGCCTGCGCTTTGAAGCCAGGGACTGACTGCTATCTATGAAACTCCCGGATAACATCTTCCAATAGAAGACTGTCATCCTATATTGAAAATCTATCGGTTAGTGTAGCCATCTTCATCAATGATCTTAGCTAGATCTGCTGGATAACCTGCTGCAACTTCCACATCAGCCCTTGCTGATGTGCAGGACCTTGCACTTTTTTATGTTGTAGTGGTGGCTTCTTTCTTTCAACCCCATGAACCAACCTCTCCTGACTTCACACTTCTCTTCTGCAGCTCCCACACCTCTCAGCCTTCACACAACTGAAAAGAGCGAGGGCCTTGCTACCAATGAAGCTTTGGCTTAAGGGAATGTTGTGGCTCATTTCGTCTATCCAGACCACTCAAACTTTCTCCCATCAGCAAAAAGGCTGGCCCACTTTCTTATCATTCACCTGTTCACTGGAGTAGCACTTTCAATTTCCTTAAAGAATTCTTTTTCCTTTGCATTTACAACTTGGCTACCTGGAGCAAGAGGCCTATCTTGGACATGCCTTTCTCGCTAAGCATAATGTTTCAACTTTTTGATTTACAGTGAGAGACCTAAGACTCTTCCTTTCACTTGAACACCTAGAGATGGCCTAATTTCAATGCTGTTGTTGTGTCTCAAGGAATAGGGAGGCCGGAGGAGAGGGAGAAAGAGAAAGGTTGGGGCCAGTAGGTGTAGCAGTCAGAACATACACAACATTTATGAATCAAGTCCACTGTCTCATATGGGTACAATTTGGGAAGCCTCAAAACAATCACAGTAACATCAAAGATCACTGATCACAGGGTTCTTTAACAGATACAATAATGAAAGAGTCTGAAATGCTATGAAAGTTACCAAAACGTAACACAGCAACACAAAGTGAGCACATGCTGCTGGGAAATGGTGCTCACAGACTTGTTAGATGCAGAGTTGCCCCACATCTCCAACTGGTGAAAAAATGTAGTATTTGTGAAGCACAAAAAAACTAAGGGCGATAAAACCAGGTACGCCTGTATTCTACCTCAACATACATCAAAGGATGACAACACCGTACTTGTAAGTGTGGCCAGTAAGAGTTCAGGGCAGCAGTGTTGATGCTGTGAAATGCAAGAACATCTAGAACATTAAGAGACCCCACCATATAAAACACTTCCTACACCAAAATTATACTTTTCCTGTAATTAACTATTGTATTGATATAGGTACCTTACTCCTCAGGCAATACAAAATGCCTTTTGATCATGAAGCCACCACAGACTGTCCTGGCACCCAGAGATGTCCTATCTAGGAAGAGTTTTGAGTAAGCATCACTCAGCTTATGGGCTGAATTAAACTGCAAAGTGTATTCATGTTATCTCAGGTGTCAGAATAAAATAAAATCACCAAAGTACCTCTGAGATCGCAGGGCTGTTCAGTGACTTGAGATAAACTAGACTTTGACCATTCAAATGCTGTCACCTCCATTCACAAAGCACTGACAGCATCAACTCAAGAACTTCACTCGATCTTTCTTTTCGTCCTCTTCTACTTTGAGCTTGAGCCTCTAATTTCAAAGATTAGTGTTTCAAATACATGTGTAAATGAAAAGAATCCAAGAAAAAGAACCACGGCCAACTCAACTGCTTTCAAGTATCTACTCTGTGCCAAGCTTCAGCTTCTAGGAGGTTGACACACTAAATCAGATAAACGCCAATAATTTAAATGCAAAGGCTCCATGCCCTCATTCAGACACTTTGTCAGAAGATAGAAATGTGCACATTTCAGGGATTTCATATATCCCACGGACTGAGTGGGGGAGTCCTTCAAGAGTTAAGTTTCCTTAAGTGAAAGCACTAACTCTTACACTCCTACAGTGCCTGAGGCCAAGCTTCCCCCTGGCTGATATAATTCACTGCATTTCCCTTACTCTGCCCTGACAGGTGTTATCTCTGAGTATTCAAGTACTGGGCTACAGGCTTATTGCAGTTGCAAGACCCTTTTCTTTGGACCCTGAGCCTTCTCTTCAAGGTTTAAAATCCTTGATGCAGAGAAACAAGAGCAGTCCCATGGGACATGTTTTCACTATGTCACTGGACTTCTTTAAACAGGCTTAGCCTTAAGAAGGACCTCGCTATGTAAACAAAACACTTACCCTCATTGTGAGAAAAGGGCCCATTTTTCCCTGGGCGCCTGTTTAATAAGTGCTTTTAATTTGCTTTCCACCTTTAAAATGGCTCAAAAGTAGTAAAACAGCTCAAACCTCCCCAAACCATTAGACACACTAGAAAGAAACTCCAGCATAGGGTCTCCGCCTTAAAATAGACATTCGATTCCAAGTCAAAAAGTCAGGGATTAAGGAATGGAAGAGATATTTTAGCTGACTCATTGGAATAGCAGCATCACTCGGTGAAGCCATGTTATATTGATACAATGGAAGACACGGTGAAAGGAGAATCAGAATCCCTATATTCCATTGGTGGTTCTGTTAACCAGTGTAGGGCACTGAAGTAATCTTTTAATCTTGTCTGTAGCTTGGCTGTCTCACATATAAAGACAGCAAACAATACCTCACCCAATTCGCTCGCATGGGTTGTTGAAAAATAATGCTTTATACTTCAATACAACACATTAAAACACAGCTCTTAAAGCCAGTAGAAGGGACACAGGAAGTAAATACAGCATAACTCCTTCAGATGAGTCTTTTTCATCAAAGAAACACGCACAAGAGCAGTTACAGCTGCATAAAGTCAACCTATAGGAAGACAATTTGCAGACAGTACCTAAAATATTATTACCTGGCTGAAGCTCGAGCTAAACTGGCTTAGTATTTTATTTATATTCTTTTGCATTACACTTAAATGCTAAAACTCAACTGGAACATGCCAAATTCTCTACTGGCTCCAGAAGATGGAATTTTAACATTAATTTTCTCTTTAGATAATGTATTTCCATTGGGTTGGGAATAAAGTATTTTCATTTTGCTTAGCTGCCTATGTCTTTCCAGGCAATCTAAAATCTAGTCCGAAAAAATAAAAATGAGGAAGAAAAGAAAAATTCCATTGAATTTATAGCATGTGTTGCTAACAGTAAAAAGTAGAATTTCTCTTACTAAATGTAATGGTTCTTTTGTGGTGGACTGCTAGCCAACATCAGAACCCTGTTGGATGCAGTATCTTAAAATGCACCTTTCTGATAATGTGGGTTAAAGGTATGATGCTGGGGTTTGGGGCATCAGGCTGTTAAATGAAAATGTTTTGGGGTTCCTGTATTCCCAAAGTCCTACTGTGACGATCACCATGCCTGCATTATGCCCTCCCACTTAAAAAGCCAGCTTCAAGCACTTCATCAGGGGAAAAAAGAAGAAAGACAGACTGAGTCTATGCTGAGAGGCTCTAAGCATATCATCAGTGTTTGTATGCAGAAAAGCCAAGCAGTCTCCTTGGATTAACACTTATTCAAATGGCATCCTCCCCCACAAGGCCATGTCTGGGGCTTCTCTGTGTGAGATCCGTGGTGAGAAATTGTTTATCCTGCCATTTACTTGTTTTCCTTTTTTCTCCAGTTCTCTCTATAGATTAACATTAAGCAAAATGAAGATTTCCTCTGGGTGATATATTTCGCAGCATTCAAAACATCACTGTTTTCCTCTGGCCAGGGTTAGGCTCACAGAGCAACAGGACATCGGTGGGGAGGAGCTGTCCCCCCCCTCAACAGGACCCCTGCATCCCTCTGGGTGCATCTTCTTTGGACCCACACTGGCTCATCAGCTCCCTGGCATCTCACCAAAGTCAGGTCCGGGACCTCTTGTTCTTTCAAGGGGCTGCTGCTGCTGCTGCTGCTGGAGATTGATTTTTCATCAGGGCAGACTGCTTCCCTGTTACACAGATGGCACCAGAGCCTCCAGGCACAGGTGCCCGCTAATTGTCCCAGAGAGGGCCCCGCCCCAGCCCTCGGATGCAGACACCATTTGAGAGCTGGTGACTGGACACCTCCCTCCACCGCCTGTTACCCCTCTCCTCCTCCAGAAGCCTGTCCTTGAGTGCCTGGGCTTGGCCGCTGGTTTCCCCCCTCTGGGCCCTCATCTTTCACTGCATAAAATTCCCCTAGTGCTATGACTCCTTTTTTCGGTGTCAGTTTACACAGTTATTTCTAACGCCTGTGCCCTTTGAGACTTTGATTAGAATGCCCAGATCCATCAAATCTGCTTCCAACACTGGCTCTTAGTGTCTCCTCCTCTTCACCTTTTCTAACATTAGTGATCTGCTATTTTAATGAAAATGTATCCTCCAGTCCTGCTTCCCCTTATGTGTTTCATTATGCTTCTATCGAGAAATAAATCAGCACTCTTTGCAAACATTTCATTCTTATTTTTAAAATTTATAAATCCTTGCCTCTCTTCCTAAAGAATTCAAATACCTTCCCTTCTTGCACGAGGGCTCTTTAAAGGTCCAACTATATGTATTCATCCATCTCTTTCTCTGCATCAGTGCATTTTATGGAATTTATGCTTATAATTGCAATTTACATATCTCTTTATCTCATACAGAGACTGTCACAGTATTGAGCTCATACAACTGTAATAAATCATTACCTGATTGATTACAAACTACAGAGCACGTTATTAGCCACCTAGTCCCAGCTATGCATTTTAGAAAAGACATAAGTTACTTACAAAAACATCTAACCATTCATTTCCTAAAAGAGCAACGAATCCCTATTTACAGAATCACCCTACAAATACAGTGCCAAAAGGGCATACTCCAAATGCAGAACGATTTGTATGATTATGAAATGCATTTTAAAGAGTTTTATAGGACTGTGGAAAATACAAGGTAACTTGGTGCACATATACTTCCTTCCTGTAACAAAAATCTCCAGTTGTTTCTGTCAGAGCGTTTATGTACACATGGGTTCAGTATTCTCCATTTTCAATGGACAAACATGCTGAAACCAATTCTGCTAAAAAAACAAAAAAACAAAAAAACAACTCTTTCTAAATGCGTTTCTTGGATTTAGGCCATTGTCACAAAATCACTATTCTTCTGTGTGGCTCCCCTAGCTGCTTTTAAAGCTTTGTTTTCAAATACAAAAGCAGATTTAAGCATTGCTTGTAGTGAGTGCTGTAGATGGGATTTAAATAATACAGCAGTTGGGACTGAAAAATAACCGTTAGCAATGGTTAGATAGGGGACATTCCGGATGGGGAGAGGGGAAAGCAGCAAAAATTCACTTGAAAGAGCTTTCAAGACTTTGGTTACAGCATCTGCTCGTGGTCTACAGAATCTGCCGCCCTTCCTAGATGCTATCAAGAGTTCGGGTGATCAACTGAGATCATCAAATTTAGGTCATGTTTAGCAAAAAATTTTGTTTCTCCTCTTTTGAACCCATCCAGAAAATATTAGGTTTAGAAGGAATCTTAAAAACAGCCTAAGCCAAGCACATCTATCCCAGGCACCCACTCACGCATGCATGACATACGAGAGCACGTGGATGAGAAAGAAAATTCTGGAATGAGAAAATGCACTTATGTGAGCCTGAGAGATCTGTATCTCAAATTAAAAATATTCTCTTTAAGGTGATTATATTCTGTCACACGATAATTCCCTTTCTTATGCTTTCTCTTAGTCGTTCTGATTCAGAAACTTGGGACAAACAGGAATTTGATCCTGTTCATCAAGTGTTCTATGATAAAACTGTGGTACTGGATATAGAATAACGATGGATATCAACTGGGACTTTTAAAGGCATTCTACAAATGTATCATTTTTGTTTGTGTATAAACATTTGTTTTGTGTAAACACGTGCATATTTGTCTTTCACCTACATTCACTGACTAGCAAACTACACAGGGAGAAAATACAGATGGAATATGAGTTAACACCTTTCCCATAAACTTTTTTCCCCCAGTTATTGTGGGCAAGTAGAAATTTGAATACGTGATATATACATACATGGGCTATAGGTTATGATCATTATGGTAATGCCTACAGTTCCATCAATTTTCAGAATCCATAATGGCTCATAATGTTGTATCTCATAGAACATATAGAAAAGAGTTTTTGTCTTCCATTAACAGTCTTAACTCTCCCGCCCTCAAGTTCGTGTCCCACATCAGTCGATGCCATTCCAAGGACTATAGGTCCACAATAAAGTTTTCTTCAGTCCACTGTGAAATGAGATCAATAAGGATAATGTACATCTTTCATAAACGGAAATAATTTAAAGGACAGTTCTATTAAAACACACTGAGTTTGACCTCTGCTTCTTTTAAAAATTATGAAAGCCCATGATAAATTTTCATATACTTGCCAAAATAAAATCTTAATGTCTTATACATGTCCCTCCAAGTCTAGGAAGCACTGCCCTGAAGTATCAACTGTTTTTCCCTAATGATATCATAGTAACTGTGGGATGATGAAGAAAGGGAAAAAAGAAAGATCAAAGCGTGGGTGAAAGAAAGACACAATGGAATAAAAGTATGGCTGCATATCCTATGACTATACAAATACGCACCAGCTTTGTAATAACAGACAGCACTTGCTGCGCACATCCTACACGCCAGGCTTTGTACTAATTTTTTTGAGTGTATCATCTCACTCCTCACAACTTGAAGAGGTAAGTGGAAGAATTCGTTGCTTCCTAAAGATACCGGCAATTACACATCAAAATTAATTGTGACTCTGATCAAAATGGGATATTTACTTGTATTTATTTTCTAAACTAACCAAATGTTTCATTGTTTGTAATAACATCATTAATAAAGACTACAAACAGAACTGCCAAAAGTCTATTCAAGATGAGCTAATAGAGGAATCAAACAGGATGCCTATGAATGTTTAAATAAATTGATGCAGTCTTTTAAAGTAGTATGTTTCTTGGAAGAAAAATGGCAGAAATTCGTTGAAAAGAATTCCTTTAGCCTAAAAACGGGTGAGTAAAAAGAAAAAGGTATTTCCTCTTAATCTGTCCACAACACATAGTCAAAACTGACCATGGATGTGTTTGAGTACATTTTATTTACTCATTTATTCTCTCAGGTGAAAGGACCATCAGTTAATAGTAAGGAGAGGATTCATGCACTAGAAGATACCAAAGAAATCACAGTATTCCATCCACTTAGCTGAAGACATGGTCTACTGAGAGAAAACTAATTAACAGTTGATCCAAGGAACAAAAGAATACTGTTCTGCGACATTTTGTTGGGACAGTGACTGCAAGAATAAAACAAATGTCTATAATGAGTGCTATGCGCACCAACTGGGGGATGGGCATGCTTGAAGCTCTGACTTAAGGGGGTAGAGGGGGCAAGGGCAATATACATAACCTTAACATTTGTACCTCCATAATATGCTGGAAAAAATAAATAAGTAAAAAAAAATAAAAAAAACTATTCAATAAATAAAGAAAATGTCCAGGGAACCCATTCCATAATTACAGTGTTTATGGTTGATAATTTAAAGGCACAGATGAATTGCATTCTTTTGAAGGTCTCCTTTACCCTGTGAGAATATGCTTTACTTTGCTATGACCTTCGTTTTCTATAAAATATCTTTAAAGAACCCAATACTACCAGATTATATTAAAGATGACAATATTAAAAAAAAAAAAAACTCAGACTCTAATTAAGAGGCAAGTTGAAGAGAACAACATGAATTTCATTCTAAGGACAATAAGCCTGGAAAAGTTAGTACAGAACAGGTGTGTGATACCGCAGGGAACAACAGATTTTGAAATTAGAAGTCCCTTACTACATGATTTACTAGCCCTAGCACCTGAATCCACTTATGTCCTCTTCCCAGGCTACAGTTTCCTCCTGTAAATTCCACTGCAATAACAAGGCCATCTACTTCAGAGTTGCTGCATAGATCAAACAAAATTCTGGTTGAGAAAGAGCTTTCGTTGTAAAGGGTAACATTATATATGGTGACTGTCAGAGAAATTTGCAAGGATCCAGAGAAGTGCCAACTACACACAAAACCATTAAAGGATGTAAAGGGAATTATATTTTATGTATCTGTAGTTAGCTTTTCATTTTTAAATATGGCACTGCTGGGTTCTGAACACAATGAAACTCCATCTGATTACCCACAGGACAGGACCCAAGGCCTGTGCAACAATGATCATCTAAGGAAACATGCATCGGAATCCGAGACCAAACAACCCAGGCTTTGGTAACAGGATAAAGCAGCTTCCATCTTAGGTGTCTGGATCAAGCAAGGTTGGATCATAGCAACTAAAAAATAGATTATCTGAACTAAACTTTGCATTGTCTTCGAAATAAGGTAATGATCTCTACTGGTTAAGTCTTCTCAGGCTTCCCCTAAACAGTTTACAGATGCAATTTAGCAAAAGAAAGTATTAACGACAACAAATACAGGCATGACAACAAAACTCATAGAAGTCTAGGACACAGTTAAGATCATTTCATCGTATTGTTTAATCCCATATAGGGGACGACAAGAAGATCTTTTATATGAAGCGCCAACCTTTCATCCTCACTGAAGCCTTCCTTGACCAGCTCCATCACCAATTATACCAAATCCCTTGTTTATACAACTTAAACTAGCTTGTGATTATGTATCTATGTGATTATCTGATTAGCACCTGTCTCCTTCTCAACCGTGAGTTCCACAGAAGCCGTCACAGTATCTGTTACGAAACCCTAGCACACGGTGTGGCATCTGTCACTTAGGTGTTCCACATACACTAAATAGACACATCAAATGCAGTATCTGATTGGGGAAGGATCAGGCTGAGTTTCATAAACATGCAGTTTGGTTAGGTTATGGTGTTTTGTGTAATCCAGCTGAGCGAGAGAGGCAAACCCAGAAGATGGCAGTGCTCAGGGTTCTGCTAGATTCAAATATTTTCTATAAATAACATGTAAGTGGACAATTGCCAGAGAGTCATATGTTTTAGCTGTTTTCAATATCCAGCATGGAAGAAAGCATTTCATGTGCAAAGCAATAGAAAAGATGTTTTCAAGACAGCATCTGTATCATTCCAGGACTTCAATGTGAATTTTGATTTAAGAAGGATCTAAAAGACTCACCTTTTCAAGGAAGGTTATCTTTTTAAGAAAACCTAAGAACCAAAGATGATAGCTCAGATTCCTTCCCGCTCCTAGACCCCCCGCCCTACCCCCACTGAAGAACCATCCCCAGGCTTTAAAGAAGGCATCACCGGATCATAAGATACACTCATTCAGTTTTCAGGTATCTCATCTGGCTGCTAAAAACAGAACTAGTCTTGGACAACAGGCAAGGTCCTCTCAGGGTTTGGGGTTTCATTCATTTCTCCTTCCTTCAAAAATGGAAACTTTATGGAGGAGGAGTGAGGACAAAGGCAGTAAGGCAGGCAAGCCAGACACAGGCTCATGGGCTAGGTGAGTGACAGGTACAGGGGCAGAGGGCTGATGTGTGAGAGGGACAGTAGTGTGCAGAGCTCCGAATGCCAGGCAGGTAAAGGCAACCACAGGGTACCGTGAGAAGCAGAATGACTCCATCACACAGGGCCTTCCAAAGCTTGATCAGGCCTTACTTGCTGGAAGGGACTGGCAGGGGACACAAGACAGAAGGTCAGCCCAATGACCCAGAGGACAGAGTGGTGGAAAGGACAGGTGAGGACTGATGAGAGATGGTGGAGACAGGCTCTACAGAACACAGTGCTCAACCCAATATTGCAAGAAAAAACTGGCAGAATAAGGATGTACATAAAGTGCTTGCACGTAGCTGAGACTCCAGGAGATCTGGTTCCTCCACAAGCAGTAGCAGCTGACACAGACCAGCAGACCCAAATTAGAATCAACAAGCCAGGCTCAAGAAAGGCCAGGTTATAACGCCACAAATGTCTTCCACTCGCCACAACTGCTGCCTCTTAGTAGTATCAAGCATCTCATGCACATCCCAGAAGTATCTGAAACCCGAGCGCAACATAATGCCCCGACAACGCGCTTTAATGATTTTTAAATGTTGCATTTTCTTTTACCATTTAAAAGAGATCAACACAGGCAGGATGTTTTTGAGCCCGTTACACTGGATTTCTCTCTCTGAAAACTTCAGGGACAACCAGTTTGGGACACAAACATTCTGTTCTTAGACAGCCACATTTTCTGTGGCTCATTAACTCCTCCCATTGCCATTCGGTTCCCTGCCCTTAGCAGGAGGCCAGTTTGTCAAGAAACCCGGAGGGAGCGAGAGAGCTGCAGCAGCCCAGCTGAGCCCCAGCATCCTGATGAAGCTCTCCGAGCACCGCCTGCCTCGGCAGGCCCCTGAGCACCTGACGGGCCACAGGTGGCATGAGTGACCAGCAAATGCTTATTACAACCCAGAGAAATCACACAGGCAATGGAGATCCACGAGGACATTACCAGTCCTCCACAGTGGTAATGTTCTCCTGAGGATGCGTGGAGGACAGTCTATCCTCCTCCTCCTCCCAACTGTGAAGATCTATTTCGTAAGCTCTGACACATTTAGCATTTCCCTCCCTACATATTCCGACTGCATACACAATCCATTCAAAGGAAAAAATAAAATAACCATGCTAAGGAGGCAGGCAAGACATTACAAAGTCACAGTATCTCTACGGACCTTTCTATTTCCAAATCCCTTGAGTCTAAGTGTGCACTGGAAGCCCAGGGTCATGCAGCAAAGAAGACATGCAGAAACAAAATGATAAAGTAAGTTTTGAGGAAAGTAATTAGGAGATCAGAAAAGCAAAAGACAGGAGGGAATGGAACAAATAAGTAGGAAGAAAGAGGGAAAGGGAATGAAAAGCACCAAATAAAGGCAATTTATTGACAGATTCCAACAAGAGAAAGTCAGAGATCCTGACTGGACACAGACTGGGTCCTTACCCTCTCCCCCATCTATTTTCACCGTGAAATGGTTAGACACAAATGGGGCACGCGGTCTAACATAAACCTGCTGACATTAGAACGCAGCAGTGAAGCGATGACAGAATCCAGCACACTTGAATACACCATCATCTTCCCAATAATTAAAACACTGCTAAAAGTCAGGTTACTGAGACTCTCAGTTAAGGCTTTCATCTGCAACACAACACTTGGGAAGTTGTGGGGGGAGGGGGAAAGCATGCAGTTTCAAAATATAAAAAGGCATACAAACAAGTGTAGCTATCAAAAACATTTGGAAAGCTCAAGTTTGATTTTTTTAAGCACGGGAAAAGCAAAGAGTTTTTTTTTTTTTTTTACAGAACAGTTTGTACAAGGTTACATAAGAACACACGGAAAACAAGTGATTTCCTTCTTGCCAATTTTTCATGGTAATAGGTTACACCCAAGATCCCACTCAATTCTGTACATATTTTGTAGCTCCTTTGGCTTCTGATACACAAAGGCAGTTCACAGAGACAAAAACAGGGCTGTAAAATACCTAATATCTGTTTTTCCTGACAATTTCAAAGATGTTGTGCTCCCTGTCATTCATTTAAATTAGGTATCTGCACTCAGAACATTTACATGCAACACATTTATGTGCGCGCACACTTTGGAGTTTTTAACCAACTAATTCATACATCTACACTCATAATTACAGTAGGTGAATAAGAACGTGATTGGCTGAAACAGAAAAATGACAGTGTTCTGCAATATATCAAGTTAAAAAGTTTGGATTGCCCCTCAAGAAGAGAGAAGAGGGAGACTGTATTATTAAATTCTACCTTAGGTGTTTTATGGATGTATTTTCACAACTCAGTGGATCTTAACAAGCGTAATAAGGCTCTCAAATGAGGGAGATCTATCTAACCCTTTGCAAATGTCACCATTCCTGGGGGAGGGGGGTTGGGGAGGAGGTGCGATAAAATAGAAAACAGGGACAGGTGGCACTGAAACATTTACTCTCACAAATAACCACCCTGGAATTAAAAGTTAAACTGCACAAAAGAAGTGAGGAAACCTTATGTTCAAGAATCCAACAGTCGGATTATAAACTGTATCTGTGGTTTCAACTTTCACCACTTTTATATATGGTATGCACTATTGAAACAGCTAAAAAAAATGCATATTCTGTACATTGCCAACTTTAAAAAAGAAAAGGCAAGAGCCTAAATGCAAAGAGAAAAAAAGGTCAACTTTTCTATTGTCAGTAGTGTTAACAACCCGCAGCTATAAACCTCCAACTCTTTCCTTTGGCAGTGTCGCCGAGATTAATAGCCTCCACAGTTCACACTATACTTCCTTGACATTTTCTAGTGACTGGGAAAGGTGACATTACAGGCACAGTACTGCTAACTGGAATACAGCCTTGGGGAGTGTCGAGGGGAGGGGGTGTGAGAAGAACAACGAACCTGAAAAAGAGAACAAACTGGCAAGGAACAATTCTTAACATTTGGATACATGGCTTCATGGACTTGTTTAAATTATGAATGACTGAGCCTCATGTTGCTGTTTACTGGAACTTTCCATAATTTCAAAGCTGACATCTGGGAGGAGGAGAAAACCTCTGAGCACCCCACAGTACACTTCACCCTTGAAGTGGCAAGAATAACACACGCTGGGTGAACTAGACGGTGGAATTCTTCTAAACACAGACAACACAGAATGAAAATATCTGTGTCACAGAAAAATTTAGTCTGCAATCCACATTCAGGAAAGGCGCTGAAGTCTTAAGTGGTGACACAATTAATCAACAAACAGGATCTCTCCACTACTTTACATCTTCTAAAACCAATTTTTTTTTTTTTGCTTGAAAAAGAAACCAAAATTTTATCTATTCCACCTGCACAGAAGGAGCTTTCAACCTCTGAGGCTTCTTTAGCAATCAAAGAGGATGGTACAACATAACGATTTTCATGCAGTTCTTCTCAAAGCTACTCTGCAGAACACACACCAGAAGATTCCATGGTCACAGAGACTCTGGAAATCTCTCTCTTCCATACCCATGACACACAATAGCCATATTAAAGATTCTGCCAGTCCTGAATTAAAGCATTAAAGACATCTGTTTAACTTTGTTTAACACCATGTTTATTAAGCTCTGTTTTTGCCAGAGTCCTTTCAATCCACATAACATCCTCCTAAGTGTTCCAGGGAACCTACTCTGGAAAACACTAATCTAAAAACTGAACTCGTGTTGACTGTGAAGAGTGAAAATTATACTCAGAAATGCAGTGAAAAAGATATTTACAGGTCTTCACTATCTCTATGAATTTTACTCACTTGTAAGTAGTAACGGGTCAGTGGAAATGGAAACATACACAGTTTGCTTTCATCTGTTTTAATGAAGGAAAACATCACTTCCCTCTGAAATGCCTAAACAGGGAAAGTTTAAAGGATGAGCAAAACAACCCCTCAAAATTCTTTTCTAATGAAGAAATACCCAAGCGCTCACGCTCAGAAAAATGTGAGGGAAATAAACAATGCATTTGGCAATACAATAATTCCAAACAATGCTTCCTCTACAAGTCCAATTTGTTTTCTATCACTTCTCTCTAAATCTTTTTCTCCCCAGTGACTCAATCAAATGTTAGCTTAGTGGAGGCAGTTTCAATCAAATTTAAAATTTTAGAAAATGAAGCAACAAGCCAAGAGCTTTAGCTTTATGTTAACTGGGAGGAGAAAGAGAGTGAAATGAGATTAAAGATAAGGGATTTATTAAAAAAAAAAAAAACTCTTCGGAAGGTATAAGAATTCTCATTCGCGTATTAGTCCTGAGGGTTCTGTAAGGCTATTATTAGTGTCTGTCTGAAATAAGTCAAGAAAGAAAGGGTAAATGAGGAGAACCTTGGAGTAGATGAAAAAGAGAGTACTTCAGGGACCACAGAAGCCATGAAAATTAGCACTGAGCCTGCATGCCCAGGACATAAAAGAAATCAGGACAGTCTTAATGAGAATCAGGCAGTGCGCCTAATGAGAACCTTAATATACTTTATCTTCCCTTTATATTTCATTTCGGTGTCATCAGAAGCAGTGAACCAACAAGTATTTATTGAGTGCATACTCTGTGCCCAGCTCGGGGCCAAGAGCTCTGGGGAGACCCCGACTTGCATTCAGCTGCCACCGTGGCTGGCAACGTGTGCTTTCTGGACCAACGCATCCATCGGCACCACCTGGGAACTTGTTAGAAATGCAAATTCCCAGCCCTACCTTGGACCCACTGAATCAGAAAGTCTCAGGATGGGCCCAGCATTTGGTGTTTTTAAACAAGCCCTGCAGTGATTCTGAGAACCACTGGCACACAGCCTGGTCGGGGAGGCATGAAAACACTGAACAGCAGCAAATAAAACGGAGGCTGAAAAGTTCTGAGAGCTCAAAGTCAGTTCGTCTCGCTGAATGTTCCAACTCTTTACGATCAAGTCGCTGCCTTGAACAAACAGAGCATTTTAAAATCTGTTTTCCTTCTCTTACCCCTAACAGCCACAGGCTTCGATAAAAAGAGGAAAGAACACGTACTCCCATTGTAACAACTAAATGAGCATGAGACCTAACAGGTATTCTGAGCGTCCCAGCCAGATTAAGTGCTACAGAAAGATCCATTTTTGTTCTCTGAATAGGCTATAAACACATATGGCACCTTAAGGGGGTCTCTATCTGTGCTATATTTCTTATACTGTGATTAGCAGCAGGCCCAGTTCTCTTTGTCACCAAACTGAATGATATATACAGTTCTGGGGCAAAAACCAGAGGTAACACATTTGCATTTTATTGCCCTACTGAAAAAGCCTTTTACTACTCTCTACCTGACCGTCATATTCTACCCTCACTTTGTCAAAGAATATTTCTTCGCATGTGGTGCTCAAACATTTTAAGATAATAGTAATGACTGTGGTTAACATTTATTGAGCATTTTATTATGTGCCAGGTATTTTATATAAATCATCTCAATTCTCAACACAGCCTTACAAAGTAGCTACAGTCATTCATCCCATTTTACAAGGAAGGATATTTTAGATTAGAAAGCTCAAGATTCATAGTTACGCGTTGTGTTCGAGTATGAAGTTAAGACTCAGCCTTAGGTAAACCCTGCTGCAGAGCCCAAGTTCTCTACATCATATCCTCTTGAATTATTTAGTGTACTGGAAGGCACTGGAACATTATCTTCACCAAAGTTAATATAAGCCTTACTTATGTTTTGGCTACTGCATAAAATGGAATAAACAAGCCAGAAAAGGGCCGGAAGGCACTTGAACAATCTGGAATTTTAGGTAACAATGTGCAACACATTAAGAATGAATTACACTACGAATGTACAGTTTAAGGACATGGACATACTTAGTCTAAATCCCTTTTGGTACTATGGGGTCTTATGTTTTAGATAAGATTCTCAACAGCAGACTCTTACCCTTGGATCATTTATTACAAAACTACAAGAGCTCTATGTGTATATAAGTGAGATCCTTATTAGAACCACAATAACAAGATATTATTACATTACAATATTATATCCTAGGGTATTATAGTAAAAGGCTATTATCATGTACTTGGCTAATAGGGTCCACACTATTATAATGTATTAAAACCAGATTGAGTCATAAAAATGGCAATATTACCAGCATAATCCCTGGCACTTGGGTGGTGGTGGGGGTAACATTTTTCAAATGAGGTCTCAAAGCACCTCCCTAGCATTATTGCAGATTTATATATGAAGAAAACGTACTGCAGAAAGACTTGAATACGAAATAGATGGAAGTCTTTTGCAAAACGTACAAAAAATTAAAAGTTTGCCCAAAACAGGCTGACAGCAAAAAGATTCTGTGTATGCCAGGAAGAAGAATGAAATAAACTGTTCCTTTAATAACAATTTACTGACTACCCATTATGTGCTAAGTACCATTGCAGGCTATGCAGATGCGGTGGTAAACCAAAGAGACCAAGCCCTGCTGCCTTGGAGCTTACATCCCAGTACACAAGACAGAAAATAAACACATGAGCAAATAAATATTTAATACTTTGTTAAACAGTAAAAAGATGTCATGAAGGCAAGAGGATAGAGAGTGAGGGGACCCCTATTTTTGATACAGTGGTCAGGGACAACCTTCTGATGAGGTGGCATGTAAGTGGCATCTTAAAAAGCAGCGAGGATACAAGGTGGTGGAAGAGGGTTCAGGGTAGAGCAAGCGCAGAGAACCTGACAAGACGACATGCTGGCCTCGCCACAGAACAGCGAAGTCGTCCACGTGGCTACCGCAAAGCAAGCGGGAAACAGCAGGAGCCGAGAGCAGAGGGCAGCTGGGGGCTTCAGGATATTTTAAGGATGCTGGATTGCTTTCCAGGCTTGAAAGGAAGCCACTGGGGGCATCTGAGCACCGTCTGAAGTCCAGGTGAGATGTGTGTGGCTTGGTCAAGACAGTGATAAGGAAGTGGTTGGCGTAGGAGTGACTGCCTGTTGGACACAGAGCCCACAAAGCTATTGACAGACTGGACACAGAGAATGGGAGAAAGGGAAGTTAAGGCTCTGAGGTGTCTGCCTTGAACAGATGGCCTCCTTTTAGTGACACAGGGAATGGGGATCAGCGCTTGGTTTGGGACACAAAGTTCGAGATGCCTAAGAGGCTAGAGATAGTCAAGTCATCAGATAGCCAAGGCCGGCATTCAGGGAGAAGGCTGAAGTTAGAGACATAAAATTGGGTATCATCACAGATCATGAAAAATCAAACGCTGTATCCTTATAAGAAAATAAGAATAGGTAATTCCAGAACAATTGTTTCCTCTTGGTTTTCCTCACCCAGCTTTGCTGAAATGAAGCGTGGCAGAAAGAATGGTGAACGTGAGCCAGAAGACATGGATTATTCTATCCCGGGCCCTGCCTAAGATCCTCAGGTTTGGTTCTTACCTTCTGTGTTCTGCCCATCTCATCTACACAACAGGTTTGACTAACAATGCCACCGGGACAGACAATGACAAGTGTTGGCAAGGATGGGGAGAAACCAGACCCTCATATGCTGCTGGTGGGAAGACAAAAGGGCACAGTCACTTTAAAGAAGGGTTGGAAAGGTCCTCAAAAATGACCACGTGACCCAGCAATTCCATAGCATATAGCCAAGAGAATTAACTGTCTACACAAAAACCTGTACGTGAATGTTCATAGTAGCATTATTCATATCACCCAAAACACCCTCAATGTCCATCAAAACACAAATAAACACGTCATGGTATATACACACAGTGGAATAACATTCAGCCATACAAAAGAAGTACTAATACATCTATAATTCAGATAAAGCTTTGAAAACATTATGCTAAGTGAAAAAGGCCAGACACAAAAGGCCACATATTGTATGATTACATTTATGAGAAATGTACAGAACAGGCAAATCCACAGAAACGGGAAGTATACTCGTAGTTGCCTGGAGCTGGGGGACTTTGGGGTGTGGGGGGGGTGCTGGAAAGTGACAACTAAGAGGTATGAGGTTTCTTTCTAGGGTGGTGCAGAATGTTCTGGAAAATAGTGATGATGCTCGCACAACTTTGTGATATGCTAAAAACCACTGAACTGCACATTTAGAAGGGTGACTATTATGGTATGTGAGAGACAGCCACTGTCAGACACAGCTTCTCAGATGAAAAGGTGCATCAAGTTGAAATCTTACGTTGCCAGAAGACACAGCAGTGTGACTCTCTGAAGTCAAGGGAGCCTGGCAAATCACTTGTATACAGGGACAGCCGAGATGGCCACCAATGGTCATCTCATTTCCACCTCCACTCTGACTTCTGCTTCCAAACAATTCTAACCCCTGGCTACCCAGTTTAAAGTTATTCAACATAAAGCAATACTGCCAGGCTTTAAAAAGCTCTGGATTAAACACAGTGTCCAGCATGGAATAACAACAGAAATCTGAAAGGAAGGGAGATAAATATAAATGTCCTTTTATAACAGAAAACGAATCTGATATATACCAACACAGTGCTAAACCCTGAGCTTTCCCTTTTCATGTTATTACTGAAATTCTGATTATGCAAAAATAGTTCAACACAAATGTTCTAGTCTATCCTGAGTCTACTACCTACCCATAATTGTGCCCCCAGTGAGCAGATTGTATCATTTTAGTAAAACCCTGATACATGACAATGGAACTAATCACAGTAATCTAAACGTATGTATATGCCAAATATATAAACATCCAAGTGATTATGACAACTTTTTTATATATAGTAACAGTACTGTGGACCCCACATGTAACAGCTTACATACTGTAAACTCTCTAGGATACACTCAATTCCAACGGGATTGATGTTACGTCCTGATAGAAGGGTGACAGAGATTCCACTGGGTCACAGTGTGGAAAAGAGCCCATATCTTATACAAAGAGATATATATATAGAGAGATACACACATATCTTCATATAAGATAGTTTTCCACAGGAAAATGGTCTGAAAACCCAGATGAGTAAAGTTCATGTGATTTGATCAGAAACTAAAAATGTGTTGAGAGAAAATACAAGTCAAATTGTTTATATATATGTATATATATATAAAAATAAAAGAAGTTTGATACATCTTTATCTGCACTTTAATGTCCTTTTTTCAGCGTCATTACATTTCTCTGGTCTGACTTTCCGAGTGTTCCTGCTTAGAGTTTAAAAGAGAAACCCCAAGGCGTGTGCACTTTTAGACACTGTTACTCAAAACTAACGGGTCCTGGGTCTTGATACTGGGCTACCGCTTTCCTAACTCTATCCCCGAGGGGTACAGACTGTAGTTCCTCCATCTCTCTCGGGACCCCTTTCTGTGTCCTGATAGCACCAACGCTTGTTATGGACTGCATGTTTGTGTCCCCCTAACAGGAATATGTTGAAGCACTAACCCCCAACATGATGGTGTGGGGAAATGGGGCCTTTGGAAGGTGATTAGGGTTAGCTGACGTCAGAAGGGTGGAGCCCTCAGGATGGGATTAGTGCCCTATTAAGAAAAGGAAGGGCTGCCAGTAGCTTGACCTTGGACTTCCCACTCTCCAGAACTGTGAGAAATATATTATTAGTGGCAGGAGGCCACAGAAGAGCAGCGTTAACAGCCGATGACAGAGATGGAGCTAAACAGAGCTCCATCTGGCTTCATGCAGCCCTGAATGATGGAAAATCCTAAAAAGCAAAAGGCTGAAATGGTTGGAAGAGGAGACCTCACAAAATGAAAGGAAAATTGAAAATGTTCATCATGAATGGCGATGTAACTTTGAGGATGCAGGGTTTCCCCAGAACCTAGAATGGGAACTCGCACACAGGCAGGCATTTAAAAGTATTTGCTGAACCACGTAATAACCACTAAAATCGTTATATGGGGAAAACCAAGCAAGCAACCAGACCAGAACAAATAACTGCAACAAAATAAGTTGCCACACAGAAAATACAGCATAGAGTAGGTTTATCCTGGAGGTTCAGAGTTCTATTGCTCCATAATTAAAATTCCATACCAATTATACCTTTAAAGTTACTATAAACTACTGTTACTTTTATTACATGATGCAATTTATCAGATGTAGAAAGTGTTGTTATAGCAGATTAAGATCTTATCAAGCACTAAACATAAGACGGTCTGTTTACATAACAGAGAACCTATTTTGTTTCTTCTCTAAAACACTGTCTACATCTTGTTTAATGCTCATTTTTAATTATCTCCATATTGTTGGAGGCAATTCTCATAGAGAACACAGATACATAAATGCCACTCTTCCCTTCTGCTGCCGTGAAAGTTCTTTAACTTCCTCTTTCTACCTTCCCTTGGAATCATGTGGTCCCATCATCAATGACATGAAAACTTAAAAATTTCTCAAAATTTGCCATATTCCCAAGGCACCCTGAACTCCCGAAAAATAGGAAGTCTTTGATTAAAAATCAATCTGTCATAGCCCACATAAAGATTATCAACACATTTTGTTCTTCTCAGTCCCTTGGATGTTTTTTGTAGATAATTAGCTTGATGAAAGGAAACTTGGAACACCCCATGCCTCTCCACCCACTCCACTGTCGACGTATACCACATTCCAAAGTCGCCTGGAGTTGTTAATACAACTACCTGCACCTCTAGATTGCTCAGGCCCATGGTTTTCTCCAACAAAAATGTAACAGATATATAATTATCCCTTATTTTTAAATGCAATTAGCCTTAAAAACTGATATGTAAATTCCCACTTCAATGACCAAAGTTATGAAGTACACAATCTATCTTCCATTGAGTGGTTTATATCGTAACTTTAAAAATAAACCGCAACTCAAAAATTTTCTTCAACAGAAAGGTATTAAAAGCTTATAAAATTTCAGAAGGAATAAAACATGCATGTGGGCAAATAAGGAACAAGTTGTGTCTTTTGAAGTCAGTCAGTCCACAGTGTAAGTGCTGAACTCTATGGCACTTTTTTAGTCCACACGGTGACTACAGAGCTTCTTGTCCTCATAGTCTGAATTCACACAATTAGCTGAAGAGGTAGATTAGAAGACACCTACTATGTACCACGTAGAGTATCAGGGGCTGTGTTCTAAGGCTCACTTTGCCGTGGTTTCTACTCTGTGTTCTCCGGGCTGATAATTGGGAGAGACTGCACAGGACTCAGATGATGTTGCCATTCCATGGTCAACACCATGGGAGCACCGTGTGGTCACGTGTGTGTGCATACATGTAGGATGCTGTAAACGCATAGGGGCACTCAGCTTAGGGTGATGGCTGGGGGCTGGAATGAAAAAACAAGACAGCTGGCTTCCTAGAGAAGGCCCTATCCCTCCTCTATCTCAATGTTCATATCATTTTTAATTCCCAAAGCACGTTTAATAAGTGAGTTTCATTGCTGCCAGAAATGTTTTAATAAAAATGAACCCAACCAGTATACTTTAAAATAATTATGATTTCAAGACTATATATGGGAGTTCCAAATAGTAAAATGGTTTTACATGCAATATTCATACTAAGGTTTTAGCACATTTTAAAATAATAATCCTTAAGAGTGTTCCTATCCCACCTTTTGTAGTTTATATATGATTTACAAATTTCCATGTATAACATGTATAAAAACAGTGCCAAAATGCATATTCTAAGTTTCACTCCAGAATCATTTTTATGGCTGTGTACTGCATAATATTTGATTGATAATAAAAATCCTGTCAAAATTCCTACTGTCCCAGTGCCGTAACTACAACTCTTTTGATGTATTTGGGTAGACGAGTAATCACTTTCTAATAGGATTAACTTCACACCTTGCCTAAGTCGACAGCCATCCTGTATCAATAACTTAATAAGCACTGCCGTTTGAAATACCATTCAATTTCACACACCACATACCTCTACCAGCACAACTTGGCGATGCAATACAGAGCAAACCACCTCAGACACATTCTAAGAATAGAAGCATTTTCCTCTTAAGAATATAGGCCAGAGGCTATCCAAGAAGACTCCACAAAGAGAAGCCAAGCTACAGATGGGAAAAAGGGAAGTCATTTCTCACATGAGGCTGAAAGGTCCACCTCTGAACCCTGACCTGTGCTCACAGCACTTCCCATGCAAGCTCTGGCCCTCTGCCTACTATTACTAGCAGAGATAGTAGACTTATAGTTTTAACATGGCTACCTACCTGGACTTCTAGGGACTGGAGAACCCTTTTTTTTTTTTTTTAACACAAAATGTAATAAAAACTACAAACTAAAATCACTTTGTTTTTGCCACAAACCTAAGCTCCCCAGTAACAAGAAAATTTCAAGCTTTTCACTTTGCTCCTGCTCAGTAATTCAACCTTTATCGCAATTCTTTTTTGCTCTCTACCTTTATAATTTTCAATTAAATTTAAAATTTGATGACCACAGACTACAAGAGCATCCAGATAAAAATAAAAGATTAAATGTTGAGAAACAGCTTTGTCCCCTATCAGCTTAGATATGGTAGTTGAGGATATAAGCGCTCTACAAAGGCAAGGATGAGAAAGACAAGCTGAGAGCCAAAGAGGAAGGCAAGAGCCCCACCATCATGAGGTGGGGAGGAGTAACGAAAGATAAGCAGAAAAGGAAAAACAATCACATGCCATAGAGGCCAACAGAGGAATTTTAAGGAGACAGTCAAAATCGCCCAATATATAGAAGACATGCAATAAACATTTTAATGACATAATAAAAAAAACCACCCAGGCCATAGTGATGCTTCCTCTCTCATCCACCAGGAGGAACAAGGCTATCCATAAATCCCCAGAGGGATCTGGGGCTAAAACTCAAAATGGGAACAGACCCAGGGGTATCATCTTCCCATCAGAGATTGGTCTAAGGAGGCTAAAGAGATCAAGAAACCACCAGATGGCAACACAGAGCCAGAGATGATTCCATTTATTTATCTAGGAATCTACGACACTGGATCACAGAAATGGCCCATGTATCAGCGAAATGTCTACTTTTATGTTTAGTAAAAGATAAGAGAAATAAAATTCAGTCCCCAAAGAAAGGTAAACACAGACTGAAGAAGCTTGTCATTGTGCAGAACACACCTTCAATTAGTAACTGTACCTTTACTGTGTAAATGGCAGAGGAAAGTAATTAACAATTAATAGAAGCTGCCCTCAATTTAAAGCCTCCAAGGGAAGTAATTAAATTTAGTAGAAGCTGTAGCCTCTAAACAAAGATACATCATACAAATACAAAAGGAAACACAGATTTGAATAATAAATGCAAATTAGAAACAAGGCTTGTCTATAGGCTGAAGAGAAACGATCCTAAGTTTATTTTTCCTAAGAAATTCTCTGTTCAAGGGACTAGTTTATGGACCTATTTTCTCCCAGGCAAAGGTTTGATCTGAATCCTGGCTGCTGTTTCTTAAGCACAACCTGGCTTCCAGAGTATTTATGCATGCAGATCAGACAGCTTCCTGCGGTTTGAATTAGCTGTACAAGTACCTTTCATATCAATGCAGATATACTCGATATACACAGTGTCAACATTACTACCAGGAATGGAGATCACAAACACTGCTCTGCTTGTTGGTCATGAAATAAAATTGCCAAGCAGAATTTGTGTAGCTCCACAGGGTAAATTAATGCAGGCAACACGGTTATCAGCAGTCTTTAGCCTGCCTCTCTAAGCTTCTAACGGAAACATTTAGGGAGAGAAAGCGTTACATCTGGCTACAGCTGCACATTACATGGTCCATTGAGACCCAATGCTGATGGCTGAACTGAATAACAAACAGCTGGGTATAAATGTAAAAATCAGGAGATCAATTTTAAACACACGTATTTCATAAATCTCCTGAAATTCTAGCACTGTATGAAAAAGAGCAATTAGCATCATAGAGCAAAAAAGTATCTCAGTGACGACAATTCAAAAATATACCTGGGCACCCTGGGATCACTGTACCTTGGCTGAACTCTCCTGTGTTTCACAAAAGGCAGCGTGAAAACAAACAAAGGTGGTATCCTGGAATCATTTTCTGGCTCTGGTCACGCTTTGGTTGAAAGTCATCAGAAATATCTGAGCTTCCTATTTGAGCTTTCCAGACTGGGGAAAAGTTATTAATTTAACTGAATTGAACAGAAAGGTTTCCCTGATAGTCTCATCTCAGGAGCCACCAACACTGAACCTAGGTATGTTCACAGAGCACTGCAGCGAGCAATTTCTAGCACAAGCAATGTGAGTTAGAAAAAAAAACAAAAACACGTAAGTTAATGAGACAGCACATTCCTAAGTGCCCAGCAAGGTGCTAATACATTACAGACACCGAATAAACTTTTGTTACATTTCAAATAGCTTTTCTTCTTATAAGGGTTTAGGTTAAGAAAATGGGTTGGAGAAAGAGCAGCTAGAAATTTCTTTGCTGGGAGGTTTAAAAGTATTAATAATCATTTTTGCGGAAAGTGTTTGGGTTCATCCCACATAGACTTTTAAAAACTGGCACACATATTTGTATTTAAGAAAGCTAGTGGTAGAGGATCAGACATGAGAAAGGGATTGCATAATTTATCCAAACTGGGACACTTTTCAGAGTAAAGGGGGACACTATTAATGATGACGCTAGAGCGACAGGCATAAGCTGGGGCTATCTCAGCAAAACCAGGTCACATACTCACTGTATCTTGAGTAGCAAGAGCATGAAGAGCTTGACGTCTTATCTGGAATGCCAATGACGTGGTTGCTAGCCCCATCCTCTTTGTTTTCAAACTGATCTGTGTCCACTTGTTCTCAAGATTCTCCAACTAGTGCAAATTAAAGCGCTCTTCTAACAGGAAGTTCAGGATGGACTAGATAAAAATACAGATTTCCACTGCTTGCACAAATCATTCTGTAGATCGTACCAGACCCAATCTGACCTAATGGAGTAGGGCTACTACCTACCACCACTATAGCTTTTTCAGATGGGGAAGGAACTGTAACATTACCAGTCTGGATAAATGTTAGATTTTCCCCCCATCGCAAGCTAATTGCATTCAATGCAAAAGGCCAAGATCACCAAAGTACTAATGTATATGCACGTTTCCACCAAAAGACTGTTTCTTCCTGTGTGCTTAGTAATAAAGAACTCATGAAACATTTTTAAGGAATCTAGGAGAGAGATAAATGTAGCAAAAAAATAGAAAGACAGAAAGAAAGTAAGAGGAAAAGATGAGGCAGTGTTATACTATTTACTTAATCTGATCTACAGGGTGAAGAATGAAGGTCTTCAGAAAGTTGGAACAGTGAAATTCTTGTGACCCAACAAGAAGGTCCTTTTTAAATCCAACATACCTTCAAACAACACAAAAGTAAAGATCCTTTATTTTAAACTAGTGACTATTTCCCTGAAGAACAAATAAAGTCAACAGGACAGACAAAAACTCAGAAGTAACCAAATATGTAACCCTTGTCATTGCACTTTATAAAATTTTGTAATACCTAGAACAGCCAGCAACCATCCAGCACATTATATGGGACTCTGAGACTGAATATTTGTGTTAAGAATGATGCTGAAGATAAACTCTGACTCTTATTCACTGGCAGACATTTTAGATGAACGGGGAAAAAAAACATAAGAACAGACTTTAGTACAGAAAATGCTTAGGTTGTTTCCGCATGACGACACCACAACTGATCAGTTCGGCCAAATAATAGGGTAGTGGTGACTCAAATCCTAAATTCCTCAATTGTCCAACTTAATTTTAACTTGTTTGACTGCAGTACAAACTGTACAGCTGTGACATTCTCTGACTTACACTGTATTTACACTACCTCAGAGGGATCGATTTGCTGCTGCAGAGGCCCACAAGAAACCCTGAGAATTAGATAACTTTAAAAGCTAATTTACTTTGGTTCTAGGCTAATTACATTTCTTAAAGTTAGTTTTGCTGATTGGCTAAGAATCCAAGCTATCAAAAGCCCAGGCACTTAGAGGCATAAACACATAACCTGTCAAAAAATAAGTGCCTGAACATGAGAGAATATTTGTAATTCACAGAAACAACTCGTGAAATACACAAATCGAATTGCCCTCATTTGTACCTTACAATCGGGCAATTATTTTATAGGACGGAGACTGTCTATGTCTCAGAATTTTCACTATAAGGGCATTGCCTCAAAAGCTGCAACAATTCATTTAACTAGAAAAATGAAAAAAAAAAAAAAAGTCTTCTTGGTGTCTTGTACTACATTGGAAGGTTCTTTACTAAAATCCCAAAGTTATCTTATTTCTGCCCCACGAATGCTAAAAATAATGAATTGGCAACCTTCACATATTACAGTGTTAAATGATCTGTCCGAACCCAACATACATCTGAATTTATTATTTATTTTAGAAAAGGTGACAACACACATTAGGGAACATCCAACTCACTAGGTAGACGTTAACTGTTCACAGTTATGACCTAATAAACATTTCTTTGATAACATGTTTGTCCTACCTGTCAGACACAAGAGAATCAGGAACAGTCTACGGGTTTCCTGAGCAAACTTAGTCAACTATTTGTTCTGCTTCTATTTTGGATAAAAGAATCAGAGAAATTTTTCTCTAGGTTTTCAAAGAGCTTGGACTCTGCTATGGCCTGGAAGGTGACTTCCAACATTATGTAACACCACACAGATTACAAATCTGGTATGTTAAAGAAACAAAAAAAAACCCCAATGATGTTATCATCACTTCTTCCTCCTCTCAGTTTTCCATCCAAAACCAAGGAACATCTATGACATTAAATAGCTCCCCCTGGATTTTACAATGTTACTCAACAATGAGCAAAACACTAAGCTATCCACATGCTACTTCTTTTTAAAAATGCCAAATGGTTCCAAAATTACAGATGGAGTCTTAATCACGTGTCTAGAAGAGTGAAACTGGCCAGGGTGGTTTTCTGGTACCATGCCGGGTTCTAAGGGCAACGAAGCAGTCCCCACCTCCACCGGAGAAGCACATGTTTTTTACTGAGCACAAGGTAGGGGTTGGGGGATGTGAAGATGACATCACGTCACAGGGATGCAGTCGCAACCTGCCCCAGGAAGCAGCAGCATGTGTCCCTCAACCAACTCTCTCGACCTTGCCCATCGCACTTGGCTCTAAACCAAACTGTGGTTTCTTGCCTTACATCCTGGAAATGGAGGACTGGTGGGAGGAGGCGCCAATGTGATCCAGTCGACAATGGAGTCAACAAAGCGCTAACAGTAATAGCATTTCCCTCCCGTTACGTGATCGCTGGGAACCCAGCGTTTTGACAAAATGTTCAAACATCGGGCGAATGGAGTTGGTATCATGCAGTTGAGAGCCATGGTATTGGGCCTTATAGTCTGACTTCTGAAAGCCTTATAATGAGGGTGGAGTGGATATACATTCCATTCTTTGGCTGTATTTTTGTTCAACAAAGCCTGCAATTTTCAGTCACTTGAAAATGTAATTATAGATAATGTTTGCATCAGTAGCAAGAATACAATAAGCACACAGGGCATGAAAACTCCACTCAAATCACATCCTCTTAGGTTATGCCTGCCAAGAGTAAAGGCATTTCGACAAGCTAATATTCGGTATGGAATGGCTTGTGGGTTAGACCAACCCAGGCACGAATTCTACTCTAACTTTACCATTATCCCTTCCTTCACGCTGGGTATTCTGCACACGAGACAGAAATTTACGACTTGCTCAAAGCTCAGAATCCTATCCAATGTTTACGCACTTGAACACAAAGCTGTGGAGAGGCTGAAAGTGTAGGGCACTTGAAAGGGACCTGGTACTACATGGGAGTTGGTCACAACTGTGAAGTATCTAAAATCCATCAACATCTTGCTTGGAGACTCACTTATTCTATCACCTACTTACGTGGCCCCTTACGAAGAAGGGGGTAAAAATGGATATAAGTGTAGAAAGGATACAGCATAAAGTCACCAAACCAGAGGGACAAGGGGACCAAACACCACCTGAGAGCCATTTTTCTAATTCATAAGAAGGCATAGTAAGGGCTGCAAAAGACCATGAGAAAGGCCAAGTGTTCATCTAAATCAGAGACAAAAATTTAAAAATTGGAAGTAAATGGGAGAAAATGCCAGGTATCTAATGAAATCCTCAAAAGAAACATCTTCATAAAATATACCATTATCATCAATGAAGAATAAGTATCCACCTCGACATTCAATGTTAATGGCTTCCTCATCTCAGTAGCAAGTAAGACTCCGCCTCAGGCATTTAGAGATCTTGGGGCCCCTTTCCACTGAGTCATCTCTTACAACACTCTTGCCTTCTAGACTCAGATATTGGTCTGGCTGTGAAATAACACCAACAAAGAGCAACTGACACGAAAGAGCACATAAAAAGCAGAAGATTGTTGGGTCACAGCTCAAAACCTCCATTTCACACTCAAAGCCTACATACTCAGCTGCCAAGCTGCCAACCTATCTAACTTTTCAACCTGTTTATATCTAAGAATCCCTCAAAAGACTTACAAGCAACCACCAGGGCCAAACTTCTAGGCAAAGCAACAGAAAGACCTCAAGCTTTGGAAATGACACAGGCCAACATATGCTCGGGTTTTCGGCACCACCACTTTACAGAACACCCCAGCATCTTCACTTGTAAAATGGCAATGACACAAACTACCCTGCAAAATTTTTCTAAAGATTACTGATAACATATAAAGTCCTTAGCCTGATGGCCAGCTCCTGGTATATCCTAAATCAAGAACTAATATCGTACAATATGGCAGAAAATGTAACCACAGGAAGGCAGCGTCCCTTAAAATAATCAGAATTAAAAGAAACACACCACCAAAAAGCAGCATATGGTTGTCAAGGAATTAGTTTGGTTTACACTAGAAAATATTTCTTGGCTTCTGAATCTGCACTATTATTATATTGAACAGAGAACTAGAAATAAATTTAGATCAAAAGTTGCATATCCTTAGGAGACCTTTAAAACAAGACAGAAGCAAGATAAAGGCACGGCCATCACATGGCTTCTTTGGCTAACAAAAGTCCAATTTGGGTCACTTTTTACAATACCTGGCCATAAACTGTTGGCCCAACCAAAGTCGGCCTATAAAGTTAATTTGACACCAATACAATAAAATGTGCTGATTACAAAGTACCAATTAGTTTGTATATAAACATTTGTAGTATGTCTGGCCCCATCCTCCGAAGATTTTGCCAGCTTTCGGACACAGACCTAGTTTTCCTTTCACAACTCTCTTGGAAACAGCAGTAATCTCTGATATTGCCAAAGTCACCGCCCCACTCCCCACCAATGACCCCTGGTTCACCCCAATGCCAAGTGCCCTGTTATGTGAGGCAAGACATTCTGCATCCTGGAGGTCACGTTCACAGCCTGGAGAATGCCTGCACAGTCAGTATCACACTCTCAGCCACAGCAGATGCCCTGTATTCCCCTGGCCAGCCACGGAGGATACTCCTCAACCAATGGATCCACACTGCATCTGGTCGTGTCTGATCTAAGACAATCAAGTGACTTACAACATTAGGAGCAAATTCTCAAACTATAGGGCAGCTCTGACCTCTTAGGACTCCAAGGATGCCATAAGCTATGTGAGGAGAAAGAAGTGCTTGTTTATTAACCACAAAAACAGAATAACTAGGATGCACCCTGCAGCTGGGCACACCACACACACTATACCCCTTGTCTTAACCCTATGCACCTTGTAAGACAAAAATCTGATTCCTTGTCCAGGAAGTTTCTACCTATGGAGATGCACCTATGCTCTACGGGTGTCCTGAGCACCTGAGAGGCCATTAGTCAGGCTATAAGGTCTACAATGCACCACCCTCCCAATACTCCTGCCATCAAAAGTGCTTCCTTAATGGCCAGTTTCCTCTAGGGTTAGGACTCCCATTATGTCAGAACTAGCCTTCATATTGTGCAGCTGGTCCTCTTCCCATAAGAAAATCAGGATCTACTTCATGGGGCACACAGATGAGCTTTTCAGAATGCATAGGTGGAGATACTAGATGGAGATACTGCCTTTGCTTCAATTCATCCCAGGATGGAAGGTCTGACCACAAGTTCACAGTTGGAACATGAACCATATTTTATTTCTCAATCATGCACGAAGGAGAGAAAAAAAAAACTAGCCTTTATGAAAGTGTTCTGGGGACTGAGTATTTTCTGAAAGTTCACATGGGAGCAACACTGCTTTATGGGTCTTTGCCTGGGTAGAAGGCACGAATGTTCTGAGGAAGAAAACATTAACTGTTCAGTTGTAACAAGTTCCACTCTATTCAATTCTCCCAGGACACATAGGTGAATTTGTGGTCAGTTTTAAGTACCAGGAAGCTATAAAATATTTAGGTTGTCATTTCTTTCCCAACATTAGTCTGACAATAATAGACTGTGGGACAGGTAAGAAGCATATTTTATTATCCTGATTTTCTAGATGAGGAATCTTGACAAGTCAACTGAGACCTCAAGTAGGCATGGAACAGACCAGAAGACAAGCCAGGAATTCTCATGAGAAGCCTGCTTAGTAAAGGACGCCTGGCCTTGCAGAAGACCCTTCCACCCTGTCACTTGGAGAGATCCTAAAGCAACGTCCCCAGTGATTTCCATTCCATGACACATAGAGCAAGGATCCCTGACAATCAAGAACAATCCAAGAGTAAGTTCTATCTATTAAAAATTAAGACACATGCATAGCCAATGGAATTAAAATGGTCTCTGTATTAAGAAAAATGGTTCCCTAAACTCTTCCTAAAAGGTAAATTCTGTGGCCAGTGCTGAGTCAGGGCAAAGAAACAACTTGCCTCTTAGTTTCTCCTCCAACACAGCTGTTTGTGTAAAGGGCCTCTAAGATACTACAAGTAAAATCCCCTCCCAAAGGGCCCTAGGAATACAGAAGAGGAAGACCACCACCCATCAGATGTTGGTAGCAACTTTTAGACACCTAAGTGTAAAAATGAACAAAAAGGATAAACAAGGAGTCAGGAAAATATGGGTTTGTTATGGAAAAGAAAGAAGAATCGTGACAGGAAGCCTTATGATGCAACATTAGGACAGATTGAATATTTAGGAACTGCTTTGAGATGGAGCTGCCAGCAGCATCAGACAACACTCGGACTTCTCAAAGGACTCGTGCATGTTCTCTCTAAATCCTAACACAAGACAAGATGGCTGAGTGGACAATGAGAGTCATGAGGAAAGATGTTACCAGCATGGACTGAAGTGAATCACTGCAGTTGGAGGCCTCCTGGTGACAATTTTGAGAAAGCAAACACAGCTGCAGCACAGCCAAATATAGCTGGCCAAGACAATGACATCCATAAAGTTAATCATTCTGAAATATGCTCCCCTTATGCTCAACCCAAAAACTCAACACCCCTTCTGTAATGCAGGAAGTCAAAATACAGTTTTATGCACAGAAACGTGCAGCTGCTCTGCTGGAATGTGCAGTAAGTGATGATCTAGGTGCTTTGATAATGCTGTTCTCTCTCAAGGCTCCAATGCTGAGAGCCACGCCATGGACAGAGACGGCCCCTTCTCTTGAAACTTAGGAAACCGCTCAGGGAAAAGGATAATAAAATGGGCTTTAGAGGAGATGTTTTAAAAAGCTATAAATCAGGAAAACATAAAAGTAAAAGAAAACTTCAGAAAAAGCTGTACTGTCGGTGACCTTGTTGAATCTAGACAGGGATACACAGAAAGAACCAGGAGTGAAGAGTAAAACAAGTAAGTACAACTAACTACATCCACACTAGCCCTCTACCAAATGCTTTCCCTTTCTGCTTTTTCATACCATCTTTCCCTTCTATTATTCCCCAAAGATTTTTTCAAGGACAAAATGAAGCGTCAGATTTCAACTTGTACATGTTTCACTTTCTGGGCACTCAATGCCTTCCTCTTAGTTCCAAAGAGAAAACGAGAGAGAGAGAGAGAGAGAGAGAGAGAGAGAGAGAGGGAGAGAGAGTGTGTGTGTGTGTGTGTGTGTGTAAGTTGGTTTATACCAATTTACCCCATTTAGCCTTATAAATATCCTCTGAACAACTCACCTTTTTAAGATTGTCAGTTTACTTGGGCTGGACTCCCATTAGACAATCAAAATTTCAAGGACTCCTTTCAACAGCAACAGGGGGCCATGGGACAAGGACACCAATCACATACAACGGTGGCAGCAAAGCAGCACGAGGTAAGGAATTCGGTCTGGCTGGCACCAGACGCATCCACACAACAAGGAAACATCCATTTTAGGACCCTGATTTTTCTGTGAAGAATCTTTCTTTATTTCCCTACTCTTACTCTAAAAGACCTTCAGAGTAGCAACATCTCAACTGCAACTGAGAAACAGAGAGGTCCCCAAATCCAAGGATTCTGCTGCAGGGAGAGATGAGACCACTAAACTGGGAAGGGTCTCAGCTTTCAACCCAGCAAGACATGGCAAGATGACCAGAGTGGATTATTTTTCGCCTTTAACAGAAGTGAACATGAGGCTTTCAGCCAAAGACTCAAAACACAGTCCTGAGACCTTTCTCTAGCAGTATCCCTACTTCGCAGTACAACTTCGGTCAAACGTGAAACCTTCCTGAACCTCAAATTTTTTAGTTATGATGGTAGTAATATGTAGAGACGTGTTACGTTGTGCAACAATTTCATAACTTCTAAAACCATACGCCATTTAACAGCAGATATTTGGAGAAAGTGAAGAATTACGCTCAATGTAAGTTTCAATAAATACATATTTATATTCACACATATACATACATACATACACACACATATCTTATGCCTACTGACCACAGCCAGGTAAACTAAAAAATATTTTGCTCTTTTAGCCTGAAAGACCAACTGATTTTCTTTGTGGCAAATAAATGAGGTTCAACTTTCCTGCTACAGAGGAAGACTATGAGAAATGAAGACATAACTCACAGAAAAGGATATAGAATACCACCTGAAAATGTAGTGAGTTTAATCTAACCTATGAACTTTCATTAGAAAAAGCATGGAAATCAAGCCTCTTAGCAAAAACAATCATAGAATTTGAGACTTACTATGTCAGGTGAAGTACTCAGAAGTATACTGCCATGGCACTAAAAATTTTAAGCTGTCCAAAAGTGATGTCAAAATGTCAAATAAATCAGCTAAAGTTAATTGCATTCTCTCTGGGTAGTGAGTCACCACCTTCATCTGTGAAAGTAGGAAATATTCAGTCTTATTTGAGCTTGTAAATGTCAGACAAAGCAGCTGTTGGGCCGGGGGAGCTTGATTTCCACGGTTATGACAGCCAGCCATACCCAGTCTCACTGAGCAGACAAACCTCTTGGACTTCTTCAATGATCAAGACTTAAAATCGAAACACTAAATGCATACCACTTTTAAAGCACTATTACTGTGAAAGGAAGCCTGGTCAATTGGTCATCCATCTGGGTGACTCTTCCCTGCTGCTGACCTAAATGAAGCATAGATTATTTAAACCTAGACCTGTTCAGAATAGATTTATTTAAAATATGACCTCAAGTGAAAGGCCACATAAGCCTGGTAGGAAACTATAAAATAAGAAACTGAAATATTTTAGTCTAAATATAGCCTAAGATTTATTTACATAAATCTTTAGGTGAAAAAAAAAATAGGTCTAATAATTTGCTGGTAAGTTGGCTCTGAGGCATTCATTCAAATGGAGTAATTAAAATTTAACCAAAACCTGAATTTGCACTCATATGTCATTTTGAAAGCCGTATGATTACATATTTATTAGCATTACATTTTAAATTATCAACAGATTTTTAAAACATCCCTCTCAGTATCTGAACATAATATACAATCTGCAGTTCATAAAAGAGACCGTTCATAAAACTCCGTGTTGGCACTTCGAAAGAGTAAATCTCAAACATGCTCACCAGGCATTTCAACCACATAACTGGAATTGTATTTCTATAAAAATAGTTCCAGTAATCACTTTCTGTCATGGAGTTAGAACAAATGAGGAAAGCGAAGCTGTTCGAAATCTCCCTAAGTGTTTTCCCCCCTTTCTTTGAAAAGCCCTTTAGGAAGAGCATAAAGCTCACACTAAATGAAAAAGACACTCCCAGGAGGAGAAGGAAGTTTCCATCTCTTCCCATCTAGAGTGAGTGCATGAGGATACTGGATGGTGCAATTAAACAGTGATGGTGCTGAAGAGGAATAATTATTTTACAATTACCTGAGAGCATCACATTTACTGCTCTAATTAGTTTTTGTTTCCCACATAGGGTTTTCCCAGGAACGTGCAGCTCCATTTCTCTTACGTTTACCCAGAGCTTTTTCTTAAGGAAAAATAAAAATACATTTTCTGCACGGCTACACAAGTAGCACGCCACTGATGCTGGGTTCATTATATTCCTCGGTACCCTCCTCCTTGATAGAGGAAACAAACAGGACGGCATGAGAACCTGTAGGTGCCAATGAACTGGAAATCATTAGCGGTTTCCAAACCCTCCCTTCTGCAGTTTTGTAAAAACAAATATTACACTGAGAAATACCCAACTCTTTGTAGGTTAGGCATTTCCTAATCCAAAACCAAAAAGCAACAATGTGACCCTCCCCTGGAAAAACAAAACCATCCAACAGTAGTACTATGAAGTAGAGATTCAGTACTGAACATAAACAACATCCATGACTTGTCAATTTTGCTCCTTGAAACTTTGAAAATATAACATTTTCCATCCAGATGCAAATAAGATAAAGGGTGCTTACAGTATTGGTTAACATTTGTGAAAGTCTGTTTCAGTTTTGTTGTTTTTAAAAATAAATTCCACAATGACATCAGATTTCCATTATATTGTGTCTCCTGAGTCTACACATAAAGTCTCCACAGTGAACACTATCCTGAATTTCTGCACAATAGCTGTATCATATAATCATGTGCTGGTTGTATTCGACTCAAGTGTACCAGATCATTTTGCATGCCAAAACGTTACCTGTCTTTTTATGAGAACTGAGTGAGTGTTTCATTTGTAAGAAACAAAAACAAGGGGTAAAGAGAAATGAAAAGTTTGGGATTTATGTTAAAAAAAAAATAAAAAAGGAAGGAGATTGCAGTCTTTTATCACAGGCCAAATACAGTGTTATTATAGCTGTTAGGGGGAGGGAAAAAAACAACACTGTGAGGTGGAAAACATCCTAAATGATCCCATGAAATCTTAATTACTAGGTTCGTGTCTGAAAATCCTATCTACTTTTTATCTTGTCTTTCAAGGGTCTTGTTTCCCCAGTTTACTACATCTCATCACCAATAATCTCAATCCAGTAAATTACAATTAAATAGCAAGATTTAACAATTAAAATACTGCCTCTGCCCAGATCAAAGATAACATTAGTGCTCTAAAAAGCTACTGTGGGATGAATTCTTGGCTTCAGAAAGTAGCTGATACTAAAATACATACTATTAACTGAGAAATACCACCTGAAAATGTATTTTTAAATTTTTCCTTAAAGAACCATATGCAAAGCCCATCCTTTAGAGTTTTCTCTTTAATTTCCTTTCATAACCATCATGGAACCAGGTAATAAATGTCAGTTATCTCAGTATTTAATTATTTATATTAATAACTGCATTTTCCAAATATACTTTAAATGCCTATGAGGGGGAGAAAAGGGGTCGACTGCTTTTGATTCTCATCTTGCTGCTACCTCATAAACCAAAACATTTTAATTAAAATATATTAAGTTAATGAATATATGGAATAACTGAATTTGAATCAAATCTGAGTATAAAATGATGCTTCACATACATTAATCCTAAATAGCTGATATGTTATTTATTTCTTACAATGCTCGATCATTCCCATGTGACACAATTTTGGTTTTCTGATGAAAATCTATGTCATATACTTTAATTCACAGTTCTCTCTTCTCTCTCCCTCAACATGTACCACTGCACATGTGCACACACTTGAAAACCACAGCTTTACCATTTGCTGCCTATGGGTGTGGGCAAGCAGGTAACCTCTTTAATCATCATCCATAAAATAGGGACAATACCATCAGGATCAGAGATGATATCAATAAAATATTCTAGCACATAGTAGGTATTCAACTAAAGACTCTTATTTTGTCATTTGGGGGAAGCAGTACTTACTGTACCTCCCTAAAACACTGCCCCTATAATTGTTTCTTAATCTATAAAATGAGGCCTGATGATATGGTCTTCAAAGCCCCTTTCAACTTTCACAGTGATGGCCTTAGGATCTCCTTTGAGTTTAATGACACACCGGTATTTTGCCAGTTATTTTAACTTGGGAGGACTTACTCTCAACAAAAAGTCTAACTCATCAAGCTGACGAATTTACAGTCTGGATAGCTTTCCTCCTTTTCAGTAAGGTTAACAACCAAAGGTGAAAAAAATACTAAGATTTCATTTTAATTTACTGGTAGCCTCCTCTCAATATCTTATTTTAATATCAAAAACCTGAACCAATACTTTTAAAGCTGCATTTATAAATTTTTCTACTCATAACCTTTTACTTCAAAGACATTATTTCTCGGTTTTGTTTAAAAATACAAAAACATTTAGAAACCCATTTATGTACATCATTAAAAGGTGAAACAAAGAAACACTCATCCCCACCCCATGGAAAACCAGCTGCCCCAGTTTAATAGAATTAAAAAATCAGTTCCTATTTTCATTATGCTTTGTTGCAAATGGTATTCTATAACAGCACAAAGGCAACGAAACTTTAATAGTCAACATTATTTAAAATGTCCATTTCCATTACATTCTGATACTGAATGTTTAAAACCCCAAAACCTTGAAGCGTATGTTGGAGCAATTCTATACCACTACAGAGCCTTAAATGAGCTGGGCTCTTTAAACCCTGGATGGCTTGTGGGGCCATCGAGCGTAATAATTCATCTCAAAAGCTATTTGTTCATCTGCCTTGAGGACTCAAACATATTACATCTTGCAAACTTATCTAATATATTCTTGTGGGAAAACGCCATAGAAAATGTTCTGCTGCTTTAGAAAAATCAACACCAGAAAAGCCCCCATGCTTTATTTAAGTTCCTTTCAGGAATTTGCCAATATCTAGCAGTCCGCAATTTAGTCCAAATGGCAATATACCACACATGACAATCAGTCCCGGAAACAATAAATCTGCACAGCTATCTTCTCAAGTCTATGAATATGGCAATAAAAGATGCTGCCCAGGTGGGCTTCAGACATTTTCAACTTGGTATATTCCCTCCCACACACCTCTATCACTCGAATACAGTCTCTAAGAGGAGTTAATTACAACCTATTTTAGAAAACATGCTAGTGTTTTCGGGGCTGTGGGGACACACAACAGTTATCTTAGAAACAAATAAAATTATCATCTACAAATCCCCTTTTTTCCTTTAGTTCAATTAAGCAATAGTTGACAAATGCTGAAAACAATTTGGGTTTGATTCCTAAGGGAAATAACTAACATTTGCAAGAGAAATGAGGTAGAAGTCACAGAAGGATTTGTACAGGAGACTCCCTGGGTAAGATACCAAGGTTCTGTTCAGAGCCAATAGTCTGAATAAGCCACATTCATTCACCAAATGAAATGGACAAATTAAATTTTCATAATTCATAATTTAATTGACAAGAGACTGCATCTTTCAGAGGCCATTACCACTTTAAATTCATAGAGCATTCATTAGCTAGATATATTATGGTCACTTAAGTAGCAGGTGACCATAAATTCAAAATCATGATCAAGCTAATTCTTTGCTTCAGCCCAGACACTCGAGCCTATAGAGGAGAAAACACACAAAACTTCCAAACCAGCTCATACACAAACATTACGTTTCTATATAGAGATCTATTTTAAGGGGGGCCAGGACAGAGATCTCCTAAAACAAATATGGAAATGTTACTAATCAAGATTAATTCCTCCGACAAAACTACCAAAAGGAATTCAATATTAATTTATGTTATCTGATTATCTCAGTTGAGACAATGGAACCTCAATGCATATTAGCAAGTTAACATTCTGCATATCGACTGAAAAGACAACTCACATGTAACAGATTCTATCATTCCCCTCCCCCACTTTTTTTTTTTTTGGTCCTTAGCAACTCAAATAATTGGCCACTGCGGAGTTTCTCAAAAATCTCTCAACTCTTAACACTTTAACATAGTAGAAAAAGAATCAAGCATGGTAGGGGGGAACTTAGGTGCTATGGAAATGGATCATAAAGCTTGCAATGGCCTGAACATTGCAGGATATACCCTACGGTGCAAGAGAATGGATGTGAAGTCGTACCTCGGATAGAACAGGAAACATCCTATATGTACTCTTATGCTATGTGTTCTTTTTTTTTTTTCCACTGGATTAACTGCAGCCTAGATGCACTGTGAAATTTCTCGCCTGATCAGAGAGAATCTTACATACGCCCTGTCTAAAAAAGGACACAGACCTTTCGGTCCCACTCTCACAATCCTTTTTCTCTCTCTAGGTTTCCTTTTCATAACATGCCTGAAATCCAAGCAGATCCTTGAATCGACAGCCCCTGAGCTAGTTAAGAGAAACTTTCCTATCAAGACTAACCAGCCAGATAAAAATTAGACATGCTTTCCTTTCCTCAGGAATCCCAGCTCTCTACTTCTTCCAATAAACGCTCTACCCTAGTTTGACGACATGTGAAACAAGCAGAACCGCATTAATTATTAAATTACAGGCTGCACATCAGACAAACCATCGTGATTACGTAAAAATTACCTCTAATTTCTGCAACAGAGTACACCTGGCTAGTTTAACGCTTTCTAATTATTCCTTTGCTTTTTACCACACACCCCCCCCACCCTCGCACCTCTTCTTCTCTCCTTCCCTTCTCCCACTTTGAGAAAGGAATCTTTGCAAATGGAAAGTCAGACGAGCGGGGAAATTCGGTAAGAACAGATCTGCAAACGGGCCACGGAGGGCTCCATCAGCTCGGCACTGCAAATGCCACGAGCGTGCACACTCGCACGCGCGCACCCCGCCCCGGACCCCGCGCCCCGCTCGCCGGTCCCCGCCCGGTGCCCGGGACGCCGCGCCCCGCTCGCCGGTCCTCACCCTGACCCTGGGAGACCCTACCCGGTGCCCGGGACGCCGCTCGCCGGTCCTCTCACCCTGACCCTCGGAGACCCCGCCCGGTGCCCGGGACGCCGCTCGCCGGTCCTCTCACCCTGACCCTCGGAGACCCCGCCCGGTGCCCGGGACGCCGCGCCCCGCTCGCCACACCGGGACCCGGGGACGCCGCGCCCCGCTCGCCGGTCCTCACCCTGACCTCGGACCCCGCTCGCGGGTCCCCGCACTGCTCCGCGCTGCGCCTCCCGACACTCTCCCTCGTCCCCGCGTCCCGCGCCGCCCTCCGCAAGCCCCGGGAGGCGGCGGGCTCCGGAGCGGCCAAGTCGCGCCCGGGCGCAGCGCGGCGCCTGCCGGCTCTGAGGGGAGCTCGGCCGCGCGGCCCTCGGGCGCGGCGCGGCGCGGCGGGCCGCCGGCTCCACTCACATTCTGTCAGGAACGAGCAGGCGGCCCTCGACCATCATGTCCGGGAGGAAATCCAGCTTGAAGGCAGAAGTCATGTTCTCGGGCGCACGCGGCGGCGGCGGCGGCGCTCGGGCGGGGGGCGGCTCTGCGCGCGTCCGAGCGGCCGCGGGCGGCGCGAGACGGGCAGGGACAGGTGCGCGCGGCCTCCCCCGGCGGCCGCCGAGCCGGCACTTGTCACATTCTCCCCCTCGCGCTCTCCGCCAATCCCCTCCGAAATCCAGCGCCGAGGCGGCCGGCTGCCCAGCGCCAGGTGCGGCGGGCGGGCGGGGCGGAGCTCCCCGGGCGCCCGCCGCCGCCGCCGCTTAACCCCTGCGGGCCCGCCCCGGTCCCCGCCCCGGCCCGGCCCGCGGCGCGCGGAGGGACCCGGGCAGGCGGAGCGCGGCGTGCCCCAACGCTGCCAGACTTCCCGGGCCCCCGCGAGCCTCCCGCCGCGCACGCCGGCTCTGCCCCGCTCCTCTCGGCCCCCCGTGCCCACAGCACCTGGCGCGAGGCCGCGGCGGCCACTTGTCGTGGGGTTAGTGCCACCCACTGTCGTGCCGGAGCCGGATCCGCTTCCACGCCGGATCCTCGCTCCCAGACCCGAGCCGCAGGAGACCGAGTCTCCACGAGGTTTTGTCTCAACGTTCCTGGGCGTGATACGCCAGCCAGGACTAACGATCACAGAAATGGTAATCCGTGGTTCAGGCAAAGTAAATGCCGGGCTGTATGGCCCAAATGGCATTGAGGGACTTATCCCAGTTACTGGTATGTAATTCGGGATGATGTCGATTTACAACGTAAAATATGCCATGAAGTCCTGCACGCCTGTGGCTACGCTGTGAAAAGTTCACTTTAACCCAGATAACCAAACAGCCAAACGACAAGGAGAACAATAAATCAGAATGTCACCTTACGCACTAAGACGAGGAATCCGTGCCTGCCCAACTGTACTTCCCTTTGGTGTCATCTTGAAAACACTAACAAGTGTAAGAGACTGAAAATAAGAAACAGTCATACATCATGTTGTCTTTTAAACTGATAAATCACGAACCTGCCATTTCCTAGTATTTAACACAACGATCAAAAAAACCAACAGAGTGACTTCATGAGTATTAGGCCACGAAGCTTAAATACCCATTTAAGACTTGTGACTGATTCACTAATAGGAATTGAGAAAAAAAAAGGCAGAATGCTTATTACACCTGAACAGAAAAACAGGTGAGTTTAATTTCTCCAGGTGATTTGTGTACATTCCTGGAAAATAAGTAGTGTGTAAGGTGATATTCTGATTTATTTTTCTCTTTGTCGTTTGGCTGTTTGGTCATTTGGGTTAAAGTGACCTTTTCACAATGTAGTCACAAGTGTGTAGGACTTCATGGCATATTTTACGCTCTAAATCAACATCATCGCAAATTACATACCAGAAGTGCATTCCCTCTTATGGTAATCAACACTTTATTGTATTTTGTAATAGCATATCTTAAACTTGAAGGTAATGTATGTATAAATTTAAGTGTGTATGTATACGCATATATATGCCTATATATACACACACACTTACTATGATTTTGTCTGAAAAATCTGATTTCCACTCTAGATTGTTAAAAAAAAAAAAAATCAGGTCATTGTGTTGGGAAGCTAGTCTTACTTCTCACAAATTAAGGCCTGGCTGAGGATACAGCCAACACTAGCCAGAAGGTTAAACCACCAAGTCACCAGTAGTTAAATGTATCAGACACAATATGGAGAAAAGATTGTTTTCATATTTTTCTCACCAATTTCTTGTGTGATAATGAGAGCTGACTATCTTTAGAGGTTATGAAGGGAAACAGATCTTTACATATTAACTCTAAATTCACATATCAATTTTAAATCCAGGCTTGCTAGATTGAGCAGTATGGAACAACAGGCCTGGAATATTCAATTAAGCCCACACATACTTAATTGACTTGGTTTCCTTTTTCAGCTGAACAATATATCTGGCTTTTGACCTTCTAATTCCAAGATAGTTAGATGTAGGGCTAAACTAACCTTCATTTTAAAAATATTGCCTTTCTTGAGAAGCTAGGTTTAGGCTCATAAGGAATTGAGAAAGAGCTGCAATAAAATGAATTCTTATGCCCCCAAAAGCCCAACCTTGTCCCAATACTACTCAGCTACATTTCTTCCCAACCCCAGCTACTGCTGGCTGCCTTTCAAATTAGAAGATCTTAGTTGGTCTTTCAATTATCTTAATAAAGTAATTAGCTGGATAAATGAAGACAAGCCTGATAGTTCCTGGTTTTCCCTATATTATTTACATAAATCCCTAATGTCTACAGTCAGCTGACTATGTAACAAATTTAAGAAAGAACACACAGAACCGGTCTCCAAAGCAGAAGCAAAACACAACTGCATTAATCAAAAAGAAAAATATTTTCAAATAAGCTATGCACTAAAGCTCCATATATATCTACATTCTATAAGGTAGAAAATGCTTCATTAACACGTATACTGCTGAAATATTTATTTTCTCCTTAATTGCATGTGAATTAGAAGAAGCTATAGGGAAGCCCTCTTAAGGACTTAAGCCTTCTCAGCAGTTTGTTAAATTCTAGCCTCAAATCCCTTGAGGCAATAGTGGATTCAAAGCAGCTTTTAATCATACTATAAGGAGGGTGAAGTAGTATGTAAGTAGGTCATGGAGAGAGAATTACAAGTGCATAGGTTATTGCCTTATTTAACAACTACTGTGTAACATAGTTTTCAAAGCACATTTGCTTTTGCCATTTCAACTTAGAAGCAAAACCAGGGTCAAATATAAAAGAAAACTCACTCTACATGGGATACAGTGATGTGAACCAAGAAAAGCTTATGGAGCGTAGCTGAATTTAAATACTTTGGCTGCCAAATAACATAAATAATGTGATTGCATAGGCACTTGATAGAGGTGCCAGAGGGAAACAAAATACTCACATACACGCACACACCCCTATAAGGTTATTCACAACAGTCTTCCAATTGTAGCTTTCACTTCTAATATCTGCTGTTTCCATGATCACAGCACACACACAAGAGCCATTGTTTTTTTAAAAAAAAAAAAAATACGAAATTCCAAAGCTCTTGAGAAAACAAAACAGAAACACCCAACCAAATACCACCTGATGAAAAGCTTTACATTTCTCATTTTACTGCTTTGGTAGAGAGAAGAAACAATCTAAAAACAACTCAATGGGGCCCCTTTTTAAAATTTTCATGCAGTAATGAGCCATCAGGTATCATGTTTTGGCAGTTGGAGTTATTTGGCAGACAGCTCCACTGGGCCGCTGTTGAATGCTCGGGGTTCAATGAAACTATTTTATAGCCAAAGATCTTCTCGACAGCAGTGACGGGGATGAGGCCATTGGTGCCCCCCCCTCGTGGACATGAACTGGTTGGTGACACCACCCCGTGCTGACATCACTGGGGACCAGACTGTCTGGAACAATGAAGTTTCCTGGTAGTTTTAGCTCCATTGTAGAAAAACCATAAGCTCGTCTCTAGCCCCATCCCCCTACCTTCCCTAATTGTCTCCTTTTTTTAATCAACTTGCTATTCATTTCCCAAACAAAAGGCAATTCAAGAATTGGAAGCACTTCAAGGGAAAGTTTCTGAATGACCTCATTTCATATGAGGCCTTCCAAGGCAAGGGAGCGCATTTGCAGTTTCAGTTCCCACTTCCCTCTTCGTCCCCTCATCTCATTCTGAGTTTCGTCCAATGGCCATTGTTTGAGCACTGAATTATCACTAGCATTAAAAAAAAAAAAAAAAAAAAAAAAACTCTCAATAGAAACAGTGCTAACAAAATGCATTTGTACATAGCACACACTGCTTAAATTGGAAGAATCCTTTTCCTGCCAGCCCACTCAATCAATGAACCAGAACACAGCCCATGGACCATAGATCTTTCAACATTTTTGCACAAAGTTCATACTATAATTTTGAAACTAGTGCCTCATATATGGAGATTAATGTGTATAACCAAAGAGTTAATTTTCTTCGCCTATAGACAACCCTGTATCTTTTATGACAAATTTCCATTTTTTATTATTCCTCTACATAACTGCCCACATAGCAATCTCTGTAGAAGCAGAAAGAAGCTCTCAGCACTGCAAGAGAACAAAGATGGACCAGCACTGTTCAGCTGACTCAAATATAGCCGTCTTTACTGAAAGATTTCTTTCCCCCTGGCTTTTGGCTAGGCATTACAAACCAGAATCCAAAACATCTTTCCCCTATCACATTTGCAAATTCAAATTTTATTAGCATAGCTGTTTCAGTTTTAAAAACACACACACACACACACAAACACCAACAAAGAAACAAAAAACAAGCCCAGTGTGCTCAGAGCCATTTGGAGCAAGACATACAGGCTGTAGAAGGGGACTCCCCATCATTTCCAGGCAATAAATTTGAAATCCACATGAATTTTAACTACCTGAGAGAGTATCTGACTTTGTGACCATGTGTTTGTTCTTGGCTTACTCCAGTTTCATTAGCAACTTGCAAAAACAAACAATTTTTTCAATGTGCTTAAAAAAAAAACACCCAAACAAATCCTTAAGTGATACATTGTAAATATATCTTTTCTAGGTTCCATAAAGGTATAGCTTTAAAAATAAATATTTCCATCACAATCCTAAGCTTAAAATGATCACTTTTTTTTTTCCTATTTTGAAAGCTTCTGGAACAGCAACATTGTCATAGTCCCAAAACAAATTAAGAACAATTAAATGTCAATAAATTTTACTTTTTTTTGGAAAAAAAAAGCATATTAAGTAGTCACTCTCCCTTGAGAATAGCTTCAACTGGCTTTTTGCAATCTTGTGTTTTTCTGCATCTGTTTTTAACAGAGCCCAAATACACCGTGGTGAATTTAAGAGGCCCTCCCACCAACGATGGTTCTTGGGATACATACCTGAGCACTCCCAAGTGAGACGCCCCTCTGAAGTTTCCAGAAGCTTCCATTCCAAGGGGATGAAATGTTACTACTGGGGATCTCTCAGACCCCGAACCCAACCATCTCATTACTTCTCTCTCTAAATTCCCCTTCCCTCTTTCCCCTCTCTCCATTGTACCAAGGCTGCAGCCTGGTTTTCCACCCCACCCTCCCCTTTCTCAGCTTTCTCTTTCTCTTCCCCACTCTGTCTTTTTCTCAAATGGGAGACAGATAATGGCAGAAGCTTTCCTCTTCAGCTGCCTGTCTGAGGAGGTGACTGACTACCGGAGTGAAGACAGCAGTGGTGGGTTGCTTATCTGCGAGAGAAATCGAGTTTGACTTGCCTTGACCAGGGCTGACTTCTCAACTAGGAACAGCTGTCTCTGCCCTGCACGCTGGGATTCCTTTACAGACATTACCAGGGAGAGGAGGGGAGAGGATGCAAAACTGTGAGCGCACCACGAAGTGAGTAAATAAGATGTGAAACTTGGGACGGAGAAGTCTGGGGCGAAGGGAGGGGAGAAGAAAAAGGCTTCCCTGTCTAGCACCGTGATTTGCACGTGGCAGGCACTCAGAAAAGAAATCCTTTGCAGGAATGTTCCAGTGCCCTCTTGAAGATGCCGAGATTTGTCAGACTATACCAGGTGCCCTTATCTGGTGCCAGCCTGGCGGCAGGAACAGAATTTACACTTATCAGAATGAGGTTTTTAATTCCTCCACAATCCACCCTTCCATACCCCCGGCCCGACACAGTCGGCCCAGAAGTTCTTATCTTACTGTCACGTGTTGTTAAATTTAAAAAAAAGGAGAAACGACTGCTTGACAAAATACAACAGCTGAGCTGCAACAGCTGGGAGGACACAGTTGCAGGGCGTGACCTTGGGGTCCCGGAGAAAGCAGCAACAGGTGGGGAAGAAAGAAAAAGACACACGGACATTGTGAGCTTTAGGGTCGTCTGGGACGGATCTTGGCAGGAATCAAAATCTCAACTTAAAGAGGGACTCTCTGGGGGCATGACACCCCCCATTTGCCTGAACGTCTCTCCTTTTTCTGAACAAATACATCTTCAAGCAGGGTAAGGATTAAGAGACCAGAAGCCTGGGTTTCTGTAACACAAAGCACATGACTCTTTACTCCCTGTGATAACTGATCCCACCCAAGAGCTTTTGGTCACTGGGATCAGACGATATCTGATCCAGCACATGCAGATTACACTCCTTAGGGCAAATGCTACTTTCAAACCAAGTGAAAGAATTATGACACTTACAACCCCAAACCTGTTGGATTCAACATTTCATTGTGTCAAAGAGTTGACTGACACTGGGGACAAATCATTTAATTTTCGGATTTGTCACTTTTGTCTTACCCTTGGCCATTCCTTACTTCCAAGAAGGGATGAATGGCTGAAAAAAATCCAAACCTACCATGATCCTCAGATAAGAAGAACAATGTCTCAACCTAATTATTACCACCGCGATTATATAACCAAGCTATTAAAGTGACATGTAGGTTGAAAATACATTAAGGTTTTGAGCACAGGAAATTTATTTTTTCCCTATAATATGGTTCACATCTCTAGCCATTTTTAGCCGAGGATGGAGGTTTTTCAAAATCCCCAGTGACTTTTTATTTAAATTTGCTTTTGATGCTAATTCCCATGAAGTCCATTGGGGGGAGAGGGGAGGAGGCTTTTCCTTTGTCTTAAAAAAAATCTACCCAAACTCTTTGTGGAAAAGTGGCCTATCTATCTACCCAAGCTGAGTGGAATGTATTCTGTCTTGTCCTATTGCCAAAGCTTTGTGTGACCTCATCACTTCATCTCTTGGTTTTTCTCTTAATATTACTAGCTACACATCGCCTTATTTCATAGGAATATGACAAGGTTAGAAAGACAGATGTAGATGACTTTGGGAGTCTGAAGAAGGTGATTAAGCTAAGGACCGTGTTTTGCTTTGTTTTAATCACAGAGATAAAGGCAGGGCGTCCTAATGACACTTCCCATCCTTCTCACCTCCACCTGCTCATCTTTTAAAACCCAGCTCACCTCCCCTTTCTCTGCATGGCACTACCTCACCCCTCCTCATCCACTGTTTTCTCTTTGTTCCATGAATGCTGTGAGCTGCTTGAAGGCCCAGACGATGTCTTTTATTGAGCACCATATATAGACATGTATTTGTCACTTGACTGGCTCTGATCGCAGTGTGACCTATTTTGGCACCTTAGACACATACAAATTCACATTTTAATTTCATAATGCTTTCCCATTTCTCTATTCTTCCTTCCAACATCTGTTCCCATTCTACAGATTAAAGCCCAAAGAAACTGAGGCCTTAGGATGCTTTCATTCAGAGACCTCCTGAACTATAAGGTGAGCAAGCGAAGACAGAGATGGGAGTTGTCGCCACTCAGAAGCAAAAACTGCAGCTTCCGAAAAAGAAGAAGTTTCCTTTCTCATTCCTGTGATGCTTTCTCCTTTATTCACCATGCTCCATTTCGTAAGTCCTACACTCTTCCCGAAATTGGCACTGGAAGACGAGCCAAGTTTAAAATAACTGCAGTTTAGGGAGGGCTGAGAAGCTGAAACCATAAACAGTGACCAGTGTTTTCACCTTGGATCCTACGTGATGGCTCCTTGCTGGATTGGACAGCTTCCTCACTGCTAAGACAAGGAGGCGTGCACACATCACAGTCTACCGTGGAAATGCAGCACCAGAGGCAGAAATGTCTTTAAAATGTCAAAACATCACATACTTACACTTTCAAGTTGCCTAGGGAAGGAGTTTGGCTGAGTCCTGAGTTACAATCCCTTCCCCCCATAAACTCTGTGTCCATGGGCCTATTACTTTATTTTTCTTGGGCTCAGTTTTTTCCATCTTTAAAATGGGAACAATAACTCTGGGATATCTGTGAGGATTAAATTGTACAAGGTGAAAGTAACTGCTGAGTGCAGTGCCAGGCACAGAACAGACCGTTAATAAATTTTAGTTTTATTCCTTACTTCTATAATAATATCCCCACATCCCCAAGCCTTTGCTGAAACCTAGAACTGGCAGCTAGTTGGCCAGGAAGAGAGAAAGCCAGTCTTAATGCTGCTGTTCTCTTAGCATTAAGGTTTTCACTCTTACTTCTCAGGCCTGAAGCCAAACTGAGAGGGAAGAGGAAGGCTATGGTTGATGGAAAAGAGGCACTGAGCATTCTGAAACTTGGAATGAGGTATCCAGTGTTTTTTATCAAGTCAATTTTCAAAGAGAAGGTCAAAATGAATCTTCACTGCCACCACCGTCACCAGGAGGTCACGCTGCCCAACACCAACTCTGAGTTTCATTTACAGACATGACTCCTAAAGCAGGTCTGAATGACCAGGTGAGCTCGCTCTCAGAGAGGGCCAAAGTCCCAGACCAAGATATTAAAAAACCCAGGCATGATCAGCATGGCAGGGGCCTGTCACCCTTGTAGGACAGAGTCCAAAAGCCTTACAGGAAGGTGAAAAGCATCCTATCGATTTTTTGCATAAAGCCACAACTGTACCCAAGCTGGACCAGTTCGCGCACCTGCTAGAAGCCAGCCACGCTGCCCATAAATTTCCACGGAGTTTTTGCTGATTGCAGCTGCAAGCTTTCTCAAGCAGGGGATGAAAAACCCACAGATGCTGGAGGAGAGCCAGCAGGGTAACGTTGAACCTCAAGCTCTCCCTTCCCATGACAACAAAGTTTGTTGCACTGAATAATCTTACAGGGGAATTCGGGTTTTGATTTCTCTCTGAGGGCATGCTGACAAGCGTGCTTCATAAATTCGAGTGATTCATCACCATCGTCAGCAGCCAATCATGGGCGGGTCAACCTGGAATGGATGGAGGTGGCCAGAGCTCAATCTGCCCTGGTAATACATGTCACTCTGGGCTGGTGTCACCCTCTCTCCACAGATGCCATTCCCTGTTAACTCTGACGGTCTTGACACATAAGAAAATGTGCTGGGATGGGTCACACAGTCAGGAGAAAGCTGCGGCAAAGGTAAACACACTCGTACGTGCTAATTGCTGATGACATTCCATGAAGCAGAAAGGTGTGTTTGGCAACAAAGGGTACCTGATTGCAAATTAGGGTTAGCCAGCAGCATCTGTGAGTTGAGTGGAGGTTCAAACACACGTGTGCACACACAACTCTCACACACACACACACACACACACACACACACACACACACACTCACATGTTGCTTCCATCTTAGTCCAATCTCTATAAATTGATGCCACATTAATCCAAAAGGTGCTTCATCTCTGGGATACTGAATGGGCTAGAACATTCCAACCTCCCATGTGCCTACCCTCCTCTGACGCCCTCTTTCTAACATCAGCTGAGTCAAATGCCACGAATTGCAATCTTCCCCAAACCACTGCCTCCTCTTCCCTACAGAGTAAAAGTCAACTATTAGTTCAGAAAAACTCCCAGATCCAGTAACCATTAGAGAAGCAATCAATAGTTTTATGAAATGAGAACACCCTTCCCTTCCAACACACACAAATTTCCCAGGAATTACCAAAATGCAGACAGCAGTTCAGTGCAGGCTAATAAAGGTGACCTAAAGAGGCTTTGCTGCCACTGAATGGACTTGTACTCGTTACTGTTCGGAGAAGTGCAGCTAGCTAAATGCTCTGGCGAGGAAGATGCCGCTAAACAAACTGCCTTCTGTTCGTGACTTTTACAGAAATCTCTATACAAGAAACTAAGCTGGGTATTTCTAATTTCCTCACCACCTCAATTATACAAAAGCAACCTTATGTTTTTCCCCTACAAATTCTGACACCTTAAATACAGAGAGATCGTTCCTACATAACGCTCTTCCTTTTTGCATTTTACTTTCTTTTCATCAACCCGAGTGTTTTCCAGGGCTGTGAGCAATGAACTTTCCATCAGCCACATTTTCACCTAATTAACCCCCCTGATTACAATAATTAGTATTGATTCACTCTTTGAATGACTTCCTAGGTATCCGAACACAGTCTGCACTTGCTATAAAGTTCTAAATATGAATATTAATCGAATGCTGTCTTTTGTTTTTCGGCTCCCAAAGCGTATGGTGCAATTGTATACACTCATGTTTTCAAAAAGAAAAAAAAAAAAACTGTCAGGTTTCGTTGTAACAAACAGAGGAATATTAGTACACCGGGGTTACAGATCTCCGTCTGTGGTCTGCTGAACACGTCTATGGGAACATTCCCAGGGCTCCCGGGGAAGGGGCTTAGGGTGCAATCATTACTCTCTATTGCAAGAAACCATTTCCCCAGTTTGAATCTTTTCCTATTCCTTTTCTGCAGGTCTGGGCTTCGAGTTAAATTTGATATCAACATTTGTTTAGGTCACTATCCCCGAGGATTCATGACACACAGAAGCTCATGGAAGGATACAGATGATGTATCCTGTTACTGCTTCGGAAATACATGCAGAGAAGTTTGCAGCTTCGGGCCACGCTCACACCACCCCTATCGGGTTAAAGGAAAAGACATCCGTGTGTCGGATGCTGGAATGGGGCAGTCTCCAAATTCTGGAAACTGGTAATGGATCCAAACCACTGGAAAAGCAAACAAGTTGAGCAGGGATTTCCCTTGTTTCTGGACCTAACTGTGACCACCCAGGAATGAAAGTGAATAGACCACAGTTAAAGAATGGGTAATTTAGGTCAGAAATTCAACATGGAGGTTTCCAAGTGGTTTCTTTACGTAAGTGAGCTGCTGACAAGCAGCTGGGGAGCAGAGGAGACGATTTTCCTCCCAAACCACAAAAAATTGACTTGCAACCTTTGTTTGGAAAGAAAAAAAAAAATTTCCCATGAAAGCAGAATCTGGGTGTGCTGGTAACAGCCTGCCAGCCTCAGAGATAAAGCTTCACCAATTACATTTTATGAGCTCATCCTAAAAGCAATTATTGGTATACCCGACGGAATGAGCAGTTCAGATCCCATTGGAAGTAAGAGAACATAATAAGTGTGCCTTTAAAATCCACTCTATTTACAACAGATAACTTTAAAAATATTATTATACTGCGTATATATGCATTGGGTACACCTAGGCTCTGAAAACGTAGTTGAGAGAAAAATCTCTGCTGGAGAAGGCATTCTACTTAGCTGGTAATATTTATTTTAATAATTCTGCATTAAATAGTCCATAACATTTCCACTTAAGTTAAAAAATTGAAATTCATGTCCAAACTCTAAAAAACAGCTGATGTTTCAAAACTATGTTTTCATAAGTATTACATTTTGTTCCTTATTTACCAAGAACATCACTAATTTGAACCAAAATATAATCCAAGAGAAAATATTCATAATTCTTTAAAAAAAATTTACCCTTTAAAACAATTTCTCTTCTATCTTTAAAAATTAGGTTCTTGATCTTTGTCTATAAATCCACTAAATACATTTTGAGATATTGCTCCGGCACAAACAGCTAATTAAGCAAAACACTAGAATGTTAGATAAGATATGTTTTTCATGGAAATCAGCCTTAGTAAAATGATTTTCACGTAAATCAATTGTCATTTACTATTCTGGGACCAGTTCCTTTGTATCTCATGTGGGAATAAAAATGGTTTTGATATTTGAGAAGTTTGAAACAGATTTTCCCATTTTCTATTTCTAAAGTCTCTCACTATTCTCACCCTAGAAGCCAATGCTTGTCTTATAAACTGAAAGATATTTAAAAATGTGAGAAATGTTAGCCCTGCACAGAAATTCATTTTTATGAGGACATAAGCATAAATCAAACATCAATATATTCCATAGAGACCTTGAACTTAACAACTTAATAGGCTGTATAATAATAGTTTGTGACCAAAATTGTGAGGGTAAAAGTTCTCACTTGTCCTTGAATTTCTAAAAGTGTTTATCTACATGGATGCCAAAAGTGGAAGTAGACACTAGAAATTATAATTTACGTAAACATTAAAAATATTCCTCTTAACTTCTCTTGCATGCCATGTTCCATAAGTCCACCAAATCTGCAATTTTAAAATCCCCAAGTATTAAACACCGTAGAGACAGGTCTGATCACAAGGCATTTGCCAGAATGATAATGGCATTACAAGCATTCTCAATCAATAAGTTTTCTTTCAGTAGTTAACGGAGAGGTAAAGCAATAAATCTCTAACTTAATCCAACCAAACGCAGCGGCAAAATGCAAAAAAGCTCTATGAACGGTAGATACTAAATTTTCTAAAAGCACAAAACCACAAACAAGCAGTTCCAAAAGCTCTTCATTCTGTATAGCCTCTAACAAACAAGATTATAGAAGATAAAAAGGGTGTTGAGAAAGAAAAATAAATAAATAAATAAAGCCCCAAAACATGCATTAAGCTAGTTTGACAGCTCCATTGTTCAACCGGTCCCATTGTCAGATCCAAAGATGCATTCAGTGCTACAACGGTCCGCTAGCAAATAAACAAAAGACTACATTTTTCAAAGCAGGATGCCAATTCTATCATAATTCTCCCTCTGCTTCCCGAAAGGTCAGTCAGTGGTGCCTCCTTCTTGGTATGTGATGGAACCCCAACGCAGATTGCAAGAAACAAATATTTGCTTCCAATCCATGGGGCCCCAGGACGCCATGCATGAACGGAGGTCCCCAAACAGGTACACATTTTGGCAAACAGGATAAAGTGATCCAAACCTGGCAACACGGGAGGACTATTTAGGTAGGCTAAGTCCAGATTAGAGCGGTATTTGGAACGCAAGTCTAATATGGAGTCTCCTCAGCTCCTTTTTCGGTGAATATTCCATGCAGGGTGCATAATAATGAAAGAGGCTTAGACATTGCAAAGGGAAAGACGAACCAAGAGCCAGATTCGGAGCCCTTAAAATTATCCACTGGCCACTCACAAATAGCAGCGAGCAAATACATGCTAGGCTTTCAAAAGGCAACTGGGAACACACAGAACTCACAGCAGTCCTCACAGCCTTCTCTCGCTGCCTCCTCGCTCTCTTTCTCCCAATCTCTTGGTCTCGGTTTCATCTCCCTCTCTCTCTCTCTCTTTAGCTGCCTTTTCTTCCTTTTCTCTTCTAAGCTAAGCGAGCTACTTGATTGGGAGCATGATTGTTGCCTCCGCCAGCTCTAGAGACCAGGAAAGCATACATTCAAAACAAAGGAGACCCCACAACATACCTTAAAAGCAGCTCCTCATTTCTCATAGTAACAGCGGATTTGGGACAGCGCATGCTTTCTACACTGATAGTCTCAACAAAAGCCAGTTCAGAAGTACGCTCAAACATCAATGCCACAGTCGCTGTTCACTAATGCGCCCTCTCTCCTCCTATTTCTATCTCTCTCTCTCTCCCTCTCTCTCTCTCTCTCCCCCCTCTCTTCTCTACTCAAATGGTGAATAGCAGAGCAAAGGGACTCCTGCAGATTCACTAAGTAGAAATAATCCTCTCTGACAAGTTATGTTGTCTATGCATATTTTTACACTAATACACTGTGCTGCCTATAGGGGTCTTGTTTGCATTCTCTCAAGCCTGGCTGGTGTGAGTTCTCCTAATTACCATCTTTACCAAAAAAAAAAAAAAAAAAAAAAAAAAAGGGAAAGAAACATAAGCAACTCATTTACCTTTTTCTTATACATTTAATAGCAAAAACCAATTTCACGGTTTCCTTTGGCCGCCAACTACCAGCAGGCAACGTAGAGGAGGAACGAAAGATCTGGATAGGTCAGTGTGGGCTAAAAAGGATTTTTTTTTGCCTCTCTTTTCTGGGACACTGCATGCACAGTTGGAGTCATCTGTTCCTCTCCTCTTGTCCTCCGGAAGAGTGACAAGGTCAAGACCCTCAGCCCCACCCTGGGTTATAGACACAGAGGACAGAGACCAGGGGGTGGGGGGGGGGACTTGGAACTATTTTAACTCCGTGAGCACCAGAGTTCTTATAAATCAGAGCATAATTCACCTGAAGCAGGGGAAGTAAAGGAGGTGGGTGATGCCGATCATTTGGTCACACTGAAGCCCTCACCGACAAAGGAGCATCATCACCCAAAGACCAATGAGTTTCTCTTTTCCAAAATAAGAAAAATCTGACTTTATTATCCTCACTGGGCTTTGCATCTGCAGTTACCGGGGAAATGTGCATTGTACTTCTTTTTATTGGAATTAGAAGAATTCACATGCAGAGAAGCCAAGTAAAATAGCAAGTGAAACACACACAGACAGAAAAGACGAGATGCTTGCTAGAGACAGAACGGTTGTCAAAAGTGCAAGCTCAGGTATCATTCCAAGAGGTGTGTGCCGACCTGAAGCCAAGAATGCTCTCGGCTGGGATGGAACGACACAGAACAGCCCCAAACAGACCTGGGTCACGGAATATTGGTCTCACTTCCATTCTCTCTCAGCACAACCATGCACACCTTTGTAACTACCTGGACTCAAAGCATTAGTGGGAATAACAGAATACGGAACATAATGGTGGACTCTGTTTTTTCCCACCTATTGAAGATCTGGAACACACTCCAATTTCTTGCTAAGACCTCTAACCTCTGAACTTGGTCTTAGTCCACATCTAGGGAAACGGAGATGTTTTTGGGGGCGGTGGAGATGAAGGTTTTTTTTAAGTCTCATCTGTGCAGCAATTTTGCATGGTGTATCAATTGGATTAAGGCAAATAAGCAAAGGAGAGCAGTCACCATGCATGTTTCTAGATGGCAATGAGAAGGTTGATGAATCACTTGACAAAGATAAAAATCATGAAACGAGAGCCTTGTCCCTAAAACAACCCCATTTTTACATATCCTTGCTTCATTATAACATTTGAAAGTGACAGGGTGAATATATAAAAATGAATAACCTTGCCAAGGAATGATATCATCTGAAAATCTAAGATGTTCTTTTGAAGTAAGAAAAGCAACATGCAAATGAGCTTAGAACCAGAAAGATTTTAGGGAGAGAGAGTCTGAGCCTATTCCCCTGTGACTTGCGCTGAGCGCTGGGGCTGAAGTCGCTTAACCTCTCTGTGTCTCTCTTTGGGGGCAACGAATGCTGATTTGTTTTAAAGCACGTGAAGAGATTATACTCAAATTGGGTGTGTTCTGTCAATGGAAATATTAAAAAAAAAAAAAGTAGAATGACTAGACTAACCACTGCCATGGGTTTTATCTATTAAAGAAAGGCAAAAAATATGCTGCTTAGACATAAAGCCCATTTCTGCATACTTCCATATGTTAATAATTTCTAATGGGAACTAAACCATGAGACAGGTACTAAGATATAACAATAAGGCATTTGCTTATCCATAAATAGATTCTTAGCATTGTAAGCTTATGCTGCTGTATACGGGGCTATTCCTACATTGAAATAAATTATGGATCTATAGTAGTAATGACTGGAACTGAACCAAACATTAAATATTTTATATTCTCTCCACTTCCTTTTTAGTCTAGGGACCTAAATAATGAGAAAGGTATTGAGGTAAGAGTTTAGTGCTTGTCCAAACTCCAGTAAGATGACATATTGAGGGCTTCACATACACCAGTTGCATGAGCCGAACTTGGGGTTATAAACATAAGTAGGAAGAAGGCATGTTGTTTATAACATTTACATATTGCATAGTAAGTCTCTGCCTCCCCCCCAAATCCATGGTGAATTAATCTTTGCAGTTATTAATGCACCCAATAGAATATCTTTCACTTAGCTGGTAATTAATAACTATTTGTTAAATACAGGAATGAATTTATTTTTAACCACTGGAACGCTGAAGAGAGAACCATTTTACTTTCAAAAGAATTTTAATGTCATTTCCTTAACATGTATGTGAAAAAAAAATGAAAGCAACCCAAATGCTGTTTATTCTAATTCAGGCATTGGCTGGCACAGATGACAACGCTGAGAAATTCCTTTCATGCTACTGTGTTTTAAATTTCAAGACCTTATCACATGTAGCAATTCATTTAGTCCCTAAAACAACACAGTGGGGCAGGCAGAGCAGGTTCCTTTACATGCTCAGCTGCAGAAGTTCAAGTGCTTTCCCGCGGAAGATGCAATGATGACCGAGCTTGGGAACTGCCCTTTTCCCACTGCACTGCATCCAACCCAAATCCCCTACCGTGTGCAGAGGTTCCCAGACACACCCTGGGGCAAGGCATGGTGTTTGGTACAATGCATCTTACACCTTCCTACCTGATGTGACAGCAATAACCTTAGGAGATAGAAAGTTAATGAAAAATTGCTTCAAAGGTTATGTCTTGGATACCAGTATCATATGAATTCCTTTCAAACTTTATCCCAATTAAAGATGGATTTCAGACTAGTCAGACTAACAACTTTTGGAGACAAATTATTATTATTATTATTATTTTTGAGGTCATCTGCAATCGGAGTTAATTTTTTTAAACAATCTTGATTATTACTAAATTTGGGTTGTAGGGGGAAATTTTTTCCAAAGCATCAATAGCAGTAATTAACAAAGAACAACAACAGCATTTGTTTCGATGCCCTCTATATCCAAAAAAATATTTTTTTAACTATAGAAATTAAATTTTTAACTAATAATGCAAACTTAGTGAGGGAAAACATGAAAAAGTGCTGTCATGCGAGAATCCTGATAGTGAGCTAAGAATCAGCCAGCTTTTTGACTTTTCTAGATTTGCACATCCTAAAAATCTTTAAAAAGGTAAATTATATGTGTGTTTATTTCCGTTATAGGTAATCTCTAGAATAAAGAGCTAAATTTCCAAATGCAACAGTAACGACGCCAAGATTTTTCTGCCTTCTGTGCTTTGTCTTTGCATTTTGTCATTTATATTATGAAAATAATAGAAAGTACCCTTTCAGTGGAAGTGTATAATAGAAATGTGCTAAGGGCCAGGCAGAACAGATTCTTTGATGAGGATGGGGTGCTACAACAATCTAGCCTGCTTCTGAAAGAACAATCCTGGAAGGTAGAGGCACCAAGGACATTAAATATATTTAGCTGGTAGTTTCAGATGCCAAGTTTAATTAAGAAACATACCATATTGCTATGGAAGATGGAAAGAATGCATGGACAATTTATGAAAAGTAGGAAGCAATGACCAAGGTTTAAAGGAAATGGATTTTCAGCATCCTAAGTGTGGGGCACATAGTAGGTGCTCACTGAAGTTGATCACTGCATGTGTGAATGGACATACAGTAGGTGCTCACTGAAGTTGATCACTGCATGTGTGAATGAGTCACTGCATGTGTGAATGGACACATAGTAGGTGCTCACTGAAGTTGATCACTGCATGTGTGAATGGGTCACTGCATGTGTGAATGGACACATAGTAGGTGCTCACTGAAGTTGATCACTGCATGTGTGAATGGACACATAGTAGGTGCTCACTGAAGTTGAACACTGCATATGTGAATGGATCACTGCATGTGTGAATGGACACATAGTAGGTGCTCACTGAAGTTGATCACTGCATGTGTGAATGAATCGATTTTCTTCCATTCCGCTGATATGGCGCGTAAGACACAGAGTTCTTGTGACCTAGATTTGTCAACCTCAGAGGCAGGGTCTCCATGGATGCAATGGAGGCAAAGCAGTGAAGTCTGCACTGAGGACAGGAGACGAGAACTATCGGAAGACGGTATCATCCTGTTCTTCCAGCCCCCTGCGTCCCCCTCCTGACTTGGGGTGAAAACCCCCAAAGCCAAAAGAACACAGGTATCACAAATCACTACTTGAAACATAAAACTGACAGTGGGTTTAAGCAAAACCCCAGGAGCAGTGGTAAAGAAGAGGTGGGACAGTAACGTGAGGAACTCTGTAAGATGCGCTCCTTTCCCGGGAGCACCCGAAGATTACCTGCAAGCCACACTTTCGAAGCAGGAGGCAGCCATCCCAGTGACAAAGCCAAGGGCCCGAAATTCCAAACGGACATTCCTTCCACAAGCTGTGGGACTACTTGCTCGTGTTCAAAGTGGAGATGTTTACTAGGATGAGTAGGGCACAGAGACGACTAATTAGCAAGAATAACTGCAAAGCCCCTTAAAATGATAAAGTGTCATATTTATCAATAAGTAGGTGTAAATAATAAACCATAAAGTACTTAGAACTCCAAGAAGCCACTTGAAAATAGGTACTAGATAAATTTAAGAGGTATTATTCTAACAAGTAATGATGACTGCTTGCTGTCACTGAAAGCAGACACCAAGAACTGGCTTTAGAGAACCATGTCTGTGTAGGCAGAGAAAGGTCCCCGGAAGACAAAAAAGAAGAAATGAAAGGATTTCCCATTAAAATAGACTACCACAAATAACCTGCTGGATAAAGTAGCTTTAGTTTGTAAACTCTTTACGACTTAGCAAACACCACGTTCAAAACTGACTGGTGTGGTCGTTTTTTGCCTTTTGGGCTAATGTCCTGCCAAACGCTAACTACCTTTCAGGCAGATGGGAAAGTTGAGAAGACCACAGGTGAACGTGCATAAGTCAGGCATTAACACTTGCATGGAAAATGCACTAAGTTTATTCTTGCTATTTTTAAAGGAGTCATATGCATAAGCACCCTCTTTTCTGCCTGCTCAGAGTGCCATGTCAGAGCAGCTACGTATGGACCTTGACCACCGTCCATGCACCTGCAATGCCAGCGTGGGGCTTGGTGCACTCGGGGCTCTCTATTTCCTAGTGGTTTTGATCTCGGGGAATCCTATGAAGTCAACAGCACCACCTTAACAAAGACCATGGTGGAAGAGATCAGGAGTCCTTTCTGGAAGGTGACATCCAAAGGAGAGAGAAACCCAGATGGTCTAGGAAAGACGATTTTGAAACTACGGTAACACAACCATCTCTCTTATAGAATACTGAGGCCCTTTCAGGTCCTTTCATTTCCTTATATATCACTATCTGAAATCAAGTTATTTACTTGCTTGCTATCTGTTTCTGCCATTAGAACCTAAGTTGGATGAAAACATGGACTGTCTACATTTTATCCCCACTTTAGAACAATGTATGGTTTATGACAGAATCTTATTAAACATTTGTTCAACAGAGGGATTTCTTTGTGAAGCATTCTTCTTGTTAAGTCAGCTGGTCCCAGTGGCTTACAGCTGAATCACACAATTTGTAAAATACCAAGCTGAACAAGGACCAGTCATTAAGTCATTAGGCTAGAACTCGGAGGGACAGAAAGATCAAGAAGGTTCTATTCTTAACTTCAAGGACTTTCTACATTCCTTGAGATAGAACGATAAACTTGTCGTTTTCATAATGTCTTTTGAATTTTAAAGCACCATTTCTATGGGTGCATAGAAAATAAAATGAGAAAACTATGTATTTCCTTCCTTATTTTCCACACATGCTGAGGTCTGGAAGTTGATAACATTGCAGGCAGGTAGGACTGGGCGTTGAAAGATGAGATGGGTAGACAGGACTTTCAGAATTAGGGGCAATGGTAGCAAGAAGGTGTCTTAGAAAAAGCAAGTGTCCTGGTGGGCAAGGAACAAGGTCTAAGGTCAGAGGTCTAACAAGGTCTAACAAGGTCAGAGGTCGGTCTAATTTTCACTTCATTCACTTTCAGGACTAGGTCCTACCTAATGTACTTAACGCTTTAGTTGACTGAGTCACAGCACCAAGAGCTGGTGTCACCTCATTTCCACCCAAGTCAGCCTGCACCCCACTTCCCTCCCACCTCAGTGACACCCCCAGCGAGGTACACTCTCACTAGTGCCGTCCTCTGTCTGCTATTAAAAAACAAAGCAGTGTAAAAGCTGTCAAACGCCACACGCATTTCCTTGAATCGGTTCCTAATGAGTCCTGGCATCAGTTTTGTTTTTTTTTTGAGGCAGTGTCTCACTTTGTTGCCCTGGCTAGAGTGAGTGCCGTGGCGTCAGCGTAGCTCACGGCAACCTCAAACTCCTGGACTCAAGCAATCCTTCTGCCTCAGCCTCTCAAGTAGCTGGGACTACAGGCATGTGCCACCACGCCTGGCTAATTTTTTCTCTATATATTAATTGGCCAATTAATTTCTTTCTATTTGTAGTAGAGACAGGGTCTCGCTCTTGCTCAGGCTGGTTTCGAACTCCTGACCTTGAGCAATCCGCTCGCCTCGGCCTCCCAGAGTGCTAGGATGACAGGCGTGAGCCACCGTGCCTGGCCCCTCACTTTTTAAAGTGCATTAAATTTGATTTTGTTTTACACGATGGTGATAGGCAGGCAGCCTTACTTTGACTTCCTTATTCTTATTACATCTGTTAGTGTTGTCATACGTTGTCATATTGTGTATATATATGCCAGATGCTCAAAGCACTAAGTCATGATCTTCAAAAGACAGTTCCTGGCAGGTGTCTAAAGGCTAAAGGGGATAACAGAGACAAGACAGAGAGTCACGTGGGGCCACATGAGGAAGGACACTGTATTGCACACTAGAGACTTTGGCAGCAGGAAGGCACGAAAGGTCTGGGGCTCTAGAAAGATACTAACAACTCTGGGTTTGGTAATGGCACATGGACTGAGAAGGGGAAAAGAGTCTGCAGGCAGGGAAGGTGAGCCGTGGTGAAGCCACCACACAGGTAAAAGGTGCGGTGGCTTCTTCTTTTACCCACTGACCACTGCCTACCAGTTGGGCTTGTGGGAGACGCTCCGCCTAAGATTGAATCACTTGATCATCAGAGCCGTCCAGTACACCCACGTTAACCCCTGACATTACACACTCGAGAAAACTGAGGAACTGGGAGATTCAGAAAGGCCAAGTTCAAGGTCAATGGCAGACACGGGCAGCAGGTCTAGCTCCTCTCCCTGTTCCACGTTGCCTGGGCAGCAGCTGGAGACACAGAGCAGAGGGGTGAGAAGACATTTTAGTGGGAGAATCGTCATGCAGACAACTGAATGGGTAGAATGAAGAAAACTGAGGAGTTGAAGGTAATTCTGATGTTTCCCACACAGACAATTTGGCGAATGATACCGTTAACTGAGAAGGTGACCGAAACAGTAAAACAGGATAGTTGGGAAAGAGAACTTATTCTGCTTCGAGCAAGCAGGGCTGGAAACACCCACAGGCAGATCCTCAGAGGAGACGAGGCAGTGAGAAATCTTGCAGCGGAGCAGGTGGTTGAGGACAAAAACACTAGAATTGGGCCAAGACCAGAACCCCACAGCAAATCAAAAATTGAGGCCCAGGCAAAGGAAGATGCTCCAACCAAAGAGAGGGGCCGAACACGTTACAAAAAGGGTTTTTAACCCCAGCGGGAGTGAGAGAATCTAGACATACAAAGTGGTGAGTTACCTTGCCATATGTGACATCATGAATTATTTATCTGGATGCTAAACGGAAAAGCAGGGCAGTCCAAATAAGATGCGAGAACATTCAGAAAGTTTCAGAAACCAGTTGGGGAAGTGGGGCAGTAACCCTAGAAGGCAGCCTAGTTTTAAAAGCAAGCAGGCCACTTCCGCCCCTGCACTCTCGCTCAGAAAGAAGGTGGGGGCAAGGGGCAGAGGTAGATCCTGGAGGTCATATCAAATCCTCGCTCACACTGGCTGTAGCCAAACACGCAGCTGCTCATTCTGACTTCTGTGATTTCCATCTCCTCCTATCACCATCTCCTCTAATGTATAACTAAAAAAAAAATTACCGGAGCTGGGGGACTGCATCTAGCTTTCAGGATGGGAAAGCAACAGCGTGGAACAAACTCACATGCTTCCAATCTGCTGGCTGGATCTGATATTTCAAAAAAAAAGCAATGGAAAGAGTAGATTTTTGAAGGTGGCTGTGAATTTGTGCCAGATAAGGATTGCAAAAGTTACACGAAGTCATACGTTCTGGACTTGGGTACAACTCCTGGATCAATTATTTCGAGCTTTCTAAGTATTATGTACTTACAGAAAAGTACACATAAGTGTTTAGCTCACGGAATATTCACAGACTGAACATTCCCATGAAATCAGCACCCAGACCGATACAACCTTATGTCCCTTTTTAATTCCATAAGCAAAGCGTAATTTAATGAACACGTATATAGGAACTAGAAGGCCGTGTGTAAAAATTGCCAGAGAGACAATGAGAGGCTGTAGGCCAATATTTCTCTAGAACTTACTTACTTCCTCTACTATCCTAGTTCAGGCCACCAGACCTCCTTATTAAGAATTTCCCTGTCTCTAGACTCTGTGACTCTGATCCACGTGACACATTTCAGCCAGTGTTATTTAATATTAAAATATGGTCACAGCTGTCTCCTGCTTAGAACGCAATGAAGGTTTCTGCCTGCCCTTAACATGAAGTCAAAGTGACACAGTATGCCTCCCGAGTGCCACCTTCATGCCTAGCTCACTTCTTAGGTTTTCTCACCTGGTGCCCTATGCACTTTGCACCCTGAACTGCTTCCAATTCTTCAACTACACGGTTCTCTTCCCTCTGTGCTTTTGTTCATGCTGTTTCCTACCCATGTACAACTCTCTAACTGTCTCCACCTGCTCACTCGGTTTATTTCTGTGTATCCTTCAGGGCTCAGCTGAAATATCAAAGCGCTGAGCACAAAAATAGGTGCTCAGAAATACTGGCTGGCTGAATATATGAATAAGTCAAGGACATCATCTCAGTAGCAAAAAAAAAAAAAAATAATAATAATAATACAAAGATGTCATAATGCGCTCCCGGTTGGAAAAAAAATTGTGATGCACTAAGTAAGAACCAAATAAGCTGCAAGTTTATTTACTTTTTTTTTGAGACACAGAAGTGTTAGTTCTCTGAAACTGAATTCCACTATGGCGGATTCCAAAGAGGCACCAGACATGGTGTTTGCCCTCAAGGAAGTTATACTCAAGTTAGAAAAGATACAACTTACATCTGTGAAAGAAAGAAATATATAATGTCTACTGCTGTGGGACACTAGGAGCCATAAGAGCTCCAAGGAAGAGCCGGGAGGAGTTGGCTGGGTAACCAGAGAGACTTTCATGGAGAGATGGGACTTGGGAGAACCTTGAAGGGCGTGCCTTCATGTGCATAGCACATGGAGGGAAAGTGTGGGCTGTCCCATGCCGAGGAGACCAGAGTGAGGCTAAGTTTACGCGGAAGATGGTGAAAGCGTGAACAAAAGAGCAACGATTGACAAAGGTGTAGAAATACAAAAGGAAATACAAAAGGAAAAAGGAAGCCGGACTGAGGATCCTGCAAACCTGACAAAAAAAAAAATCTGCATTCAACATAGTAAATCCAGAAAATTCCATGTCATTTCTAGATCAGCAAATGAGAATCCTCTCTGAATATGCCAATGACAAAGGGACACACAGTTTTAACAGCTGGCAGCTGACAGGTAGACCACAGTGCTCCTGACTAAACATGAACAACCCTCACAGAATAAAAAAAATCATTAGAATGTGAGATCCTGCAGGAATGAGAGAAAGAAAAGGACACTGTGCAACTACAAAAATAATGAAATATCCCCTTCTCCCGACTGCTTCTTTACTAGTGACAACTCTAGCTCATCTTTGATCTTTCTGCCATCTAGAAAATAACCAGCAAGACAGGTGTGTGAGTCAGCTGGGGCTGCCACACAAATATGCCACAGACTATGGGGCTTACACAATGGAAATGCATTTCTCATGGTTCTGGAGGCTGGAAGTCAAGATTGAGGTGCCAGCAGGGATGGTTTCTCGTGAGGCCTCTCTCCTTGGCCCACTGGTGGCCTTTTCTCTAGGCCTGCACATCCCTAGTGTCTTTTCCTCTTATTTTAGGGACACCAGTCCTGTTGGACTGGAGTCCCATGCTTATGACCTCATTAACCTTAATTACCTCCTTAAAGGCCCTATCTCCAAATATAGTTGCATTCTCAGGTATTGGGGTTTAGAACATCCACCTATAAATTTCAGGGAGGACATAATTCAATCTATAACAATACCCAACACTTCCTGAAAACACCCAATCCAGGGCTGCTCTCCACTTCCTTAAAACCTCCTTAGAATCATGCAGCATGAGCCCTAACCCTGCTTCTACAAGTAGCCCCTGCCAACTCCCTGTTCCTAAGATGCCCCATCATGACCTCAATTGCTGCAGCAAGTTAAATAAACCTCACTCTGGCTACCGGTGTGGTCCTAGTGGCTTTGACTGTTGGGCTTCTATACCAGGATCTCCTATATTCCTGGGGCTCAGCTTCTCACGCTGTGTGTCTGCCTCAATTGGCATTTCCCCTTCCTGGTTAACTCCTGCTCATCTTTAAAGGTTCAGTTCAACTATCACCTGCCCTGAAAGCATTTCCTAATTTACTCTTGCATTAGATGCCTCTTTTGATGCCTCTGTAATGTGTTAACTTGCCTAGGTTGAACTACATTTCCCAAAATTCAATTTAAAAAATATTTCTAAGTGGGGGGAGCCATAAGGAAGACTCTTAGGAGATGAGAAGGACAGAAAGGGAAGGAACCGTTTTATATATATATATATATATATATATATATATATGTGTGTGTGTGTGTGTGTGTGTGTGTGTGTGTTTAGTTGGCCAATTAATTTCTTCCTATTTTTAGTAGAGACGGGATCTCGCTCTTGCTCAGGCTGTTTTCGAACTCCTGACCTTGAGTGATCCTCCCGCCTCGGCCTCCTAGAGTGCTAAGATTACATGCGTGAGCCACCGCGCCTGGCCACAGTGGCTGGTTTTGCAACTGCTCTGCCCTCCCTGGGATCCTCCCTGAGCTTCTCTGATTTCTGGGCCACGTGTGTGTTTAGCTCTATCACCAGGATCACGGAACCTGACCGAGACAGAGGCAGTAAGAACTTACAAGAGTTTCAGTCCATCTGCAAGGAGTTCTAGCTTGTGTTTGTGGGTTCCAACCACCCTTTATCTCCCCCACTTTAGCATCTTCCCTTCTTGACCATTTGGCCGATGGACTTCAAGGTCAAGCATCAGATGCAGAGAAAAAAACCTTATAGAGGCTGTCTAACCTACTGCCACAATTGTGTAAAGTCAAATCAACTCTGTAACAAGTATCTACCACCTACCTAATGTATCTATTAATATTATCTGTACTCTAGCTAACTATCATCTATCCATTAATTCTATTAGTTCTATTTCTCTGGTTGAACCCTGATATAATCCCCCTCTGAAATATTTCTCTGCACTTACTCTAAACCTTGAATATACTTCTCTTGTATCATTTCTCATACTTTACTATCATCATTGGTATGGTAGATTGAATTATTTTTCCAATTCTTCATGCCCTTCCTCCATCATGTGACCTTATAATACACTAGAATGAAAGGAATAGACATCCCTGCTCCATTGACGATGGGCTTGATAATGAGGCTTGCTTTAGCAATTAAAATGTTAGCAGGCATCCTGTGAAATGTGCTTGCGCAGTTTGGTTTAGGTTCTTCTGCATGGTGACCTGTCATGAGAAAAGTATGCCCCGGGGAATCTGCTGCACTTTCCACCTGGGGCCCAGAATGAACAAACGTGGAAATGATCGGAGTCCAACTCACAGGCTAGAGTCAAGCCCAGGTGACTCACAGCCTGAGAAAGAGCCACCCAGCCTGGATGTGCTAAACCACTGTTGATCTATAGACTCCCAAGCGTAAGAATACATGTCTATTGTCACAAGCCATTGCATGGTGGGTTAATTTGTATGTGGCCTTATTGTAGCAACTGACTCATAAATTCATTTTCTTCTCTGTGCCCCCATTAGAGTGCTGGCTCCTTGGGCTCATGGATCATGGACCACGGTGAGAATTTCCATATCCCCAATGCCTCATAAAGTGCCTGGTACACAGTAGGTGCTCCATAAATGTTTGTTGCATAATAGAACAAATGATCAAAGAACCACAGTGAAGAAAGGCACAGCAAAGGAATGTTTTAGGAGGGAGAAACTGACAGAGGAGTACAGGATGGAAAAAGAGGAAGGAGTCTGGAACGAAGTAGGAAGCGTAATGGAATCCACGCACAATTGTGGGATAAAAAGTTATCTGCCTTTTGTTTTCAGATGGTCAAAGGTTCAGGAGGCCACAGGGGCTCGGTGTGACTCTAGTAATCTTTGGAGAGCATTTCTTCCACTCTCTGCCATCTTTGGGGGCAGCTACAGTGCCTGTCATTAGCCATGTGTAATATTAGGGAAACTGACAACAGATGAAAAGCCTCAAACCTTCTCCAAAATACTTAATAAAACAAAATTTCTGAGAAGTGCAATTTTCCTGTCCTCCTCAGGTAACCCTGTCTCAGTGTAATCATCTACCATGACACAGGCAGCTTGTCACTCCCTGGACCCACTGACGGTTTTTGTTTGCGACAGGCAGGTGTGACACCACGCCTGAAACTCTCTGGGCTCTTAGCCCGGTCACCAGAGGTCTCTGCTGCCCATCCTCCTCAGTCTTCTTAGCGGCGGCCGTGCCAGCTGAGACTCTTGTCACATCCCCTTAGCATGGGTGCCGTGGGCCTGTCATCAGAATTGCTCTTTCGGAGACGGCTTGAGAGATGCCAAATTCATTAGCCATCTGCTGTTGACGCTGCAAACCTTTTCCTTTCGTGAGACAAACAGCACACACACACACACACGCACACACGCGTGTGTGCACACATGCACACCCAGCACCGCAGATACTCACATGCATTCCACTATGTTTTGTGGAACAGAAGAGAGCCTGCATTTTGTTTGGTGTCAATCATAACCTGAGATTAAAGCTGCCGTTTTATGCATTCAAAAGTTACACCCGCCAAACTCAGCCTTTCTCTGCCTAAGCTCTGAACTTCAAAAGGAATACTTGAGAGGGGGGAAAAAAACTGCACACAAAACAACATACGCACTCGACTATGCACACACACACACACACACACACACACACACACACCTGAAAAAAAATGCTGAAAGCACCGGAATGCATTTCATTCTCATTTTTATACATGAAGGCCCGATGCCAGAACACCTGCAAAATCATTATTAGGGTTGTGCAAAGCCAGTGAGAACACAAACTGCTCCAAATAATGCCCAAACTATGTTGACATAAGCAGAAAAATGTCAGCTGGTGCATTTCTCGGCAACTCACGGAATCTTACTTCTAAGGCTATCCTCAGGCTCAAACAAAACTTGCTTTATAACAATTATTTATTCAGAAATCTCTGGAAGATCGTTTCCTTTTGTAGCCTATATTTAGCATCTTGGTACAAAGGAAACTTATCAGTATAATATACTGAATTCCCACTGAGCATGTAACTCTACTAAAACTTTACCATTAAAATGTTCTTAATTTAGATGCCATTAACTCAGATTTACAGATAATTTGGATGTAGAATGTGACTCTCTTAAATATAACATTTTTAATGATTATAAAAGCAACTCATGCTCAGAAATACAGAAAAAAAAGGAAAATTATCATCACCTAAATCTGACTAGAAAAAAATAATTGATTAACTTTTAGTATATTTCCTTTTAGTCATTTTCAGTGCAAATACTTTATCTTTTTATATAAAATTGCTGTCGTATTGATCAGTGTTTAATCCTTTTTTATGCAAACACCAGGCATTCTTCTCACATAAGTAATGATTTTTGAATTTATATTCCCAGGATTGCATATTGTTTCATTTTACTGATGTTTCATAATTTATTTAACCATTTCCCTAAGGTTAGATATTAAAGGTGCTTATAAATTTTAACTTTTATATATATAGCATTGAGATACAAATTCTTAAAGATGAATTTTTGTGGGCATTTCTGATTATCTTCTGAGAGAAGAGAATTATTTGATGTCTTAACATATATTAAACAAAATTGCTTTTCAGAATATTTGCAATTGTTGACATTCTTCTACTTATGAGAAGAGCACAGGACTTGTCAGTCTCACATGTACTATTATTTAATTTTAAATTTGTAAATGTGATGGGTAATAACATGTTACTTCACTGTTTTATTTGTCTTCAAGTACTAATGAAGATAAATATTTCCCCCAGTGTTTATTGTCATTCATCTACTTTTATGGTCAATTTATGTGCATTAGTCATAAACTGGGTTTTTTTTTAAATTGAGTTGAAGCAGTTTTATATTTATTTCTGTATTTTAAGTCTTAAAAAAAGGATTAAAATTTTTTTCTAATTCATCAATTACTCTTTTTTTTTTTTCTTTTTCTTTTTGAGACAGCGCCTCAGTCTGTCACCCAGGCTAGAGTGCAGTAGTGTAATCATAGCTCACAGCAACCTCAAACTCCTGAGCTCAAGAGATCCTCCTGCCTCAGCCTCCCAACTAGACTACAGGCACATGCCATCATGCCTGGCTAATTTTTGTAATTTTTTGTAGAGACAGGGTCCTACTATGTTGCCCCAGCTGGTCTTGAACTCCTGGCCTCGAGCAATCCTCCCACCTCGGCCTCCCAAAGTGCTAAGATTAAGGCATGAGCCACTATGCTCAGCCATTTACTTTTGGTGACTAAAAAAATGCTTTTGGTGCTGAATTTTAAAATTCTTATATAGCCAAACATTTTGCTAATTTCCCTCATTATTTTATTTTCTACATAAAAATCTTGCTCATCCTGAAAGTAGATTTGTGTTTTGTTGGTTTTTTGTTTTCCCATTTGATTCGTCTAGAATTTATTTTAGTGCATGGTGTAAGGTAAGGGTCCAACCTGAATTTTTCATCTTTCCCACATAGGAAATTTTACCAGCACCATTTATCACATGAGCCTTTCCCCAAACCATGGATGATACCCATGGGTTTTGGGGGTGAGATATATATGTATTTGTGTATCAGATTCCTTGCATGTTGGTACCACATTGGTTTAATTATGAAAAATTGGTAACTATGTTTTATAACATGTGGTATGGCAAGTTATCTTAATCATGACTCTTTTCTTTCAAAGACAACTTCAAGTTAAGGTTTAGGATAATCTTGTCCATTAAAAAAAAAATTCTACAGGGACTGGTATTTAACTGGTATTTGTTTTGAACCCTTGGATTTATTTGGGAAAATTTAACATCTTTATAATACTTACTTTTTCCATATAGAAGCATGGATTAACTGTAAATTTACTAAAATCTTAATGTTTTCTCTCTCAGGGAGGACTTAATCTTCAAATAGCTTCTACATCTGTTACTACCAATTGAAGGTCGTATTGTTGATTTAAAAATATTTTTTTCCATTACATTCTCCTTAACTTCTTACAGATTTTTAATTTTTTTTTAACTTTTTATGTTTATATTCATTTTTTTTGGCAAATGACAATTTTTTTTAAAGGTAGGATCTTGCTATGTTGTCCAGGCTGGTTTGGAACTCCAGGGCTCAAGCGATTCTTCTGCCTCAGTCTCCTGAATAGCTGGGACCACAGGTGTGAGCCACCATGTGTGGAATAAAATTTTTATGTGTGTGCTTCTAATTAGCATGTCTGTTATTTTGTCTTATAGCTACGACTGAACCTTCTAGAACATTATTTAATGAATGATGATAATATCCACAGTTGCTCATCTGTTACTTGATGATTGATTTAAGATACCCATCTTTAAAAAAATTTTAAAGATCCTTTATCTTCCTGGTTTTCTAAGACTTTTTTTTAACCCCTTAGGAATAAAGACTTAATTTTATTGAGTACTTATTGTGATTATTTTTTTTATTATTGCCCTACTAAGATGATATATTGTATACTATACAACACCTTTTTATTCTTAAACAAACCATAATTGGTTCTAGAGTGTGATTCTTTTAATGTACTCTATCTTTGCATTATATCAAGGACCCTACATCAAAATATGATTTTAACTAGAAATCCCAAAGACTATGTAACCTTTTTTCGGAGTAAAAAATGTTAAAGTAAATGATGTAACTAGATACTTGAAAGTTTAGTAAACACATTTAATACAGCCCTGTTGTGACATACTTGTTTTCATGTAACATACTCCATTCAACTAAGTAGTATATGTACACCTCAGTTTATTATAATATTTACAAAAAATGTTTACATTTGGGAAATTCTCCAATTTTAGAAAAGACTGTTCCAAAGCAGCGAGGTTTCAGTGCACTTCCAGAAATGGAAAAAGAAATATCTCTGCAGAGCTGCTGTAATGTTTTCACTACTGACTCACTACCGTGTTTCCCCCAAAATAAGACAGGGTCTTGTATTTATTTTTCCTCAAGAAGACAACCCAGGGCTTATTTTCGGGGGTGTGTGTTATTTTTTTTAAGTATGGTATGACAATCCACATTTATTCAAATAGAGTTAAGTCATCTTCTTGTGGATCATCATCATAACTCTCCAAACCCCGAATTCCATCCTGAATGTCTTGCGACTCTATTTCCTTTAGAACCATTGGCCCCAATCTCTCAGGTGGAGCACCAGAGCTCTCGTGGGGCAGATGAGAAGGGCTGCTCGTCTTCCTTCCACGAAATGCATGGGTTGTGCAGATGCGATGCGTGGCCACATCCATCCCTAGGTCTTATTTTCGGGGTGGGGCTTCTATTGTGCAAATGCTTAGACATCCTGCTAGGGCTTATTTTAGGGGGAGGTCTTATTTTCGAGGAAACACGGTAGATACTTTAAAATTATCAATCATTTTGCTGCTTGAGTTTTCAAAGCAAGGGTGCCCGCTGCCTCGCCAATCTTAATTTCTTTCATTAATACCTTGAGACGTGTTTCAAGCGACAGAATCAAACTGAGAGGGCGAGACTAAAATTAAAAGATCACCGCTGCCAAGTCCTCTGTCCACGGCTGACCTTTAGAAAAATCTCTCGGTGACTTTTAGTTTCATCCCATAAAATAAAACATTTATACACACTTCTACAGCATATTCTCTTAACATTTTTATCAGTTACTCCTTGGGTTGTGCCCTCCTGCCACCACTGAGGGTCCTCAGGGCTGGGGACCCTCTCTTTTCCTTTTCTACACTCACATAAACCCATTAGGTACGGCGACAGATGATCTGACTTGTGATCAGATTGTTGAGGTTGAATTCCACACCCCCCGCCCACTGGGTCTGGCCACCCTGCAATGAGTTAGACGTGGAGAGATCACTGAACTACTACAGTTGTACCATCGTCACTCTAAGTGTGGTTTGAACCCCTTGAATTAATTCAATTTAATTTAAAAAAGTCACTAGCTAACTGTCATGTGAATGGAACTACACTACAGTGTAAACATAGATTATAACGATTCTCCTTCCTAGATGGACTAAAAATTTAATATCTACTAATTGGGGATCAATACCTAAACAACTTCCAATATTTTAAAACTTCTTAAAAATTACCATAGTTTTTCACCTTTAATGTAACACATTTAATGTCACATAAAAACCCATAAGATCTGGCCGGGCGCAGTGACTCATGCCTATAATCCTAGCACTCTGGGAGGCCAAGGCGGGTGAATCGTTTGAGCTCAGAAGTTCGAAACCAGCCCGAGCAAGAGCGAGACCCCGTTTCTAACTAAAAACAGAAAGAAATTATCTGGACAACTAAAAATTTATAGAAAAAATTAGCCAGGCATGGTGGCACATGCCTGTAGTCCCAGCTACTCGGGAGGCTGAGGCAAAAGGATCGCTTGAGCCCAGGAGTTTGAGGTTGCTGTGAGCTAGGCTAGCCCGGCCAACAGAATGAGACTCTGTCTCAAAAAAAAATTTTTTAAAACTCCATAAAATCTATATTAAATAATAGTAGGAAAACTTAGCAAAGCAGATAAATCTTTATGAGATGAATCATATTCACAGAAAATTTAATGATATCCATGTTATAAAATATCTTATTAGATAAGAGCAGAGGGGAAAAACTCTATTGGGACTTTGACCCACCTCAGATTCTAGAAAATTATATGAAAATTAATCTTTTGAATTTTTTTGCTTTCTTAATAGTTTGACATATAGAGAACATACTCTTTTTTAAGGTTTACACTGCATGGGTAAGTTCCATTGTTCCTGTGTGGTGTAAGGAAGTGAATAAAAGTGGAAATTAATTACCAATGAATTTTTAGAAGTTCCTTATGAGACAAATATATATATATATACACACACACACGAATGATTAGAATTCCCTCTCAATTTCAGTAATGTTTCTGTATTTTGATCTCAACATATAACCATTTTAAACAGAATTTCTATAGGGTAGGTCCACAGATTTCCTAGGGGGAAAAAAAGAAAGTCCACATTTTACAAATAAACATAGCCCACATGCCTCTTATGTGGTTGGACAGGGTAAGGCCAGAATGGGGGACCATCCTCAACGTGGCTGTCATCATGCAACATTTAGACCCAGCTCTGTGAGCACATGTCCATGGACCTTCAGAGAGAAGCAAGAGGAGAGGGAAAGAAAGAACAAGGAATGTGGGCCCTCAAAGTGCAAAGCTTTAACTCCATTTCATAGAGGAGGGCAAGGGCAAAGGTTTAACTGGCTCATTCCACATCTCACTGAAGACACTGTTTCTAGCATGCACCACACTCCCCCGCAGCATCCAAATCCTCACAAAAGGAAACTTGTAGAAGATGATTACCAAGCACTTACATCGAGACAATGCACGCTTTGTGATCAATTTAAAATGCAAGGAAAGTCTGCAGAGGGGTGCCTTACAAAAGGGTCCTTTCTTCTCAATACTTTAAGAAAGGCAGATCTATCAAACTTATGATAATGCATTGCGAAGCTGATTTAATTGTCAATTACACATTACTTAAGTGTACTTTAATGATCTATATAAAGCCTTATTTTTTTTTTTTTTACGTCTAATAGCTATTAATGGTTGTTAAAGAAAATGAAACCACTTTACTGAAATGTAATGTGGGGGTCTATTAAGAACAAGTTTTCAAAATGATAAAATATCATCACAAAAATGTGAACCCCTCTACATTGTGATATTCCTGAGTAGGTCAATTCTCCATTCCACTGAAAGAACATTTCCTTCAAATTACATGCAATTACAGTTTAAACAACCTCTTATATATTATATACAGAATAAATTCTTCCCAATTCCCAGGCAAAATTCTCCTTCAGAAGTTGGAAAGCAAGTGAGGGCAATGTATCATGACATTTCCTCAAAAAGTCCTGGAAGATTTGACACACTAGGCAGTAGACCAGACTCGGGTGGCCACAAGCACACCCCCATTTCTCTCATTTTGGCCCTGTTCTCTGTTTGCTTAAAATTGTTAAAGGAATGAATGGGAGTATTTTGTGTTCTCTATACAAACAAGCATTTAATCAAAGTATCAAGGTACTAATGTGCTTCTCTAAAAAGAGGTGTAATTCACATTTATATATTAAAACAACATTTGAAATATACTAGCAGTGGTTCTTACTAATGAAACAAAATTTGTTGCAAATCCCTTTAAAAGAGAAGAGTGGTTCTGTAATCAAACCATTGTTTCCCAGTGTATCTGTTAGCCTGACTTTTGTGCATTGAGTTTCTTTAAGTGGGGCACGTGCGTTCTACTGAAAACTACTGCAATGTACACAACCGAAGTCATCCTCACAGTGTACCTTTCCCTGTCCTGTAGGATGCCCACTAGCCAAGGAGCTATTAGGACTGTGAATGAGAAATCATTAGAGTCAGAATCAAACAGCATCAGGCTTTTGTCCACATAACCTACAGTAATTGAGAGCCTTTACAATTATTCATCTAGCTGGTAACTGTAGACAGTTAAATAAGCCAAATAGTCCAAGTCAAACAGCTACTTTAGATTCTTAATTATTCTACTTGGCCACCTGCATCGATCCCATCAAACAACCGTCAAAACTTCATTTAATATCATATGTTACGACAGGATGTCAAGAGGGAAGAAGATGGATTTTAGAGTAAGATATGGCTCAGAGCCCAACGCTGGCACGATGACCTTCTCTGTCCTTCAGTAAGTTTCTTATGGGAAGCTATTTCCTCATCTGTGAAGTGGGGATAATGCAATCCTTACACGAAGGAACGTTGCAAAAATAAAATAAATGAACAGATGTCAAGAACCTGACACGTAATAGATACTTAATAAGTGCTAGCTACTATTCTTTATGATCTTTTCAACCCAGAGGTCTTAAAAAAAAGTCAGCAAATTCACATATGAGTCTTCCATTCTCAACTTAATAGTTCAGTAACTGAACTCAAGAGGTTACATGCAAATTGAAATGCCGGCTTTGAAATCCTTGAGGGCAAGAATCGAAACCTACATTAAAAACAGATACATCTTCAGTAGCACCTAGCACAGCATAGGGCCTTCGTAGCAATCAATAAAAATTCTAGATTGAATTGAGTCCAGTAAAAAAACCCTGCTACGTATGTGTTGCTGTTTGCTTCTCAAGGCTAATTTCTTTTTTTTTAACAGTTCTTAATCAAGTCAACCAAGTAAACAGGTTAAGGAAGATGTGTCAACTTAGGTACAGGTTACTCCCTGAATACTTTCCTCCAAATACCCTGAGTTTCTTTTACTATAATGTGCATCAATATTGCTATGTGGAAATATGTGGCATTTAAGTAAAAATGTTTATTAAAATACATAATTCAGATGTATCACTAATTTTATTTAATATTTTCATCTTATACAAACCCATGTGTCTGAATATACCTTCTGAAAAATTGAAAAAAAATATATATATATATAATGAAAAAAGAGCTCAAATTATTTTTTAAAGATTACCTACTGTAATCTCAGCTAACCTACTGGGTTGAGAAGATGCAGCCTTCAAGTCAGCAAAACTGCTAGGATGACAGGCTTCCTTACCACAGAATTTTGACTACTCACTTTTGGACAATTAAAATGAATGACTCTAGGCCAGGTGGTGGTTCACGCCTGTAATCCTAGCACTCTGGGAGGCAGAGGCAGGCAGAATGCTCGAGGTCAGGAGTTCAAAACCAGCCTGAGCAAGAGTGAGACCCATCTCTACTATAAATGGAAAGAAATTAATTGGCCAACTAATATATATGAAAAAAGTTGGCTGGGCATGGTGGTACATGCCTATGGTTCCAGCTGCTTGACAGGCTGAGGCAATAGGATTGCTTGAGCCTAGGAGTTTGGGATTGCTGTGAGCTAGGTTGACACCACGACACTCTAGCCTAGGCAACAAAGTGAGACTCTATCTTAAAAAAAAAAAAAAGACAGACACATGTAATTGTGTATTACAACGGTTTATGTATTTGTTAAAAAATAAAAATAAATAAAAAAAAAAAAATGAATGACTCTAGAAGCCCAACATTCCCACAAAATTTCAAATGTGAAAAAAACCAGGAATGCTCCAGTCAACTATATGAAATCAAAGTAACTTCAAAACCAAAATCACTTTAGAAATTGAAGGTTTGGAGGTAGTTCTGGACAAGAACGGGAAAACTGGCAAGTGCTTACTCATTAGCTTCAAAGTAGCCATGGGAAAAATGGAGTACTCAAGTTGCCTGAATAAATATGCCTTAGGTCCTAAAACAAATCTATCCAATCTAGAAGGGAACCAACTTCCTCTCTTTAGATCACAGCTGAAAGTCCAGAGTAATAAGAAAACGTTAGATATACTTTCGTGAGCATCCTGGGATTTGGGGAGGGGGGCGCTGTCCTAGACCTGGTTCTTACTTGATTTGGGCTCTCCTCCTTCCTCTGGATCCTGCAGCCAGGGCTCACTGGTGCCCCTGGGGTTGCCAGATTCCTAAGTTACTGTAGCAGCTAAGAATTCATTTCTCATGTTACTCTGAATGCTGGTTTGCTTTTTGTCCGTTTAGCGACATACCATTAGGGGCATGCATTTGGGGGGTTTTAGGTCATTCTGAGACCTCCTTCACCTCTACCTTTCAATTTCTACATGACTCCAGATACCAGAGAATGTTGATTGCTATCTCCTGGGCTCCAGAGATCCTCCTGGCTCAGCCTCCCAAGTGGCTGGGACGACAGGCATGTGCCACTATGCCTGGATAATTTAAAAAACAATTTTTTTGGGGGGGTAGAGACATGGTCTCCTTATGTTGCCCAGGCTGGTCTTGAACTCCTGGCCCCAAAGCGATCCTCCCAGCTCAGCTTCCCAAAGTGCTGGGATTACAGGTGTGAGCCACGGCGCCTGGCAGATATCTCATATATGCCGGTAACAGAAGGCCTTTCTGAGGAGGGGGTGTCAGAGCAGACACTTGGACACAACCTCTGCCCACCTGCATGCACCTGTGTGTCAGACAGAGCGAGGGGCAGGGGAGAGTGAGGAGGGCGTGCGCACCATCAGAAAAACACTTGCAAGAGCAAGTGTAAAGATTGATGAAAGGCAGGATCAAGTCGGAGGTTTCTGACCAAGAAGGCCAGCCCCGCTGAAGCAGAGAGAACTAAGCAGACTCGGAAGGAGGGAGAGAAGGAGGCCACAGAGAACGTGGACTTCCGCAGGACATGGTCAAGACATTAATAGAGACATAGCAGAGCTCGAGAACCAAGAAGACCTTGGAGGTAACAGTCCTTCTAACGTACAATGGTACCACCTTGGGAGGAAAAAGAGAAAAGACCTAACTTCTTCTAAATAAACAGGCACATCTGTAAAGATATAATTCTATGACTTGGGAAGAGAAACTGACCATGATAAGACAGCGTGCCAGTGGAAATGCTAGAGAAATGAGAAAATAAAACTGAGCCCAGGCTGGCTGCCCACGTGGGACTGCTCTTACGTCTTTATTGTTCTTCGACGTTTAAAAGTCATTAAGTCATTGCAATTTCTCTTTCTTGCTCCTTGAATTCTTCTCTCTTTCTTCTGTCTTTGGCAACTTTTTAAGGGGCTGAAAAAAGTCAGACGTCTTTTAGTTGAATGATAGGTACTGACCTCCCACTGCCTACGTTACACACATTGTCAACGTTTTCCCTAACAACAATGCCTTTGACTTTCTTAAAACAAACATGCCAACCAAGAAAAAAGTATAAAAAAAAAAAGGATCTCTTTTTATCACAAAGAGACAGGAAAAATAGTAATTATAACCTTTGCAATGACGGATTTTTATCTTTCACTTCATCGTTACCAATATTTCATGACCCCGAAATTTCAGATGCTATTTACCAAATACGTTCTGATTTAGTCCTGCTATTATTGTACACACTGCCCACACTTTGATCTGCTCTTTAGCTGGAGTAAATCATAAAGGTTTGTAAATCATAAAGGTTTAATCCAATGTGATTTTTAGTAGAATTGTTATCAGTGATGATCATTTAAAAACATTTCCACCACTCTCCCTTCTCATTCCTTCTTCGATTTATAACCTGAAGCTAGACGACGAGTGGCTCTCTTGGCCTCTGTCTAGCTGCATGGTTGGAAGTCACGTGCCTGTCCCTGAGAGAACAGAAATGACACCACTCATGATATAAAATGCACATGGGCAGGTGGACCCCAGGTACACTCCTCTCCCTCTTTCTCTGGTCTCAGGCTGCAGAAAGTTTCTCTCTCTTTCTCGCCCGGACAATAGTGGCCAAACCTGGGGCCCGAGAGTGAGGGGAGAGACTTCAAAGGCAGAGAACTGGCTCTGGAACCAAAAGGTTGGAGAGTGCTTTTCTCAGTTTTGGAAATAAGAAACCTGGAATCCGGAAAATGGGCTACAACGTAGACACAGAACTGAGTCTTGCCAAGGAGCCCAAACTGTCCGGCTATTGACTTCAAAAAAAGGCATGAAATATGCTTCCATAAAACTCTCCCTATTCTTATGAATAGTTTTGTTAATTTTCCCAATGTTCATCAGTAGTGCTGATATTGTTTGTATATTGGGCTTTAAAAACTCCCCCTCTTCTGTTTTTGTAACTTCTGTTCTTCTCTTTCCATATTCAGTTTCCATACTTAGGGTACTTGCCTACAACTTAATCAGTAGCTTCTCAGTCTTGCCAGTTTCTTCCTCTTCCCCCCAATCCTCTTCTTTAGTAATTGCTAGATAAGGCTCTTGTATTTCATTCACAAGCTACTATAATATTTTCAATTGTTTTCACTGCATTCTTTGGCATGCACGGTACAACTTTTGAGTTCTAATTCAGCCAATTGTTCTGGACACTAATTAACATGTAATTGTCAATTTCCTATCACCTTTATGTCGTTAAAATACACAAACCACCTCAAAGACCTAAGTGTGATGAGGAATGCTTTGGTTCTTGCCATCTTCACTTGCTACCAAAGTCATCAATAAAAACGTATGTATAAACAAAAAATCTTGTTAGTTTTTAACACAGTTTTTTACAAAGAAGAAAATTATGTTTGATTCCCATTTGAATCATTTTCTCTCCCCTACCAAGACTGACATTATTAGTATTGCAAAAAGGCAGTGAAATGGTTAAGCTACAGAGATGGATTTTATAACACAAAGCACTAGGCTAAAATTGGATGTTCATTTTCTGAATAACTGAACAATGTATAAAACCTGTGTCTTGGGAAGTCTCGAAATGTTTCAAGAGCAGTTGGGCTCTGCTTTGATTTTTGAATCACATAATTTCAACGTGAGTCAAGCACAGTAAAATCATAGGCACATTTTTGTACATCTATTAGTAACTTCTCAAAAGAATCTCATGGTAACCGCCTTTCTCTGTAAAAAACAAAACAAACCGAGCCACAAATCCTTATACCTTCCTTAGTATGTTAACTTCCATGTATTAGCAAAATAGCAGCTAACCCTTAGCAAGCATTCACTGCACCAGGCACTGGTTTTAACCCTTTGTAGGTAATGATATATATTCCTCACAAAATTCTTAGGACATGGGACTGTTAATATCCTCATTTTACAGAAGAAGCCCCTGAGCCCTGAATTATTAAATACAGGGCTTGAGGCCACATAGCTATGACACCCTGGAATCAGAATTTGAGCCTAATCCAATTCCAGGGCACATAACAGTGAAATGCTAGGCAGGCCATTATGTGCCCAAACGAGGCCAGTAAGTAAAATGTGCAACAATTCTCCCATTTTCCTTAAAAAATTGCAAAGCTTTTCCCCCATAATTTTAGGAGGGGATGACATTCACAACAAGGCTTTCGTTCCATTTCCATGTTTCAGAATATCGAAGTTGACTCATTCCTCATCTTTACAATTTGTACATTTCACACCAGGAAAGACAGTCAAGAAGAAGGGAACATTTTATTCCCAACTGACATTCTGGGTTTAAATATCCTTTGCAACAGTTTTGTTTTGAAAGATCTCAGTGGTTGCATATGAACCTGCCAGATGTCAACAATGTGTCTGCCATGTACAATATCCTCCAAAGACTAAAAATACTTCTTGCCGATACAGTATTTGGAAATAACCCACAAACACCATTGGACCTGCCGCATGGCTCAGTGTCTAGGTAAACACCTCTCAAACAGCAGATGTTCTGGGTTCTTGTTGTTCTCCTTGAGTAACAAAATGGCTTGTGGGGAGCTGATGTTTACCCTTTACCTTTACACAACAATTTCAGGAAGAATCCATGAGTTCTCATGCTCAGATCAACTTTGGGTCCTGGAATCCATCCGTGGCTACCGGCAGGTTTCTGCAGGTGTTTGCTGGTGGGAAGCTGTCAGGGACTGGTCTAAATCAGGGCACAGCTCTTGACAGAAGGATACGAACTGGCAGGAACTGTCTTAGGTGTCAGGATTTCTTTCTGGGACACAGAGGCATATAGATGAATCTGCACTCAAAAACAAATCAATGTTGGGAGCAGCAGAAAAGTCTGTGGCCGGGCCAATCAGGCAGCAGAATGATTATCTGGAAAATGCACCATGATTGATGAGAACTGACACGTGGCAGGGACCAACAGAAAGACCCAGTGTTGCAAATGAGTGGCATTTTGAATTACTTCTGTATTCAAGAAGGAAGATCCTAAGAGGTGAGGGAAATGACATTAATTATGAATGAACACGGAAGTGCGGTTTGAATTGCAAGCTTAGGCATAACTATGATGATGGTGATCAATACCTTCTATCTGCAAGCATTTTGCAATTTGCAGGGCCTGTTTGGGCGCACTGTATCGTTTAACTGATCAGGAACCTGAGAATCGGAAGTGGACCCAGGCCTTGAAACCCAGGAAAGGGAAGAGAAGAAGAAAGGAGCACAATGAAAGGTGATCTTAAAGTCTCCTCCCTGAAACTGAAAATATGGAAAAGTAGTAGGATCAAACAGCTTAAGGTAAAGCCGGACCTGAGATGAAAGCTGTTAATTTCATGAAGATATATTCAGGCCCTAGCTCTGTCTACAGCAGAGCCCTGTGGTTCTGGGAGGAAGCGTTTGATTGCAGCCAGAAGATCCACGTTCCAGATTTGGCTCAATGAGTTACCAACTGTGTGACTCCAGCAATGTCATTTAAGGTACCCCAGCCCAAGTTTCCTTATCTGCAAAATAAGACTACTAGGCTCTGCCTTCTTTGATATATGTGAATGCATTTATGGTATCGCTTGGCACTCAGGAGCCAGGCAAAAACGTCAGCTTAAAATGATTGATTCTTCTTAATCGATCACCTACAAATATCTGTGAATATTACAAATTCCAGTCCTAAGATCTCTATGAACCAGATGTTGTTCTCACTCTATACATAAGGAAAATTGAAACTGAATGGTTAGTCTGTGGACCTGACATTAGAAATGAGGTCTTTGAACTTCTGATCCCTGAATCCTTCATTGGGGAAAATAAATCATTTAAATAACATGCCCCAAGCTACACAGTTAAAAAGAGGATGAGAGACAGCATTTGACACCGGGACTATCCAATTCTAAAAAATGTGTTCTTTATGCCACACCTGCGAAAACTAAAAATTGCTAGCATTCTTCTTCACCCTCTTCCTACTGCTGAACGCAAGTGACTATCACTCATTTGCAGATAAATATCAAAATGGTGTTCTGTCAACAGGAGAAGATAAATTTTTGAGTCACAGCACTGTAAAATCACTATATGCTTTGCCTTGATAGTAACAACAGAAGCTCACCTCTCCATCATGAACTGAAAAGTAATTTTAGTCTTGGTTCATGAGAATTTGACCAGGCAGGGCTCCATGTGTCTTTACGATGCTATATGCAATTTAGTTACTACACTTGAGAGGTGGGGCTGGGGAAAATAGCAATATAGCTAGCGAGCTTTTCTTCTCCTTTCACTGATAGTAAATTGCTGTACATAATCACATAGCCAGAGGGGATAGCTTAGTGCAGTAAGCTCCAGGTTTGCTAGCCTAGGCTGTTTAAAACCTCAAGTTCTAATCCCAGCAGAGCCTGTGTATGACTCTTCATCTCCTTGAGTTTGATCAATTACATTTCATAGATTTTTTTTTATTATGTAAGAGTCTCAAATAAGGCTTTATAACCCAAATCCAGTCTATCTTACAGAGACTCTAAATACCTTGTACTTTTTATTTATCTAAGTATTGAATTTCAGGCTTACTGTCTCTAACACCTTCGCCATAGTCAGAGAGGAAATTGTGCGAAAACTTTTAATTAAGATGAGTCTATTTTGGTGGAATCATGCACTGCATCGTTTTCATATGTGATCTGCCCGCACTGGTGAAAGAATGGGCCCAGGCCACAAAGACAAATGCAACGTAACAAATGACATTAACCACCATTTTTTTTTTAATGGAATGACCACCGTGTGCTCAGCACTCAGGGTGAATTAGCTCATTCAATCCTCCTAGCTCACTTGTAGGGTAGCGAGTAAATCTTTCTATATCCAGTTCACAGAGAATTCTAAATGCCCTGCCCAAAGTCACACCAGGCAAAGCGGGAAAGCTGGGATTTAAACACAGGTGTGTCTGCCCCCAAAGCCCACGACATTCCAATTCTCTATGCTTCCTTAACATTATTGTATGATTAATTAGAAAAATAAAAATGAAGTGTGGGAAAGGTTCCCCAAACGGAGCTGTAACGTGAAAGCCCAAATCGGGAAGGCAGCAGGACCGTGGGGCACAAGGAGAGAAGCCGGGTCACACTGTCACAACGTTGTACCAAGGCTGTCTCTGAGCAGCTGGGGGGTGGCCTTCCCACGCACGCCATGTCGCATCTCCATGCTGAGTAGGCTCTTGGGCACAGTCTCCAGAAGAGCCTGGCGGGGGTGGGTGTGAGGGTATGATACTCTTTGCAAATGTCACAGGCAAAGTTCTTCCCTTTAGTGCAATCTTCACTCTGCTGAAGTGGCATGTCATGCACGGGGAGCTAGGGACCCGGGAGTCACATCCCCACTTGGGAATGCCGTGTTTCCCCGAAAATAAGACCTACCCATAAAATAAGCCCTAGCAGGATGTCTAAGCATTTGAGCAATAGAAGTCCTACCCTGAAAATAAGGCCTAGTAGTGACGGGCGTGGCTACGCAGGGCATCCACACAACCCATGCACTTCGTCGCGGAGCGGGAAAGATGACGAGCAGCCCTTCTCATCTGCTCTATGAGAGCTCTAGTGTTCAACAGGAGAGACTGGGGCCAATGGTTCTAAAGGAAATAGAGTCACAAGAAACTCAGGATGGAATCTGGGGTTTGGAGAGTGATGATGATGTTCCAGAAGACAACGACTTAACTATATTTGAATAAAGGTAGATTGTTGTACCGTACTTAAAAAAAATAACACATCCCCAATTCCCTGAACAACAAAGTGTCTGTGATATCAGTGCCACCGAGAAGTCCAGTGTGATGAAGACCCCATAAAAGCTACATTTTGACAATTGCCAAGTCACTGATTACCTGTATCAAAGCAGTTTTAGTGGAGTAGTAAGAGCAGAAAAAAGGCAGTAAAGGATTCCCTACGAAGTGAGGATGGTATCCATGTATCACGATGTCAAGTTGGACACTTTACATAAATGCAATTTTTATTTGTCACTTACACCTCAATAAAGAAGAAAGAAATGAGGACGTAAAACCAGTGCATGTGGTTTGCTCTTTTAAGAAACTTGGGTTTGAGAAGAAGGACAGACAGACACATAAGGGAAGATGTGGCACTAAGTGGACATTTCAGGATAGTAGAACTCTGTGCAAATTCATAGGCTGGATCGAAAAAGCAAGAGAGAGAGAGAGAGAGAGAGAGAGATGCTAAAAATATGTCAGGTGAGGGGGGGCGGAAGGGTAGGTGCTGGACTGAAGTACTGAAGACATGGAGAAGAACCAGCCGTAAGATGGAACATGGTAAGTACTCACATACAAACAAAGTCGCCATCTTGGAGGATACAGAGGGGCAAGAGCTTGACACTAGTTGGGAGGAGTAAGGCAGGCTCCTTCCAAGAGGCATCCTCTGACCTGGACCGGGAGTGAGCAGGCAGAGAGGCAGAGAAGAGAGGTATACAGGACACGGAAGGCACTCCAAAGGGACAGGAGTCAGGAGAAAAGGTGTTGAGATGCTACAGAACAGAGCGTACCCAAGGAAGGACATTTGGGATTAGAATTCCAACACTTCTCATGGAACATCATTGGATCCATGGGATAGAATGTCTAATTGACTATGAGATCCTTCATTTCTTTTTTTTTTTTTTTGGTAATTTAAAAATAATTTTTTAATTATTTGAATTCTGGCATCTGAAGTTTCACAGACAAAATTTTCTATGAAAAAGAAGAGCAAGAAAACACACAGTTTACTTTTGGCGAATTGAAGAATGTAATTAGACAAGTCGGAATAAACCCAGATCTCATGAGTGAAAAATGACACATTGCTCATTTTGCTAGTATGGGATGAAGAGATGAATCAAGGATCTATGAAAGACCAGAATCTGGAAAAAAAAAAAAGTGTGTAGTAGATCTGAACAAGATTATATTTTCTACATTGTTGGAATGACACCCTTTCCTAGACAAGAAAATGGGCTTTGTTATTGATGATTACTGTTTACCACATACAGATACAAAATTATCAGTATTTTTGGTGGTAATATTTTTAAAAGAATTATTTTACAAGTTTTTGCATGCCTGTAAAATTCAGAGCAAGAACTGATTAGCTATCTCTTGTTTTTGGAGGCGGTGTAAATACTGAGGTTTGGATGCCTTTGGGAGACATTCTACAACACGTCTTGTTCTAAGCAGACCGCATAAACTCAAGCTTTTCAGCTGTTTTCCTCTGTAACGTTGCATTTTAATTCTTTAGTCAGTCATATTAAAAAATAATAATGGAAGTGGAAATTACCCAGTTCTAAAGATGCTATTGTAGTTGTTTTAATTAGAAGCCTGCCCCACTCAATGACTTGATAAAGCATCATTGTTAGCCCAGAGAAAGTTGCTTCCCATCCCAAGCAAGGATTTAAGCAACAATTATTAGGTAGTAAATTGGTAACCTATGACACCAGCGTCAGCCAACAACTTACTGATAGAGCAGGACCATTAAATATACATATCTTTAATTGCCACAGACACAAGGGGTAAGTATCTTCATTTATCTGAGAAAGGCTTATATGGAAATAGATATCAAGTAACACCACTTGGGTTGATTATTTTAGGGAATGTATCTGTATTTGGTACAAAGAGAGACAGAGAGAGAGCCATATTGTATGTATCTTTGTGTATATAGCAAAATAGTTTGTACTTGGTTCATTATTAGCATGTAAACTAAAGCTATTGACTAATCTACAGACAATTCATTGTTCTGTTTAAGGGCGAAATCTCCATTTCATATGAGAAAATCTGCCTTCTCCAAATACTGGGTACCCCTTTTGGTCTCAGTTCTTAGAGACCCCTCACCCCTGACGTTTTCCTTCACCCCTGGCCTGCAATTCACTGAGCTCACTCCATCCCTTTTGGGGTTTGCCCAAGTCCTATACTTTGAAGCTGTCCTTGGCTATGCTTGTCATAATCATCACCACGATCATGATGTTAGCTGTTCTCCCTTATCAGAAAAAAAACCAAGGTCTTTGCAAATCTCATTTGCATGTTATTAGAACTAGTTAATGCATTTTCATCTTGAACAAGACAAAAAGGCCTTTTATATTCTCAGAGTCATTATATCTTATTATTAATTTTAACTCCAACTCTTAGAAGTTTACCTCCTTAAGCATCATGAATCACAACTTTTCTCAGTTAACCATAATGGTTTGACCTTTAGTCTATGTATTCTGTACCAAGAAAAATGTTATCATATTGAATATTAAGCAACGGTCCCACTCCTCAAAACTGAATTTTTAAAATCACTTTTTAAATAAAATTACATTAATCTGTTGTTGTCCTTGTTGTACATTATTTCGAGCTAGAAGAACAGAGTGAAGTGTGCTACAATTGGAAGATAGTGTCATCATCGTAAGTGGTACCTTTGCATTAGTTATGCTTTTCAAAAGTCCATCTAAGAATGGGTGCATACATAATGAGCATGATGTGCACCAACTGGGGGATGGACACTCTTGAAGCTCTGATTCGAGGGGGGAGAGGGGCAAGGGAAATATGCATAACCTTAACATTTGTACCCCCCATAATATGCTGGAAAAAAAAAAGTCATCTAAAAGAAATCCTGTTCCCTGTATACTCCCACCTCTCACACACAGCAATAAAAAACACAATACCCATTGGGTTCTTGGAAATAACTCCTCACTTCTCCATTTTGACATGAGAAGAAACAGAAAGCGAATTATTTACGTAATTTAAAATACAGCGTGATGTATGCATATTTACCTTTGGGAACATCGCTAGGTGGCAGCTGGTATTCTAAACACCATCATGCATTCTACCCAGCGGAACGGAGCACAGATTGTTTATATAAAATGAAAAACTAGGTGCTCCAAATTGTAAAGCCAAGAATTTTTTTTGGGGGGGGTCAAAAGAATGAAAATGTTGGCAATCATAAAAAAAAAAAAGATGTGCTGTCAATTCTTGATTATCTAGCAGCAGTTATTAAATTGGGGCTCCGTGCCAGTGTTCCCCAGCCCTCAGGCTGCCAACCCTATGCTGTGTTGTCGCCCCTTCCAAAAGGTGAGGCCTAGGCTGTTCATCGAGTCCCTCTTCCGAGGGGGGCATATAGTGACACTGTAGGCCTAAAGTAAAAATTTCAGACCATGGTAGTTTTTAATGACCTACACTCTCAACTTTCTAAGTACTAAAGGTAATACAATGGGGTTCGTGTGTGTGTTTAACAACCCACATTCCAGCATCCCCACTGCAAAGCACAACTATCAGGATTACATGTAACCCAGGACCCTTTGGCTAGTGGTCTCTGTGCAGAATTCCAGCTGCAGGAGGCAGGACTGACCCCAGGCCCCAGCTGCTGGCCTCTGAAACTGCCCCAAGGCTGTGCTTCCCACTGGCTGGTTCCAACCACGGATTGAGCCCAGCAGGAATACTGAGGCAGACCTGTTCCTGGGAGACACAGGAGGAATCTGGAGGTCTGTTTAGCCCAAGGCCACTCCAGCAGCCTTGCTCGATCTTTCTCTGACTACACTGGGGACTGGGAGGCTTCCACCTGGCCTTCTTTCACTTGGGGTCAGATGTGTATCATGGCCTGATCTCTCTGCTCACTTCTTCTGGCTCCTGCCCCATTTCCTTTTACAGGCCTTTGCCCTAATAAAACCTCTCCATGCTTTTGCCCCTGTTGCTAGAGGTACCGGCACTAACACGGTCTATCATTCTATCTGAACATAAGGCGTAGGAAGGTATGGATTGGTAATTGAAGGAAGCCGTTCATGCACTTCACAGTGTGTATGTGCACACGTGTGTGTATGTTTACTTAGGAATTCCCCACTTTGCAAATGGCCAACTTGGAATAGCTATTCTGGTTCACCCTAAACAGTACCAGCTAGGTAGCTACAGGAATTAATTTTTCTTTCTGATTTGCCAGTAATGATTGCTTTCTTCCACTCCTTTCCCTTACCCCAGAATGACAGAGACACCACCTGTCACCTGGGCTCCAGTGCTGGCCCGGGGGTGGTTCCTGCAGTCACAGGGCTGCAAGACTGCTGGTTGCTCACTGAGCCATCACAGCTTCTCTGGCCCAACCTCTGGTTTCCTGGTCCTGACCTCTGCCCATTTCCCTGATTCTCTATCCCTGGACATCCTTCTCTTTCTCAGCATGGTGCACCTGCTCAGCTCCAAGCATTTGGGTTTTCCCTTGAAACATAGGCGACTGGGTATCCCAAACACCATCTTTATCAGCTTTAAGTCCTGTGCAAATCTGAACTAAGAGAAGGGACACAGAAGGGTCTGGGTATGCAGGAAGCCCAGAGGAGAAGGTGGGAGAGGAAGCGAAACTGTAGGTGTTGAGGGCTAAGGTATCCAAGCAGTCCATGGCTGAGCATTCAGGGCAGTGAAAGGGGTTGTAAAAAAGGAAATAAAAAATATCCTCACCTTTATTTCTGGATTTTTCTATTTAATTAAAAAAATATCTTCAGTAATTTACAGCACAAGATGTGCAGCTCTCTCTGAACTCTTTGGCCCTCCCAGTACTACATAATACACTCACTGACCCATCAGAGTCTTCCTGACAACTGGCTAACAAAGGAGAGGGCACAGGGAACCTGTGAGTCAGCTCTGGTGGAGATGGGGTATGGGTGGGGTATCCCTGTAACCCCGTAATTCTGCACAACTGACGTTGGCTGGAGGGGCCAAAGAAAACTCAAACATAAGATGTCCAAAGCAGAACTTACCACCTACTGCCTCCCTGCTCTTCTATCCAGGTACCCTATTCGAGTTGGGGGTGATAGACAGCTGTAAATCCTAAAGTTTTTGCCCTTTAGAAACTCAGTATTAGGACCCATGGCCCTACTAGAACCATCTGGTGTTAGTAAGACCTTTGTTATCATTACTTATCACAATTCTTGTATGGAAAAACACATTTTGAGGTCCAACCAACAGATTCCAAATAAACTGTGGAATATGATCCATCCGTGAGTTGGGTAATAATTGTGCTAATGATGTGGGAACCAGCCTCATTTAGAAAATTATTAGTATCATCATTAATCAGTTAGAGTTATTCATTTGCAGTCTGATATATTTGGAGCTCAGCTTGATTTCTTTCAGGTCTTTTAACTTTGTGGGTTTAGCATGAAGCTCCTTGATTATATTTGTTTCTATGAATAAGTATCATTTTGTGCCTTTAAGTCCTAATTTAAAATGGGCATAAATCTTCAATATCATCAAAAAAAATTTGGAGGAGACTTGAAACATTGCTTCAATGCAATGATTCTCAAAGCATGGTCTTAGGAGCAGGGGGTCAGCATCTCCTGGGAACTCATGAGAAAAGCAGATTATCAGCCAAACCCCATAACTAGGACATCAGAAACTCTGGGGATGGGGCCCAGAACAGCATTTTAGTATAACGAGCCCTCCAAGTGATTCTAGTCCATGCTTAAGTGTGGGATCTAAGGTATCTACTATCTTTAGACCAAGAATTATTACCAATCACGGATGAATTAAAACTATTTTAAGTGTCCGATATGTGATCACCCCTGTAGAGAATACAAAAACAGCTGCAAGAATGAATTCCGTCTTTAAGAGTTTTCAATCAAGTTGGGAAAACTCACACACATGGAATTAACAGACAACTGATAGGACAATACATGAATAAACGTGTGCAAATCAAACTGCACCACAGGATACTGGAGACAGAAGACTATATTCCGTCAATTTGGATACGATTAAACATTTGCCTTACAAATATGTAATTAATATGGGTGGAAAGGCAAGATGTTCTTCTAGTAAATGAGAGAGAAGAGGGTAAAGTCTTTTTTTTTTTTTTTTTACCCCCTAGACTCTAAGAATTGGGTTGGGGTAAACAGAATCGTATTGCTAAATATGCTATTTTAATCATCAGAGACAATGACTTCATGGTTTTTCTCATTAAACCCTGCCAGTACCATCACTGTGAGGCCTAAGAGTTTTTTCATGCCCGGCTGAAAACTCTGCTCATTGGCCAGGAAAAAAAAGCACCTCATAGCTAATTCATAACTGGCACCGAGAGACAGTGGGATGTAAAAGCATCTTGCAAAGTTTAAAATGTCATATAAAAGTTAGATATTTGCTATAATAATTATTATTATTGTTTGATTTAAAGGGAGTGGCATTGCTTCCGCACGAGAGGTTTAATGATTTTGTTGATTCCAAAATGGCAATGTGCAAAGTTGCACGTTCAGTTCAGAACTTTCAGAAGATCTGTTTTCTTATTCCTTCTGTGGATGTGTGTGAAAACGTACAACAGACAAATCAAAAGCCCCAGGCGAGTTTCTTTTGCTCTCAAGATGATACTTTTTAAGTTGCTGAAATGACAGAAAACCAAATCCCTTTGAAAGGTGGACGGCCTCACTTGTAATTCTATAGGCCCGACCCTGAAACTAAAAAGGGAATAATTCGCTCACGTTTGGGAGTCATTAATTCTAAGTTACAAAAGTATCATTTGGTAAATTACCTTTTCGAAGGCATTGAATGACATCTTAAAGGTCTGAAAAGTGTTAAATGACCTCTACAAAGTGGTCAGTTTACTCCTTAACCACTGATAACATCAGTCCAAATAGCTTCAATTTCTCTAGTGCTAGATTCTGATAAACATAAAACACTTTTATAGACATTGTCAAATTCACTCTTAACATCACAGTTGGGGGTGGGGGAGGGGAGTCTGAGAAAAAGATTTTGGAACCTCCCTTGTAAGATATAGGAATACCCTGGGTTACCAAAGAAGATTTTAATTACAAATTTGTCCAGTAATTGCAAAAGAATACTATCTGAATGCTGCTTTTCCTTTTTTTATTGGTCATGCTTTATAATGCTAATAAAGATGTCTACTTTAATATCTCTGATTCTGATTTATGCTTTCAGGCTGAGTGGGAGCACATGGTGTTAGAATTTAGATTTCGGTCTAGGAAAAAATCTTTCTGAATCTTTTCAGACAGCATTGCATATGGAGGGAACTCAGTAAATACGTTTATAGGTATTTCCAGAAAGTGGACAGATGTATGTACTAGGACGAGAAAGGCTGAGAATTCATTGCTGCGTTTAGACTTGGATCGACGTGGCCATAGTAACAATTTCAGGAGGAAAACCCCCCTTCTTCACCTTAGATGGGCACCTCTACCTATTCATGATGGCTTTAGCTTCAATTTGGTACTCTTACTCAAAAGCCATAAATCAAACCCAGTTAACGAGCTACTTTATCGTTTTCCAATAAACCAATGACTAAAAGCTTTCCAAAGAGCAATAATTCATGGTTAAAAAAAATATACAGGGTATGATGGACTTATAAACAGAGGTCCACACTTAGAGAAACTACATAGAGATTTCACACTGTCAGGCAAAAGCTAGCCAGTGTGCACTCTCCAATTCTTCACACACATTTCTCCAGGTTTTAGCTTCCTGGTTTGCTTGGATGAGCATGTGTGACAAATTTCAAGGAAAAACTCTAACCTTCGATGGTGAGAGATGCTAAAGACCCCAACTCAGCAGATGAGGTTAAAAATGACAGCCATGCCGGGCGCAGTGGCTCATGCCTGTAATCCTAGCTCTCTGGGAGGCCGAGGCGGGCGGATTGCTCAAGGTCAGGAGTTCAAAACCAGCCTGAGCAAGAGCGAGACCCCGTCTCTACTATAAATAGAAAGAAATTAATTGGCCAACTGATATATATATAAAAACAAAATTAGCCGGGCATGGTGGCGCATGCCTGTAGTCCCAGCTACTCGGGAGGCTGAGGCAGGAGGATCGCTCGAGCCCAGGAGTATGAGGTTGCTGTGAGCTAGGCTGACGCCATAACTCATTTGATTTACCAATGTGCCATTCCACATTTGATCAAAACATGACACTTGGAACACAGGCATCAGATGACCATATGCCAAAATGAAAGCTACTTCAGCATTAGCCAAGGGGTTTGGGTGACTTTTGGGGGACTTGGGAGAAATATTAATTTTTTTCTTCTCCTAATTTTACCTATCAATCTCCCCATCTCCTTTCATTTCCTCACTTCAGTTGTTGAAAAAGAGATTTCTTGGTTCGTAACTTTCTCTGTTACTTCAAGCACAGAAACCTCTGATGGCAGAATTATGATCTTATCCTACAGCAAATGGTGGTTCCAAGAGATCTTTGAGGCTTTTACGAATGACCGTGGGAAGCTCTACCATATGGTACCAGGATGCTTGTGGGTTAGAAAGAGGAGAGGGGACCCTTTTCTAATTTTAATTTTAGCCTTTTGTTTTTTCATCTGTACTTAGATTGGGAACAAAAGATCCAAGGGAAGGAAAAGAGAAAAAGTATACCCAGGAAGGCAATGAAAGATTAACGTCAGAAGACAAAATTAAATAACGTGGAAAAGATTTCAAACATCTTTTTTTTTTTTTTAAACAAAATCTTCAGTGTCACTGGCACGGCTGTTTAATTAAGTCAAACCAAGAAATTCACCCGGACAGGAATGCCATTCCCTCCTCCTCCTTTAAGATGGTAACATTTCACAATGTATTTTTAGTTTTTCTCTTTAGGAAGCCAGTATCACAAACTATAAATACACAGTGTAATCTTCTGCCAATGAAATGAGGTCAGCTTTCCTTTGGGTCTCCTTTAAAACTTGAAATCATTACTGTATCTTCCTTTTCCAAATCCCCTCACCTACTTAAAGAATTTACCTCTTCCCCTTTTTTAGGGAAAAGAAATACAAAAGCCCTTCGATTCCAAATTAACTCTCTGGCCTTCTTTGGGCCTAAAAAAAAAAAATGTGCTTGTAAGATCATATCAGAATTCAAAGTATATTGAATAGCTGGGGGCTGTGCTGAAGAAACAGGTAGAGATATTCGAGCAGAGACAGCCACCCCCATCCGGTATGTCCTCTTTAATCCCATTAGCCAAAGAGAATGCTGCACTTTGAGAAATTTAGGAGCAGAGAGTCCCTCTGGCTAGGAGCAAGACAGTACCTCCCTCTAAAATGCGCCTGGCGTATTTAAATCTATAAAGCTAATGCCCAATTAAAAAGAAAAAGGAGGCAGATCCTAACTCATACCCATTAGGTTTGCTATAAAAAATAAGAATGACCTAAACTCTGCCTTGAGCAGAACAACCAGCCAGCTATAACATCCTGCTCCGCTAGGAAATGGGATGTCTCGGCAAATCAAACACTGTGTTTAATAGAGTATTATATAAAAAAAAAAAATACCAGGTAGGCATGACCCATTTGCAAGATATGGAATACAATAAAATATACTTAACACTAAAACAACACTGAACATATTTTAATCTTTCTCCGGCGATTCAAGGCATTTCGGAATTTTTCATTGACTCCAGGTCACCCTCATGAACCTCAATTTTCACTCTGCCCAGTGAAGCATGGTTATATCAATTAATAGAGGTTTCCATTTGATGGAATGTTTTAACAACTAGCTTTAACAGTATAATATTTCCATTGGATGGGTACTGGACAGAAAACATGAATACCAATCAGGTAGATTTTTTTTTTTTTTTTTTGCATTGGGTAGCAGTAGTTTTAGTGTAGTGCCTTACGAAGGGTGCTGTCTTTAAGTGGTTTGAATAATAAAGAAGACAGGCCATTAGGATGGCTGGGAATGGAGAGAGAAGCCCAAGTCACGTCAGTGACTCCACCATTGTTCTTGCAGCACATCCAACACAAAGCTTCCCAGTGTCACCAGCTCATGGCTGCAGAGCTCCGGGTGCCCCCAGGGAGGAGTCTGCCACGGCTACATGGCCGGCTAAGAAGTCAACTACTTGGCTCTAACATCCCCACTGCAGTACAGCAACACTCCAAGTGGCTGCAGAGTTTAGGCATCCTGACAATTCACACTTATGGCGATAACCACCCTAATGGAATAAAAACATGTTGATGCTAATCCTCTTTCAGTTTCGGTCACACAAGGTGACAGCGACAGGTGCTAATTGAAAAGAAAAACGATAATTCGATATTGTAACAGTTTGCTCCTATCTCGTGCTTTTTCATCCAGAAGATTGAAAAATATTTTTTTTTTCACAAAGGGAAATCATCTAAGGTAACTTCCCCTGGGGTAAGGAGGGGTCATTCTGTGTCTCTGAAGAGGCCAGGCAATACTTATGCTATGACAGCACCTTCTGCTGATGGACCAGGAAGATCCACAGAGAAAAAAAATGGAATATCCCATCTTAGGAAGCAGGTAGAGCTGCATTGAGTAACAGGCTAGGGACTGAGGAACATTCCTGCAATCCCAGCTTGGTTCTCTACGTTGGATGGGTCACCCAGTTGGAATCTCATCATTCTCTTTTGTAAAATGCATGTCACAATTTAAAAAAATATATATTTTTGTTTTCTTCTGAGCTGAACTCCAAGTATTTTAAATGCTGAGTAAATACTTATGAAAGATAATGACAGTTTCCCATCAGAGGTAAAATGCCATATAGAAACCGTGGGCCGTGATAAAATTGTACCTGCTTTGCAGAGATGCCTAATGCGAAGTGCCACCCAAGGTGTTAAAATGGATCTGAGACTTCTTGGGACTGGAAAAAAATGTGTTAGCCTAGTCTTGTAACACTCCAACCGAGGCACTGTAAACAAATACATTGTAGTAGTGTTTTGGCCCTATTCTTCGTTTTCTAACATATTTGAGAGGCAGATCATGAGGTGATGCCTCAAAATGGGGGCAGGGCAGTGGCTTTTCCAAATCTGAGACCCAGGATGGGCCACATTCCACGTGGCCTGCTCTGGAGAACCCCAGGCTGGGGTGCAAAGTATCTCGGGCAAATGGCTGTATTTCTCATTTCCATCTCCCTAACTCTGCAGTGTGTTCTATTTTCCCCTTTTAAAATGTGGTTCATTCTAAAAGCAGAAGAATCGGTCCACGTAGAACTTCTGAAGATAGAGCCCTGAGAAATCAGCTGCACAGCCCAGGAGAAGTGGTATCTCCGGGAAGAAACCAGGCACAGATTTCAGCAAAACATCTAGCTCATGCTCGAACAAATTTTTCTGTCTTGTTGAAACTTATCAAATTCCCCCCCATCCATCCTCCTCTATAGACAGATGTATGGATGGAGACACAAAGAGACAGACGTTTGCTTATTTTGGCCTGAACATTTCTTGATGAAGTGCAGCTTTCAGCCAGGCTTAATGACTTGCTCCTAAAGCACCATCCACATTTAATCTGTCCACCTCGCCCCAGCCTTCTTCACACTCTGTAAATATTCCTTAAGCCCTAACACTCCCCTGAAACAGACAATGAGAATAGCAACGCAAGATGAGTTTCTCCTGCACAATTTGCAGGGATCCAAATGTTTAGTCTTGTGTCATCTCACTGTGGCATGGCAAGGAGGCATGGCAGAGGGTATGGTCCCAAGCAGGAAGGTAGGGGAAATGTAGTATGTGAGTTACAAGGCTTGTGTTTGTCCTGACCTCCAGATCGTTTCTGTCCGCCAGCTGCCAACTCTTTTCAAATCTTATGAAACACGAGAAGCTGGAAACTTGGCCAGGTATGAGACATTTTACAATGAGATGAGGGGAAGAGAAGGGTTCTCTAGGTAGGAGGTTGCCCAGGGACTTTGACCTCTCTGAGAAAGAGAGAGGGGCATCGGGGGGTGGGGGGAGAGGGAGAGAGAAAGAGAGAAACTCTATAGGACATTCCACTAAGCTAATGTCTGGTTATTTAAAGACCACCCTGGTTAACTCAGTCTGCTTTCTTACAGCTCTAACTCACACTGCCTCACAGGTAAATCCATTCATTCTCTCACATTCAAACAAAAGGCATCCGGGATCATCCTTCAGAGAGAGCCAATGAATACCAGAGGATACATACACACAAAAAGAATGTTAATTCCATCGCAGCACTAATGTAGCATTATCTGTAATACACTTCTTTCAATACATTTACCAGCACCTTAGGTTCTATCTAGATACATACATCAGTTTGAATAAATGCATGGAAAACTGGTTAAATGGTAGAGAGACTATGGACTCTCACATGTGGAAGAGTCGAGAACGCCAGAGTGCTGTAGCAAAAAGAGGATGGGGCGTGGGGGAGAAAGTGGCAGCTTTTAACCACTCTTAAGGTGGAAGATTCCACAGGTGATCGTGAAGTGCCCAGAGGACAAACCTAGGGCACACTGAAGTCACGGGAGGCAGAGCTCATTAGAAGAAGATGTGAGGGTCTGTGCACAAACCACTTCTGTGGGTACCTTCACACATGGCCGTTCACTGCATCGCCTCCAAGGCCTGTCGACTAGATACCATTGAACACCATGGCAGGGACCTCAACTATGATGATCAGAGAAGTTAAGAAAGTTAGTGCTTCTCGCAACACTGCTTAGCTAGAAGCAGCAGAAATAGGATTAGATCCAAATCTGAGCTGCTCCCAAGTTGGTGCCCACTTGCTGGCCGCCACGAAGGGCAAAGTAACTGCTCAAAAGGGAGAGAAATCCGCAAGCCAGTACAGCACCTGCGGACAGGTGCGTCTGCCACCCGAGACAGGAAAGCATTTCTCTAAGAAGAATTTTAAAGCCCCGAGACTTTGGCGATGGGGTTCTCTTGAAGAAATAGAGTGGAGACACCATCAACTTCCATTCTTCCTCCTTTCACTTCTTATTAAGGGCAGTTTTGCGGTAGCAATAAAGGAAAATAACTCGGTATCGATGTTCGGTAAGCTCCCCGTCAAACAGGGAGGGGAAAAAGGAAGAAGGATGTCGCTATAAAAATATCTGTAAACGGATCCATCCACAGAAGACAACTTTAAAAGCCGGAACAAATGGGTTCTCAGTTGCCCTTTCTTCCCCATTTCTTTCTAACAAGTGTAATCTTTCCTAACTCAGGTCTGGGCCATTCCAAATGATAGCTTGATTTGCAGCAATGGACCTGGCGGGAAGCAGGGGAGCTCGGTGGAGTGTTTATTTTTTTTTTTTTTTTTTTTTTTTTTTTTTTTTTTTTACCAATGGCATATGGTAGTATAGGTGGAGTGTTTAAACTGTCGTGGTCGCTCACGGGGCAACAGCAAGTAGCCTTGCCTCTCTGAGCTCTGGTTTCCTCATGAGTCCTAGGAAGGGACCCTGCAATCCTTCTGACTTCAGCCTGCATGAACACAGAAGTCCCTACCACAATAACCCAGTGCCTGTTTCTTATTCTGGAAATTACTGAGTATGAGCAGAGGGTGTGGCTAAGAATATAGCATGCTCTGCAGCCAGAATAAATCTGGTCTTAAATCTCAGCTCCTCCCTAACTTAAACTCCCTTAAATCTCAGCCACTTCCTAACTGTATGGTATGGGCAAAGTATTATTATTATTATTTTTTGAGACACACTCTTGCTCAGTCACCCCAGGTAGAATACAGTTGGGCATCATCATAGCTCACTGCAACCTCAAACTCCTGGGCTCAAGTGATCCTCCTGCCTCATCCTCCCAAGTAGCTGGGATGACAGGTACCATCAACACACCTGGCTCATTATTTCTATTTTCAGTAGAGATGGGGTCTTGCTCTTGTTCTGGCTGGTCTCGAACTCCTGACCTTAAGCGATCCTACCACCTCTCAGCTTCCCGGAGTGCTAGGATGACAGGCGTGAGCCACCACACCAGGCCATTGGATGACTTTTACATAAGTCTTTCCAAACAAATCTGGAGGATAAATTCCTACAAGTGTAATTGCTGGATCAGAGGGGTTGTATATTTGTCATTTTGTTACAAATTGCTGAATTTTCCTCCGTAGATTTTGTAGCAATTTATACTTCCATCAGCAATGGGAGAGGGCAGCCTGCTTCTCACTCCGTCATTAATGAAATCTGTCGTCAAATTTTCTGACTTTTGCCAATATGATAATCAAAAAAGTGGTATCTCAATGTAGTTTAATTCGCATTTCCCTTTTTATGAGTGTGTTGGGCACCTTTTCATGTTTTAGAAAAATGTGAACACCCTTTTCCAGAAAACGATTATTCCCATCCTTTGCCTGTTTCTCTATTGGTTTGCTGGACTTTGTCATTTTGATTTATAGAAACTCTTAACGTATTTTCAGTAGCAGGGCTTGGCCTGTGATATAAATTGCAAATTTTTTTTCTAGTTTGTAACTTTTTTTTTTTACTTTTCTTATGGCACTTTTGTTCTGTCTATTAGTTTGCCATGCAGATTTTTTTAACGTAGTTGAATTTATTGAATTTTTCTTTTAACCCTTTGCACTTGCTTGCTTTTTTTCTTGATTCCTTTATTCTACTTGGGATTTAATTTTTTAAATACCCCAGATTTTACAAAGCGCAGCAGTAGAATAAAAAACTGGAGTTTCTTTTCATACAAACTTATTTATTTGGATTTTTTTATATTTCAAATTATTGATACATTCAAAGAGTAATTTTAATCTCTATAATTTTTGCTAACCATGTCAAGTCACACTTGACATCTGAGTGCAAAGGGTTAAGGCTTTTGGGTTTTATATAATGATTTCAAAAATGCTTCCCCACTTTGCTATTGTAAAAGAATTCTCCCTTGGTGTCTTCTTATAAGTTTATTATTTTCTATTTTGCATTTAAACCTCTGATCCATTTGAAATGTATCCTGGTGTAATGTATGGATTTCAATTCTTTTTAACTGAATGAATTCTACATGTTACATTTAGAGAAGAACAATATATTAAAAAGTACGTGTAGGGTAAAAAAACAAAAACAAAAACTGAAAAACCACTACCAGCCTTGAAGATTTCAAGCAAAGAGAAACTGAACAATTATTCTTGTTAGATCACTCTAACAGCTGAATTTCTTACAGTTTTCCTAGTTTGAAAGCACACTCAACATTCTTTTTTCCCTCTTTTTAACAGTTGTCACTCATTTCCTAAAAATATTAATCTTCACAGTGAATTGAATTAAAAATTATAGATGGTGACACCGGGTGAGAATTTCTGAAGATGACGTGAGTGATGGGTTTTACGTTCCATGCTTTCCACATGATTCTCTTCCATGAGCGTCCTGTCTCCTTGGCTTCCAAGACTTTAAAAGCCTCAATGCAATAACAATATAATCATAAAAGCTAATTAGTAAAGATTTTGTGTCTCGTTAATGATGTACAATTGATTGTGGCTCGAGGATACAACGAGACGAACCATTCATGCGTGATGAGCGTCGCATTTTATCTTCTTACAATGAGAAGGTGATGGCGTTTTTACGACTGTGTTCCTATTATGTAGACATCTGAACCAACTCCCCAATCTGTTGTCCTCTGGCATCGTCTTTTGCTACTACCAAACCTGAGCCCTTTAAAAATGGGGAGATAATTCTGGAAGCCTGATGAGACGGGAGGAATGAAGAAAATTAATTACATATGGACCAAATGGCGAACCACAATCAGGGCATCATTTATCGACTCTATCTTGGCTTAATTTTTTCTTCAACTGTGTTTTTCTCCCATAAAGCTGGAGGCCATAATTACCTTATACAAATGCCTGATTAAAAATAACTTTAAAGTAGCCATTTAAGTAACTATAATCCACTGCCTCTTTTTTTTTTTCTGCACCATTTCATACTCATTGGTTCTTTATAAATAAATAGATGTAGACAGACAGAGACATTGATATAGACAGATGTGATTTATAGAGAGATGGAAATGCTATGCGGAAACTCTAGGACAGTCTGGGAAAAGCCAGACCCCAGGTGTTTATTCCCTGTGAACTTTCTCCCCTCAGTCCAGTGGCTGGAAGCCTTCATCCCTGTCTTCCTCCAACACTGAAGCCACGTGCAACTGCGGCTCCTGTTTTTGGAGTTTGGTCCAGCGCCCCATTTTTTGAAGGGATGAATGTTTGGCTCTTCCAATTGGTCTGGATCTCACAGCAGTGATGAGCAAAGTGCATAACAGGTGCAGAACTTCAATCCTTCGGGGAAGGATTAAGAGTTTGTTATGACATGGCCCTTTACTCGGAACGTACAACCCAGACAGTGATTCTGGCATGGTAATTCCTTGTTGCTATTGTCTCACGTTTGAAACTGTCCAAAGAGACGCTCCTGGGATGACTGCAGAACAGCTCTGAAGCCTGGCATTCCCGTGACCCGGGGCAGGCCCTGCGGGGCACTGAATGCTGTGCTCACCCTGGCTGCCATCTGCACCCCCTTTGCTCTGCACCCCCTTTGCTCTGCACCCCCTGCCTCTCTCGGACCACATAGTGGAGCCCAAGGTGCCCGAAGCCTGCCGGCCAACCCCAGAGCTTGCATCAGACGGAGGCGGCATCTGTGAGCACACGAAGCATCTGGTGTCCTGGAGATGACAGGACGCCTCTTCCTCTCTCTAAAGATGCCCCGTGCGACGGAAACCATCACTGTCTGCTCCGGCGTGAGAGCCGTCCTTCTAGCTTACCGACCCTTAATGCAACAGCTTCGAACAGGCTGAGACTTTAAAACGTGTTCTCCCCAGAAGAGAAGCTCAAAGATGGAACGAAAAGTAATTTAAATGCTCCCCAGAAGTGAGAATGGACAAAATGTGCACAGTGTAGTTGGAGTGCTGAACAGTTAAGAGCAGTCTCTGCGGCGAGACTGCTTGGGTTGGAGCCTCAAGACTGCACCAGGTACTAGCTGGATAAACTTGGACAAGCGAAGAGGTTTACTAATCCCCCCTACACCTCACACCTCCAAATGCAGACAGCAAAAGTACTTACCTTAGAAGTATTATTGTATTAAATAAATTAATATTTGCAAGATATTATACATAGAATACTGTCTGGCAATGATTGGCACCATATAAGTGTTAATTTTTTTATTTTTTTATTTTTTTTGAGACAGTCTCGCTTTGTTGCCCAGGCTAGGGTGAGTGCCTTGGCATCAGCCTACCTCACAGCAACCTCAAACTCCTGGGCTCAAGTGATCCTCCTGCCTCAGCCTCCCGAGTAGCTGGGACTATAGGCATGCGCCACCATGCCCGGCTGATTTTTTCTATATATTTTTTTAGTTGGCCAATTGATTTCTTTCTATTTATAGTATAGATGGGGTCTCACTCTTGCTCAGGCTGGTTTCGAACTCCTGACCTCGAGCAATCCACCCACCTCGGCCTCCCAGAGTGCTACGATTATAGGCGTGAGCCACCGCGCCCAGCCATATAAGTGTTTATTAAATTAAAAAAAAAAACAAACATTTAAAACTTCACCTGTTTAGGAAAAGAAGCATTGGGCACACAGACCCGTCAGCAACCTCGCAGGGCCCGGGAACCCACGACCTCGTGATTATTTGATTTCCAACAATCTGCTCCTGGGCAGCAAACACCATTAGTGGGGAAGAAAAGGGGGTAAGTTTTGCTGCATATGGTAAATTTTTGTACTCACTACTCCTTTAAACAGAAGGCACGCATCCAAAGAGGAGGAAAAAAGAATCCTTCCCAAAGGACACTTGAATAAACCTGAATAAATGAAAGTTCTGTAGGCGATTTAACCCTTTGGATACAGTGACAGAATCCTACACCATTAACGAGTATCACGTGCACTCCTTGTGGGGAGCCGATTCCCCACACCGGCCCTCTTAATGCCTCCTTTCCCCCTTTATATGCAATTCCATCTTCAGCATAAATCTCTCTCCGCCTGTATCATCTTCCCATTATGAGCACGCAGCCATAATGACAGCCACCTGTTTTAATGACAGAGCCGGGATGCCATCATGCTCAGCAGAGTGCTGTTAATCTGAGTAACCTTTCCCTTCAGGAACGCCGTCCCCACCCTCCCGCGGTCCCACGCCAGTTCCAGAGCACCTGTTCCCCTCCAGTGTGAAAAGGTGAACTCCTCCCCAAGGGGGCTCCCCTTGCGTCTACCCCAACCCCCTCCCGCTGCAAGATCCGCGTCAGCAGGGGGAGAGAGGGGAAGACGGAAACACACTGTCCGAGAATGCACACGAACGTACTGGAACAGCCCGGTGGGAAATCTGGGCAGCAGCGTTAACTGCCACCATCCCTGGGCTTCTGTCCTGGAGCAGCTGCCGACAGATCCTTGCTGTCAACTCCGCCAGAACGTTAGGTGTGCGGATCGACAGTGCTGTGGGTCTGTCTAATGCCAGGGATAGCCACCAACACCGCGCGCCACTTGCATATGCATAGAGGGGGCTCCCAGGGCTCTGGCCACTTCCAATTAGCCCCAGAGACACCCCCAGGCTCCCAGATGCTGTCTAGACAGGTAAGTGTGGATTTCGCCGGTGTCAAAGCCATGCTGGCAAGACCACCCTAGTCAGGCCCAGGGAGCCCCCAGGGCCCACCCGGGGTCCTGCAGATGCAGGGCCTGGCTCTTCCCCTGGCCAGCCCAAAGACTGCAGGCAAGGCTCGTCACTTTGCCAGCAAAAGGCTTTAATGCCGACAGGTGACACGTGCCAGTGTCTGGTTGAGAGCAGGTCCTCAATTGTGTTACCTGTTTCCCTCCCTCCGCTGAACACCTGAGGCCTGTGCGTCCCCCCAAGGCCCAAGACTTCTCCATGAATCCAGGGAGGGAAATGCTGGTAGCCACCCCCACCCTTGTTCTTCTTGCCTCCTTCATGCTGGCTCCTTGGTGGCTCTCCAGCCCCAGGCTCCTGCTGCTCCCCTTTGCCTTGGGTTGAATGTCTAGGAGATTGATTCATGGACGCCCCCAGTCCCACATGCTGTTCTGAACCTGCACATACCTTTCCTCACTTCCACCCTTGCTTAAACAGAAGCCCTGGGGCTCCTCTCGGACTAATCCCCCTGTACTCTTGAGCCAGGGCCCTCCTGCCTTTCCAGAGACATCCCCCTCCACCCCTGCCCACTCCTTCTCTGCATTTAAACACCAGTAAGTCATCTTCTCTTTGAGATACACCCTACCTGCAAGCCCCTCATTCCCCCTCGTTTACTGCCACCTCTCTCGTCCCCTCCCCCAAGCTGAGCTTCTTCAGTGAATTCCCTACACTGATCACTTCCAACTCACTTCTCAATCTGCTCCTGTCTGGCTTCCTTCTTATCTCTCAGGCCAACTCTTCTTCTAGGTACACCTGTTCCCCAATCCTCAGGGCACGTGACTACCACGGGAGCTAGTCCGGGTCCTGTGTTCCTCTCGTGCAAAATGCCTTTCTTTTTCCAAGTCAAATTTATTTGCCGGTAACTCCCCAAATTATATCCACAGCCAAGGGAAGAAGTGTTTCAAGGAGGAAGAACTGGTTAAAGAACTGGTTAAGCCAAACACTGCCAAGAGACTGGGTACTACATGCACTGCCGTGTCTACTGGACTCACCTGTACACAGGTCACTGACAATTTTTTGTTGTCAGGTTTTTGTGGTGGGGCAGGGACAGAATCTCTCATTTTGCAGATCAGTTACCTAAACCCAATGAGTCAAGTGACTTATGAGGCTCAAAGTCACATGCCTAGACAGATCCAGTACTAGAACAGGGACTCTTGACTTCCAGTTCAACAGGTGCCAAGACACACTGAGTATGCTGTTTATAGTGAGTGTGGCCCACGCTTGCCTGCTCTTGTGAAGGCAGACAGCTACTCTTTGAGTCAACCCATAAAGGAGCGATCTTGGGTGAGCCATATAACTGGATTGTTAAGAACAGTGTTTTTCCCAGGGCTCTAGACTTCGTCTAGAGCATCCCAATCTTTCCGAATCTAGTCCTAGATCACAGGACTCTTGTTCCCTGTCATGATCTGCTCATTCTCGTAAGAACTGTACACTTGAGTTTCTGCCTTTCCCTTCTTTTTTCTAGGTTTCAGGTCCACAGGCCCTTCTCCTTTCAGAGCTCAACTGACTCTTCCTTCAGCCCACGTGGGATTTCTGGCCCCCACAGGAAGTCATGCGTTAGTGATGCTTGGGGTTCCTCCCTGGGCCTCCCCTTGGCTCGAACTCTGGTTCCTTCTTGGCCATAATGGGACAACTTTCCAATTAGCAAAGACAGAGTTAATCTAATCATCATGCGTTCTTGGCCCTGTGACTCTCAAGGTCCTAATCCACATCACCACACATAGTTGAGACTGTGTCCTGCAGTACAGCAGTTGCTGCAGGGAACCCAGCTCTGCATCGTATCGCAATCTGAAACCACATCTGTGTAAGGAGCATCTCAAGGGATCCTCAGTGATCTCTACACCTCCTGGTATTCATGTCCTTGGTATTCATCGCTCCTCTGAGCCTGGGCTGGACTTTGTGGCTCATTTATAATGAAGAGGACGCAGTAACAGTGAGGAGATGTCAGGAGGTTAGGTTATAAGAACAGGAGGGAGACCCCAGACAACAGAAACCTAGGACGAGCTAAGGCACTGAGTTCAACAACCCACATGCAACTGAATCCTTCCAACAACCGTGCATGTGAGCCCGAAAGCAGACCTTTCCACAGTCAGGTTTTCATGTGAGACTGCAGCCCCACCCCAAACTGTGACTGCCGTCTTGTGAGAGACCTTGAAGCACAAGTCCCCAGGTTAGCCAGGCTCAGTTTCCTGACCCAGGGGAACTGAGATAACACATGTGCATTGCTTTAAGCAGCTACATTTTGGAATAATTTTTTTTGTAGAGAAACAGACAACCATTACGGCATCTAAGCCAACACTTTTGCTTCATTCAAGAATAGAAGAGAAACATTCAAGATAATATCCCCCACCTCCAGGCGTAAATTGAAGAAAGAAAACAACACTGCCAAAACTCAAGCATGATGAGAAACACAGTGTTAGTGAAAGTTACCGACTTTTGATTTCTAAGGTTAACGATTAAGAGGACAGTACCACTCACGTCCTTCTATTCCTTCCCGACAGGGAGGAAATGGAAGAGACAAGTCGTTGTTCCTCGCTCTGTGTCACACGGTTGTTGTTTTCTGTGGCTGATTTGGGCAGATGGAAAGTGGGTCTAGGATCCAAGTGCAGTGTTAGCATTAATGAATTCCCCAGATATCCTGTTTTCCTGGGGTAAATTTGTTTTATAACTACCACCATTGCCAACCAAAAATTAAATCAATAAATCAGTATGAGGGAATTGTCAAGAGCAGCTAGGGGTCCCTGCTAGAAGAGAGCAAGTGTATATGGATTGAATTCCCAACACCCCTCTGTGGCTGGCCTGCCATCCAGTCCCAGGGTCATGGGAGGCCCAGCTAGAGAGCCGGCATCAGGCCCTGGGGGCGGGAAAACACTTCTTCGGGCACTCTGGGTCCAAGTTGGCCCTGGTGTCTCCGTAACACATTTCTCCACTCCTCCACGAAAAAAAAAAAAAGAATCGTTGCCAAGCTCCTTCTGCTCTTGTATCTGGCAAGGAGTAAGTATTTCTAACTCATTAACCCTTTAACAGTACTTTCAAATTCTGCATGCTCAATGTTGCTTTTCCGTGTGCCCCTTTGGCCATGATGTCATTTCTCTAGAACAACTCGGGACCCAGCAAAGAGGACAAAAGAGCACCCTGGCTGTGCATTATAAGGCTGACACAGTTGGCCATAATTAAAGAGGGATGTTCAATAGAGAAGGAGCCTTTTGAGGTTTTCCATTAGCAATGCATGGAAATTCATGGAGTCATGCAGCAATCGTGACTGCTACAAAAGTTACAGATGATTGAAACCAGCAAATATGCCAAAAAAATACATATTTTTGGAAGGAATCCCTTCCCTCTCCATAATCCTTCCCTGTGCCTCACCTCCACCACACACATATACTATACCTATGAACTCACTCAGATCCACGCCTGGCCAAAGGGACACACTCTCAGGTTATAACTAGCTATCTATACAATAAGAACTATCAGAGGAATAAATGCAAGCGATCATGTGCTATTTCTAGATGTTTCTATGCTTAGTGGCATGTACTTAAAAATGTCTGTATGAGCTACTGAATTTTGTACTCTTCTTTCAAATATGTTAGGAGAATGTAAACAAAGCCATTTTTTGTTTTACTGAATGTCTTAGTATCTGCAAACGTGCAAGTGACGAAAGCAATGTTTTCATTTTTGTCTGGATGCTGGGCATTGTCCGCCTTTACTTCAAACCTGCATTTCCCCTAGTCTACCCCACTCCTTAACTACCCCGTGACCAAGGAGCAAGTTAGTTTTCCTGTTAGCTGGTCTGGGACTCAGCACGGATAATCCACACAGCCCTTCAATGATTCACTGAGAACCGTGAACTGCCTGCAATACTGGGAACTCACATATCCTGAAAAACCATAAACAAACATACTATTAATCTTGTAAAAATACTTAAGTGGGTGTACTATAACTACTGAAGTTAAAAGTCTCAGTCCCATAAGTACCATCCTTTAGAGTTAAGGCTGTCGGCACACAGAGCTATGAGCAATCTCTCTCTCTCTCTCTCTCCTACACTTCCTTTTCTTTTCCCATCATCTCGCACATACTAAATATGGCAAGTGTAAAATTTAGATATTAGCTTGGGGACCTAAATCAGAAGTAGAATGCTATTTTCAAAAACTATCTTTAATCGTTGATCTATCTACGTTGCTGCCCGACATGTTGCCAATTCTGGCTTTTCCAGTTCTCTTTGAGTCATTCTTTCCACCCCCTTTCTTGGTTGGATAAGTACTTATGAAGCATCTGCTAGGTGCCAGGCACTATAACAGGGGCTGAGAAGACAACTGTAGCCAGTACAGGGTCACCTGCAGATCCTTCCCTGACAGGCCCATGGATTCCTGCCTCCTTGTGCCCTGAGACTGCTTGGTCTAAGGCACAGGGAAGGACACATGTAACCAAGAGCAGATAACCTTGGAGTGACTTCAACTAGCCAGGGCAGATGGACAAATACGGCAGCTTCCTGGCCCCTTGGTGGGTCATTGCTTCACAGTCCCCAGCGGGTTAGTCCCAGTGGCCCAGGCAGTAACGTGGGCAACACACATGCTGGCTGGCTGCCTTTTTGTCTCATGTCTCCCTCCCTTCATGTACTTAGACTCAAATCCTCATCATAGGGTCTTCTTTGGGGGAAATTCGCTCACCCTACAAACTCACTGGACAGACACCACAAAAGGATCTCTGAATTATCAAGAAACTCCTATTTTTTCCCCCAAGTAACTCAAATAGCAGGATGCTCAAATAATTTGAGTCAAGGATCATCCAAAGCTAAGTTGCCTGGTCTGTTTGCAATGGTATTTTAACATATCCCTAAAGCATCACAAAAATCCATAAAGCGTTCGTTCAAATGAAATTTGAAGGACACAGAAAACACAGGCATATTCTCTGAAAGAATTATCATGTGGTGCCTTAAATATAATGCACTAGCATTTTTCATTCTCTAAATTTGAAGATAATCCTTTGGTATTTGGGTCTTTGGACCGGGGCATTCTGTTCGGCTTTCTGTTCAACGTAAATAACATTTCCTATTCTGCAAAATAGTATAATTCCTTGAATCAAACCAATTCTACTTGGTAAACTTTGCTGGAATGCTAGTTTTCATCAACATCACATGCCTATTAGAAAACAAAGAACAGCTGGCTTTTCACTAAAGTGATTATTTTTTATTATTGAATCCTGAATATTCAGCACTACCTATCTCTCCCTATCTCTCTTGAGTCATTCCAAATTAGATTGCTATATCCAAGTTTACATTAGTAGAGATGATAGAATGAATGGGAATGCACGTAAAAGGAGACAAATAATATTGCTTCTATAATACTTTTCAGTTCCATATGGAATAAATAAAGCAAAGACAATTTTAACATCTGTGCAGTCAATAAATGTCAGTTTCCAGAAATCAGCCTCAAAACTATAGTTAATTCATAGACCTTCACTCTCTCATAAATAAATATATATATGTATATATATATATATATATATATTCATACTTGTCATACCACTTATACACTCGTACTACCCACAGTTACCGCTACAGAATGAGACTATCTGGGAACTCAATTACTTGACACAAATAATACTTCACATTTGTGACCTAAAAACTTTCTAATATAAAAACTTCTGGTCGGTCCCTTAATTCTAGCTCCTCATCATAAACTCAGAATTGAAAGTCAAATCTTGATTGATATTGTATTCTGAACTCATATGGGCTCAATAACATGATATTGCCTTTATACAGCTCTTTCCAATCTACAGGATTCTACCGTGGTTTTATATTAATAGTAACTCAGAGTTTGAAAAAGAAATTACTCCCGCAGTGGCAGGTTCCAAAATGCTTTGTAGCGTCTCCTCGAAAAGTAAATAAAAACAAGTCAATCAGATAGAAGGTAGAATCATAAATAAAAGCATCGTATTCTTAAAGGTCTGGATGTGGGCCTTGGAAAGAGACTGCTACTTCTTTCAAACAAGATGTAACTGGTGTTTCTGCATTTCTTGGCTACTCATAGGATGGTTTAAGGGCTAGAATTATTGGAACCCCATGAGAGCTTGTTAGAAACGCAGAATTTCAGATTTCACTCCAGAACAACTCAATCAGAATATGCATTTAAGCAAAGTCCTCAGGTGACTTTCATGGATATCAAAATTTGAGAACCGCTGTTCTATACCACATATTGGTAACTACCATCCACGCTTGTTTCAACACTTTGCTTTTATTCCGATACAGCAAGGCTATGGTGGAAAATAGCAGAAACGAGGTTTTTATCCCCAGGGGTGGGAGAAATGAGTTATCAAAGAATGAGGGGAAGAAAGGTACAAACAGAAAACAGTTAAAAAGGCTCCTGGCTCTATCACTCTGAGAACAGGCACTGAAATAAGTAGGGTTCCCTCCACACCAAGAACATACTGCCTTGTCAAGTGAGCCCAAGTAGTGTGGTCATCAATACAATGTCCTGCTTCAGACTCCCTGATTTTCAGTCTACTCATCTGTAGCACAAGGAAACAACACAAAACAAGTTCCAAGTAGCTCTAAGACTCTATACTTCTAGACGCAAAAAATAACAGGCTGAGTGTATACTGCAGGGAGAACAGTCATGTAACATGAGACTATTTGCACAAATTTCACACATACTACTTTGTGATCTTCTCAGGGACAATCTTTTAGTTAAAATGTGATTAGTGCTCCACTGACAATAAGCATTTCTTTACCTTTTTTTTTTCCCCTCTGATGGTCTCATTGCTTTTTTCTACTTTACAAAAGCCAACTACAAGGCACATGTGTATCAGAGAAGGCAGAAGGTGTAACGAGAGAGAGGAAGAGGAAAAGAGTGAAGAGTATAAGAAAACTTTGCAGAACCCCTGGGTTAGGAGAATTCCTGACAACCACCATGACTCTACTTTGCTTTCCAAGGGTTTGTTCCTTTTGCAGGACTTTGTGTCTCATTTATAAAGTACAGTCATCCTTTGCTACTGCTAGGAAGAGGAGCATGTCTTTTGCAACCTTCCCAGCATCTCTGCATGATGTCTGAGTGGCCACAAGCGTCCCTGTATCTCAAATCCCCATGGCTCAGCAGCCCCTGGGATGACATGCCAAGTCAGCTACCAGGCAGCCACTTTGTGATCTATTTCCCCTTACCTAGTATACCTATGGTTGTCCCAAAGCACCCCCAAAATAACCTCTGCTCTTTTATAGGAAATCTTAATTTATAATATTTAGGCAATACAGGAGCAAGGTGACACAATGAATAGCTAAAATGTCACACTAACCTTGGGTTTCAAGTCACCCCGGTTAAAGACACTCTTGCATCATGGAAGTTGAACTTGGACAGGACTTTCTCAACTCAGTGTTGTCAACTGCCAGGGCTCCAGGCAAGAAGGCAGAAAAGATGAAACCTCAGAGGTGATGAAATAAGCTAAGAAACACCCAGCCAAGATGAGAAAGGCCAAATGAGAACAAGCAGAGTACACACTTCTGTTGCCAACAGATGTCCCCTAACAGTGTCATGTGCCACATTTCCATGGTGGATGTCAGGAAGGAGATGGCAGCTGAGGTGGGCAGTCAAAGGACAAGCACAGTCTATGAGGATGTCACCCTAGAGAAGTCTTTTTTTTTTTTTTCCCTGCTCAGAAATTGCCAGAATGAATTAGAATCCTTCTGAGCATTGCATTTATCTCTGCAGGAACATTATGTGTCCCTGAAGAATCTCTATCAGATTTGCATCTTGGCTAACTTGGCAAGGAACGTCACCAGGAAGAGACAACTGCAAAACCCACGTGTGTGTACAAAACGGTCTCAACTAAATCTCTGGGCAAACAGTGCCCAAGACGCTTAATCACTGAAAGTCCAGGCTTCCAGTCCCACGCTGAGAACAGCTCCTCCGCTCCCACCCTCTAGCCTTTGTCTCAAATTCAGCACAAAACAACCCTCCTTCCAGCCCTGCGAGTTTCTAGAGGCTCTTCCCCCAGACTTGCGTGGTTTTTGTTAGATGCTGCGACACTTCCCAACGGCTCTCTCCTTCATTGCTCGGGTTTCTGTAAGTAATAGTGATTCATTTTTTCCCAATGTTTTCTGTCATCAACTGTTTCTTTTTTATTTCTGCAATGAGCAGTCTAGTTCCAGCACTGATCATCCTCACTGGAACCATGCACAAAAAAATCCCGATCTCCCATTTACTCATTAGTTCATGTGATGTGTATTTGAGCACCTACTGTGTGCTAAAGGCCCTGGGCTAGGTGCTGAGCACAGAAAGGCAAGCAGAGTAGATTTGGGTCCAGTCCTCGAGGAATTTACAGGCTCGTGGCTCTCCCCGCCATGACAGATTTTGCAGGACACCATGAGATTAATCTTGCCAACGTGCTCTTTGAATCACATTTTTACCTTGCTCAAATGCCCTGAATGGCTGGCTTCCTGAGTACAAAGAAAATCAAAAGCAAAATGCTAATCATCAAAGAAACGCAAATCAAAACTACAGTGAGACAGTTCACCCCAATTAAACTGGCTGTTGACAAAGAAGACAGAAAAAAAAAAATAACCAATGCTGGTGCTGATGTGGAGAAAGGGAATTCTTACACACTGTTGGTGGGAATGTAAATTAGTACAGCCGGGATGGCAAACTGTGGAGGCTACTCAAAAAAATTAAAAATAGAATTATCATTTGATGCAGCAATTCAACTACTGGGTATATATACAAAAGGAAGTGAAATTAGTAGGTCAAAGAGATACCTGCATCCTGTGATTATTGCTACACTATTCACAACAGCCAAGATTTGAAATCAATCTAAGTGTCTGTCAACAGATGAATGGATAAAGAAAATGTGGCATATACATGCAATGGAGTACTATTCAGCAATAATAAAGAATGAAGTCCTGCCATTTGTGACAACATGGGTGAACCTGGAGGACATCATTTTAAGTGAAATAAACCAGGCAGAGAAAGACAAATACTGCACGATCTCACTCATACGTGGCATCTAAAGAAATTGATTTGATAGAAGTAGGGAGTAGAATGGTGGTTTCCAGGGACTGGGAAGAAAAAGGGGAGAGGGAGACAGAGGGACAGATTGGTCAATGGGTACAAAGTTACAGGTTGGTTATGAGGAATAAACTCTGATGTCCAATGGCACAGTAGGGTGACTATGGTCACAATACGGTATTGTACATTTCAAAATAGCTAGAAGAGGGGATTTTAAATGTTCTCCCCATAAAGAAATGATGAATGGATGAAGTGATGGACATGCTATTGATATATACCCTCATTTGATTTTTACACAATGCATATGTGTATCCAGACATCACAGTGTACCCTAAACATATGTATGAATATTACGTGTCTATTAAAAAAAGTCAAATGCCTCTAACATTCTAAAGCTTTACAATATGGCCTCTACCTACTTTTCTAATTCCATATTTCATTATTCTCTCAACCAACCATCAGAGTGAAACCAGCTGGCTGAAATCTCCATCTTGGGAAACTCTGCATCCCTTGCTCTTTGTTACTGCCCATTCTGTTCCCAGAAGACAAATGCCCTCCAGAGTGATGTTTTTCTAATTGCCACACAAATCATGTTCTCTCTCTTCTCCGCACTGAACTGTGGGGTACATTTATATGGTACTCAACATATCACGTGACAGAATTTGTGGTAAGAAAGAACATACTTTCTCCTACTATAATTCGGATTTCTACTTTTAGGATCTTTTAGTTCTTTAGTTCATGTTTATTTGACAGAGTAAAACATGGTACCTATGGGGTATAATGTGATCAATGTGATGTTTTGATCTATGTTTTGACCTTGGAATGATGAAATCAAGTTAATTAACATCTCCATCACCTCACATCCTGAGCTTTTTTGGGGATGAGAACATTCAAAATCTACCCTCTTAGCAATTTTCCAGTATACAATACATGCATGCTAATGCTAGTCCCTATGGTATATTATAGATCTCTCCAAGTTATTGCTCGTATCAAACTGAAATTCCATACCCTTTGACTAACATCAGCCCATTTCCTATCATACTACCACCTCCAGCCCCTGGTAACTACCATGCTATCCTCTGTCTCTATGAGTACTACTTTTTTTAAGTAGAATCCTTTGGTTCTCAAAGGCAGGGGTCATTGTACCTTGTACCCCACTGTGGGACCTCATATATTCCCTTCCTCATTTAGGTGCACCATGCTGTCACTAGTATTAATATTGCTAATGTCAGTAGATGCATTTTTATGTTTCGTTACTGTGTTCATAAACATCTTTTTTTTTTTTTTGTTTTGAGACAGGGTCTCACTCTGTAGCCCTGGATAGAGTGCCGTGGTGTCAGCCTAGCTCACAGCAACCTCGAACTCCTGGGCTCAGGTGATCCTCCTGCCTCAGCCTCCCGAGTAGCTGGGACTACAGGCATGCACAACCACGCCCGGCTAACTTGTTCTATATGTTTTTAGTTGTCCAATTTACTTCTTTCTATTTTTAGTAGAGACGGGGATCTCACTCTAGCTCAGGCTGGTTTCAAACTCCTGACCTTGATCTGCCTGCCTCGGCCTCCCAGAGTGCTGGGATTACAGGCGTGAGCCACCACGCCGGGCTGCATCTTCATTATTAATCAAATACTTAAAAAAATTGTAAACCATCTACAGAAACCTGTAGATGTAAGGGTTTCATCTTAAGACTTCATCGTAAGCCTAATTCGGAAATGACTTTCCTTTACTTTGGAAGGGGTCTTGGGGCCTTCCCTCCTGGGCATTAGGAGCCACCAGGTGTCACCATTGTAGATGCTAGCCATAGCCCTCTGGCTCTGAGTGAGGGAGGGTCGCAAATGCTGTATTGTGCTGGGAAAGTGGAATTTCCACTTATTCACCGGGTAATTATGTTCCCAACCCCGAGTTTCTCTTTGGAATCCTTTATGTAGCTCAGCGCTACTCCTTAAAGTCACACCCCCTCAAAGCATGACGAGCAGAGGTTTAAGGATGAATAGTCAGGCTGAACAGCGCATTTATTTTCTCTGTTGGCTTGTGTCGCTGCCTCTGCTCGGTTTTTATGTGGCGTTTTGTGAGTTTAATGTTGCTTATTTGAAAAATGAAAACAACACAGGCTGCTTGAGTGGTTTGGGCCCAAAAGGAAAACTGTATATTTGCCAGAAAGAAGGGAAAGGAAAATACGTAATAGAAACATTTACAAAACCTAATCTGAAAAGAAGGGTTTACAAGGTTTAAGACTACCCATGTCTACACGAGAATACATTCTTTATTAATTTATGTGCTCTTGGTAGCTTGACAATTCCAAACATCAATAGAGCTCAATGTTTAAGAGGGTATAAAATACAAACCAACCTTGGGCGGGCAGAGAAACTCTACCACCTGATTTTTTTTTTTTTTTTTTTTGTCAAAGCTACGCAGATAGCAAAATCTGAATCCCTCCAGGGTACAAGAAGGCTTTTCACCTAACATGGGTGTGCTTTTTCACATTACAAAAGGCTATTACATAAATATGAGAAAGCTGCATTCGACATATAATTTTATCTTGGCAGTATCCCTTTAAATACAAAAGAAAATCAATGACAAAAGGTTATGAAACCAAATTATTAACCCAAGGGGCTGCAATGGCTCTTAGGATGCTCAAGCTAGGCATTCTCCTTTGTTTCTCATTGGCTCTGGTTGTGTGTGTGTGTTGTGTACGTGTGTGTATTTTCCCCTTAATCCTCTATAGAAGTGCAACTTTTACACAGCAAATAAGGAATTCTAATTGCAAAACGATACCCTACATGGAAATCATTTTCTGCCCCTTTGCTCTGTAAACTCTGAAGCTATGAATGCTTCCACAAACAGAATGAATAAAGCTCTAATTCTCTACGGTGACAAATTCAGGAAATGGCAGGTTTTTAATCTTAAAGGCGTTCCACTGCTACACAAAGGCCCTCACACACAAGTAATAGAATTCTCAAATTAGAATAAATTGTGCTTCTAAGAATTTTTATTTTGACCATTTATTGCAGGTAGCATTTGTGGCTCCTATCACATAGCTCTGAATTGTGGAGCAGATAAGGAAAATCTAAAAGGGAAAAAAAAAATTAGGGCAGGCCTTTATTAAATTTTAAAGTATGTCTTTGCTATACTCTTATAAAGAGCCAAATAGGGTATCGAAATCTCTGGAGATCACCAGTATAATTTCTTTATCATGTTCCATTTAAAATTTAATTATGCGGTCTACAACTAGAAGAATCTGAGCCGTCTAAATAGGTCATGCAGCGAGTAACTTAATATTCTAAAGTTTTCCTTGTAAAGATCATTCCTTTGATAGTCTGTTACACATCAGAGCACTATATTATAAAACAAGTGTAATTTAATTCAGTCACTACAGACTCTTACACACATATATAAAGAATGAAATTGTTTTGATTTAGGTGATTTGGAGAATAAATGAAAACCACAGTCCCCATGGGTGGTGTCTGCATATAGACTTTCTTTGGGTCAGCCTCGTTTACACGTGTCATAGCAAGGTCAAGGGAATTTCACATTTAATGCTTTGGTTATTTTGTTTTAATCATCAATCATCATTCCCAGCAAGGCAGCACTATAGCAGTGAATAATTAAAATCTAAATTAGAGGTTCATGTGGCCGATGGCTTGGTATTTCTGAATGCTCTACTTCAGATTTCAACGAACGTGCAACTTGAATTTTCTTATAATAACAGAGTAAGTGCTCTTTTAAGTACTTTACACAGATCACTTCACTTGATTCTCAGAATGATCAATCCTATCCTCACCTTCTTTTACAGATGAAGAAAATGAGGCACTGAGAGGTGACAGAACTGACACAAGGTCACAGAACCAGGTAAGTGACCAAATTGGGATTTGAACACAGGCTGGAGTTTTGTTCTAGATGCAAGTTTATGATGCAATATGGTGTCTTCTCTGTGACAAGAATATGACCCCTGCATCTTGGTAAAAGTGATTAGCATGAAACTGTCTTTGAATGACCCACACTCACCGCTACTGTGTATTGAATGCCTGCCTGCTGTGTTCAGGCACTGGGCTAAACACTCCTTGTGTGGATTACCTCCTCATGGCCACACTAGGAGATGCGTGTTATAATTATTCCACATCTATAAATGCAAAACGGAGGCAGAGATATTAACTAACTTGCTCAAGGTCACATGGTTAGGCAATAGCAGACACAGGTGTCAAGAATGTCTGAGCTCAAACGATGCCACACCCTCAACAGCAAAAGCTCTGCACAGCTCGGTGACTGTCACATTTAGGTCAATGACGTTCCAGCCAGTTGGACGAATTTTTCTAGGTGCCAAAGACCACAAGGCAGTGAGCAGAGTGGGAAGGGTGACAGAAGGAAGGAATCATAGATGGGGTCTACCACTGGTTCTTTGGGAAAAGGCTTCCTCAATCCTTCCTCCCTCCCTTCCCAACTCAAACCTTCATTCATTCATTCAAACATGTATTAATTCATCTGAACATCTATTCAGACGGTCAAACTCCCACGACACTTATGCAAATATTTATTCATTGCCTACTATGTTCCAGGCACCACTAGGCGATGAAGACAAGCACTGAATGACAATGGGGGTTTCCGAATGTTTCCTACTTAGCGGAGAAGGTACAAAGCCCTCCAAGAAACGTCACTATCAAGTGACACCGATGCCAGGGTAGGAGTTCGCACTGAGGGCTTTGGGAACTCGCAGGAGGAGGGGAAAACCCTTCAGGGAAGAGAGGGCATTCAGGCAATGACACCTAAGATGTGTCTAGGACAGAGGACAGAGAACCTTTGGATTAAAGTCTAGTAAATATCTCCAGGTTGCCAGGCCATATCATCTCTGCCACAACTACTCAAGTCTGACGCTGTAGCACAAGAACAGGCACAGACAATAGGAAAATGGATATGTGTGGCTGTGCTTCCCCCCAAAATTATTTATAAGCATAGGCTGTGGGCTGGATTTGGTCTGTGGGCTATAGTTTGCCAACCCTGGTCTAGAAGAACAAGTGAGAGAGAGAGAGAGAGTTTGGGAGGGCAGAGAAGAGAAGGGACACAACAAGGGGGGCTTCCAAGTCAAAGCAGGAACGAGTGCAATGACTGGGAGGCAAGGTATCAGTTTGCTCATCTCTAAAATGGGGGCTCATTCAACAGTTATTCAACATTCATTCACTGACTGTCAGACCTGTTCTTGGTCTTATACATGGAGGAATAAATCAGACAGGCAAGGGGGACATGGTTCTGGGACAGAAGCGCAGCTGAGACGTCACGGTCAGGGGGCAGTAGGATGGTTGAGTGCAGGAAGTAGAAAACTGGGCTGTGTAAGGTGTGCAAACCAGGCACTCAGGCCAGTGAGCTTTTTACAGTGAATCTGAAAGAGGAAGTTTCCAGGAATTGCAAGGCCTCTGGATGCCATGGGTTTACCCACTGCCACGTGCTCACACCTGACCCACCCACTCCAGTCCCGCTCAGAGGGTCAAGCTCAGCATGCTGTCCCTGGCTGCCTCCAACCACAAGTAGCTCATCTTGGGGCTGAAATCCTGCAGCACCTTTCATTAGCTGAGATGTTTTTCTGCTGCTTCTATGGCATTAAACACTTCGCTCTAGCACTGGGATTATCCAGACTTTCTCCACTAAACTACTGCAGGGAAGAGACGGTACTCTGTTCCTATGGAGCCTGCAACTGCACCTGGCATATGTCTAGCGCTCGATGTACCTTTGCTGAATGAGTGAACAGAGGGTGAATTCTGTCAATACTGAACAGCACCAGACGTGGGTCCCAGGAGGCCTAGGGGAGTAGCTGTTTCTTAGGGATTACAAAGAAGACAGAATAAGGCCTTAGGCTCTAGGTCACTTAGTAAGAGGTTGGACTGGAAGTACCAACATGTTTATCTTCTAATTTCCTTTTTCTTTTTTTTGAGACAGACTCTCGCTCTGTCACCCAGGCTAGAGTGCCATGGCATCATCATAACTCATTGCAACCTCAAATTCCTGAGCTCACGCAATCTTCCTGCCTCAGTTTACCAAGTAGCTGGGACTACAGGCATGTGCCACCATGCCCGGCTACTTTTTCTGGTTTTAGTAAAGACAGGGTCTCACTCTTGCTCAGGTTGGTCTCGAACTCCTGAGCTCAAGCGATCCTCCCACCTCAGCCTCCCAGAGTGCTAGGATTACAGGCGTAAGTCACCCCGACTGGCCTATCTTCCAATTTCTAAAAGCCTTTCTGAAGATGGCATTTTACACTGAGGACAAGGAGAAATAGGAGGAACTGTAATCTACCAAAGCCCTCCGCAGGGACCGGAAGGTCTAACTCTAAACCCTTCTAGAGCCACAGGTAGGAAGTTGAGCTGCCAGAGCTCAACTTTATTCTCTGTCTCACCTTTTCCATCTGTTGCTGCCTGACTGGTCACATTCACGACTCAGAAATACAGACAACTACACCCTTCCACTAAATGAAACTTGTTCAGTTCCAATTTCAGAAAGGACAGACCCCAATTTAATACCAAAATTCCATATGTAAAACTGCAATCGAGTGACTTATTTTTGATAGTCACACAAACCAAGCAGTTGTGTGTTCTTGGTAGATGCTCTCAATAATCCTATGGTATATACAATGCAGGTCTAGGATTTGGGAGTTCTATTACTTACTTGAAAAAAAAGATCAACTTACTGGATTAAAATGCAAGAGAGAAGTCTCAGTTTTTCTTTCATAACTTTAACCTTTGGCCCCTGCTTCCAGTGGTTTATGCTAAAGATCTAGTAGAAGATGACATCTGATTTATATGTTTAATTACTTTAAGCTTCATTTACCCATATTTCATGGTTCTCAAGAAGGGTACCAACTTCTGGATGTTGTATATAAGAACCAGCATGTGCATCTCTGCAATAATACTTAAGATATTTCTACTAAGTCCTATTATATCTCTGTATTTTCCAAACTGTTTAATTTATGTTGAGTAACAGAGGACTATGTTAACAAGGAATTAAAATGTGCTCTCTTTTTCAAAAACAGCAGCTAATAGTGCATGATTACAATAAAACCTCTGTTCATATAAACCTTGTTTATATCTTTGCTCTGCTACCCAAAATAAAATTTTATCTCTTTGTAGGCACCATTTATATTAATACTCCAGCTTATTACAATTCATTTCGTGCCTCCGTTCCATCTGAATAATTGGGGTTTCATCATGACTTAATTAAAACACGTCTTACCTAAACACAACACCCTTCCCTATAAAAATCAGATATTGAAAAACATTACTGTAATGGGGGGGGAAAAAAAGTTCAGATTGCTAAATTGTCCTGGGCTGCCAGCAAAAATAAAAGCAAGAAGTCCTACGTAAGATCGAAAATGATCATTTTTCATAGTTCAAGACATGGAACCGTACACACCCTTCTCCAAGACATATCAAGATAAAGAGATCAGCAGGAGTGGTCCATGTAGCCAGTTTAAATATTTGTTTTAATCCCGACAAGATCATTGGCTTTAATATTCATAATATAATTATAATGCTTAGTGCATGTTGCTCATATACTCCAATTTTTTTTTTTTCTGGTGACATATTATTACCAAGCTTTATTTTCAGCCATGGCAAGAATTCAAACACACATTTAGGTTATCATTAGTAATGAAAAACAAACCTGGCGCCTGTTCACATACCTTGTGTGCATATCTCGTTTCAACTTTGAGAACAGTTTTAACTACCCACACCCAATCTGCTGCTATGTGATTGGCACATTTTCACAGAATACTACCAACCAGTGGCCAGCTACTTTAAAGAAATGCCACGTAAGGCAATGAAAGTGGAAATACTCTACCCTCACCCAACTGTCGTAAATGGCCTTTGGGAAAATTTCCAGACAGTGAAAGCCAATGAAAACCACACCATACAACTTTTCTAAAAATGCCACCGTCTTCCTTCTCAGCCACATACCACCAGTTAGCAGTTGCCTGCATTGCCATTTTCCATTTTTTTTTTCCGAGATGTCACAGCGTGAGCATGCTTTTATGACTAAAAGGATAAAGAACTCAAAGTGTCATGTTCCACTAATCATTAGCCGACAAACAAACAAAATAACCACAGGTGCCTTGTTCTCAATAGCACCGAGGTATTTCAGGGCTCATTTGCACTTTTTCCTGATGACAGGCTGAAGAAAAAATAATAATAATAAAAAAAAGGCTGAAAACGTAAACAAGCAATGGAATTCTACAAGGTTGTGCAAACACACGCACACACTCGCAGAAGGAATATTCCAGACACCCAGGGAAGAAGTCATCATTGGATAATCGCATTATTTTATGTTAATGTGAGGAAGGGAAATACTTGTCAGCAGAAACATCCCAAATGGTCCCCAAGAAAGTCCAACGAACACCTGAGGCTACTACATTGGAAGCGTAATTGAGAAATAACTCACGTCCTTTTTGTTATACATTACAACGACATCCAATTGCAGTTAGAACGGGACTGTCGGTGCGTTGTTTGTTTGCAACATGATTCAACATTAGAGTAACTAAAATTCATGGGGGAAAAAAATAAGGAGGCTCATTACCAAAATACCACCCACCAAACTCAAGAAGGGAGCAGGGTTTCCCTCAGGTGCTAAACCAGCCACAGCGGATCCTTCTCCTGGGGAACTTGTGAGTTGCTGCTTAGTATTTGCAATACAGCAGCACTTAATAGAATTCAGGGTGCTGCTTCTGATTTTCCCAGACATCTAAGTCATTTTCATCTGCATGATCACAGCATGGTGTGAGTCTCTTCCCACCAAACAGAGGTGCTCTGCCCCTTAGCTGTTGTATAAAAGTTTTAAAGTCATTTCTCATTCCATAATTTTAGGACTAACTTCTTCACCACAAACACGGGCAGACACACAACCCTCACTTCTCCCCTGCAAATGACGGCATCCTCAGGTCTTCACCGAGGGGACTTATTCTCGAGTGGAAGGACAAGGACAAAGAAACTCAGCCAGGGGATACAGGGACACCAGAACACACACGTGTGGGTTTAACTCCGTAAACGGGCGCACGGCTGAAATGTTTCTTTAGGACGTTGGCCAAAAAGTGAGAACTTACAGTAATTTAAATATTTGGATCACAGTAAACAGTTTTTTTGGCGAAATGAATCATGATCCTATAAGCAAAGATTTTCTTTACATACAAAAAAAGCAACCGAATTGCTTATCGTCTAGAACAGATGGCCATGATTTGCACTCGCCCCTATTCTCTGGTGCCAGTCATGGAGATCACATTCCCTCACTCTTCTCTTTCCTGTCCTTCCTATTCTCTTGATTTCCAACAGTTTCCAGGCAACACCCTGTGACCTCCTGATTGATTCACAAATGGTTACTGAGCACCCTCAGAGACTAAGGCATGCTCATAGGTATCTTAAGGGTACATTCTAGATACACAATGCCCAGTTTGGTACCTCTTAAAATGTCACTCCTTCCTCCCTCCCTCCTTTCCTTCCATTAAATAGTGATAATCATTCTCTCTCTCTCTCTTTTTTTTTTTTTTTGAGACAGAGTCTCACTCTGTTGCCTGGGCTAGAGTGCCGTGGCATCAGCCTAGCTCACAGCAACCTCAAACTCTTGGGCTCAAACGATCCTCCTGACTCAGCCTCCCCAGTAGCTGGGACTACAGGTGTGCACCACCACGCCTGGCTAATTTTTTCTATTTTTAGTAGAGACGGGGTCCTGCTCTCGCACAGGCTGGTCTCGAACTCCTGACCTCAATCTACCCCCCCACCCTGGCCTCCTAGAGTGCTAAGATTACAGGTGTGAACCACCGTGCCCGGCCGTTTCTTAATGGCTAGTTATCTAGATCTTACATTCTGTTAATCATACCTTACTTTATATGCATAGACATAAAATATCAAAAACATATAAAATACATCGATCAATTACATATCGATTTCTTTTCCTGGTATAATATTACCACATATTTATTTAAATGACAATAAGAATTAAGATGCATTTATATCATCAAAACTAAGATGTAAGTTCTTTAGGGGAAGCTCAGGATTCTTTTATAAATCTAAAAATTCCTGAAAATAACAATAATAATGAATACCTTAAAGAAATAACCCAGCCGGGCGTGGTGGCTCACGCCTGTAATCCTAGCACTTTGGGAGGCCGAGGCGGGTGGATTGCTCAAGGTCAGGAGTTCGAAACCAGCCTGAGCGAGACCCCGTCTCTACCAAAAATAGAAATAAATTAATTGACCAATTAAAAATATATATACAAAAAATTAGCCGGGCATGGTGGCGCATGCCTGTAGTCCCAGCTACTTGGGAGGCTGAGGCAGGAGGATCGCTTGAGCCCAGGAGTTTGAGGTTGCTGTGAGCCAGGCTGACGCCACGGCGCTCACTCTAGCCTGGGCAACAAAGGGAGACTCTGTCTCAAAAAAAAAAAAAAAAAAAAAAGAAATAACCCAATTCATTATGTTTTTCGATTGCCAATTCCCATGAATATAATAAAGGAAACAACATCGTTGATTTCTGTGGCAAATATTGCTCATATATACATCTCCAAATATAGTGTATAACTCCAAAGGAATGAGAATTATTTCTCTGAGTCACGTATGAACATGAGCCTCATTACTTCTTGGGGACATCACATATATGTAACTCGTGCATCGTTTTTGTCATTTGCATAATGATATACGCGAGGTCTTAAAATCTGACATGAGGAAGAGAAGACTTGTTATAGAGAACACAGTGCTATACTTTCTGAACGTTTCAGAAACCATTACAGAGTAAGCAAAGCCGGCTTGCTCACCTTGGTAGACTTCCAGCTAACTCGGTAGCAGTCTCTCTGTAGGAGAAAAAGAAGATAAGTATGATTAAGCTTATTTAGGTAAATTATAAAAATTTGTTTAATTGCATAATAGGTATTACAGTATCATGTGTGAAGAAGACACTGTATATGCAGGTGTTTAGAAATTTAAAATTGACTAATCACATTTCTGATTAATTCCCATTAAACCTTTCAATGGTTACTTTCAAAGGAAATTTTACACACATGCAAAATATCTGGCTTTGCTTTCTAGTGGTAGAACGAACGTAACTGAGTTCAAAACATTAAAATTTAAAAATATACAAGATACAGAGAAACAGAAGAAAAAAATTCCCAAACCACCGTTTATACATTTTTCCAGTTAAACAAAATACCTACGATCTCTTTCCAAGAATCATTTAGGAACAAATTCCTTTGGGGATGTTTCCTCATGTTACTCGTTGTAACCTGAGGTTTACAAAGGACCCATAAACAGCACAAAATGTAATTCTTTCACTGGTAAGTTGCTGTTTTTCATTTTTTTCTTACAATGTCCCACCATTTGGGACTGTGTCAGGCAGATGCTATGATAATTCAAACGTTACTAATGAAAAACCATTAATGAATGACTCTATAGCATATTAATGGCAATTGACCAGAGACAAATTTCAAAACTAACTTTTTCTGCACTGCCATATTTTGTCTATGAGAGATTTATTCTTGGAAAGAAAGGGGAGCAATTGAGTATGAGGAGGAGATTTATACAAAGGTATTTTAAAAGCAGAGAAGGGTTCAACTTTAGACTGAGGGATTAAAGGTATAATTCTTAGGAGCAGTACATAATCTTCTTAGGGTCAAATAACCCTGTTAAGAATCTCATGAAAGACATAAACACCTCATGCAGAAAAAATAACAATATGCACGTGCACACACAACATGGTAGACAAACGTAGATGGTTCAGGGACTTCCTAAAGCTAATGTGTCAATCCTGGTTAGGAGTCTCAGCTTTAACATTTTCTGTCCCCATTTTGTCAATTCATATAAAGGACGACCTCCTCTTTGAACGTTCCCTGACCTTCCCCAGCTTCTAGAACTTTCTCCTCCTAGTTACTGTCTGTGATCATGCCTGGGTACCTTGGGGAAGTGGTACTTCCCACAGAGCTATACTTCCTTAAAAAAAAATAATGATTATAAGTTTAGCACCCATAGAAATGCTCTTTCCTAAGTAATTATATGATATTAAACCTTCAGATTTTATTACCATAGTAATGGCTTTAGGGAGAAAGTTTCCATCCTTCGTGCAAAACCACAGTTGAAGGCACTTTCCGCTACACGGCTGAATGCATCACACACATTCATCTTTTTTGAAGAACCGAGTGGCTGCCTAAGAAGTTTCTCTTTCCCAACAGAATTGGGAATGGTGGGTACCCCAGCTCAGAAGCACCCCTCTTTTTATTTTTATTTATTTATTTATTCTGAGACAGAGTTTCACTCTGTTGCCCGGGCTAGCACCCCTCTTTTTAGTCTTCCTTTGTAGTGTTTATCCTAACAGAAGTACCTTTATATGTTTATTTTATTATCATTATGCATTAGATGGCTATAAACTCAGAAGTTTATGTTAGAATTACAGATATTACTTGATGTCAATAATTACTAAAAACCTGAAGACGGTGTTGGAGCATGTAGCTCCAAGATTTAAAAAGCCAAAACAAAAACAAAGAAAGAACCACTGTATTTGACAGCAGCAAGTATTGCTTGGTAGCTAGGACTCACCAACCATTGCCAGTTTTGAGATCTGCAAATCAGCAAACACTAGAGCTTTCAAAAGCATGATTTGTTCATTTTTTTTTTTACCTATTTTCTATGGCTAGAAAAAAATTATCTGAATTATTCAAATTCTCACAAATTTATACCATTTATAAAGAAACCCTTGAGGAAAATAAAGTTGGCAGAATGTGCTATGGTTTTTTTAGATATCATCCCTCCCTAACACAACTGTAGGGACTTCAAGCAGGTGGCATAGAGACCATGCATTTTTCATTGAATTTTTATAGCTCGCAATGTCCATGATTAGCATTGCTTCCTGTGCTTAAGTCATCTTCATCCACTAATATTTATTCATCCAACACAGCCACTGAGCACTTAATGCTCAACGCACAGGCCACGCTGGGTACTCTGAGAGGCACCAACGTGAATTTAGATCTTGATCTTCCTTGCCAAGTGTTTACACTCCAGTAAAGGATATTATAGAAGGTACAAAGTGATGGATACTTCTTATGTTTCCACTCTTGAAAGCTCCTCTACCCCAAAGATGACATCTTATTCAAAATTTTGAATACTTGGTGGCTGGCATACAGCAGACACTCAATAAATACGAGTGCCATAGGACCATGAAACGTTTTCTACTTGCAGGTAATTCCACTCTCTTGAATTGATTTTTAAAAGTGCCTGATGTAGCTATAGCACTATTCTGAGTTTAACTGCACTGATTCCCAAGATTATCATAACCAAGATAATGTGATTGCAAGAAGAGAGCAGAACACGCTAACAACAACAACAACAAAAAACGAATGAAAACAATCACAAAAAAATGACAAAATGAAGTGATGTGATTCGAGTAAAAGAACTGTCTCAGGGACTAAGGAGTAGACTGAGATGATGGAAGGTATTTGTGTCTGATGGGTGATTCCTTTGACCTCCTGAGAATCTCTATGCCCCAGATTATAAGAATAATAATGCTGCCCTGTAATCTAAGGTTGCTGATGTGATCATCAAACATGTACAACCAGGAAAGCTCTCTACTCATTTGAACTTGTGCTATAAATTCAACTGTGTCAAAGGAAAAACTCCAGAAGAGATAGCATTCAAGTGTCCCTTGCATATCACACAGTTTCAGCGGATTATCTGTCATTCCTTTAAAAAACAAAAACAAACCCTTTAATTTTAAATGTGTAAAACATTCTTCAGGGTACAGACCAAGGCCAGCTTTTATCAGCTGTCTGAAATAACGCTTTCCCAGTCATCTCCTGTCCTTCCCCATTCCTGAACTATGCAAACAGTTCTTTTTTTAGGAAGTGTTGAAGCAAGAGTACACCATCTATTTCTGTGCAGTTTGCCAGTTTCCAAAATTAGCCGACAACTCTAAAACAGAGGACGAGTGTCAGCACGATAAATATTTTTAAGACCTGGAATATTTCTCTCCAATGGTAACTTTGGTTTGGTTTTTCTACAAGTACAGAGACTTTTTTAAAAATGGTAAAATACACTTTATTTTTGTTGCCTGTACTGCAAATGATTGAATGTTCTGGTTAAAGAAAGAGTGATGTTTCTTTATTTTAATTAAGGGTGAAAGTATTACCATCAAGCAAATTTTTTTCCTCCTCCTTTTTCTTTCTCTTTGTTTGATTTTTGGTCACCCAGCTTGAGGGAAACTGTGGGCCTTTAAAACTGGATCCATTTCCAAATAATATGCACAAAAGAAATTAGCTTAAAGGCGTCATTTCAAATCCATATATTAATTCGGAATAGTTAACTTTTTTTCTTGTGTGGTGAACCTCAACTCTGGAAAATCCCAAACACCTTATTATTTTTTGTTTCTTTTCTTTTTCATTTCAAAATATTTATAGGGGTATACACGTTTTGGTACCATGTATTGCTTTTGTACTGTTTGAGACAAAGTTATAAGTGTACCTATCACCCAGATAATGTACACTGTACCTGTTAGGTGTTATTTCACCCACCCCTTCCTTCTACCTTCCACCTGCATGCATTCATTGGATGGAGTCTTGCTGTGTTGCCCCGTCTCAAGTGCAGTGGTGTCATCGTAGCTCACTGCAACCTCCTAGGCTCAAATGATCCTACTACCTCTGCCTCTCTAGTAGCTAGGACTTTAGGAATCCCCCCCCCGCCCCCCCAGCTAATTTTTCTAGTTTTTGTAAAGATGGAGTCTTGCTCTTGGCTCAGGCTGATCTCGAACTCCTGAGCTCAAGCGATCCTCCCATCTCGGCCTCCCGGAGGGCTAGGATTACAGGCGTGAGCCACCTCGCCCGGCCCCAAACACCTTAGAGATTAAAGTTCCCTTTCTGTCATAGGAAGCCTAAAGACACTGTTCTTTTATTTTGCTCCAAATCTCCCTCTGGCCATTTATCTCCATATTTTCTTTATTTTGTTCCTTATTTCTTCTCCCCTACTTTTATCCTTCCTCAATTTTCACTCACATGATTAAAACATCAAAATGGGTGTGTGTCTGTGTGTTAATACAAATACAAAGCAATTATTCTCACGTGGGGCAATCCACGATCATACACACGCACGGGCATGCAATCTGCTCACGTTGATGGGGGTCTTATTTAACGCCAACCTCTATTCTAGGCCATTTACAGGTATTCCCTCACTCAAGCCCTATAAAAGCCTCATAATGTGGTTGTTGTTATTGAACCATGACAGCGACATGGAAAACGAGACAGAAAAATGTTAAGTCACTTCCCAAGGACACACTTGGGATAGGGAGAGGCAGGATTTGCAGCCCACGCTGTTCATTGTGGTGTCATGGATGTTAGGCTGCAGTTAGCGTGCACAAGCATGCAGGTTTGTCATCTCTATTATATGTTCCTTCATTTGTTCAGCGTCCTGTGTATTAGCAGTGAGCAACCAGAGCACTGGCCCCGCTATCAGGAACTTTACATTCTAGAAGGAAGAGACAGACAACAAAACCAAACAAGCCAATGAGTATTTGCTACTACCTTACCTAGCCTATGTCATGAAGAAGGGTGGAGCAAGGAGGCGTGTGGGATGTAAAAGTAGAGGCCAAGAGGGAATCTGATTTCATGCAGGGGGGTCCTGGAAGCTTCCAGTAAGGGAACCATGTGATTATATGACTTGCATTGAAGGCAGCCACTGCCACCCCCTTGTGCCTGTCTCTTTCCTTGGCACCACTGTATTCCCCTCCTCTTTTTGCAGGGATGATACATTGAGCACCTACTGCATGCAGCAGAAGATACCAGGTGCCCAGGTGTTGCTGTGGTTTAAGACAAAAGACAGGCGGTCTGCCTCTGGACCTTCAAACTCACACAAGACCCTTATGTAAACTCAACAAGTCACTTGCAAAACTGTAGGTTTCCCCAAGAGACACTTGACATCGCTACAGAGGCCAGTCTCTCAAAGCCACTCGTGGGCGGCAGCGAAGGCGGTATTAGCCAGCCACGCTCACGGATGTGGTCCTGCCTTCCGATACCTGCACAGGAGAGACCATTCTAGGTCATTCGGCCAGCCAGCACCTCTTAGGTTGAACTGCAAAGTCTACAGACATGGAGTTTCTCTCTATATCGCTCAATACGCTTTTGGTATTTAACTGTCTGATGAAGGTCCAGACCGGCCCCAGGTCCCAGCCTGCTGGGAGGTGACACCAGGGAAGTCTGGCCTTCCGTCCACACACCCCTTCCTTGACACTCAGGAACGTACTGGGAGGTGTTTGGAACTAGCGACTCACATCTGAGAGTAGACATTAATTGAATCTAATCACTGACCCATCCGGCCTCTTTCTGACAGTCTTTCATTTTCCTCTGGGAAGTCCTGTTCCGCGTCCTTGCTAAGATTTTATTTGGCTCAAGATTTATTCATATTATTTTAGTATTCTTCATATAAAACAGCAAGGAGCATGTGCCTTCATGTGTGTCCTTGGGCAGAAGTGCCTTGAACATCAAATTGCCGAAGGTTTCTCTTAATAAACTCTACAAAGGAGCCCATCTGGCCCTGGCTGTCTTCTGTAACGCAGGCCACTGTTCAATTGACACTGGTGTCCCTTCCATCATTTCGAGATAGCGCAGAGGGCTTTTGGTTTCTTTTCTTTCGAAGATGTCATCTTGACACTCAGCTCAGAAATCCACCAAAGAGAAGGCATGCATTATGAGAAGTGAGTCTCTGTGCACACTTGGGTTTGTGTATGAATCATCACACACTCTATGCTTTGTGATTTGACCACAATTAGTAGCCACTAAGTACCTGAATCGGCCATTAGTAACAATTCCTGCTCATTAAAACTCACTTGTTTAGACCTCAGCAGTGGCAAATATAACCAGCCCTGGAAGACAGTCACAGAACCTAGAAATGGCATAGGAAGTTTCAATTACCAACTTCTCCTTGCAAAAATGAAAAGCAAAAGTGAAAACAAACACACACGCACACACAAAACAGACAAAACACAGGTACGGCTGTATGTACGTGTGTTTCTTTAAGGCTTTTTTTTTTTTTTTAAACAAATTGACATCTCTTCCGAACAAACAAACAGGTATATTTTCTCCAAATGCTATGCTTCTGCAGTGGGGAGAGGACCTGTTTATTAAAAGAACTCTGCAGTGAATATTGCTGAATTACTGTGCTCTAAGCTGTCCTACAAGTCAGACGTGGGCTTCTTAAGAGAAAATGTATCCACATACTTTGTAATCAAAAATAAAATTTTTATTTGATAAATCAGTTTAAAAGGATGCCCATTTTGCAATAAGGCCTAATTTTTCTCTATTAGTTCCCAGGGACCTACTACCACCCATAAGCCCTCTTAATTAGAGAAAATCATCCCTACTCCTGATCATTTCTGGATCAAAGAGAAACTTGCAAATACCAGCCTGCATTGTAATGTTTGACTAATGGCCTAATCCATCAACCAACAAGTATCGGTGCTGCATTCGTTAACATTTATGCATTCGTTCAACACGTATTTCCACAGCTCCTACTATGTGTCGGTCTCTTTGTGCTCAAGATGGAGCAGGCAACTAAACAAACATAGACTTCTTTCCTCCTGCATGCACTCGACTACCTAGTGGGGAAGATGTGGTCACAGATTCTTGCACCAATGAATGCACAGTGACAAGTGACAGGGTGAGATTTTGTCCGCCCCATCTCATGGGTCGGTCCCCTTCTTGGGAGGGAAGGAAGGGAGTTTTTGCTGAAACAAATACCAACAGACGTCATTAGCAGAACAATCAATGCCAGTATTTGTGACCGATAAAGCAGATATATTAGCAAGAGAAAGGACATGTTTTAGAGACGCTCCCTTTGCCAAGGATCGAAAATGCAAGTGCCACTGTCTTAGGAGAAGACTCTGGGTGACATATGAGAACGGTCAGGACCTCGAGCACCTGCAGTTCTGGGCTGGGGTCTGGCACGGGGAAGAATGCAGAGGGCAGAAGACACTTGGGGGGTTGTGAGGTAGGGAGACACCTGAAATGGGGGGTTGGGGGGAGGGGAGGAGAGAGGAAGGGGGAGGAGGAGGAGGAAGAGGAGGCTTCAGACAGCCATAGTCAGACTCCATCTCAGAGGAAGTGATTTTTTTTTTTTTTTGAGACAGAGTCTCACTTTGTTGTCCAGGCTAGAGTGAGTGCCATGGCGTCAGCCTGGCTCACAGCAACCTCCATCTCCGGGGCTCAGCGATCCTACTGCCTCAGCCTCCCGAGTAGCTGGGACTACAGGCATGCGCCACCATGCCCGGCTAATTTTTTTTTTGTATATATATTTAGTTGGTCAATTAATTTCTTTCTATTTTTAGTAGAGACGGGGTCTCGCTCAGGCTGGTTTCGAACTCCTGACCTTGAGCAATCCGCCCGCCTCGGCCTCCCAAAGTGCTCGGATTACAGGCGTGAGCCACCGCGCCCGGCCGGAGGAAGTGATTTAATGACACTAATGAAGAGATGGGCCACACCAGCTCCTGAGCTTCTGGTATATTCGTGATTACCTGACTCATACTACTTCCTCCTGCTGTGGACCGTGTAGGGCTTTGAGGAACACAAACCAGAAGTGAAGATGCTTGGCCTCGCTTGCCCCTACCCTGCATTAAGGGGCAGAGACGCTCATGTTTGGAGACTAGTGTAGCCGTGGGGACCTCTGTCAAAAGGACGCCCCTCAGGGGACTTTTCTCTACCTGGGCCAGCTCCAACCTGCATTCAGGGACTCGGGCTCAGTGGAAGAGATTTTTTTTGTCATCAAGAAATACAACACAGGTTATGCCGAAGCTGTCTCTGGCGAGGTGGTTGAAAGCTTTTAGCAGCTATCCAGGGAGACAGAAAAGAAACAAAAGGTGATTCTGATATGATTTGGGGGAATCTTGGTTTTTTATTTTTATTTTTTTGGGCTGTTATTGTTTTATTTTTTAATTAACACATAATAAAATGCTCTTTTCTCCCGAAGCTAAAGAACCCACTTTTATCCAATAGCGTGTGTATGTATGTATATATCAACTAAAGTTGTCTCGATCTGTCATCCATGCTGGAGTGCAGTGGCGAGATCATAGCGCACTGCAGCCTCGAACTCCTGGGCTCAAGGGATCCTCGCACCTCAGCCTCCCAAGTACCTGAGGCTTCAGGTCTATGCACCACCACACCTGGCTAATTTAAAAACAAACTTTTTTTTTTTTTTTTTAAGAAATGGGGTCTCACTATGCTGCCCAGGCCAAGAAATCCTCCCACCTTGGTCTCCCAGAGTGCTGAGATGGCAGGTATGAGTCACTATGCCCATCCTTTATTTTTTAAAATCTACCCACATACAGTCTTCAAGGAGGAACAGGCTTGGCACTATGAGCTCCCATTTCATAGAACAGTAGAATGAGGCTACACGAGTGTCAGCAATCAGCTTGGAGGGCTCAGATTCAGCCCATCATACCACACAGGCAGGCCTGGCCTCAGCAGGATGTACAGAAACAGAACTTGCCTTGAGTCCTGAGAATTAACCCTTTGCACTCGCTTGCTTTTTTCTCGTTATCCACTCGACATTATCCACACTCCACATCTGAGTGCAAAGGGTTAAGGCGAGAGAGAGATGAAAACTTTCCCATTCGTGGGGCATTTTCACCCATTTGAAATCACACTGCTCTGAGAGCTATCTGCAGAGGGGGTAGGTAATGCTATTTTACAGCCTTCACATTTTCCAGGTTGCTTCTTGGCCCCTGCTGGGTAAATTAAACGTGGTATTCATCATTACCTCTGAAAATTCAGATCTGCTTATTCAATGTATTCAACCACGATGGGTCACGTCCAAATCTCTTCATTTAACAATCTCCAACACGTCTTTTTTTTTTTTTTTGTGGCAATGGGAATTTTGAACCAACCCCAGACGAAATCTACAACCTTCAACACATTTACAGATGACAATTATGTCGCTACAATCACGAAAAATAAATAAATAAATAAAACCAACAGAAACAGAATCGACAGTGAAAGAGCTAAATTATAGATAACAGAATATTCATAAAACTATACCTCATCTCATGAATGTGGGTGTGCTGTCTGTATGCCAGGATTTCTTTAGCCACTGGTGATATTCAGCATATTGCAATTGAGTGCAATTACAGTTAGCTATAATTAAGAACAATTACAGCTTTTATTTCTCTACTTGTTCTTTAAAAGCACATTTGTAATAAAACTTTTTTTTTTAAAGGTGAAGAATATAATTATACATCCTTATAACGTCTCGAATAATTAGTTTGACTAAAGTTTCTTCTGGAACAATTTTCATTTTAACTGTCAGATCTGCCATTTATAGTCCATGGAACATGCTTAAAAAAAATTCCATCATTAACCTTTTTCACCCCATATAGCTGTATATGAATTATGGGTACAAATGAAAGTTTTCGGTATTTAATTCTCTAGGGGCTGCTGAAAGCTATAAGAATATTTTCCCTTTTAGTTATGTGTGTGTGTGTCTTTGAGCAAAAAAAGAAATGGTATATTTGTAGAGTATGTTTTTGTGATCAAAATTTTTGGAAAAAAACTGCTTATGTTAGAAAGCTATGTTCTCTACTTTGTATATTATAGAACACAGTCCTCTTTACTTACTGTGAATTCATGCAGTGCCAAAATTAAGAATTCTCTGATTGTGACAAGTCTGTCTCTCAGTTTAGTAACCTGGTCAGCATCAGCTTAATCAGGACCAGTGACATGCTACCTTCTCATAAACCCAGACTCCAGCTCAGCTGGCTTCATCTTCTTGGTCCTCAGGCTAGTCTGTACATTCCAGGAGGGACTTGATTGCTTTTGTAACATCTCTGTCACCAACGTTCAGAACACAAGAGTGGCTGGCCCAAAGTGCCCGATACTTTGAATGTGTTGCATCAATGAAGAGGTCTTTTTTTTTTTTTTTTTTTTTTTTAGGTCTTTCTCATTTATGTAGGGAATAATTGGAAATTAATCACCTGAATGACTTTGAAGATAGAAGACAATTAGGTAACACAACTCTGGAAATTAAGGATATTTTCACCACTTACCCAGCTAAATTAGCAGTCGTGGGAAATGAATTGTCAGACAAAGGCTATGTACCTGGGGAAGGAGGAAGTTGGAAGAGATAATCTTCTCAGATCCGTTGCAACTTTGAGATTATCAATAGCTTATCGAACTTAGCCCAAACCTGAATGGCAATTAGCATGAGGTTAAAAAGGGCACGTGCAGTTGTGTGTGGGTGGATAAATAGTGGTCCCATTCCCAAGACAGACCGTGAGTGACAAAGATACTAATACATTGAAAAATTGGTATTACTAAAAATACCCTCAATATTCAATACACTGACAAACTCTTGGATGCAATTTACATTGTAAAGTTTATCATTTATTCCACAATGGCCACTAATTACCATGTTTACTATGTCTTAATCACTTTGGTTAGCATTTTACATACATGATCCCTTTTACTTTCTGCGACACTGTTAGATGGTTATTAATCATTGCGTCTGTTTTTCAGACAAGCAAACTGAGGCTCACAGAAGTTGGAATCCAGGCCCGTCCAAGTTTAAGATCATGATTACAAAAAGAAAATGGAACAAAACGTAGCTAATTATAGTCAAAAGACACCAGGATGACAGGTGGACTTCCATCTATAGCCACCTAAAAGCAGAAATGAGAGAAACAGGAATTGAAGAAAAAGTTTCCCTCCTCACCGTTACTTATAGATCTTTAAGCATTTACCTCTCGGGTTCTCAGACATAGACACTCTCTAGGAGGAAGCTCAGTATGTGTCAGAAGTTTTGAGTGCAGCTGTGGAGGTGACATGGTTATTTATCAGGAGTGTAAGAGACACAGACCCTCGTCACAGCACAGTCTGCAAGAGAAACCACCTCACTGCCCACAGACAAGGTGACGGTGAAATCAACCGTGCTGTGGATCTTGCAGACAATCTGTGGTTAGAAAGCATCAGGTAGGTGTCAATGTTCTGAAATGGATAGAATTACAAGGCATGTTGAGTGATAAAAAGAATACGTTGCAGAATGATACAGTTCAGTCTAAGGATATTTCTGTTTAAAACTAAAAGAACCCACAGAGGAACGAGATATTCCCTGGGGACCCTGGAGTCTGCACGTGGACAGCACTAGTCCCCAGAGGAAGCCTAACTGCCTGATCAGTGGTGGGCTCTGCAGAGAGGGGGACAGCTAGGGACAGAGTGCCTGGCACTCTGCTTCCTGCCTCCCACCCGAGGCACCCGGCACCATGGCCGCTCCTGAATTACCACACCCCTACCTGGACCAGGTCCAGCCACAGCACCACCGGGTCACTCATGATGGCCAAGTGGGCATGAGCCGGGTGGCCTCTCCAACAGCTGCACTTGGGCCTCCTGTCCTCTAGGGGAGCTACAGAAGAGCCCCTGTGCAGGTGGCTCTCTATCCCCCCATGACACAGCTCCACTCCACTGCCCCAGATGCCCTTCACAAAGGCCACCTGGAGGAGGCTGGGGGGCTAGGGTGTAGAGCAGACACCCAACACCTTGGAGGCCCTTCCAAACACAAGGGCAGTTTATACAAAACTCATTGCTCTTGCTCATGTGGGCTGACTAGCATGTAGCTGGATCCCTGAAATGTGCTCACCACCAAGTTTGACATGCTGACTCATATTGAGACTCCCTCAAGAAGCTTTCCTTTATATAGTAGCCCTTCAGGGACTCTGTCTGTTAAGGAATGTGATCAATCTCTTCTTTATTTGCTTTATCAATTTGTATTTTCATAAATTGGGTTACTGGAATGTTTCATCGTCAAGGGGATTCTCCACAGTAAGAGGTGAGTAGGAAGGAAGGAGGTGCTTCTACAGATTAAAACTAAGTCCTAGATGACAAATGCCACCTGGGTTGTGTTTGTGGCTGTTCACTGCTTCATCTGACATCCTGGGAGTAGAAAGGTTGGCTTTCTCTGAGATGGTGGACTGGCAGACACTTCATGTCCCACAGATATCACAGAGAAGTTGTAAAAAATAAGTGCAAATGGAACAATCTGAGCAAACATTCCTGTGGAATCTGCCACTTAGCTTGTATGCCTGGTCAGGGCCAGTCTCATTGGGATTAGGAAATGATTTTGAGGAGCTTTGAAGAAATTCTCACTTTCACTAATTTAACATCCCAGACCACTTCCCTGATAGCTTCCTACCCTCCTTCCCTCCCTGCTCTCTTTTCCTCCCTCCTCCCTTCTTCCTCTCTCCCTCCTTTCCTCTCCAACTACCCACCCCTCCCTTCCCTCCTTTCTTTCTGTATCTCGGTCTCGGTCTCTCTCTTGGCTAAAGAAATAACTGACATAAAAAAACAGATTACACTTAAAGTGTAGGATTTGGTAAATTTACCCCTGTGAAACTATTGCCACAATACAAATAATGAAGGTACCATCAACCATCAAAGTTTCTTCCTGCCCCTTTGTAATCCTTCCTATCTCTCTCCTGTCCCCAAGTAGCCACTGATCTGCTTCCTGCCACTCCCAGAATTTTTTATAAATAGAATCATACAGTATGTACTTTGTTTGGTCTAGCTTCTTTTACTCAGCATAATTATTTTGAGATTCATACGTGTTGCAGCCCGTATCAATAGTTCATTCCCTTTTATGGCTGAGTAGCACATCATTGTATGAAGACAAGATGGTTTGTTTATCCATTCTCTTCTTGATGGGCACGTGGCTTGTTTCCATTTTTCAGTATTACAAACACAGCGCCATGAACATTCATGTACACATCTTTGTATCAACATTGTACAATTTCCTTGCTCCTGGGTAAATATCTAGGAATGGAATAACTGCAGCAAATGGTCGATGTACATTTAACTTTTTAAGAAACTGCCAAACTGTTTTCTAAAGCGATTGTACCATTTTATTTTCCTAACTAGCAGTGTCTGAGAGTGCATGAGAGCTCCAGGACTCTCCCTTTCACCATGATTTGGTAAGGTCAGTCTTTTAATTTAGCCATTCTAATAGGTGAGTAGTGGTAGCTCACTGTACATTTAATTTGTGTTCCCTAATAACTGATGATATTGGGCATCTTTTACTGTGCTTAATTCATATGTTCTTTGGTTGCTTGTTTATTTATTGTTGAATTTTCAGTTTTTTTTAATATATTTTGGATATAATTTCTTCATCAGGTATATAATTTTACTAGTTGCATGCTCATCTGTGACTTGTCATTTCACTCTCTTATTGATGACTAACAGTTTTTTTTCTTCTTCTTCTTTTGATAAAGTACAATTTACCAGCTTTGGGATCATGCTTTTAGAATGGGATCTAAGAAGTCACTGTCTACCCAAAATCACAAAAATTTTCTCTAATGTTTTCTTCTAGAAGTTTTATAGTTTGAACTTTTATACTTAGGTCTGAGTTAGTCTCAATATGGTACAAGGATCAAAGTCTGTCTCTTTATTTGTGTATAGACGTCGAACTGGTCTAGTACCATATATTGAAATTGCTATTTTTTCACTGAATTGCCTTTGCATATTTGTTGGAAATCATTTGTTCATGTATGTATAGGTCTTTTTCCTTCATATGCACGTTCCCTATTCTGTGGCCTTGATCAATCCATCTTTGTGTCAAGACCACACTGTTTTGATTACCACAGCTTAATAATATTTTGCAATCACAGTGTTAGCTTTCCAACTGCATTCTTCTTTGTCAAAGTTATTTGGTTCTTTTAGGTCCTTTGCATTTCCGTATGAATTTTAGTTGATTTCTACCCAAAAAGCTGCTGGGATTTTGTTGGGTATTGCATTAAATCTATAGATCCCTTTGGAGAGAACTGATATGTTAACAACATTGAGCCTTCTGACCCATAAATCCAGTGTGGCCATTTATTTAGGTCTTTAATTTTCTCCACCATGTTTTACGTTTACAGGGTACAGATTTTCACCTCTTTTTACCAGATTTATTCCCAAGTACTTCATACTTTTTGATGGAATCAAAACTGGTGTAGTATACATTAATAGAAATACAGTTTATTTTCATGTATACATTTTGTATCTTGCCAACCAGTGAAACTTATTAGTTCTAATAGCTTTTTTAATTAAGATTCCATCCAATTTTCTACACAATCATGTTGTCTGCAAAAAGTTTGATTTCTGTCTTTTCAATATAAGTGCCTTTTATGTCGCAATTTTATAATGCGTTCTTCCTGCTTGTACTGCCTAAAACCTCCAGTACAATGTTGAATAAGGAAGGGGCAGACATCAATGTCTTGTTCTTGATCTTAGGGAAAAAACATTCAGTCTTTCACCATTAAATGTGGTATCAACAGTATATTTTTCTACTGTTAAGTGAGGAAGTTTCAGACTGAGGAAATTCCCTTCTATTCCTAGTTTGCTGAGAATTTTTTTATTAGGAATAGATGTGGAATTTTGTCAAATCCTTTTCTCTCTCTGAGAGATTATATAGTTTTTCTCTTTTATTTGTATGATGAATTATATAAATTGACTTTTGAATGTTTCAAAAAGTTTGCCTTCCTGGTATTAATCCAGTATGGTCATGATGAATGTTCCTTTTATTAATTGTTAGATTCAATTTGTTAAAATATTATTTGGAATTTTTACATCTATGTTCACAAGGGATACTGACCTGTACCTTTTTTATTCTTCTTGCATCTTTGCTTGTGCTAATGGAGTGATACTGGTCTCATATTATACAATGAGTCGAGAAGTATCCCTCTCATTCAATTTTCTGGAAGAGTTTGCATAGAATTGCTATTATTTCTTCCTTAAATATTTGGTAGAATTTACCAGTGGAGTGCTCTCGTCTGGAGTTTACTTTGTGAGAAAATTTAAAATTCAATTTCTTATTAGATATGGGGCTCTTCAGAGGTTATCTATTTCCTGTTGAGTGAGCTTTGAAAATTTCTGCCTTGCAAGAAATTTATCCATTTCATTTAAGTCAGGGGTAGACCCATAGCCTGCAAGCTAAGGATGTTTTTAAATTTTTAAAGGCTGAAAAAGAAATGTGGCATAGACCATGCATGGCCATTACAGTCTAAATATTTACAATCTGGCTCTCTACAGAAAAAGTTTGCTGATCTTGATCTAAGTTGTCAAATTCATTGGCATAAAGTTGTTCATAATATCTGAGATCATCCTTTAAATATCTGTAGAATCTCTAATTTTCATGTCACATCTTTCATTTTTGGTATTTATAAATTGTGCTGTCTCTTTCCTGTCCATTAGTGTAGCTAGAGATTTAGCAATTTTTTTGATCTTCTCAAAGAACCAGCATTTAATTTCATCCATTTTTTTGGGCAGTTTTCTGTTTTCTATTCCTCTGTGACCTTTATTACTTCCTTTCTTCAACTTATTTTGTGTTTAATCAGCTCTTCTTTTTGTAGTTTCTTAGTGTGGAAGCTGAAGTCACTGATTTGGAACTTTCCTGTTTCTAACAGAGGGGTTTAGTGCTAAAAGGTCCTGCATAATATTGCTTTAGTGCTATCCTACAAGTTTTCATGTATTGTGTTTCTGATTTTTATTCAGATCACAATATTTTCTAATTCCCATTTATTTGGCCCATTGATTATTTAGAAATATATTATCTAAGTTTCAAATACCTGGCGATTTCTAATTAATTAATTTTTGTCATTTACCTACTTTGTATCACTTGTATACTTTAAAAGTCACTGAGACTTGTTTCATGGCCCAGACTGTGGTCTCCTGTATTAATTGGTCTACATGCACTTGAAAAGAATGTGCATTCTGTTATTAGGTGCAATGTTCTACAAATGTCAAGTAGATCAAATTGTTTTAAGTGTTGTTCAATTCTTTTATATTCTTACTGATTTCCTGTCTACTTGTCCCATCAGTTATTGAGGAAAGAACGTTGAAATCTCTGACTCTTGTGGGTTTGTCTATTTCTTCTATTCGTTTTTGCTTTATGTATTTTGAATCTGTTATTAGATGCATGAAAGTTTAGGATTGCTATATCCTCTTGATAAACTTATGAACTGACCACCTTATCATTATGAAATGACTCTAGTTATTCCCGGTAGTAGTCTTTGCCCTGAAATTTTCTTTATCTACTCTAAATAGAGCCACTCCAACTTTCTTTTGATGAATGTATTAGTTTCTTAGTGCTGCTGTAAGAAAATAGAAAACCGTGACAGGAAATAAGTAGCTTAAAATAATGGAAATTTATTCTTCACAGTTATGGAGGCTGGAAGTCCAAAATCAAGGTGTCACCATGGTCATGGTCTCTGAAGAGCATTAATTCAGAAAGTTCCAAGTATTCTATAAATCATCTACATTAGGTATGGGTGAGATTCTGGGTAGGAGCCAATCTGGGACAATTTCTGTCCATCTGTTGGACCTGTGATACTAGAAAACAAGTCATCCTGCTTCCAAAGTACAATGGTGGGTCAAGGATAGGATATGTATTCCCGTTCCAAGAAGAAGAACATTTAGGAAATAGAGGGCTTACTGGTCTAAAGTAAGTTTGCAACCCAGCGGGGAAAGTTCCATTAGTTTTCAGGGCCTCAGAATAATTCTTTGTGGATCATTCTACCCTCTGAGCCCACAGAGACTGAGCTAGCTCCTGCCTCTGGGCCTGTGGAGCCCACATTAACCCTCCCCTGAGTCTGCCCCTCTGGTTTCTGCCTCTGCTGCTCTGCCTTTAGAAGCCATTCTTTCTTTTTCTTGAAAGTACATCATGTTTGTCGTTGAGTAGTTCCATCAGCCTGTTTCCTCCCTGTGGGACCCTAGAAGCCCAACAGCCTTCTTTCATTTCATCCTGTCTCTGTTCCTTCTGGTACAAGCTGTCACTGTCTCTGCTGATAAAATGTTTTCAGAAACCTTGTTGATCCATGTATGCCTTGGGACCCATGCCATGACACAAGAGGATTCTCCATGGATCCTTCCTCGATGACTCACCTCTATTCCCAGCTTCCTCAGAGATGGCTGCTTGGATCCACCAGCCACATGCCTGATTTATCCCCCAATGTCTGTCCAGCCACACCCTTGGCCCTGTCTCCAGAGCATACTATTTGGATAGACTGAGGATTTTCCAAATCATCAAGTGCAGATTCTTTTTTGCTCAATAGTTCCTTCCTCAATTCATCTCTTGTCTTACTCATTTTACTATAAGCAACAAGGAGAAACCACGCCACACTTTCCATATTCTGTTTGGAAATCTCTTCAGCTAATATCCAAGTTCATTGCTTACAAGTTCTACTCTCCGCCAAACATTAGCACGCAGTTCAGCCAGGTTTTCTGCCACTTTCTAAAAAGGAGGGCCTTTCCTCCACACGTTTCTTCTGAGACCTGGTCAGAAACACCAGCACTGTTCATATATCTGCCAACATTTTGTTCATGACGACATATGCATTCTCTACGATGAAAGAAGCATTCTCTACCATGATGCTCACTTCCTTCTGAACCCCCACCAGAAGCATCTTTAATGCCCATATTTCTACCAATAATCTCTTCAAAGGCAATCTAGTCTTTTTCTATCAAGTGCCTGAAAATTCTCTCAGCTTCTATCCACTCCCCAATTCCACAACCACTTCCACATTATTAGGTATTTTGACAACAGTATGCCATTTCCCAGTACCAGAATCTATATTAATTTCTTAGTGCTCCCATAACTGTCTGACTTACGATTGTTTAACTTTACAATGTGTTTATCAGGATGTGACCCTACTGTAAGTTGAGGAACATCTGTACCAGAAACTAAATGGCTTAAAACAATAAAGATTTATTCTCTCACAGTTGTGGAAGATGGAAGTCTGAGATCAAGGTGTTGGCAGGGCCATGCTCTGTCTGAAAACTCTAGGGAAGAACCTCTCACCTCTTCCTAACTTCTGGTGTTTGCTAACAAGCTTTGGCATGCCTTGGCTTGCAGGTGCATCACTCTACTTTCTGCCTCTGTTGTCACATGTCCTTCTCTATATGTGTCCGTGTCTCCTCTTCTTTTAAGAACACCAGTCATACTAGATTTGAGGCCCACCCTAATCCACTATGCCCTCATCTTAACTAATTACATCTTCAGGGATCCATTTCCAAATAAGGTTGTATTTTGAGATTGTAAGTAGCCATACATTTTGGGTAGATGCTATTCAATCCAACACACATGTTCTATCCTTTTTCATCATTTCACTTTTAAGCTATTTATTATATTTTTATATTAGCAATACATTTCTTGAAAGCTGCATATAGTTGGGTCTGCTTAATTTATAGCTTATTATTCCCCACTGTTGAGGCAAGAGCCTTTATGTACTGTACCCATTTGTTCTGTAAATCTGGAGGTGTTCCTGTTTGGCTAGTGGGAATGGGTGCTATTTTAAGCCCTGTGTGAGTGGCAGTCACTGTGTCCTTTAATCCTTTAAGAGGGTTCTCCAGTAGTTTCTTTATATGCATACACTGACCTGTACTAAGCTGAGTACTCAAGAGGGACTTTCTGCGGATCCCAGGCATGTCTACTCTATACAGCCCTCAGCTCTGCAGCACTGTCTTATGAGTTCCAGCCATCTTGGTCTTCTTAGACTCTCAACTTTCCTCAACTCAGGGAATTCCCCAGGCTCCTCCTTCCTACCTCCATGCCTGGAGCCATGACCTGGAAACTCTCTCAAGGCAGTCACCGGGGACAACGTAGAGCTTACCTCATTGGGTTCTGAAGGATCACTGTCCTTCACTGTCTTGTGTCTAGTGCCTTGCTAACTATTTTTTCTGAAAATATAATTTATTTTATGTATTTCAAAAAGTATATTAAATGTATACTTTAATATATGTATATATATTTTAAAAGCTTATTAAAAAAATATATATATATATACACACACACATATATATTTTGAATATATTTTGTAATGTAACAGTTAAGTCCCTGTCTCTTCCTTTTGGTCACAAGTAGAAATCCCCCAGCTAAATTTTCTTGAACTGGAAAATATGTTTTCAATTTCAATTACAATTCAAGGTAAGGCTAAAAATGTGTAGAGTGCATAACACTGTCAAATTCACAAGCAGAAGGCTAATATTTCTTTCTTGGGAAAGTCTTCTTAGAGGATAAGTCCATGGAGACCACAAGGAGACAGCAGAGAACTGTGGGCTCGGGAATCTGACCTCCTTTAAGTTCAAGGAGGTTCAAGTTCAAGGTTCAAGTCCTTATTCTACAACCTATCAGCTGTGTGACTTCAGGCATGTTGCACCACCTTTATACCTGTACAGTGTCTCATCTGTAAAATGTAGTTAAATATGGACTCTTGCGAGGATTTAACGTGCTATCACAGCATAGTGCCAGGCAGGTAGCAACTTGCACATTCAATTCTCAATCGATATTGACACTTGGTATGACTTCTACTTTGCAATGCTGCCTAGAGATTACAGGTGGAGCAAAGTGGAAGAAATTCCTTAAAAATACAGCTCTGGGTTTCTAAATGGACATTTTCCAACTTACAAACAGAGTATGAAATAATATTAGATTTCTAGGGGATCCATCATCAGAGTGAATTCAACATAAAGTAGGAACTTACTGCTGTGCAGAGTAAGTTTGTGAACTGGCTTAGGGCCATTTACACTATGCCCAACAAGCTACCTGTGTTCAATACAAATTCTTTTTTTTCAGACAGTACATTTTATAGCTGATCACAGTAACTTACTCTTTTTAATTAACTGTATACTTCCTAAGTTCAGAGATACCTTCATTATCAACTGCCTAAAATTCAGACCTGTTGGTCTGACTGAAAGTGACAAAAACCAGTACCTGTGAAGTCTCTATGCTAAAGGAATTGTCACATTATCTCTTAAACTGCCCCATGTATTTGTGGCTTTGATAAAAGAGACCCACTTCAGAACAATAGCAGAAAAATCGAGTTACTCAGAATCTCACTATGTGGTCAGGCTACTTACAATATCAAAGCCTGGCAATTTTAGACATTACATTAAAACCATCATGTTGGTGCTCTTGAACTGGTTAGATGATTCATCACAGGAAATCCAGTAGCACGTTACCAACTCTTATACTCAGACCCCGATTTTATTCTATTTGGCTCTTCCTAATCCATTTTAAAGCTCACATTCTTTTTTCTTCCCTGTGCTTCAAGTGTTGGCCTCTGGCCCGAAGTGGTAAACTTCTGAGATTACTTCCAATTCTTTTTTGCCCAAAATGAAAAATCTATCTCTTGGACTTTCTTGGCCCTGTAAGAATCAGGTTAAAAACACTTTTTTTGCTAAAACTATCTTTAAGGTTCTAACTCGCACTCACTCCTGTGATGGCTAACACAGTCATTCTCGTCCAGAAACTGTGAAAGAGCCCTGGGCTCACCTTCCTAGACTGGGCTTGCCCTGGGACACCTGTGTCGCAGACCAAGGCCACGCCTTCAGGTCCTTCATCCCTGTACAAGAACACGGTGGCAGCTCTGTCTGTCCCCTATTAATCCTGCATTCTATTCCCGCCTGACTCCTGGGTTTAAGCTTTTGTTCCCAACCTCGTGACAGCTGATAAAGAAACCAGCATGGACCGCAAAGTGACGGTAGGAGGCCTCCCGTATCATGACACTCCTGTCATCTTGGGGCTCGAGTAATTAAGATCCTTCTATATGTGTAATTGCTTCCACGCCGCTCAGTAACTTGCTGTGTGGCCCTGAGGGGGTAATTTACCCTCTCTCGCGTCTCTGCGTGAAACGCCCTGCATCTGCGAAATAAGAATTTTACTGACCTCCCTCGTTGGGATTTGGGCTGGCTTCATTTGCTGCTGTATTTAAAGGGCAGTTAATTCTAAATCTCGCTTCAAAGCAAAATGTTAAGAGTGTTGGAATACAACGCTAGCCAGGGTGAACTAAAGGAGCCAGCGTTAGAAAGGACACGGTGAAGAGGAAACAGTCACAAAAAAACAGGGGAACCTTATCCTCTTTGGCACTTTCTTTGCTCTACTTTCAAGTCCTGTTACCTCCATGCAAAAGTAAGGAATAAATAAGCCAGACTTAACCCTCCTTGACAAACACAACGTTGTCTTGCATTAGCCTTCCACTGTAACAAAAAAAGTCATCTTTGCATGATTTTTATCTTCTAAATTGATACCCAACGCCTTCCTCCAGCATGGATCCACGAAACGTAGGAGACTGGCAATTTTCTAGTGAAATGAAGCAATGTGTAGAACCTGATGACAGATCAGGGGAGTGACCCGTTGTCCAAGTTCACTGTGTGTCCCAGATAGTTCAAGTCACAATGGCAACTTATTTTGCCATTGCTATATAAGGCAAATGACAATGATAAAAAAAAAAAAAAAACACCAAAAAACGAAAAACAAAACCATTAATGAGACTGTTTGGGGGAATGGAACATCTGAAATAAACTGAAATAAATTGAAACTTCTATTTCTTTATGGTTTGAAATGCTCTTAAAAGTGAAGCAATTCACTCTGAGTGGTCACTGTCTACAGGAACCAAACAGGATGGAGGGGACATGAGGAACTGTCACTCTGAGCATAAGTGTGTGCTCAGCAGTGAGCCCAGGAGGTAAGGATTGTACACAGAGGAACAGGGGTGAGGTAGAAAGACCACAGGGCTGGGGCCCGGCTTCTAGCTGTGTAAGTGACCTTGAACAAGTGACTGGCCATCTGTGGTCCCCAGGGAAGCTTCCTGCTCAAACAGTCTCTTATTGTGACCCTAAAAATATTCTAGAAGCTGTTTGGATTTTGAGCAAACTCACACATGCTATTTTCTTCTTTTCATACTAATTGTGTCTTGCTCTTGAAAGCAGAGTTCAAGAAAGCAATAAATAAAAAAAAAAAAAGTGCAGATAATTAAGAGTTCCTATTTATTTGGGCACTAATTAAATAAAGGTTTCACTAGGTATCAGTGCTTGTGCTACTTGATCAATGCCCCTAGTCTTAAAATAATACAAAACTTTAAGACAAGCATGATTTAAAGAATAAGTTTTGCGAACAATGCCACTCGATGGTCATTAAAGGCGTTCTGTGTTCCAGTACTCAGTATACATGGTATCGTTTGGCGTCCCCAACAATCCGTGAGGATTGATGGCCCGATATTAACAACACTTTACAGACGAAACAACAGGCTTGGAGTGATGAACAGACTCTTCTAAGATCACAGAGGTAATAAGTGACAGAATTGAGATTTGAAGCCAGAGGTGACGTGACCCGCAGGCCTGGTGTTCTGTAAACCCATCCAGTCTGCTGCTTGTGCAGCTAATAAACATGGAAGCAGCAGCTGAGGAGTGGAGTGAACTGAGGCCTGGAGTCAGATCTGGGTTGAAGCCCAGCTCTGCCTTCTAAGTGCTGTCCAACATATGCCAACTATCTGAGCTGCTGTTTGTTCATTTGAAAACTAGGAACTAGGACAAATGCCTTTCAGGTTGTCATAAGGATGCCATTACATGAGCTAATATATGTAAGCAGCTAGTACTGCACCTGGCACACAAAATACATTTAGTTAAATGTGCCTGTTATTATTAGTTTCACCATTATTGATGATGAAAGAGACATCTTTAGGATTCCGTCATGTCCAGCACTAACAGCTATTCTTTCAGACCTGGAACAGCAATTCTTCCATGGAGTTTGACTATCAGGATTGGTTAAATACTCCGTGGCCCTTAGGTGACCTTCTTTGGCTAAGGACTCATTTCAGAGAGGGTTAACAGCACAGTCTACTCCCAGTTGCTCACGCTAACGTATGAGAAAAGCAGTGTGAATAATCCTAAACAGATAGTCCAAAAATTACTTACATTTGTTCTTACTTAAAGTATGTATCTCTAATCTTCTAGAAATAACTTTAAACACATGAGAAAAAAAAAAAACAACCCACAATGAATGTTAAACTTCCCCACTACATTCCTCTGTTTTAATCACTTTCCTTTCTCTTCTCTGCTGTGGAAAAGGGAAGACAGAAGCTTCCACACTGATGTGGACAGTGACCCAAACCAGAGTTCACCTCTCTCAGCAAACAGGCCACCTTCCAAGCTGGAGGAGTGCTTAGTGCTTCAAGAAGAGTTTTCTCTCTACAAATGGATGTATCATGAACACACACACACACACTAAACTGTCATCCACGTTAATTGGACTGGGTGGAAAATCAGTAAAGTTATAAAGCAACAGTTTCAAGGATAATTTTTTTTTTTTTTTTTTTTTTGAGACAGAGTCTCACTCTGTAGCCCTGGCTAGAGTGCCGTGGCGTCAGCCTAGCTCACAGCAACCTCAAACTCCTGGGCTCAAGCTATCTTTCTGCCTCAGCCTCCCAAGTAGCTGGGACTGCAGGCATGCACCACCATGCCCTGCTAATTTTTTCTATGTATTTTTTTTTTAGTCAATTAATTTCTTTCTATTTTTAGTAGAGACAGGGTCTCACTCTTTCTCAGGCTGGTTTTGAACTCCTGACCTTGAGCAATGCGCCCGCCTAGGCCTCCCAGAGTGCTAGGTCAAGGATAATTGTTGTAATGAACAACTGAATTTTATATTAAGCTTTTTAGTTGACAAAGCATTTTTTCCATGACATTCTGCGAAACTCAGCCAGTCTTGTGTGTTGGCTAAGATAACATAGCTGGTGGGGGCAGGGGGAACAGGCACCCCTATGTCCATGAACTCTGACTCCGTGGTGTTTCCTCCATACCCCGCTGTCCATGGTGTGGACAATTCGCCCCTGAGCAATCCAGGCCTAGATCTGATGCTGTGTGGAAATACCACTGATCTCCAGAAATCTGGACAATTGTCATGTTGATCTTCAAACATGGTATGTCACTATTCTCATTCTCTTTGGCCATGCCTTTTACTCTCATTTTGAACTTGAAAGTAAAAAAAGAAAATGTGAGAACTAACCACATCCATATGTCGTTAAAATTTATCAAGTTTGGGTTTGGGGTGGGGCAAAAATCCCTCATCATCATGACTTTGACCCCATTGTTTACATCTCAGGAATCTGTACACCTTTGATTTTAGGCTACAAGATTAAGTTTAAAGTCGATCCACATTTTTCTAGGACTTTCCTAGCGTAACTCTCCCATGTTTATCACGTACAGGAAAAGACTATACTATTCTAGGAAGAGAAGTGGTTTTTGAAGATTTCAGATGAGCTATTTACTTTTCTTAGAATCAGAACCAGAGTTTAAGCTGTGTTACTTTGCAAGACTCTCCTAATGTGAGTGACACTCTTCCGTGGCCACCCCCTGGGAGGAAGGGAGATGCTTTATGTTTTCTTGGCCTGCAGGTGCGTGGCTGGAGGTGGCCGAAGTGAGTTCCTAAGATCAGTGCCTGAGCCCAGGCTACCTTCGCCCATGACTTTGATTAGAAAGTAATGATCAGACTGACGTCAGCCAGAGAGATCACTGCAGTTCTTTCAAAACTCAAACATCACCTGAATCTTGCATGTTTCTGATTAGCAGACATTCCCAGAGCATGTGCGAAAGCTCTGATTTTAATGAAGAAACCACTCGTGACAATACATACTTGCTTAGGGATGGCAAAAAAAAAGTATTATCTGCCATGATAAAGATCGGCTTATTTATCACTGCTTTGTATCATGCTGCCTAGAAAAGAAAAACCCCAGAGCCCCCTAAGTAGAGTACAGTATATGATTTCTTTGAAACCTCATTACGTGTAGATTAACCCTCGCGAAATGCCTCCATCACACGGCATTACGGGGAAGAGGTGAGAACAACAAGAAAGCAAATCCACGGATTTCAGAGTGAAAATCCCCCAGGCTTAGTTTCTTCTCTGTTGGATCTACCCACATGAACATTTTATATTAGAGGATTTTAAGTTTCACAACCTTTTTCTGCTTTCTTCATCAGAGAAGGCTTTGTATTAAGAGTTTTACATTTTTTGACTAGATAAGGAATACAGAAAGAGGGTGATGGGCTGTTCCTTTGGCTGGTGTTCCATCTACAGGCACAAATTCATCCTATTATTTAACAAGCGCTTACTGAGGGTCTCAGATTTGCGTGGGCAGGACAGGAATACAGAGATCAAAGGGACATGGGGCTTGCCCCAAGACACCCACCATCTACTGGGGGAGATAGAGCATGTTGTAGCTAAATAATGAATTGGCGATGAAAGAAATAATACAAAATGCAATGGTGCTTCAGAAAAGAGTTACTCACCGATTTCGGTGAGACATGGTACTGACTATTTGTTCTGGGTCTTGCAGGATAAGCAGAAGGTCACCAGAAAATAGAGTGTTTCAGGCAGAGGAAACAGCTCAGGCAAACGTATGAAGTCGTGGAAACATTCTCTACGTTTGGGGGGGTACAGAATTTCCAGCGAGGCGTCAGCTCTAAGTTCAGGGAACACACAAAAGCGCTACGAAAGGAGGTTGCACAAGGTGGGCTTTGCTTTTTTCTTCATCCATAAAATAACCTTTCACGTAAAACGTAGTACAAGTCTCTGCTGCCTCACTGTTACGTGCGCAAAGATGGGAATCCATCCATCTCGCTGGTCCTTACAGTCGCATGCCGCCCTATAAGCACATGGCAGTTTTTAGCTGTGCTGAAAGTTAAACAGTGTGAGATGAAACTGCTCCCCCAACTCTTCCCCTAAGAGGATTCAATTCGCAGGGAAGCCTGCTCAATGCCCCTTAATACCCTGCGAGCACAATTAAATGTCCTTTGGAATGTTTCCAGTAAGCACCTATGTTCTTTGTGTTCCCAACTAAACCAAGGTCATTTTTCACCAATGACATCTCCTGTCGTTTAGAAATTTAGTAACGTAAATCATTTCCCATTTTCTCCATAAATCTCATGCACGTACACAACGTGACAGGCTAACCCATACCCTAACATGCAACTGGAGCACTGAAATTTGACACACGACAACTGTACTTCCACCTTTCCTCCAAGGACTTGCCTAGACCCCATTTTTAATTTTTGTTGTCATGGTCCACCAGCAGCTTTGATGTGTTCATTTCTAAAGGAAAAAACAAAACACAAGGACAACTAGAAAAATCTTTGCAAAGGATGTGGAACATTTGGAAAGTGGTTACAAAAAAATATCTCAGCAGCCAGATAATCTCTACCATGCGAACACGGGTTTCTGTACTCTCGGTATTTGTTTTCCTCGCTCTACGGAAGCAAAATCAATGGGACAAAAGGCCCAGTCGATGCGATTGAACTTTGCAAACCGCCACCCTGTCATAATAATATGCGCCGGAACGCCTGCCCAAGCTGCTTGCATAACAGCTCTTATCGCAAGAGATTTATCAGCCGCCACATTTTTCTCACTAGGCTGGGGCCGAGCGAAGTCAATGGTGAGAGAGTCCTATTAATCACAGTTGAACTCCGTGCGCTATCTGTGATACCTTGTAAAAAGGAGGGTGATAAAAAAGATGCATAGTGACACCGGCTGTCACAAATGCTTACGGGATGATGTGCGCGTATCAGATGGCTCTGCGAGTTGGAATGGCATGCAACATTCCACAAGTGGAGTTTAAGAAAAAAAAAAAATAATAACAATGCCACGAATCTGGAAGGGAATAGCTCTAGGCTTCTGCCAGTCCCCGGTTATTTTGGACCTGGCGACGGAGACTAGAATGCGTCAGAGAGGCTGCCAAGGCATCCATTCGAAACTGCAAATTCAGGAAGCTGTGACACCCAGACAAAAATCTGTCTCCTTCCCCTCCCACCCCCACTCCCCAAATCCCACCCTGTCTCGAAATGCAATTCCTGTGACAGTCCCTTGCTGGGTACACCACAAATAGCTTATAAATAATGTCGGCCATTACATTTGCTTTTTTAATGCACATCCCTGTTCAGTACTTGTTTAGCTGTTAGATTCTTCTCTGTGCATCTCTTTGCAGCAGTCCTACCTGTCAAAAAGTGTAAGTATCCAGAAGGCAGACTCACTGTTGGCACTTTGCCTATGTTCTGGATGTTCAAGTGTTCTGAAATGATGCTCAAACTTGGTTATGAAAGGCTATTATATATATTATGAAAGGATTTTGGGTGACAGTCTTATCCCGATAGCTTTGAAGCTATAGTTAAAAAGGTGATGGTTGGGCCAAGTGACTTCTGTTGGTACAACTAACTTAGGCTAAAGACAGTGCCCCAAACTCTGCAGAGACTTGATAATTACCCCCCAAAAATAGGGGAAGGAAGATGACCCTGAATACATCATTAATTTTAAAATATAAAAGACTACCTGTCCAGATCATTAGAATACCTGGGGAAGGCTGAGTTCTTTCTGGTCTCATGAGCCGTGCCAGGCAGAATAACGGTCCTCCCAAAATATCCACATCCTAATCCCCAGAACTGGTGAAGATGTCACTTTACATGGCAAAAGAGACTTTGCAGATGTGATGAAGGACTCTGGGGTGGGGATAGTAGCCTGGATTAGCCAGGGGAGCCCAATGTCAGCACAGGGACTTTACAAGAGAAAGAGGAAGGCAAGTCAGAGCAGGAGATGTGATATAGGAAGGGGAGAGAGGGAGAGAGGGAGGGAGGGAAACAGAGATCTGAAGATGCTACACTGCTGGCTTTGAAGAAAGAAGGGCCAGAGCAAATGAATGCAGGTTCTCTTGAAGTTGGAAGAGGCAAGGCAGTGGGTCCTCCTTTAGAAACTCTACAAAGGAATTCTGATCTCCAGAACTGTAAGATAATACATTTATGTTTTTTTCAAGCTCCTAAGTTTGTGGCAGTTTGTTACAGCAGTAATAGGGAAGTAATACACAAGATTTACATTTTTCTTACCAAAAGCTTATGGAAACACTTCTGTGATTTTTTTTTACGAAAAAAGTTCTTTTGATTTGCTTCTTTTATGTAAATTATATTTATAAATTTCAAGAAGTCAGATGGGATTCATTATATAGTTCACTGTAACAAAATTCTTGCTTTCTGCTTGTTTCCTGCCAATCCAAAGGCTAGATTCTAGATTCACACTAGAATGGCACTTATGATATCCCTCATATAATTTTTAAGAACAACCATCTACCATTGCTGACTTTGGATTTTGCTTTATGTTTTAGCACCTCTAGAAAGCATTTTTCCTTCAGCATATTATTTAGCATGAAGCAGATACATATCGTCTGCAAAGGCCTATCATTCAATGTTAAAAATCATTTACTTACACTTACCACGTACTAGGTATGTTCCATGGGCAAAGAATGCAACAATGTATGAGCTAAAGATACCTGCATATAACACAGATAGCCACTTGGCACAAAAAGGACAAGGGGCCCAAAGTCAGACACAGTGGTACTGTATAAAAGTACAAAGGCTTAGAGAGCTGATTTTTATTGGGAAAGATTTCACAAAGAAGACAGAACTTCATCCGGGCCCTAGTTTGTATAGGTTTTCTCAAGTTCAAGAAAACAATATGAGTAAGGGGTTGTGGTTATATAAAAGGACAAGACATGTTCTAGAAATGGCAAGAAGTCAAGGATGGTTCAAGCACACTGTGTGAATGTGCATGTGTCTTCAAAGTACAGGCAGGCAGAATAGTAATAACATACAAAAGACAGAAAGGGTAGAATCAGCTCTGTTCATAGCCTTAAATGCCATACTAAAGAATGTGGAATTTATTTTGTACATAATGAGATAAAAAATTAGGGAAGTCTGAGAGCACAATGTCATTTAGGTTTGTGTGAACTGAGATCTTGACCTTCGACTTTTAAAAGCACTGCAGTGTTAGCAGTGGGCAATGGGTAAGTTCAGAATTGGGGTGAGTGGGGTGAGAAACATCACACCTCACCTTCCAGATCGACCAGCCCAAACCACTTCTGCTAGTGGCTGGCACACACAGTTCCACTTTCCCAAAGCCAGCCACTGGGAAATTCACAGCTCCAGCACTCAGTAATATCTGATTCAGTTGGAATGATTCTTCGTGGAGTCCTTGTTACAGAGCTCTGAAACTGGAATAGGACCTTTGAGATGACTGGTGACTCATCCTTTCCTGTTTTGTCAGTGTTGCTGTTCTTTTTTTTTTTTTAAGTTATAATGGAAAAAGTAAGAGTGAGAAAGTTGATTGTGAGGTTCCTTGCAGATTTCTAAATCATATTCCCAAACAGCTCCTGACAAGGAGGAGTAGGAAGAAGGGAAAGAAGAGGAAGGGAAGGAGGAGGAAGGGAATGGGGAGGAAGGGAAGGAAGAGGAAAGAAAGGAAGAAGAAGGGAAGGAGGAGGAAGGGAAGGAGGAGGAAGGGAGGGAGGAGGAAGGGAAGGAAGAGGAAGGGAAGGAAGAGGAAGGAAAGGAGGAGGAAGGAAAGGAGGAAGGAAGGAAGGAAGGAAGGAAGGAAGGAAGGAAGGAAGGAAGGAAGGAGGGAGGGAGGGAGGGAGGAGGAAGAAGGTAGGAAGAGAAGAAAAACCCTAATGAGAGTCCCTACCCTGAAGCATCTCTTCAATATTAGCAGCAGAAGAGGAATGTATTAGGCTAAACCCTATGAAACAGCCACACTTACGGGTAATAAATGTTCAAACATTAGCAGATAGGGCTGAGCCCATCCTTCTCCTCCACACTTCCCACCCTTGAAACGAGTTAGTCCTCAACACCTCAGGCCTGTGCATCATCTCAGCATAGCAGATGTGTCCAATGACAACATTAACCTTTGCCTCTCACAGTGTCACGGTGGCCTATGAGGGACTCTGCATGACACAACACGAGGACCACACAGCTACTCTCCGTAGAGCCTAAACAACGCTACACCTGGTGGCAGCACCTAAGATGGCGGCTGGGAACACACAGAGAAAGAACAAAGAGGGCACATGTATGTAGGGAACATACATGTAAATGAGGAATCTGTTGGAGAGGTTATGGAATCGCAACATGACAGCTTGAATAAAACATTTTTTTTCCCTTATAATGCATGATATGGAATTTTGGAACACAAAAAATGCTGCGCTTCTCAAATCTTATTTCCTAAATGCTCACTTTCGGTGAGGAATTTTCAAGCTAGAGATAAATACGAGGAAGCCCAGTTCACACTTTGTCTCGTTATTGCTCTGCAGGTTTTTAAATATGCATATATTTGCTCCTCTACTCTGCATTTTAATTTGCCGAGCTTTATGAAGATATTTTTCTTGAAAAGTAAGATAGATACTCATGCTACATGTGAAAGAGGGAGTGAGCCTGTTACTAGGTCAGCAAAATGGCAAAGTATTGCTGACCTGTTAAAATATAATAAAAAATTAAGTAAACTCTTATTTTTACTCCCAGTGCTATCTTATCTTAATTAAAAAAGTATGGAACTACCATGTCAAGAGACAAGAAGAATGACAGTAAGCACTTTTGCCATCCTCTAATGCCCAGAGCTTATAAACTAGAAGAAAAAATGAACTTTACTACTTAGTCATGACAAGAACATGTAACAGAAGATATTTAGCCTCAGCGGCAAGCATAGGGTCCAAATCTTAGTGTTCTATCCAGAACGTGGTTTTCCTTCAAAATTTTAAAATTTGGTATAACAGAATAATAAAATGCACTTTATTTATCAAAGAATCAAATTACAAGACAATCTTCAGGGAGAAAATTTACATGGGGTATCCTTGTAATTATGTTATCTTATTTTTCCTCTCTTAATAGATTATAGTTTCTCTCAACAATGAAGAAATTGCTTTTTAGAGCAATAAAACCCAATGGACTAATTCAATTTGTTCCTGTTAGCAGTGGGATTTTCCAATAATGAATTGAGTTTCAGGAGAAAGAGAGGGTGCATTTTCATAGCTATGAATGAGGATTAAACCAATATAAACTTCCTTCCCTGTTCAGGCAAGTTATTTACTGACAACAGAACACTTTCCCTTTGTGGTCAAGTAATGACAGAGTGGAGATGAATTTAAGAAAACAAACTATGGGGGAACCCACATTTCAGTTCTGCTATTCGATGGCAATTTAAGCCAGACCAGAGGTCACTCCCTGGATTTTGCACTGACTTCTTCCTCTTTATTCACCTCCCTTCCTCATTGAGGTTTTTCAACTTCACTTTTCTTGCTAATTGGTTCATTTTCTAAGACAAGGCTAAAACTGTGAGTAATGAGATGCAAGCCAGTGGCAATCTAAACAACACTGATGACCTTTCTGGGGTGAATGGGAAAACGAGGCACATCAACTGGTACGGTTAACAGTTGCACTCTTTGGAATTAGGATGGTGATCTGCTGGCTATACCAGATCTGCTCCCTGCCTATTTCTCCTGCAATGTCCTTAGAAAACACACCAACAGATGCAAAAGTGTAATAAGAAAGCTATCACTTGAAAACATTATAAATTTTCATGAGAAATTACCCCTAACTGCAAAAACAGGTGGATCCTATTGAAGATGAACTAATACCTAATCATTCCCAGATTTTGGAATCTCAATAAGCCTCTCAAGATATGGATGTGAGAAAGGGATTCCACCAGTACCAGGTAGTCTCTGAGAGGAGATGAGTCTGTCAATAGACAAACACTGGGTATAGAAAAGTCTTTGTTCCAGAATGCGATAAAAAAAAATAAATAAATAAATAAAAACTAATCTACTGTGGGGTCTGTGAACAAAAACATTAGCACCTCATATATGTGGAATCACACAGCATTTGTCCTTCTGTGACTGATTTATTTCATTTAGCATAAAGTCCTCCAGGTTTGGCCCTGTCATTGCATGTTGCAGGATTTCCTCCTAAATTAGTGGGTATGCAATTTGAGTTATGCAAGACGAGCAAGCTCTAGAGATCTGCTCTGCAGCACCATAACTATAGGCAAATACTGCATTGTACACTTAAAAATCCATTAAGAGGGTAGATCTCACATAAATTGTTACCACAACAAAATTTAATAAAACTAGCAAGCAAGAAAGGATCTATTGTCCCACAGATGAGAAAACAAGTTCAGTGGTTTCTTGGTTCTGGGTGGGATAGGTTCCGGTTCCCCTGCGGAAACCCAAATCCATGAACACTCGTCCCTTATATAAAATGGTGTCGTATTTGCATATGATCTATGCCCATCCTCTGTATACTTTAAATCTGAGGTCCCCAACAGTCCTGGGCTGTGGACTGGTACTGGTCCGTGGCCTGTTAGGAAATGGGCTGCACAGCAGGAGGTGAGTGGTGGGTGAGCCAAGCTTCATGTGTACTGACAGCTGCTCCCTGTCACTCACCTCATGGCACCTAACTCCCCCTCCTGTCAGATCAGCAGCAGCATTAGACTCTCATAGGAGCAAGAACCCCACTGTGAACTGCACTGTGAAACCACAGACTATGAAACTCTGTGCTCTTTTAAACGTCAAAGAAGCATGGATTTCATGAAATAGGAGACAAAAAACTGAGATAGGGAAGGGTGTGACCAAGGTGTGAGAAGGGAGTGGTCAGAGAAGAAACTCATATGAGAAAACAAACACAAACACCAGAGTGAATGAAAACGTGTATTCAAGGCAATAAAAACCCAGACTCGACAATACATAGGAAAGCATGCTGATGTGGAAAAAAAGTACAGCTCATTTACAGAAAAACAGAAGAAAACAACAATTAAGTGAAAATGATCAAAGAAAAAAACCTGGTAATCTCATCTATAGCAAACTCATGTTCCCATAAGTTTGCAAACTCATGTTTGCAAGCAAACTCATGTTCCCTAGAAAGAAACCAGAAAGGAAGGAAAAACCAAAATAGTTACATAATACCAATCTTCATGGTGCTAGGAGTGTCTCTCCTCTTGCTTGAAGATTTAATAGTTACTAGAACAGGAGGTTATCTTCTCATTGATTTTTATTTTATATATGTGTGTGCACTATATATATGTATGTATATACACATATATACATAAAATATTTATATGTTTTATTTGTATACATTTGTATATATAATACATATATGAGGCTGTAAAGAAAGTATCCAGCCACTGTTAATATAATGAGAACATATTACATGGCTGGATAATTTCTGGACAGATTTTGTATGCATAAAAAATATATAGTATCTATACCTAGGTATGATATATACAGAACATGTATTTGTATATACACATGTATACATGTATACATGTGTATATACATATATACATAATGCACATGCGATTAAATCAATGGTGTATATTACAATTAATGACGTTAAAATAGAAAAAAAAATTCAGTACATTCCTGATCTAAGAAAAATGAATCAATAGAAAAAGTTTCATCTATGTTCCAGAAGGAACAAGATGCATACTTACATACATATTGAGACTTTTAAAATGTCAAGCCTAAGGTAAAATATTCTCATTGAAAATCAGATTTGGAACTTAGCTAATTCTTAGCATTTCCTTAAAAAAAGAAAAGAGATTTGAGGTATTTATGAAAAAAATGTTTTATTATGTTAAATCTGGATGGTGGGTTTACCATTGCCTAATTTTACTGATCTTTGAACAGTGGCATAAGTTTGAAATATCTCGTATTTTAGTAAGAGCTGGCCTTTCCTGCCAGACTTCTCTTTCTCAACTGTAAACTCCAGAAAAAAATAAAGTCTTACATTTTTTTTTTCCTGAAGAAAATAGGTGGTTACTCATGAATTCTGTAGGCAGCCAGATGGCTTTCTGATTTTAAGGCAACAGTTAGTCTTGTTTGGACATGCAAGGTCTCTGGAAATACATCATCCATATACCAGTTTGGAAAATTCATGTTAATTTATTCCAGGGATAAGTGAGATAAATCAAAGGCAAGAACTGAAGCACAAAAGTCAGGGTAATTTTTGAAAGGTGATCTATTTACTGTAACAATTGAAAATTTAGTAATAAAATCACAAAGTAGCAATAATCAGGGTCTGGAATTCTACATTACACAAAAGATTAGCCACACCGTGGGCAAGGAGAAGTAAAACGCACTAAATTTTTCATAATACATAAGACAGAATAAAAAATAATGATTCTTGAATTACGTCATTAGAGTAGATAATAGCTTTTCTACCTTCCAAAAATGTACCTTCCTCAGCACCGGAAAAAATAAAAGCAGAAAAGACAGAGACTTATGGAAACAGGAAAGCACATAAATATGGAAAGTATAAAATAGGACGAAGTTAGTCTAACCATTTGGGTTAAGATAGAAAATTAACATTTGAATATTAACTGTTTTAATACAATGTTCACGAAGACTCTAAGAATTCGTTAAAAACACAATCCAGCTATAAGCTGTTTTTAAGAGAAACAAAAGGACATCAATGTCCAAAACTTAAAAAAAAAAAAAAGATAAAAAGAAGGATGAACTGTATTTACCAGGCACCCACAGATAAAAAGAAAACAGAGATGACAAAAATAATTTAGGGTAAATTTGAACTCAGGACAAAAAATGTTGAATGAAAAGGAATATTCTTTTCATTATTAAAAGTTAAAATCCTCGATAAAGAAATTATCAAACATTTAGGTGACAAATCAGGGAGCAATTCAATAGATAAGTCAAAAACTTATAAGAGGCCTGGCGTGGTGGCTCCCGCCTGTAATCCTAGCACTCTGGGAGGCCGAGGCAGGAGGATTGCTCAAGGTCAGTAGGTCAGTAGTTCGAGACAAGCCTGAGCAAGAGCGAGACCTCGTCTCTACTAAAAATAGACAGAAATTAATTGACCAACTAAAAATATATAGAAAAAATTAGCCGGGCATGGTGGCGCATGCCTGTAGTCCCAGCTACTTGGGAGGCTGAGGGAGGAGGATCGCTTGAGCCCAGGAGTTTGAGGTTGTTATGAGCTAGGCTGACGCCACGGCACTCTAGCCTGGGCAACAGAATGAAACTCTGTTTCAAAAGAAAAAAAAAAAAAAACTTACAAGAGAAATGGACAAAAAAAAAATGTGAGAATTACATTGCTTTCAGTCTTTGACAGATTTAAAAAATAAGAGAATAAAAGGTAAGAATATCATAACAGGGATAGAATTGAAAAAAATATACACAGATCCAACTTTCTATTGTACAAAGCAGCTATCATGGAATGGTCACAAAAACCTTGATTCAATAATAGGCTATTAAAATTTAACAAATTCCTTAAAAAGGAACTGCAAAGGCCATAGGTTCTGACTATGATGGAATAAAACCAGAGCATAATAATGAAAATTTAAGCAAACATACCCAATTATTAGAAATCTTAAAAAAAAAAAAAAACCCACAGGAACTAAACCTCTGTGAAATAACTCTTAAAGAGAAAAATTTAAAAATTTCATAAACTATTACAGAATAGAAGTATTAATATATAGCATATCAAAATTTACAGATGGTGTGGATTTATTAAATAATCAATGAAAAGAAATTAAGCATCATGTTCATGACAGTAAGAAAAAGATGAGAAAATAACAAAAGGATATAAAAGATGATAGGGGAAATTATAAAAAGAGAAACAAAAATTAATTCAGAAATAAATCCATGAACTGATTATTTCAGGAGAACAAAGTAAATTAAATGAAGAAAACAAAAACCAAAATGAAGTAGGGAAAGATGGCCTTCCTAAAGGCTCCTGTATCTGTTTTACTGGTGAGGATTATTTTTCCTCAAACCCCACACCCTTTAAAAACAACAAACTTTTAGAAACTGATCAGTCTCTGCTATATGATTTGTTCCAGATCCCAGGAAAATACCAAACGCTAAGCTGTTTGGTAACAGCAGTTTGATAGAAACTCTACCATCCATCAAAACCTAAAAAAGAAGGAAAATATTAAAGTAACAAAAATCTCCGTATGAATATAGATGTGAAAGTGTTCTAAGCATAATCTTCACAAACCCCATTTAATATATATTAAAAGAATCACAAGTTAAGAATTCATAGGTTTTTGCCACCAAGAGGTACAATGTCTACACATTAGGCCAGGCATCCTCAAACTAGGGCCCGAGGCCCACATGCAGGCTGCCTAGAACATTCATCCGGCCCTCTGGGTGTTTTTGCCACCGCTGCCTGTCCTGCTTAGCAGCCGACTCGTCCCGGGCCCACAGTGCGCACTCTCCAACGGTCTGAGGGACAGTGAGCTGGCCCCCTGTTTAAAAAGTTTGAGGACCCCTGCATTAGGCAATCTACAGGTTACATAAACAGTATTAAAAAAAGCAGTGGATAAAATGGGATCCAAAGTAATCTTTCTTAATATGATGAAAAACATCTATGTATCTTATTATATATAAATCAATGATTGTTAGCCATTGCAGGCAAAGGTCTCAGAAGCACTGCAGTTAAAATGAGTATGGTGTCGAAAGTTCGTCCTTCATCTAAAATCATTCACCCTTTCAGGCCCGGAGGGCAGGCCTCTGTGTCCACATTTCTTGCCTAGCAGTTACTGTCTGGCCAGGAGGATCATTCAGACTTGCATTCAGGGGTTGGGAGCAAATGCCATTTTCCTCCTCTTCCTCTGCAGTTGCTGCCACACCCCCATGTCTACACAGTGCCGTGGCATCAGCCTAACTCACAGCGACCTCAAACTCCTGGGCTCAAGCGATCCTCCTGCCTCAGCTTTCCAAATACCTGGGACTACAGGCATGCGCCACCATGCCCGGCTAATTTTTTCTATATATATTAGTTGTCCAATTAATTTCTTTCTATTTTCAGTAGACACAGGGTCTCGCTCTTGCTCAGGCTGGTTTCGAACTCCTGACCTTGAGCGATCCTCCCGCCTCAGCCTCCCAGAGTGCTAGGATTACAGGCATGAGCCACTGCCCCTGGCCCCCAGTCTGCATCTTAAGCTTCTGAAATTATGCTCTCCTGTAAAATCCCCAAGCCCCGCCTAGTTTAGTTGCAGAGGCTGCAGCCAGTAGTATCTTTTTAACCCCAAGTCCCACTGGAAGGACCCTCAGGTTAGAGTCACAGTCCTAAAAGGATTCGGTTAAAGAGTTACACTGTGTAGCATCCTTGTTTATTTTTTCACCCTAAGAAATGAGGCCAGAGAATTTCAAGATTTCATTTATTACCCCTGTGATCTCTCTGCTCAGAATTCAGGGCTAAAATGCTTGTACACTTATCTTCTCAGCCACTCGGAAGTTCAAAGAAAGCAGAAACTATAACGTGTGTCCCACGAACAGTAGGTGAGGATGGAAATCTAACTTTTCCTGAGCCCAAATCCCATGTTTATGTTCCCTGGTGTTCACATCCCCTCACCGTCTCTGTCGAACTTGCAGGAACCAATCCTTTGTCGAAGAATAAGGAACAGTCTGCCCTTGCGCTATCCCTGGAATCATTATCATCTTCTTTTATTTAGCTATTCACAGACTTAAGATTTATGGTCCTTGAAGATAGGAACCTTATCTTACCCCTCCTGACTCCCATTAGATAGAGCACAGTTTTTTTTTTTTTCCTACTTAGCAGGCTGAATAAATATTTGCTAAATGGATTTAAAGATGAAAATTGAACTGCTTGAGCTCACCCTGTGTCAGATTACTCAATGGGTTAGATGTCGGGTTTTATAATTAGGAAGACGGTCACCTCTGTGGTGCCATTACTGTCAGACCAAGATGACAGGGTCCGGAAAGTGTGTGTGGGGACTGGTGGGGACAGGGTGGGGGTGGGGATGGCAAAACTATCTGGAAACACTGGAATTAATTCAACCTGGTGAAGAGAAGGCTTAAGAACAGGATTGCGGGTTATAAAAGTGAGTTGGAGAGATGTAGCATTTATTTCCACGTAGAAGGTGTGACAGACACGAGATCATGGGATTGTATTTGATGGGGAAGAATTCAGATTGGGCTGAAGGAAGTGCTAAATTATTTAGACAGTTGCCCTATATAGACTCTTTTCCTGGAGAGCTTGGAAGATAGAACTGCCATCTATCCATCCTGAATGGTTCAAAACACAGGGCTTCCTGGGAGGGTGTTCGCAAACTCAACGCCATATTTCACATGTAATTCTGAGACTCTGTGGTACGAACGACATCAAGAAGGAGCTTTGCAACAACTTGATTTTGCATCTAAACAAATTAATTTTCTTTTTAAATCCACAGGCCAAGGTCAAGTTCCAAGTCAGGTTTCTAGCCTGGGTTTCACGGGTTGCATTTAAAAACAGGAGCCACTGGCCGGGCATGGTGGCTCACGCCTGTAATCCTAGCACTCTGGGAGGCTGAGGCAGGAGGATTGCTCGAGGTCAGGAGTTCGAAACCAGCCTGAGCAAGAGCAAGACCCCATCTCTACTATAAATAGAAAAAAATTAACTGGCCAACTAAAAAAAAAAAAAAATATATATATATATATATATATAAAATTAGCCAGGCATGGTGGCGCATGCCTGTAGTCCCAGCTACTCGGGGGGGTTAAGGCAGGAGGATCGCTTGAGCCCAGGAGTTGGAGGTTGCTGTGAGCTAGGCTGACGCCACGGCACTCTAGCCTGGGCAACACAGTGAGACTCTGTCTCAAAAAAAAATTAAAAAATAAAAAAAAAATAAAAACATGAGCCAGTGTGTGGCACTGCTTCTTGTAGACATGGGAGAGGAGTCCAGCGGTGGCGGATGCTTGGGGAGAAAGAGGAGCAGCCGGCATCGTTTTCTGTCCCTGTCAGATGGGCGCAGTTGTACGCACCAGGCCTCTTTAAATGCACCATGAAGGTGACGTGGTGTTTACTTTCTATTATGAGGCAGTGGCTCACCGTGCAGGCTCGGAATGAACTGCCTTCGTTTGGTTACCTAAAAGATTCCTCCCTGGGCCGTGAGCACCATCATCCCAGCCGTCCTCCCAGACACTCAGAGACAAGTAATTAATGGTCCCCTGGTGCGGTCGTGGCAAAAACAAAAAAGGAACTGGAAGGGCCCTGGGAGTCAGGAGTGTGAGACGTAAAGGAGAAAAGCGTGGTTTGTTTTTGCAGACCATGCGCTTGCAGGAGGTGGCAGGGAGCCCACCGCAAAGCTGTCACTGCCATGTGCTTCCCGGACCCTCCTGTCCCCCCGGAGTGTGGCGCGGCAAGAGGATGGTGTCATATGTACAGCTGCTTTCCTCTGTGTGTTCGTGGAAAAGAAAACCGTGCTGTCTGCCATAACAACGATGTGATCTCGATTTGACGTGGAACCAACCCCATCTCCTCCACGAGTACAGGTGTGCTGTCCCTCACCCAAGCCGAGGGGTGTCCCCTCAGCCCAAATCACCATCTCGAGAGAACTGGGGCAGAAGTCAAGGGAATTTGTACGATGCTTGTCTAGACCTGCCCACTTGGACGTGTGTGTGTGTGTGGAGATCTTTTTGTACCATCATATTTGAAGAGGGGACAGAAGCCCCAAATCTCAGGCTTCAGGTGAGCAAAGGTGGGACGGCAAAGCAGTGCAGGTGACATTCAAAGTTCCGTTAAAGGGACTTGTTCACACACAAAGCAATTGTTTGCCCGGCGTTTCCTTCTCCCTCTTGCTTCCAGGAAGGTAACCCATAATACGCTCACACACGCACAGAAAGGTGTGTGGCTTGTACCTCATCCGTGTTGGTCACCAGGTGAGCCCAGGAGGATGACCACTCAATGTGACCAAGGGAAGAGCAGCCCCTGGACCCAGGCGGGTTGCTCTTGGCGTCGTAGCCTTCCTTCCAGTTCAGGGTGAAAGGTTCCACTGTGGTCACACTGGGGACCTGGCGGCTCCTCGCATTGGAAGGTGAAGGGGGTGACAGTCATTCCTCATGTCTAGCTGGCAAGTTCCTCTTGGAATGCCAGCAGTCTCAAGCTTCCTGGTTGCATAAGCTTCCTGTGTAGGCAGGGAGGCCCAGTTCGTCCTCCTGGTTGGTCTTCCCTGTGTCAGCCATCTCCCCTGGTCTGCGAGTTTTCCATCTTGGAAAGAGCCCATCTTCTTTGACTTGACCTGGTTTAGGCTGCTAGAAAATTAGATACTTTCTCGTTGAATGGATAAAAGAGAGGCATGCTGTCAACTACCAGAGACCAGAGGCTGTGCCAAGACCATTGAATATAATAGGCATGAAGTAGAATGAATGAATGAATGAATGAATGAAGGGAACGAGGGAATGACAGCAATAACCTATTCAACCTCCGCTAAGGATAGCAATAAAATGATTCCCTCTCACGCAACCCCTTCCATCTCATACTCATTGTCTCCCAGCTTAACAACTCTTCTGCAAATGTCAGGTAGCTAAGAGAATCTTCTATCCATGCAAAATGTTTTTAGTCATCCTGCCTTGAAGTTTAAGGTGAAAGACAGTTGGATTACTGCTTGTTCAGATCACCAAAGTGGCCTCTACTTTGCCTATTCAGAGCCTACATTAGTCACTCACCTTTATGGAGCTATATTATTAAATGTACGCTAGGTTAGGATTCTTTTAAAAGGAATTTAACACTGCTAATAGACAAGAGTAGTGTAAGGAAGCCTTCCAGATGCTATTCAGCTAAGGAAATTTGAGTTTGGGAGTTTCAAATACGGACCTCAATTCCTGTCCTGCATAAAAACCACACGTGCACATATAAACACAAACACACACAAACAAACACACACCCCGACTGACATTAATTACCATGTTTTAAAAAGCCTGTCTTCATTTATATCTGAAATGTTCCTCTTATATGAAGGAGTGCATGATGATTTTTTTTTTCCAGGCTACAGGTTTTAAAGCAGGAAAAAAGAGGAGGAGAATGTAAGAGAAGAAATCCTATAAATGCAGGAGCATTCCAGAGAGTAGGAACACACAGCTATCCAGGTCGGGCGGGGATCTGTGAAAAGCCATTTCCACATTTCACAAATTTGTATTGTGACCATCAAAAAGTTTGAGCCCCCACACTGCATTAGGACTGATCAGCCTCGTGCAGTCCAAGTGTGCATGAGTCTCTGCTGTGTGGGAAGAAAGAGGATCGTGCATTTGGATCAGTGGCATTTTTGTGCAATCTGGGTACTCTTTGTCTCTGAGCAATTAGCTGGGAGGGCCAAGAGCCTGGCACATGAGGAGGAAGGACCCTTGTCCAAAGACAGCATAAGCTGATCCCTCCCACCTCCCGTGCCTCCTACCACGTTTCTAGGAGAAGATGCTTCTCCAGTTGGTACTCAAACAGAAGCTGACATTGGGTTTGCTTCGAAGAGACTGACGTGCGTGTAGCTTTTTTATAGGGTCCTTTGTGCAAATCCAGAGATTAAAATGAGCCTCAACATAAACGACAGGGAAGGAGCATAAAAATGATTCTAAACTTCACCTTTGCCCAGCTGACACCTGTAAAGCATGACTGTGTTTTAATGCTAACACTTTGGAAGGGCTCAGGTAAATAGAATGCCATCTGCAAGGCTTTCAGATCCCTGCAAATGCCATCAGTACTTAGCATCCCCGTAGGTAGGTCTGCTCTTGCTGTGCTCCAAGTTTGAATGGAATATAAATGCACCATTAAGGCTGCCCTAGAAGTACGCAGAGTGGCTGTTGCATAGTTAAGTGAAAAGGCAGCATTTTATGTCTGACAGAGCAGTCATCTCACAAACAACAAATTGGTGCAAAGAGACAGGGGGAAGTGACGTATGGAGAGAGACCTCAATAAGAAAGGCAGATGGAAGTCTCAATTCTTTTATAACTTCCTTTTAAATAACATCTCGTGCTTTATCAAGCTTTTACAAGAAAAATGCATATTCTTTCCCAGGCTTAGAAATAGGGTGCCTGTCCCCCAACCTCCCACCCCAACACACGCTTGAAAGCCAACTATGATCACCACCCCATTGTTAGTAAGGAAAGGAACAGAAAAGATACAAGAATCACAGTCATCTTTCACTACAGAACACAAAGCGAGTTTAGCTTGTCACAGTGAATGATGAATGGTCACCTATCACTTTCCCAGGGAGAGAGAAAGCAGAGATTGTGTATCAATTTTTATAATTTTAAGGCTGAAAGATAATAACTCCGCAGAAATGGAGCAGACTATATAACAATCCCCTCTGAAAATGTGATTACACATAAAAATCCATAAAAATGTACAAAGTGATAGATGAACCAAAACTAAACAAATGCAGTTTTTCATCCTTTTGGAACTGAGCAGAAAATAGCATATGTAGAGAGAATGATTTTATTTTATATTTTTAAGAGAAATATTTGGAACTTAATTGAATTATACTTCTGGTGGGAATTGAAATTTTCAGACAGAATATCAGATTTGACTTTAAATTGAATTCTATATCGAAGAAATGAAGCACAAACCATCAGTGAAATATTAGCAATAAAGTTGACACATTTCAATAAACAACTAAAAATCTGAGCATAATATGAGCTAGCACAATTTCTTTGTACACTCTCCTAAACCCCCAACGGGTCTACACTAATTATTCTTGATAATAATCCTAATAAGGAAATGATCTTTGATCTATTTTAATTAAACCCAGTTTACATTTGATATTATTTTTAGAGATTATTAAAACAGATAAAAATTAAATCCCTTTTATGTGGACACCCTGCTAAATCTACTGTATCTCTCACACCTTCATGTTATTAATGAATATAGAACATTAATTGAGATGCTTGTCTCATTTTGCTTATTCCTTAGAAGTTACCAGGTTAATCCTGGATTCTACATACCACATCTTACCAACATCTATTATTTTTTATTCATTTTAAGTCACTTTGTTTGAGTTGAGTGTTCAGGGATTTCATGACTCCCCCCCATTAGGTAAATTTAACCAACAGCAATATAGGCAATAAAATGTGCTTACATTTTTTGTAATTAGAAATCACACCAGTAACTTGTGTTTCTTTTATAATTATAGTCATTGGGAAATGTGTCCTTTGTTTTGTTCTCTTGGAAACTTTAAAAATTTTGTGTCAGAGGTCCTTAGGGTTCTTCTTATGTTTTATAACGCATGGTTACCAACTATTAATAGTACGGGACACACCGTTGTATAGTGTAGCTGAGGCTTTTTTCTTTTCCCTGCAATCTAAATGAAGCATCCACTGTGGAATAGATTTTAATACAGAGTTTCACCGTATTATTTAGATCAACTAGATTTACAGAAAGTACAGGGACCAGGCGGGCGTCATACCAATGAAACTTGTATTTGTAAATGTCACAATGAAAGACACTGTGCCACCTTCACAGGTCAGCTCTGCTTATGGGAAACTATCTTCTCCAGGCCCTCACAAAGCAAGCTGGGCAGGGAGCAAGGGCCCGAAAACCAACAAGGTGGACTCGAGGAAATGAAAGGGGAAACTGGATGGGGAACACAAGTTAGAAAAATGAATTTCAGAGCAGAGAGGAGGTACACAGAGGAACAAGCCTTTGGTTTACTGCTAATTTCTTTAATGTAGGATGACTCTAAAGTCTTGCTCAAAAACTCACTGGAGTTGTATAAACGTCCACCCCCTAATGGCCTCCATGCCTGATATAAGTGACCTGTAAAAACAGACAATATTCTAGAAGCACTGATGTACCTGTTACAAACAGTATGAACTGCAATTCATCTTGCTAAACACCTCGGACAGGAGCCAGCTTCAAAATCATAAAAGACCTTGGGATAAGAGATGTTGTCACCGAAGAAACCCTGTTTGCTTATCCAAGAAAAGGCAACCAATTAATAGTTTTATTACTAATACCATCACCCTGAGGGCTAAAATTAGGTTTATTTATTTTAAGTCCAACATACTAAATTCCATCCTAATGCACAAGGTACAGCTCGTATTACAAATGAATAACTTAATTAAAAAACATTGATTTTGCTCATTGACTGCTGCAAATTTTATTAAATATTAATGATAACATTTTGTATTTTTTATACCAGTCATGAAAGTTTTATGCACTCTCTTCCCTACAGCAGCCTTGGATTTTATGACAAAATCTTAGGCAGCCCAAAGTACAAACATAAATATTGCATTGGCCAGCTTGGTACAATATATGTGTGTACATAAGCCAATGAGTAGATGTGTGTACATTTACCCAAATGTGTCCTGGGTTAGGAGAACTGTCACAAAGGGAGAAGGGGAGAAATGTGAATTGGTGTAAGTTTGTGCTTTATTTTAACCACCAAGAAGTGTCACCCCAAAACTCTTGGAACAAGTACGCTGAGTGATGTGAGAGGGGACTTCAAACTATGCCCAATCCCCAAAGTCTGTATGTGGAAAGCAAAGAGCAAAGCATTGCTCCAAAAATAATGTCATTTTACATATTACAAGTCCTCTGTGGCAAAAGGTTTCACCAGAAGGACAAAATTCTCCTCTTTCCTTGTCCCATGCACTCCAGAAAACCAATAAAGACCACCAGCCAACCGGGGAGACTTTAACATTTTGGTAGGTTTTGCCTGTCATTGTTTTGCTTTTTTCTTTGGTTTAATCCTACATGTTTACATTAGAGTCTGCACAGCATTGGACTGTTATCAGTCTAGATGGACCAGACGTGACCCTCATCTGGTTTCTCCACGCTCTTAGTAGGAGGCATAAATGTTTGGATTCAGCTGACAGCCGTGTGCAGGGAATCACACAACACCATTGTCTGGAATGTTCTTCTGTCATTTGGAAACCTCCACTTAAAAATCTGTGAAGCACTCAGCAGGAATCATGAGTTTGAACTACTACAGCGACTTTTTGTTTTTCTCTCCCTCTGTATCTCAAAGTCATTTAGGAACAATCGAGAAGTTAATCTGTTTTAAGTCATTTCCTAAAGCACCTCCCGGTCAGAGGCTGGGGCCTCTGAGATACACAGTCTTCCCCAAACTTAACACACTTCCTTAGGGATAGGATCATAGCAACTGCAGACTTGAAAACAAAGCTCGAGTCTTGCTAAACACATGTCAAAAAAGATTCCAGCCATACTTGACACAGTTTGCCAATGCCCACGTAAAGTGAGAAGTGAGGGAGAGAGAGGAGGGGAGGAGGGACACTTTCCAAATGAAAGACTTCCATTAAGCATTTTCTAGAATGGAGCAATTAAAAGGCGGACTAGAACTTCTTTAAAACATAGGCTTCTTTGAAATGCAAAATAGCAGTTTTTAAACAAGAGGCCATGAAAGGTAATATGTGAATATCAACTTACACAATATTGCAGCTACTGTAATAGCACACTTAGGGACCTGGGCATATATCTGGGTTTCAGCATGTATTGGTTTGGGCTGAATTATCAAGTTTTTGGCAAACTTCTCCTCTTTCTATTACTTTCTCTCTTCTGCAGCTTCACCTAACGCTGGCCTCTGGAAACACTATCTTCTCCTTTTTCTGGGGGCCTCCTGCTGCTGGTCTGGGGTTCCTTTATATCCCCTAGTTCCCAACCCAAGAGTCCTTCATTAGAAGTTTCTAGAAGCACTTAAGTTGGGACTTCTTTTACTTCCTTCCTTCCTTCCCACATCCTTCCTCCCCTTAGTCCTTTCTTTTTCCTGCTAAGAGTCTAAAATACGCAAAGAAGTTTCTCCTTGGTGTGGTGTCACTTTCAGGCTGTGTCATGTAAAACAGCTCCAGACATCAAGTCACAGGTGGGTTTGAAGAAAGAAATCCAAAGAAGGTATGCAAGGGAAAGCCATCACCAAGCCATGACATCAGAATTGGTGCACACATTTTTCTATAAATTTAGAGACAGGCAGAAGGCCAGCTAGTTACATCAGAATCATTTCCTTTTCTGTTGTGGAATAAAGTTTCTTTTTTCCTAATAATGAGCACTCAGGAAAACAACACAAAGTGAAAAAGAAAACAACTTTTCTTTGCAACGGCGGTTGACACTAGACCCAAGGGCACACACGCTCTGTAAGTTTGACACATTTCTGAAAGTCCTGGTGTCCCCAGCCCAGCTTGACTGTGAACTGGGTCTGCACAGCCACCTTCAGTCCTCCCAGGGAAGAAATTAAATCTGCATCTTGACTGAGTTGCCTGGAAGAGATTGTTCAATTATTTATGGTGCAATAGCGGGGAAGTTGCTCTTCTCTGCAAGCCGGGGGTGAGGGTGGGAGTGGATTCTGCCTCTTGTCAACTCCAGGCTACTGTGTTAGTGAGTCCTGTAATGTCTAGAGAAAATAACAAGGCTGGAGGCAACCAAGATATATTAACAAAAAAGCGCCAGTAAATCACTTTCCACCGTTTGGAGATTGCACTTAGACCAGCACGACTGCTATCGTGCTCTGGCGCTGCCCGGGATGTGAATAATGTACGCTGACGCCTGGCTGGGAATGGCGGGGCAGGTGGTTCGGAATGGACCACGTGGATTTAAAGCTGAAGTTTTGAAAGTGGAAGGAAGAAGAAACTCAAGAATTTGTCAAGTAGGGATTTTATGGATTGGGAACACATGTTTCCCGCTTTTGGTTTTAGTTTCCAGACTCAATGTCATGGCAGCTTTGGTGTTGAGAATCAGAAGACGTGACTTTGGTTTTCATAGGGCTGGTCAGGGATGAGTTCCTTAAAGTTTCTCAGTTATTTATTGGTACTTTGGAAGTCACCAAAGCACAAAGTCACCTAGAGAGCCTCAGCGGTGTTTCTATTAGGGCGAGTCTTTCTCATGAAGACCGACCCATTGGTTTCTGACACCCAGTTGCTATAACGTAGAAAATATAAAAGTACTGTATAATTGTAGAGATTTAAACACATTTGCTATGAAAAAGGCACCACATGTACATGTCAGGGTAAAATTATCTCAATGACTCATAGCCAGTTTTCTAAAAGATCTATCATGTCAGTAAGGCTTCGGTAAAATAATACAATATGGCAGAGGCACAATGAGAACATGAACACTACAGGGAACGAAAGATGGAGGTTACAAAAGATTATTTTGTGATTTTTCCTAAAACCAGGGCTTAGAAAATGGTCTGTCATAGTCGCCTGAACAGAGCAGGAATTCCGATCTAAAATGCACATACAAGATCATCTCTGTTTCAATTTCTAAGGGATATTATTTAACCTAACTTCATTGCAACAATAACAGAAATCAAATGCGTTATACTTCCATGAACTTTCTCTCTTCCAGACCACAAAACCTTTTGTAGATCTTATGTAATCCTTCCAATATCCAAAGGAACAAGCCAGTTCCTTACATCATTTTACTATTAAAATTAAGGCACAAAAATGTTGAAAGCTTGTGATTTCTAAATAGGCAGATTATAGATATAGGCAGTAGTTCTGTTTGTCCTAATATTAGCATGCATTACTATAAAATTTTTTATTATATGTGTGGTATGGGTTAAGTACTTCTCTCATCTAGAAAGGGAAGTGCCAGGTTTGGGGTGATACCTACCATTTAAGTTAGTATCAACAATATGTTCTATGGAGACCTACACATTTGTCAGCACTGAGCCACAAAATCTCCTCTTTTTCTACCATGTTTACATTTTTTTTTATTGAAGTACAGTATACATAGAAAAAAGTATATATAAGTGATAAATGCATTGATCTCTGTAGCCTTTTCTTTTCACAACGTGGGGACACGAACTTGTCCATAGGTTAAGGCAGGAGAGGAGTCAGTAGGAAGGAAGTAGATGAAAACCAGGCGAGTGTTAGCACTGTGGCTGATCACAGGTCCCCAAGACGGCTGCAGTGTCTTCCAATCCATCTGCTCTTTTGCACTGTGACCTTTCTACTCGCCCATCAAAAGCTAGACCTTATTTCTTTACCCACTGGCATCTGGGTGTACTCTGTGACTGCTTTGATCATTAGACTATAGCAGACTTTGCCACTTTGGGGCACAAAACTTTGATTGCCTTGGTAGTTCCTTCCTGCCTTTTAGAACATTTGCTGTTGGTACGCTTTCTGAGAAGCCACGTGCCAGACTTCAAGAAGCCCAAGACACACAGATGGGCCACGTGTAGGTTTTCTGGTCACACCCCAGCTGAGCTACCAGCCAGTATCAACTGCCCACCATGCAAGTGCGCCATCTTGGATATCCAGCCAGATCAAGACCTCAAAAGACTGAAGCTCCAGCCAACATCTCCCTTCAACTGCTTGAGAGATCCTAGTGAGAAATACCCAGCTAACCATAAGTGACAATAATAAATTGTTCTAAAGCCACTAATTTTGGGAGTGATATGTTAACCAGGAACAGACAACTGGGACAGGTACCAGAACACACACAGACATAGAAACTTAGCTTTGACAGGAGGAAGGCAGAAAAGATACAAGCATAAATGAGAGTCTACATATGTTTTCAGACTGAATGGGTGGGAAAGTAGAGGTGAGAATTTGGAAGCAGTATCATTGGGTAAGAAAGGAAAAAAAAAATGGGATAGTGGGTTTAAGAAAGGGATAAATATTTGGAGTATCAGATATGCAGAACTGTAGACAGAAGCCAGCAACAGGGTCACTGACATACTTGAAGGCCAGGCTCATGTTGTAGGCTATAAATTTGAAGAATACCATCTGCCTGGGGTGGGGATTTTCTCCATCTGTGCTCAGCTATTCAGGTCAGGAGAAGAGAAGGCGGATGACTGCATTGATCTCGGATTGCATTAACAGGTTTAAAGAGAGCAGGAAAGGAAGGAAGAGAGAGCGAGGCAGCTGGGTTTCAGTAGGTAGGACTTGAAGCAAAGGTCCGTAGATTCTAGCCTGTGCAGGAAAAGAAAATGAAGCTGGGAGAGCCTTTATAATAGCAACGAAAGAAAGGAAGTTGCAGAAATTTGAGGTCAGTAAGATTATCTATATGAGGAAAGAGAATGAGACAGCTGGATAGAGAGGTTATGACCTAAAAGTAGAATATTATTGAATCCTTTGATGCGTCTGTATTCTTTTTTTTTTTTTTTATAAGATCACTGGTCATTAAGAGTTCTACTTATAAATATGTAAAGACTAATTTACAATACCAGTTAATATTTCAGTTACTATTATAATTGGTAAGGCCACTGATTTGGAAGATGGTTAGCAAGGGAGGGTCAGACTGAGGATTTCCCTGCCCACACCCAGAGGCGTGCTGGAGCTGGTTCACATCTATTTGTGAGCGCCAGCTGTGTGCACCTCTTTCCACCTCTTTCCACGTCTGCATTCAGGGACGTCATGTGGGTAGCTTGACATTAGCCATGGTGGAAATACTGACACCACAGAAATTTGCAGATACTGCAAATCAGGGTTTTTGTTTCCCAGAGAGTAGGTTGTTAAAACTTTGCCAGCACACCAGTACCGATACCTTCCTCCTCATACTCTAGTTGGCACAAGAAAGAGAATTTAATGTTGTCCATGTCTTATCAACGTAGATCTATTAATTTATGCTTTACTCTGCATAACTGTACCCCAAATACATGAGTGGAAGACTATTCCACCATACTTTTACTAGCCCCATGAAGCCCAGTGGTTGGATTCACAGTGATTTATTTACTTGTACAGACTCACAGCTCCCTCCCCTTCCTTACGCCAGAACATTCTGAGACTGAAGGAAACAGACAACTAAATAAGAGGAAGTGAGCAAAGCTTAGTCACATGACAATGTGGGCCCCAACCGCACGTATGGAACCTAAGAAAGGATTAGCTCTGAAATGATTATTTTAAGAGGGAAAAACGGGTGCACTTTGACCTGGCTCCTCACTGAGCTTGTGCTACAAAAAGCAACTGAAGCCAGGCACAGGGTTTTCCTAACATTCCTAACATTCACCTCCCTTCTGCCTTTGGTTTCCAAACACTATAACATTGGCACTGACAAGAATGGTAAAAAAATTGACCACTTAAAAAAACCATTATTTAACCTACCCAATTTGCCCAGTGGTGTAGCTGGTACAATAAAATCTAGTGTCAAAACAGGCTTATCCTCCAGGTTAAAAAAAAATTTTTTTTTGTTTGCAGTTTATTTTTCAAATAGTGTCTGCATTCTTCTCTTCTCTCTCTCTCTCTCTCTTTTTCTCTCTCTCATTTTGCCTTAGGATAGTAACAAAAATGAATGAATTAGCCTCACAGAATGAAAAGGTTATTGGGAATATGAATGACAACATAAAACATAATCCTTAGAGGATTTCAACCTCATGGGTTTGAAATAAGGCACAAAAAATGTTATCTGCTAGGTAGGGCAAACCTGAGAATTTTGAGCTGTTACTTAGTATACTAAACTGTATTAATATTTTTCCCATTCATGCAATAAAAACTGATTGAGAACGACTTGGATGGGACTATAAGGGCAATAAAGCTCTTTGTGAGTCACTCTCAGAATTGCACTATAGACTTGAAAGGTTTCATTAAAATTAGAGGCATATTAGCTTGTTCTATTTCTATTAAACAGGAACACATTAATATATTTTATTTTGTGGAGAATTAGAATATGTATTAACTAGCATTGAAATGCAGGGAGATAATTTTTAGAGAGAAGAAAAACGCACTAACAAAACCTCCACACCACTTGAATTCTGTTCTGTGACATTCTTTATTCAGGTAGCTTTATTGATAGCTTTCGTGATAATCCCATTAGACATTTGCAGGTGTTCATGTTAGTCACTAGATGGTTTCTTTCCATATTTTCCCTTGAATACAGTAAGAATCAGACCCTATCTCCTACTGAGAACAGATGAAAAGTGAGGCACATAGCGAATTCTGTTTAATGGTGATTCTGTTTAGTGAATGAAAATTATCTAACAGGAAAAAATAACTTTCCTCATTTTTCCTTCCAAGGGCACTAATTAAAATGGATTTTTCAAATGAATATGCAATGATACAGTAAATTAAGCTAGCTATACCCAAACAGCCACACACTCTAAGATTTTGGAAACACCCAAGATTATTTTATTTTATGTGAGGGGAAACTACGATATTGTGGATATATATATTTTTTTCATTACTTCTGGGTGATAGAATGTGGGGAGACAAGAAGGGGCTTTAAAATTTCAACAAGTTTTCCCTGAGGGAAACATGACACATGGAAGTACTGTGAACGTGGAGATTAAAGCTGGTCTATTATCAACTGAATGTTTGCAGTCTCCTCAAAATTCATGTGTTAATGATCTGATCGCTAACACAATAGTATCTAGAGGTGGGGTCTTTGGGAGCTAATTAGGCTTGGATGAGGTCATGAACTCTAGGTTCTTATGATGAGATTAGTGCCCTTATAAGAAGAGAGTCCTAAGCCAAGCACCCTACCCAACCGATGTGAGGACGCAGCCAGAGGGTGGCCGTCTGCAAGACAGGAAGAGAGCCCTCACCAGGAACTGAGTTGGCTGACATGTTGTTCCTGGACTTCCATCCTCCAGAACTGTGAGAAATAAATGTCTGCTGCTTAAGCCATTCAGCCTATGATGTTTTGTTATGGCAGCCCAACCTAATATGTAGTCCCTGCTCTCAAAGAACTCAGTCTAGAGGGACAAAGAAATTGACAAGTGACCTCAGTAAGTATTACCACTGAGATATGCATGGGTTGCTAATGCAATGCACTGGAGAAAAGATCTAGTTTTTCTCTGAGAGTTAACAGGCGAAGACATGAAGAAACTGTGCCTAGGTATTAAGGTGATTTAACCAGGGTCAAAAATTGGTTGGTGGCCAAGGCAGAATATTAACTGAGATTTTTTTTGTCTGTGTGTGTTTAATACGTTTTTCCCCCATTCACTAGGGATTGTCACTGAGATCTTACTATATGCTAACTTCCGCCATAAGCATAAACTGAGGCATGATAAATTTCAAAGAGTTTATTTGAACAACCAGCAATTCATGAACCGGGCAGCTGCAAACTAGAAATGGTCTAGGCTGTTAAACTAGCATTAAGGGACAGCTTTTGTAGAGCAAACTCGGAAGTAATAGAAAGAAAATATTTGACTGCTTACAGTTACAAAGTTGCCTTATTTGGCCCATTTTGCTGGAATGTCCCTAGTTACATAAGTTAGTTGGCTGTGCCCGATTGCATGAGCTTCAGTTCTGTTTTTCTTTAATACAGGCATTTGTAAGAAATAGCTCAATTTAAGTTTTACCTCTGTTTGCAAATCAAGCAAGGTTTAGGTCACTTATGAGGCCTCACTGGCTTTGCCTGCTCAGGGATTCTTTAGGCCTGGGCTCTTTTTTAATTTACTTTAAAAGCACTTCCAGGAATTATTTTAACCTCACAACACTGTAGCCCTATTCAGTAGATGAGAAAACTGTGGTTTTTGTGAGATTTGCTAAATTGCCCAAGGTCACATAACCAACAAAGGTCAGAGCTGGGTTTCAAAGCCAGATACGTGAAATGCCAATGTTTTTGGAAAGTAAGAAATATAAAAGCACTTGGAAGAGGTTAAATTGTAAACAGGTGCTGATCAGTAGCTTCCAAAGTACTTTATCACACGCTATGTACATATGAAAATACACAAGTTGTACAATTTTAATAATATCTTCCCGATAGGAATGATGTGAGGGTGAATGTGATAATGGAAGAAAAGCTCCCAGGGACTCTAATAAGGATGCGTATCTCTCTTACCTGGGGCAGCCTAGCTGGGAGGAGGGGTGGGGTCCTCCTTGCTCACCCCCATGCTTTCTCCAGACCCCTGCAAAACCTCTGCTCGTCTGAGGCTCACAGCGTCTAGCTACACCAGCCCACCACCACCCCTGGCACCATCATTCCTTGGTACCCAACTGCCGTTGTTTTGAGCAACTGTACTGTCTGCATAGACGAGACATCTAACCCCTGGCTCTGCAGATCTCTCCTCAGTCAATACGCTGCTTGCACCCCCACCCCACCCAGACTAGAACACTTCCAACAGAAGTAAAACAGTGATTCCAAATTTAAACTGTTTTCATAGGATCATACATATTTTTAACTTGAACAAAGATATATAATGAATTTTACTGACATTATGTACTCTTGATGGGAAATATTTTTCTTAATTTGAAAATATTAAAGCAGAGACTCTCAACCTTACAAGATATGTTGATTTTAAAGCATGTCTACAAATTATCAAACATGCCTTCCATTGGAAGGCAGGGTCCGTGCGCTCTTGTCTTGAATCTGGGCTGGCCATGTGACACACTTGGAGCCAATAGAATGAGTACAATAGAAGTGATGTTGAATGTCGTCTGAGGCTGGCTCGGAAATGGTCAAGAAGCTTCTGCCAAATTCTGTTATAATGCTTATTCTGGGGTAAAGCAACCAGGCACCACCTAAGCAGCTTGGAACGGTCACATTGGAAAGACTACATATAGGAATTTTGATTGACAGCCCAGCTGACAACTAGCATCACCTGCCACCCACATAGGTAAGGGCGCCAAATTGGATACACACCCTAGTAGAGCCTTCGGATCATTGTGGCCTGGCCAGCATCTGCCTGTAGCTGCATGAGCCATCCCAAGTGACTACTGCTTAGCCAAGTCTGTCTTGAATGCCTGATCTACAAAACTGTGAGCAAAGTAAAAGGGGTGTTTTAAGCCAACAGTCTTGGTGGCAAGTTGTCACATAGCTAGTAACCAGAAGACATGGACATTAGAGCCTTTACCATACTTTAATGTCCTCTATTCATTGCATTTGATATAATTTACAGACTCGCAAATGACGTATTAATATTTCCAAAGAAGTCTACTTCCGCAGATAACAGTCCTATGTTAATATGAAGAGCTAGCTTCATTTCCGTTTAAATGCCCCAAGAATCTTGTCTGTAAGCACTTTGGAGAGCTGGACACAATAGGCATACAAAAGAAGATAGGTTGACTCTGCTAATTTCTTTCATTAGGCTTATTGTTTTTAAAAGATTACTTCTAATTATATAATGGTTAGAAAGTCAAGGGCCTTTGTCTAACTTTGAGCATATTAATTATCTTTCATCTTAGTTTCACAAACACAAGGATGTGAATAATTTTTATCTGCCTTGATTATGTCTCGTGTCTTCTAGGAGAATCAGAATTTTAAACAGAAACCTTGAACAATTTCACTTAGGAAGAAAACATTTTTAGATGATTTCTACAATAGGAAGATCCAATTCTTGCAAGATATCAGAAATTCACAGGTTAGGAGGGGGGTTGAGAAGGCATAGAGTTGTTGAGTGCTGGTTAAAGTAGTCAGAAGCTAACTCTTCTGGTGGACTTACCTAAAACACCTTTTTCATAGCTGAGAGGTGTTCTAGAGATCATTAACTTCTATAAGACCATTCAAATATATATATATATATATTTTTTTTTAATAAAACTGTACTATTAAACTAATTTGGCTTGAGGCTGCCTTCATATTTTGATTCCTATGTAGCAAAATGAAACCTAACTTGGTATATAAACCAACTGCAATCTAAGAGTATATTCTTAACCAAGGTATCATGGCACACACCTATAGACCGGGCTACTCAGGAGGCTGAGGTAGGAGAATTGCTTGAGCTCAGGGTTTCGAGGCTGCACTGTGCAATGATCATGCCTGTGAAGAATCGCTTCCCTCCAGCCTCAGAACCATAGCGAGACTCCCATCTCTAAAAAGAAGTATTTGAGGGCTATCCGGAAAGTATCCAGCCATGTAATATGAAAAATGTATAAAATGTGGCCGGATACATTTCCAGACAGCCCTTGTATTTTTGTATCAAGTAGCTGAGCCTCAGCCAATCATAGCAGCCATTCTCTAGCCAATCACAGTCTACCAACTGACAAGACCATGTCCATATAAGGCAAGTGTCTCACCACATCTACCCAAACAAGGCAAAGACTGAGCTGTAATCAAATTGCTTGTGCATGTTCCTTCCTTTTTCTGTCTAAATACTTACCTGCCTGCCCACATTGCTGGTTGGAGCTCTCTAAACCTCTCCTGGTTCTGAGTGCTGCCCAATCCATGATTCATTCTTTGATCAGATAAACTTCCCTATGTTTAATTTGTCTAATGTTTTTCTTTTAATGGTACCAGATCTTATCATATAAAATTTATCAACTGAATCAAAAGCAAGTTTTGCCACAGAAAACAAAGCAACAAAATTTACTTTTTTCTCTTATACTTTTGGTAACTGGTCATTCCTTTTTGAAATGAGTTATAGAATTTCCATCAGGAGATTCCAGTTAGAGAGAATTCTTCAAACTAGTTAGGACAGGCATTCTCAAGATGTGGCCTGGGAACACCTGTGGGTCCCAGAGACATTTTTAAGGGGGTCTATGACCTCAAAACAATTTTCACAATAATGTTGATATATATTTGCCATTTTTCATCTCATTATCTTACAAGTGTACTTTCTAGAGGTTTTCTAGAGGGTGGATGGTATGTGATATCGCAACAGAACAAATACAGAAGTATACACATGACAACTCAGTTGTCTTATTATATAAGATATTAAAATAGTTTACAAAAATGTAAAATAATGCTATTTTCTATTTTTATAAAATATAGCTATTTTACGTAACTATTAACAATAGATACATTTTTATAAAAATGTTAATGTAGTGGATTTATTATATCTAGTGAATACATATTTAAAATTTTTATCAGTTTTAATTTCTAAGGTAAAATGGATAGATAGAATGCATATGAACAAACCACTTTTTGAGATTTTCAAATTTTTAAAAAAAATGTAAAGAAAGACTGAGACCAAAATGTTTAGGAACTGCTGGGTTAGGAATTTATCTGAGGAAATGAAAATTATTTTACCAATGATAACTTTATCATTTATACTGACCTAAGCTAGTGCTGTTAGGTAAATTGAAAACTTAAGCTTCTAATACATCTATTTTCCTCCAAATCTCAAAAATTCTAGTGAGAGTCAGAAAACAGAAAATATAGTCTAAGACTCTGGCTACCGTAAAATGCTTTGTGTGTATGATTATTTAATAAAATGGCAGACTAATAGGGAAAATGTTGTATATAAAATACTATTCATTGAAAAGTTAGGTCATTCCTACTTAAATCTCTCTACTCTTCTCTTTCAGACCAGACAACAGAGTCACACCGTGGTAGCTATTCACAGTTTCCTAGTTTGCTTAGGAAAGTGAGTAATATGAGAAATGGTCAGACCCTTCTGTTCCCAAGGATTAAGACTCACTTCATTTAGCCTCTTGCTTCTTAACCAACAAAATGGGGAATAATGAATCACTTTTGATTAACAAGTCCTGAAATGAGATTCTAATTAGGATAATAAAAATTAACTATCCTGACCAACCTGAGCCTTCAACTAAGCCCTGGTCTCATTATTATGTCTTAAGTGAATGTGCAATTTGTGTTTGTTGTTAAATGACTTGCTTTCAGGTCCTTACAATCACATTTTTAGCCAAAAATAAGAAAGTATGGCCAGAAAAAGGGAAAAAAACACATGAAAAAACTTTAATAGACTTCCTGAAAAAAAGTTCAGTTCTTACAGTATCTACTTATAATTTTGTTCTCTGAAAGTCCGTCCTTTAAGGAAAAATAAATATTTACTTGTCATCACCAGCTAGAGTTACTGAGCCACTTTTGAGTTCATAAAAATTGTACAAAAGATTAAGAGACTACATTGTCCTAATATTAAATTATACCTGTGTACATAGTGCTTTATCAAGAATTGCAAGACAAAATTACATTCCTCTTCCCTTTATAAACTCTTCTGGCAGTCTGGATATTCTAAGTAAATTAAAGGGATAATGTTATTTAAACATCCTACTGAAAAGTATAGACTACATACCCGATGTACTTTTTAGAAAATATATCTATTCCTGCATATTTTCATTCATTCGACAACTATTTATTGACCAAGTACTATGTGCCTGCACTGGATAATGAACTGGGAAATAGATAATTTCATAGAGTTTATAATCTAATGGAGGAGATACAATTCATACTTAATATAATTCAAGGATGCATAGATGGAAGGCAGAAAAACAGAACAAGAATGCAGAGTGTGGTGAGATCTGGAAAGGGATATTTAGATAGGATGATCAAGAAGGCTTCTCTGATGGAGTGATTGGGTAGACTGCCAATGGGCACACATTCTTTCTATGTCATTGTGTCTGTATCTTGGAAATGTGACTTTGCTGTTTCTCCTATCAAAAAGTAGAGTTCATCTATCTATCCTTTGAATCTGACCCAGGTCATGTGACTTGCCATGCCCAAAGGACATTAGAAAATGGGATGTAAGCAGAGTCATTAAAAGTACTTGGACACTGGGGTATTCTCTCTCTCACTCTTGCTACTCCTTCCACCATGTACATAAGCTGGGTCTAGCCATCTGGAAGATGAGAGGTTGGATGGAGAGAGGCCGCAGGCATCCATTTCCATCCACGCTTGGGATTTGTGAAATTCTTGGATCTGTGGGTTTGTAGTTTTCATCGTATTCTGAGAAAATTTAGTCATTATTCTGCCAACTCTACCAACTATTTATTCCGCCCTTATATCCTTCTGGGACTCCAGATGACATCCAAAGCCACTTAAAATTAGTCCACATCCCAGTGGGGCTCTGCTTATTTCTTTTTCAGCCTTGATCATCTCTGAGTTTCTTTCTGACTTTGGATAATTTCTATCACTTGATCTTTTTTCTGTAGTTTCTAACCTACTATTAACCCCAGTGAGTGACTAAAAAAAATGTGTGTTTTTTTTCCATTTTATAAATTTCCTTTGGTTTTGTGTTTTATATATTCTATTACTTCCTTTATTGTGTTCTTGTTTTCCTTTATGCTTGAGCATATTGATAACAGCTGTTTTAAAGTCCTTTTCTACTAATTTCATCATCCTTGTCATTTTTGGGTCTTTTTTTATTGACTGGTTTTTATTTTGGCATGAATTACATTTTCCTGCTTCTTTGTACATCTAGTAATTTTTGACTGAATGTTTGACATTTTAAATATTTCACTGTTATATTCCTATATAGAGTGCTTTGGAGGGGGAGCTTGATCCTTCTGAGATTTGTTTTTCAGTTTTGTTAGGGTGATTCCACAGTAGTCTTTACTCTAGGGCTCGTTTAGTCCTGCTACTAAGTAGTAACCCTTTTGGAGTCTCTACTGACTGGGCTGGCTATTCAACAAGGTCCCTCCACTCCAGCTGGTTGGATTGCAAATGTGTGTCTGAGAGCTCTAAAAGCTTTTTAGCTTATAGGACCTTTGATTGTATAGCACTTTGGGAGATCCACCCAATGCATTAGAAGCTTAAAGTTCACCCCATGCCCATGGCAATTTCATGAATTTCTGGAGCTCTTTCTCTGCAAAGCTGTTACAACTTCTCCAAACTGAAATACTGGTCTACTCAGCTGACTGAGACTGCCATTCTCTGCTTGGGTTCCTCTTTCCTGTGCTATAGAGTCCAGAAAGTGCCACCAGGCAGAGAGCCAGGGTGATTGTGGGGCTTCCTTTATTTTTTTTTCCCTTCTCTAAGGGATTAGGATCCTATGCTGCTTGTTGCCAAATGTCCAAACTTGTTTTTATATATTGTGTCTGATATTCCAGTTGTTTATGGTGGGTATCAAAGTCTAGTACTAAGTACTCCATCAGGTATGGAAGAGAAAGTTCAGAGGACTGTTATTTCTTTATGTGAAGATGGCAGAAATGATATTTCAGAAGGAAATCCTTTGAGAAGATGAGAATGGTGTAAGTCAGCACACGAGTAGAAGAGCTGGCCTTAATAAGGAGAATGGGCATTGTGTCTATTGACTCAGCATTTAAGAAAGATGCTAATAAAGTCAGAATAATAAGGTAAAAATTATTATGTAATGGGAAGATTGTTTCTATTATTTATTATCTGATCAAATGATTTCAGCAGAAGAGCAAATATAATAAAGCATTTGTTCCTTATCATTGGTCAAAATGGAGTAATTTTTTTTCCTCCAAAATTATAAGCCTTTAAGTATTTAATCTCTTTGTTTCACGTTGAAGATACATTATTTTGAGGATCTCTATACCCAGAGAGATCAAATAAAAGGTTTTTTAAAAAATGCTACATGTGAGTGACTTGTCGACAAATTCTGAGTTTTGGCGCTGGTCAAGGTTTTATTTTTAAAAATTAAGCATTTGGGCCAGACATGGTGGTTTATACTTATAATTCCAGGGCTTTGGGAGGCTGAGTGGGGAGGATTGTTTGAGGCCAGGAGTTTGAGACCAGCTTGGGAAACATGGCAAGACCCTATCTCTAAAAAAAAAAAAAAAAAAAAATATTAGCTAGGAATGGCGGTGTGGGGCTGTAGTACTAGCTACCTGGGAGGCTAAGGCAGGAGGATCGCTTGAGCCCAGGAATTCGAGGCTGCCGTGAATTATGACTGTACCATCACACTCCAACCTGGGCGACAGAGGGAGACCCTGTCTCTATTAAAAAAAAAGACAAAAAAAAAAACTCATTTGCATTCTATTGTTTTGTACTTAGGGAAAGAATACACTTGTAATAAAATACTACACAGCAGGGTTAGTATTAGCATTAAAATTAAATATAGTTAATATGCCAACCACAGCTGTCACTGAAATACCAAGTTCCTTATCTCCTCCTTCCCAAGTCTCAGAAGCCCTGGCTCATGCAGTTCTGTCCTGCATTTAAAAATTTTAAGTTCTCTAAAAAGATTAACTAGGCAGACAATATGAGGTATCATCCACAAAAGCAGTATGGTGAATCGAGTTCTTTTTCTCCCAAAATACTTTCCCTAGAATTACTCTTAGAACCAGTTCTCCCAAATTGAGATCTCTTTACCACCTGTCCTGCTGTTCATCTCTTTCCTTCACGGCTGGATCTCCTGGGGGCCTAGATTCGTGCCTTGCACATAGTAAATATCCAGTAAGTGAATGTTAGTGCCTGTAAATAGGATCCAGAGATCCTAGAAGTCCATGGAACGAATTTTGGGAACCACTGTCGAGGAAAATAAGTTAACCACCCCGATCTTTTCCTCGCTGTTGAGAACTTCAGTAGCACAAAATGAATGGGAACCCCTTTCTTTGTATGTCAGAAATGAGGCTGTATCTTAAGGCTGGTGGCTAAGCCTTTTGAAGTCACAATCTGTGCAGGCTTTATGTGCCAGCGACAGTAAAAGGATTAAATGTCCCCCCGCTCCGCCGGCCTTCAGTGACAGGACACTGTGTTTCCTGTTACTGGAGCCCCCAGAGTCCGTGGCTTTGACGCCAGCGCCAACGGATTCAGCCGAGCAGGCTGGGCTGAGCCGTTGTCAGTACACGTGTCGGCCGCAGGAAGCCCATCCTAGGTGACAGCAGTGTCACTTTGGTGGCACATCTTCTTTTACACCTGATCACACTTGCGGATGGGAATGCCAAGAGCAGCTCGGAGGCACAAGGCTGGAGGGAGCGACTGGGGGGGACAGGTGCCAGATGGACATCTTGGCGTGCAGAGCGGGCCTGAGGAGCCCTCGACGTGAGCGCCCGTGAACTTGACAGAGCTCGTGCATCCTGCGTGGACACCCACTGTGACTGGAACCCAGCGGCACAAAGCGGTAACGATGCAGGAACCGGAGTGGCAGGTGGACCTAGGCTTGGTGGTGACCCACAGATGAAGTCCCCCAGCAGGTGAAGGCTGACTCTGCCCGACATTTGTCTTTGGGCAGAGCTATACCCTCCCTGCGTTGGGAACGTGAACTTGCTCATTCCGGCTTGATGGCAGGACCCTGTCTCTCATTGTCCCCACCTGGAACCCACTTTCTACCTGCTCAGGCAGGATTCAGTCCTGCCACCGTTAACCCAGCCAGGGGAGGAGGAGAAGGGCTGAGAAAGCAGTGGTGACTTAGAGAGGGAGACCTGCATTCAGATATTTTAATATTTACACGTGAAAGTGAAAAAAAAAAAACAATCAGTTGGCAGAAAGGAGAGAGAATGGGTCTTGGATTGAGAGCCGAAGTTGGAGGAAGGGAGAGGGAGGGGCAGGTTTGCTGTGTAGTGGAGAGGCAGAGGGTACAGGAAGAGGGAAAGAGGGATTTGGGGGCACATTGGGGGTTATGAATAGAACACAGGTCATTTAATCTGTTTTTTAGGAAATGCCAATAAAGCTGGAATCCTTTTTACCAGTAATTAAGTTTGGATCCTGGACTGTGCTCTGAGGGTTGTGTTTGAATAGAAACAATGTCTTTGTCCTGTGGTCTTTTAGCTGAATGATGCCTATAAACCTGTTTTTAGAGTAAAGAGCCATCCAGAAGGAGCCATCTGTAGAGTTGGTTGCTCGGTGTGGGAGCCATGCCTCCCACGCTGTGGGTGATTTCGTGCAACGTTACGATCTGGCGTCTGCCTTTCCCCTGAGATTACCAAAATGGCCTTATCCTTGTTCTCCTCCTCTCCACGTGGCCAAGGGGAAGTCATGTGACCTACACGTCTTCCCACGAGAGGCCTTTTTCTGCTGGATTTCAACCCATGAGCAAGTCACGTTATAGCCGAAAAATGGTCAGAGCCCATCATTCCCAGCCACCTGGTCCTACCAGACCATTCTGCTCACGTGTTTCGCCTCCTAGACCTCCAGAACTGCTGCTCGTGTTCCTGCTCACTTCTAAAACTGGCTCTGCAACCTTCCAGTGGATTCTCTGAACTCCCCAGATCTTTTCACTAAATACTTTTTTTTTTTTTTGCTTACAGTTGCCTGATAATTAAGCCAGTTATGATAGCAACCAAGAACCCTGGACAGATAAACTTGGACGAGATAAAGTTAAAATAATGATTAATGTAGCTGTATAAGATATACACAAATCCTCTGTGCTCAAGGAAAATCGAAATGTTAAGCCTGTGTTCTAAGAAGGATACATAAAAGTAAACTATGATTCTCCTCTTCTGCCTCAGAAGTCAGTTTCTGAAAACCAAAACTCTGGATAAATGCATCTCCTCTCCTTTCATGCTGTTGTCTTGGTTTGTGTGTTTGTGTGTGTGTTTAAATTAACCTTTTCTTTTGTGAAAATTATAGCTTCACATCCACTTGTAAGAAATAGAGATATCCTGCATACCCTTTGGCCGTTTTCCTGAATGGTAACATCTTGGAGAGATGTTTCTTTCAGTGCAATATCACAACCATGGTATTGACGTTGATTCAATCTATAGATCTTATGCAGATCTACCCAGTATTGTAATGCACTCAGTGGTGTGTATGTGTGTGTTGAGTTCTATGCAATTTTATCACGTGTGTAGGGTTGTGTCCACCGCCCAGTCAAGATACACAACAATTCTATCAGCACATGGATTCCTCATGATGTCCCTTTACAGCCACATGCCTCTCTCTCGTGCCCCTTCCCTCCCCTAAGTCCAGCAACCACTAATCTATTCTCCACTTGTTCAAGTAATTTTGTCATTCCAATAATCTCATACAAATGCAATCACATGGCATACAACCTTTAAGAATCAGCTTTCTGCACGCAATATAATTCATCTGAGCTCCATCTAAGTTGCTGCATAAATCAACAGTTTATTTTTGTTGCAAGTAGTATTAATAGTAGTCCATTGTACACTTGTACCACAGTTGAGTTGGTTTTACCATTCACCTGTCGAAGGACATCTGAGTTTCTTCCACTTTTGGCTGCTACAGATAAAACTATGTGGACAGTCATATACACATCTTTGTTGGAAATAAAAATTCCTCTGTCTCGAGTAAGCACCAAAGAGTAAAATGGTTATATCATGTGGTAGACTACTAAACTGTTTTCTAATGCGACTGTACCATTTTACATTCACACCAGCAATGTATGAAGCATTCCAGTTCCTCCACATCCTTGCCAACACTTGATACAGTCAGTCTTTTAATTGTAGCCATTCTAATAGGCGTGCAAGAATAGCTCACTGCAGTTTCAAATTGCATTTCTCTAATGACTTACGCTACTGGCAATCTTTTTATGTGTTTACTGGTTATCTACATATCTTCTTCAGTGATGTGCCTGTTCAAATCTTTTGCCCATTTTTTTTTAAAAAACTGGGTCGTATGCTTTCTTATTGTTGAGTTTTGAGAGTTCTTTATATATTCTGGATATAATTCATTCATCAGAGATATTATTCATAAGCATTTTTCTACCAGTCTGTGGCTTGTCTTTTCATTCTCTTATTGATGTCTTCCAAAGAGAAAACACATTTTTTCATTTTCTTTTGTTATATTTTGTTTTAAGGAGGTCCAATATACCAACTTTTGGATCACAGTACTGCATTTATAAGGAATCTTTGCCTACCCAAGGTCACAGAGGTTTTCTCTGATGCTTCTCTTTTAGAATTTATACAGTTTTAAAAGTTTTATATTTAGATCTGTGATCATGTTAATTTTTAAAACACGGCGTGAGAATCAAACTTAATATTTTTGCACATGGGTGTCTAATTGTTCCATCATCATTTGTTGTTTATGGTGGGAGAGCAAGTCTGGTACCAAAAAGCTGCTATGAACATTTGTTGTGAGAACTTAAGTTTTCATTCTTCTGGGATAAATTCCCAAGAATTCAATTGCTTAACTTTATAAGAAGTGGCCGAACTATTTTCTAGTATGTGTTTTGAATAAGAAAGTTATGAAAGTTAAGAACTTGTATGAATTCTACCTCTGCTTCTTCCCTGTTAGTAATCTTGAGCAACTTACTAAATAACTATGCCTCAGTTTCCTTACTTAGAAATTAGGGACAATAATATTGCCCACCTTATTGGGTTGCTGTGAGGATTAAATGCATTAATAAAAGCAAAGTATTGAAAATAATGCCTGACGTGTAAGGCACCATTAATAAATGTAAGCTGTTATTCTTTGCAACTGGTGTTGCAGGTAGTATGTTTTGTAGTTCTGTGACATCTTCAAACACCCTTCCCTGCATTTTGACAATTTCCAACATTATAAATCCAAGGAGGAAGCTGGAAAACTCGCATTCCTGGATTCCCTTGCAGCTAGAGTGGAGGCATGTGACCTAGAATCCTAGCAATCAGCATAGCTCCAAAAGCCCTGGATTCAGAAATGATCAACGGTAGGAGATGATCATGTACCAGCAACTCATTCTTCTAAAGAGCTCTTCTAAACTCAGCAATAGCACAGTTTTAGGATTCATTCCCAAGTGACACAGGTACTGAGCAGTGATAGAAATTGTCTTCTTACTGGAGACAATCTTGCCACATGTCTCGGCTTCTTTTCCTAGTCGTGTAGCGTCAGAGTGTTGCTACCTGGCCTTTCTGGAGATTATTTAATAATTTCCCTTGCCACTTAAATTAGCCAATTTGTAAAGAAATTGTGTATGTCTTAAATAGGTAATTTTTTTTAATCTACCTATGTATACACATGCACACATACAGAATATACTTTTAGCCATATATGTATATATGACATTATTGGGACAATTAGAGAAATCTGAAAAGAGCCATATTGTGTCATAATGTTGTACCGTGTTAATTTCCTGATTTTGATAATTGTACTGTGGCTCTGTAAGAGAACATCCTTGACTTTAGGAAATATACACTGAAGAACTAAGGCATAAAGGGGCATCTGGTTTGTAACTTATTCTCAAACAAATCACAAATATGTATGGAAAGAATGATCAAGCAAACGTGGCAAAAATGTTGAGAAATGGGAAATCTGGGGAAAGAGTATATGGTATCCTCTGTACTGTTCTTGAAATTTTTCTGCAAGTTTGAAATTATTACAAAAAATAAAAGATTAAAAATAGATCAGCTAAAGTAGATGTGTTGACTTGCAATTAAGAAGGCTGTTGATTCAGAAGAAGAGTCTGGGAGTCCAGGGAGGGGGACGGAGGGCAGAGAGAGGTGGGGGGGGAGAGGGGGAGGGGGAAGGGGAAATGGAGGGGAGGGGACAGGGTGGAAGGGAGGAGGGAGGCATCCCCTAGCAGACCCCCCCCCCAACCCTGTGCTGTGATCTCCACTTGCTAGATGGTTGATCTATCTTCATTCTCAGTAGAGATCAGCGAAATGCCTTCCTCACCTTATTTGATGGACAGAGGCAAGACTAGGAAACTTCTCTGTTGATTTCCCTTTTCCTTCTCCTCCACTGGCCTGAAAGCGTGAACCAGGCCCACACTAAGACCAAAACAAACACTTCCCCTCTGACCCCAAAAGGGAAGAGAGCAGCAAAACCCCACAAACCCATGAGAGCCTTCCAGGGGGAGAAAACAGAACTCTTGGCACCACTAGTCTTCTGTTATGGGTAGCTCAGAACTACTTTAATTACAAGGCTTCTGTCTTAAATCCCATTCATAAACTTGAGCCCAACTTTAATTTCCCTTGAAGCATCTTCTGGTCAAAGGCAACATCATTCCTAATCTTCAGCAGTTTTTAAGTTCCACGTGCCATGCTTTTAGAGAATGCAACACGTGAAACGATTCCACCTCCATACTCAAGAAAATGTTGCTAACTTTAAAGGCTGAAGTACAGACCTGGCAGAAGAGGCAGCATGAACGTTAGATGCACTAAACAGTTTTATTCCCTAAGTCAAGAGCATTCACACTTACTCAGGACCATGCGATTTTTTTTTTTATTGCAATAAAGAGGTACTGAATACATCAAATAGAAAAGCTTTTACCTAAAATGTACTTGTTTAAAAGGGCAATTTCATATAGGAAAAGGAAATGAAATTTCCTCCAGAGGATTTAATCTGAACCGATATACACACTATATCAGGAAATTGTCATCTCCAGTCATCTGATGGGCTTGTATACCTTGAGGGGAAGAGAAAGAAGAGAGGGATGGAGGAAAAAAGGAAAAAGAAAAAGAGAGAGAGAGAGACCATCTTGTATATGTGCTTTGATAATTTCCTGTATGGTTAAACTTAAATGCTTACAGTATATACTTGGATGTAGTCATTTTAATATAGTCACCTTGCTGTGCATGTGTTAAATTATTATATCATAGATGATGCTATAAAATCTGGCTGCACCCTAAAATCCCCAGGGAGCCCCAAACTAAGCCACGGGCTAAGCTTCGTCTCAGACCAAATGAATCGAATGCTCCAGGGCAGGGGCCAGGTGATTCTGCTGAGCAGTCAGTGCCGAGTACCAAGGCTGCAAAATACACGCCCTGCTTTGTGCAATAAACATGCACTGAAAAATGGAAACCTTTTAAAATCCTCTAGAACTCGTTACTGCAAGTCACTCCCTAATGATGCTTTTTAAGCAAAAAAGCCATCCTCCCTTTTAGAAATGTGGATCTGAGTTTTCAGATACTGTATTTGCTTCATGGGAATGTTGACAGAGAGAGGCGTCCACGGCAGCATGAATGTGTGTTTCTGCACACACGTGTAATGCAGGAAGGCCTTCCGGATCACACGTGTAAATTTTTCTTCCTAGAACATTTTCTCATTGCAGTCTATAAAGGTAAGTAGGTCAGATGATATCATCACTATTTTACAGATTGATGAGGAAACGGAGAGAAACGAACTGACATTTTAAAATCATCTTTGTGGCAGGACTACAATACAGGTTTTCTTTGCACCTAATCCAGGGAATTTCATCCTCTACTTCTGTTTATACATATGTGTGTAACCTACATATATACTACATATTCATGTATAATATAAATATATATTATTATATCCTCCACTTTGTGTGTGTATATATATCTCCTGCAAATAAAAATATTAAGCTACTGTTTAACTTTTTTTTTTTTTTTAGAGTGCCCTCTTCAAGGTTAACAATCGACTCAGCCATCAAAATTGTATATCAAGTATGTAGGTAATAAAAGAAATCACATCATATATATCTATCTTTCTTAACCTTAGGCCAGCTGGTTCGGGGAAATTGCAAGAGGGAATTACAAACAGAAAACCAAAACCTGCAATCAGAGGAAAGTGCAGAAATCTTATTTAAACAGCATGGACGATAGTTTGGTGCCAAAACTCAATTTTGCTTTTAGGAAAACATAACTTTCCCTTAGATTGTTTTCTAACCTCATTTCAGCAAAATAGAGCTTGAGCTCAAGGTTCACATAGACTGCACTCTGCTTGCAGGTTTGCCTACGAGGGGGTCTTTCTGCTCGGTGTTAAATGTGAACTCGAGGTAGAAAGTGTCCCTTACAGAGCTGGCCCGTTCTGTCTCACACTGGCTTTGCATGTGGCGCTCAACTCGGAAGGCAATCACTGCATCCTATTGCAATTTACGGAGCTCTTCTAAATCTTTATCCCTGGTGATAAAAAAAAAAAAAAAAAGCATCCAAATGCAGACACGTTCCTGAAAAGAAAGTGACAGGGAAAAGATCCCATGCATAGATTCTTCTGGGATTTTTGGAAAGCTATTTGCTTATCTGAATGATATTTGCCAAGAAGAAAAGACACCAGCAGATTCCTCCAGCTCTCACTGACCGGGCAGCAGCTGCGGCTCTGTTGATACAGGGAACATCTGTGGAAGATTCTGGGCAGTGAGTGGAAAGATCTCATTGTCAGCAAAAAAAAAAAAAAAAAAAAAAAAAAAAAAGCTTTAGGAACAACCAGGTCCTGGGAAGCGTAACGAAGCCAGGAAACGGCGCTGAAAATCTTGCATAGAGGGAAGCCGTACTACATATAATTAATCATGAAGATGCCAAGTCTCAGCAGAAGAGGGGGAAGGAACAGATTTTCCCGACTGTGAATAGCGAGGCTCCCCAACATTGTCAAGGGAAATGCTCCTGCTTGAACTTGAGGACAGAAGATGTGTTCAAGTCACAATAGCCCACAATAAAAGGGGGCTCATGGGTCGATGAGTCATTTCACAGATGGGAAAACTGAGGCACCAAGTTGCACTCACATCTTGACTGACCGTGTCAGATTAATACTTTGCTCATCGTGGAACCAAATGGTTAGATAATACTCAGTTGTTTTTGTTTTTCAGCTTTAATAAGCTATAATTGCCAGATAAAAACTACATATACACGTAGGATACACAATGTGATGTTTTGATACATATATAGTGGAATGATTAAATCGAGCTAATTAAATATACCAGGATAATACTGAGCTTTTTCTTCTGCTGTTAGAATCTCTCTTGGCCCCATTTTCCCCAAAGTGCTGTCTTTCTCTTGGAAGAGTTAGCTCAGAAATGCCTGGCAGGCTTCTAGCTAGGACTCCTTGCGGGGTATATGTATGTGTTCTGTTTTATTGTTTTATTATGTTTTGTTTTAAAATTTCCGGGAAACCCTACAGATATCATCACAATAACACAGGGTTATTTGCAAAAACAGCTCCCAATTTCTTTGGAGCAATGAGCTGACGGCTAATGAACAGGAAAGTGAGATTGTGTTTTCTTTCTTGCTTGCCTTAAAAGAAGGCTAATTTGCATTTGGAAACATGTTTAAAACAGACCTCTCATTCAAGGCCCTTGAAGAATAAACGATGTCTCAGAGATACCGGTTTTGAACTCAAGCAAGCAAATGGCCAAAGCTATTTCCCATCTCTGATGGCAAAAGCCATTCATCATTAAATAAAACATTTAAGCAGTAATTTAAATATTACAGGCTATGAAACCGCTTAGGCAGTGAATAGGAACTGGAATTAGAAGACAAGTCTTGTCCTTGAGCAAATAATTAAAACCTTGCTGTTTCTCACACTTGTCTACAAAAATGAAATGAAAATTCTGGCCATTCATCCATCTAACATGAAGCTTCGAGAGCTAATGAACGGTCACAAAATTCTTTCTTAAAAGGAAGTCCTTGTGAAAGAGGTGAGCAAAAACAAACAAACAAATAAACAAACAAACAAACAAATAGATATAGCAGCTACACTTTTCTGATTTTCCATGATAACTCTGATTCCAAATTTTCTGTCCCTTGGTCAGGGCATATATCAATCTTAGTGCCAGATATTTCTGCTAATCCCAATCAAAATGCCCTTCCCTATGGTCCTAAAACAAATTAAAATTTCATAAAGTCAGAGAATCCCAAGAAAACTCAACAAAGACCAACTCGAGAGGAAAAGCTTAGGAAATATCTTTAGTATGAGGCCAATACTAATTTACATGACTGATTTACAGATGTCACAAAAGAACCATTTGTCACTTTCCCCAGATTCTTCCTTTTTCTGGGAGAAAAGTGCGGATGTAGAAAAGTCAAGTAAAAATTATCTTCAGGAGAATCCAGAGGCACCCAAGGTATGACCGGGTCCCAGAGTGGAAAGGATCTTGGAAATCACCTAATTAATTCATTATTGCCTGGTTTATGGTTCCCTTCCACAATATCTTACACAATTGGTAGTTCAGACCATTTTTTTCATACCTCTGATGAAAATAGTTTCTTAGTAACTACTACCATCATTTCTTAAGGCTACCCCATTTTCATAATTCACAACCAGACAGCTGAGACAGATGCAGAGGAAACTCGGATCTACAGTGCTGGGGGTGATTTTGTTTCAAAGATCAAAACATGGTCACTGCTTCAATGCCCCTCTGTCAGTAGTTGATAGATCACATAGGCAGAAAATCATCAAGGATACAGATGATATGAATAGCATTACCAATCAACCTTACCTAACTGACATTCACAGAACACTCCATCCATCAAGAGCAGAATATATATATTCTTCTCAAGCTCATATGGAGCATTCATCAAGACAGACCATAAAACACACCTTTAAAAATTTAGACAAATATAAGTCATACAAAGTATGTTCTCAGACCACACAAAATTAAATTATGAATCAGTAACAGAAAGACAGCTGGAAAAGTTTGTGATATGCAGCAAAAGCAGTGCTTTGAGGGAAACATATAGCATGAAATGCATATGTTAGAAAAGAAGAAAGCAATAACCTGTTTCCACCTCATGAAATTCAAGAGTCATTTAAGTCTAAAGCAAGCAGAAGGAAAGAGATAAAAAAATTAGAAGAGAAGCCAATGATTGAAAAGAGGAAAACAATAAGGAAAATCAATGAAAACAAAAGCTCATTCTTTAAAAAGAGCAATAAAGTTGATAAACCTCTAGGCAGGTAAGAATAAGAATAAGAGGAGACACAAATTGCCAATATCAAAAATGAAACATGGAGCATCAGTACTGATCCTGTGACATTAAAAAGGATAATGGGAATATTATGAACAACTCTGACTACAAATTAGATTACAGAGATGAAATGGACTGGCTCTTTGAAAGATATAAAGCAACAAAACTCACAAAAGAAGCAGAGAACCTGAATAACTCTGTATCTATTAAAGAAACTTAATAATTTATCTCCCACTCTCCCAAAAAGCACCAGGCTGGACATCCTGGTTCATAGAAAAAGACAAGAAAAAGAAATAAAAGGCTATATAGATCGGAAGAAAGAAACAAAACTGTCTTTATTCTCAGATGACAAGATTGTTTATGCAGAAAATCACAAAAATCTACAAAAATCTCCTGGAACTGATCAGTAAGTATAGCAAGATTGCAGGATACAAAGTCAACATACAAAAGTTAGTTTTCCCCCATATACAGCAATGAATAATTGGAATTTGAAATGAAAAATGATTTGTAGATTAAACACAACCTCGATTAGAATCCCAGCAAGTTATTTTATGAATATCAGCAAAGTGGTTCTGAAGTTTAGATGTGAAGACAAAAGACCTAGAATAGTCCAAACAATACTAAAGAAGAAAAACAAAGTTGGAAGATTTATACTACCCAATTTTAAGACTTACCATTAAGCTATACTCATGCTAATTAATTAAGACAGTGTGGTATTGGTAAAGAAAATACACATATGCACATAGATCAAAGGACCAGAACAGAAATCCCGAAGACCAACACAAATATAGTCAATAGATTTTTAAAAAGATGCAGAGGCAACTCAATGGAGAAAGAACAGTCTTTTCAACAAATGTAACAACTGGGTATCCAGGCACACAAAAATGAACCTAGACACAGACCTGTATCTTCCATAAAAATTAGCTGAAATATAAAGCTATGAAACTTCTAGGAACAAATATAGAAGAAAATCTCTGTGACTTTGGATTTGGTGATAAAGAATTTTTTTGATATACAAAATCAAAACCACAATCTACGAAAGACATCAATCATTTGAGCTTTGTTATAATTAAAATCTTCTACTTTGAGAAAGTCACTGTTAAGAGAATGAAAAGAGAAGCCATTGGCTAGGAAAAAATTTGCAAAGCTCATATCTGATTAAGGACTCATATCCAAAACATACCAAAAATTATTAAAATGTATCAGTAAATCGATCCAATTTTTAAAATACTTGGATACCTCATCAAAAGAGGTATACATGACAAGTAACTATAAGAAAAGATGCCCAATATCATTTGTCATGTAGGAAATGCCAATTAAAACAATGAGATACCACTAAATCCCTATCAGAATGACTAAACTCCCCAAACCCAACAATGTCAAATGGAACTACAGAAACTCTCATTCACTGTTGGAGGGAATGCAAAATGGTGCAGCCACTTTGGGAGACAGTTTTCCATTTTCTTACAAAACTAAACACAGTCTTCACTTACGATCCCTTAGCAATCAGGCTCTTAGGTGTATACCACACTAATCTGGCAACTTATGCCCACACAAAAACTCTGCATGAATGTTTATGGGAAATTGCTCAAGATTGCTCAAAACTGAAAGTAACCAGATGTCCTTCAATAGGTGAATGGATAAATTGCAGTACACCCCGATAATGGAATACTTTCGCCCTGTTCATTAAGTCTGTGATTTTATTACATGTCAAATCAAACCTAAGTCTTGTCTGCCATAGGATATTTAAGGTTCCTGGTGAGCTTTGTAGTTGTTATGGGGAAAAGAAAAGGCTTTGGGGTCAGGTATAAAATTGGGTCTGACTTCCAGCGTGGCCCCTCCCTAAGGTGTGTGCCCTTGGCATGTTAATTCGTCTCTCTGACCCTTGGAATCTTCTGGAAAACGGGATCACCGCTTCACGCGGTTGTGAGAACTAAAATTAGAGAAGACCCATGACCTGGTCTGGGCGTGGCATCTGCCACATGGTGTTGCACAGCCCAACTCATTGCTCGTTCCATCTAAAATAGGGCCACACCTTCCTTCATCTTCGCGACTCCAAACCCTTGATTATAATCCTACCTACTTCCAAGGGACAATGTGGAAACACAGGAGATAATACCGATTATCCATGTCATAGCTTATTTGCAGCAAGTTCTTACTCTTGGTCTGGCCTTGCAGAGACCCCAGGAGACATCAGGGCAGCTTCCCTGCACTGACAGTTGGTACGTGCTACGAAAAAGGAGCTCGCAGGAAATGTTGGTCTGATGGACACACTTGGTAAAGAAAAATATGACGCACATTCGAAAATCAAGTATAAATGTCTTTGAAAATTATTTGTGGTTTTGAACTGTGCCTGCGATAGCTTCATTTACATTAGCCAGGTTGATTAGAATGGGCTACAGGCCATCATTCTGAAAGCATTCAAGCTCTTCAGAGAGGAGATAAACCACAAACATAAGGAATTGACACAAAGTTTTATGCATCAGAAGGGATACTCTAAAGTAGGAAGGGCGAGAAAAGGCTTCATTTTTTCTCTGTACTACAATGTTTTTCTTCACAGAACTCACAATAAGTACACACACACACACACACACACACACACACACACACCTTTCTGTGTCTTCATGAGGCTTAAAAACTCCAAAAGTTGCCAGTGAATACTCCTGGCATGGGTAACTCCAAAATGATCTGGGGGATTCCCAAGTATTTGAGAACGCCAGTGTTCATAATGAAGGCATTTGATTTTTGACTGTATCAACAGGCCGATTTTGCATTTTATCTTCTCTCCCCTTCGAGTCCAGCTCAATGAATTCACGTTCTCAGGGGTTGATGATTCAAGTATTTCCACTTTAAAAACAAGACACTTGGAAAGGGGAGAGGCAACTTTGAGATGCTTATTCAGAACCCCAGGGAGAAAGTCCGGAAATGGATGCAGAACGGGTCCTCCTCTCTGAACTATTTAGTCAACCGACTGATCACCACTGTTTTATTGAACTAATTTACCTGTGCAACCCCTTCACAGAGCTGTAATCACTGCTAGAAAGGATAATCCTCTCCTGTAAGAAAGGCATTTGTCTGGAAGTTCTGGTCGAGTGTCAAATGCATTTTCTGGCTTTTGCAAATGATTCTTGTGCCATGGGATGATCCTACTCGATTGTGTGTCTGGGATCTCAGGAGAGGCCCCTTGGATATTCAGACCTAACTGTGGCTAGTTCTAGAACACCTGAGCCCAAGCCTATGTCTGCAAAGTTTTCAAAAATTGTTCTTCCCTCAGCAAGTATTTATTAAATGCCTACGAGGAGGCAGGCACTGCCCTAGTTTCCCTTAGGGGAATCTTGGCACGGGACAGTCGCCCAGGTAGAAGTCAGGCTTCGAGTGCAATGTCAGGGCTTCCCTTGTGCAAGGTGGCCTAAAGAGTCACCTCGTATTCCCGCCCTGTGGACTGGGCAAGTCCGGGGACGCTGAGCTTGTGATCACACTCTCTCTCCCTGCTTTTCAACACTTTCCTTTGGAATCTATGGAATGACCTCTTCAGGCTGCGTTCTTTCCTAGGAAGCTGACGTGTATCAATCCGTGCCAACAGTGTGGCGTAGGGTAGATGGATGTGGCCCCGGGAATACTGTTCCAGCAGCCCCTTAGCTGTCCCTTATGTCAGCCGTGACCCTCGGCTGACCCCGTGGGGGTTAACAGCAGAAACTCAGGGATCACGTTCAAGTGTCTCGGAAGACTGATGACACCATCCGAAGTCAACACTGGGACGATTTGTTGTAGAACAATGCTCACATACTTGAAATCTGCAATCGTCGATTTAATTCATTTCAGAATACGAGAACATTCCTTTCTTTATGCTACAGGCTTCAGGAAAAGAAAAAGAAAAGTTCTTCTGGGATACCCACTGCTACCCATTTCTCCAAGCACTTTCTGGTTTATTTTAAGGCAATTCTCTCTCCACCAGCCTGGGAGACAAGCTCAACACGGAAGAGCTCGTTTGAAGATCCACTGTAGACTTGAGCAAAGCCGGAGGAATCAGAAATTTGGAATGTGATATGGTGACGTCTGCCGTTTTTAACTCGTTAAATAAAAAGTGAGAGGAGTTGATTCATTGACAGATGTGTACAACTGTGATAAAAACCCAGTTTTGCAATATATTTGTGTTTTGCAGCTAAGCAACCAAAAATGACTAACGCACAGGAAGTTATGTAGTTGTACGCTTCTTCCAGCCAAATTATGGGAATTACAAATCTCTTATTTTCTTCATGTGAATGCTCTCTGTGTAAAAGAAAAAAAAAATTAAAAGAAATAAAGCCCCTTGAGTTTAGAGGGCTTGTTGTTGAGAGACTTCTCTCCCACAGTTGTTTTATTTTCTTTCCTTTGTCTTTTCCACAGGGTGCAAGGAGTGGGAAGTTCTTTAAAAAGAAAAGAAGGGAGTGAATTGGAAGCTATTAAATTTTTTTTTTTCTTTCAAAAACACATCCTTCAAGGACCTAAGGAAGAATAACATAAAATGAAGAATCAATCTTGGCTTCATTATGGGGTGACATATTATATGAACTATGTTACTTTTTTTTTTTTTTTAAAGCTTTCAGGAAAAAAACTGGCATTAAGGTAAAGACTATTGCTACAAAATAGCTATGATTACACTGTAACTCAGATTCCAATAATCTGCCATAAATACTGTTTGTATTATTACTGTAATTCCACAATGTCTTCCTGTTGGTCTTTTTTTTTTTTTTTTTTTTAATCCATGGCATTTAATAGCCCACAATTTATATTGCCCTTTGGAAATCTTTTCACAGCCTAGGCTGAACAATTACTTTTAATATATCCAAGTGGGGAGACTTCCATAACTGCATACCACCCAGGCATTTTAAAGACAAGAGTCTTACAAAAGTTCTCAACAGACATTGCAGTATCTTAATGCTCAGGGGGCCATAGTCCAATGACCTTTTTACACTGATACACTGGGGCCAGGTTGGCAAAGAGAGAAACACAGCAGAGGACCTAAGAAATGGTGGTGGGGAAACAGAGAGATCTTGGCTACTGGGTTACAGGTTGCTCCTGTTTGGACTTTAGAAAATGCAGGTGTACGTTAAAAATGCCATCAGTTCCAAAGGTGGGCGAACTGCTTGCAATGCTGAGGAACTCCGTTAGAACTTAGGGCATTGCATAACACAGAGATCGGCCTCTGCAAGGACTGACAGCCACCACCTAAGCTCTGCCAAAGCCACTGTGTCCCAGTCACCCTGGCCTCTCTTTTTGCTTCTTATCTCTGGGGATGGTGGCTGTCTTGGAGCCTAGGGGCACGGGTACATTTTAAAAGCACCCAGGAGAAATCCTTGCACCTTACACCCCAAAGCCTGCTGTGCCTATACATCTGATAGAGCAATTCTCTTAAATGTATTTATTCCTTGCCTTAAGTTATTTCAAGTCTGAATTCCATAAAATGACTAAGGATTTAAATATGTATATATGTTACATATATATACACACACATATACATATATATGTGAAACATATATATATACATCCTATGCAAATTGAGTAGAATCGATCAAAATGTCTTACTTATACATTTGTAGTAAGTCATCTCTGGAAAGAATCTTCCAGAAGTCTAGACACATAATAGATCTTTAAAGGAGTCCCAGGGAGGAGGCGATATATCCAAATAAGGTCTACAGCTTGTTAATGATCAGCTTGGGATAAAGATGCAGGTCTCCTGTTACCTGGATTAGAAATTGATTTCTAATTAAAAACACTTTTTAAACTATTCTGTTCTTTATAAGTGAATAATTATGACTGGCTTTATGCCATCCTATGACTCTTTGTCTGCTTGTTTCAGTCTTTATCAAAAATGGACCAAAAGTGGAGAATAGGGCAGGCTTGTGAGTCAATACCCGAGATAATATCAGTCCGTGCTGCATACGTAACAATGGGGAGAAGATGAGATGTGACAATTAACCATCTCTCAACTCACAAGGGGTCATCTATATGGGTTTATTCTGGGCATTATAACTTAAACATCTACATTACAACTTTCTTCTTTCCATTTTTATCCCCTCTTGTAAACTCTGGGTTTCTTGGAGGCACGTGCTACTTTTCATTCTGTGTCTCAGTGGATAACGATGGAAAACAAATACGTAGATAGTGCTGCTACTCTTCCTCATGCCCGTGACAAACATTACTGAGCAGGCTCAGAGCCACTTTCAGTGAGATCGTACCTTTCTTCCTTCCTTATTTAATTCATTCATTTCCTTCCACAAATATGTTTTGAATGCCTACCAAAGTACCTTGGAATATGTCAGTGCTAGCCCTGGACATACTGTTTGGAACACAAATATTGGTTTAATAAATGAGTAAAATGAGCAGATTAGTTTTTACCTGCTCATTTATTTTTGATTATGGTTAAAATAAACACAACATAAAACTGACCATCTTGACCACTGTAAGCATACAGTTCAGTAGCACTAAGTGCATTTGCACTGCTATGCAATCACCACCACCATCCACCTCCAGAACCCTTTTTGCCCTGCAAAGCTGAACCTGTGCACCCCTACTGAGGAATTCCCCCTTCTCTCCTCCCACCAGCCTCTGGTCACCACCCTCCTAACTTTCTGTCTCTGTGAATCTGACCATCCTAGATATCCCCTGCTAGCAGAATCACATGTGACTGGCTTGTTTCACCTAGCATAAAAAGTCCACAAGGTCATCCACATCGTAACATGTGTCAGAACCTCCTTTCTTTCTAAGGCTGAACGATATTCTGCTTTATAACGGACCACGTTTTCTTTAGCCATTCACTGCTGATGGGCACTTGGGTTGCTTCTGACTTTTGGCTATTGTGAATAATGCTGCTACGAACACAAGTGTGCAAATATCTTTTTGAGAGCCTGCTTTCAATTCTTTTAAGTATATACCCAGATGTGGAATGGCTGGATCACATGGTGATTCTATTTTTGATTTCTTGAGAAGCCATAATACTGTTTTATATAGTGACTGCACTGTTTTATAATCTCACCAACAATGCACAAAGGTTCCGATTTCTGCACATCCTCACCAATACTTATGTTTTTTTCTCTTTTTTTTTATTGTTGTTTTTTAAATACTAGCCAATCCTAACAGGTGTGAGGTGGAATCTTGTGGTTTTGATATGCATTTCCCTAATCCCGGTTAGTTTTATTTTTAAAGAAGGTATTTTATGCTACTCTGGGGAGATATTTACACAAGTGAAAAATGGAATTTATAGCTTACACTTCTCCACTCATGATTTATATCCTTTGCTGTTATTATTTTATCTTTGTAATGAAACATACACATGCATTCACACACACATTTTGTCTAACAATATTTTCTGCATACACAAAAATGAAGTCAATGCCAGGCATGACACATGAGTACTTCTTAGAAGTGTTTTAAACTATGAATCACACGCATAGCCTGGCTCCTCTGTGACACCCTAGGGAACACAAATACTTTCCACATCTAGAAGAGGGACTAATGTATACAGTCTACTGTATACATGGTTGGTAGCTAGATCTTTCTTGGTAGCTAGGGTCAAGAATATGGTAAATCACTAAAATCTATGGGTATACCCTGTTTAGCTATTTCTTTAAACATTTTCTTCTTCCCTGATGCTTTCCAAAGTGGTTTGTTCTCAGGTTACAAAGATAAATGATTTACGTTTTATGTTTTTTTCTTTTTCCCCTACCTATCCTCAGAAGCAGACATGACTGAGAAGTTAGAGTGTTAGTAATAAAATAATTCTTACAGAGTTAACATTGTAATATGAGGGAAGAGGCAAAAATTCCCGAGTAACCCATCTTTCAGATGTTTAGCTCCTGTATAGTCTGAGGCAGACAGTATCATGGGAATAGCAAAATATTTATAAAATGCACAAGAACATGTCCCCCAGGGATGTGGGTCAAAATCGTAGAATCCCCTACTTAACTACCTACAAGAACAGTTTGATCTCAATTATATTTCCGGGAAGACACAAAAACATTTAGTCCTCCCTGTTAGTCCTACCCTCCCTGGACCATCCCTTCACTCTTCCTTCCCTGAAATATCCCTTAGAAGGAAGTGAGTCACTACACTGTCGTCTAACCAGTTATCTCTCTGTGTATATTTCGTGTCCTTATCTGTAAAATAAAGGATTTGAGCCTGTGGATTCTAAAGTCTACCCACTGCCCAACATGGAAAGTCTATGATTCTGCTTTGCTTGATGACCTTATACAAATAACACTGCAAATTCTGGACCCTAGAGGTAAAAATCCAAAACAGGGCCCCTAGAAGAGCAAAGCATTATTTATGTTCTAAAGAAACTCAGATGCTCCTTCTATCTAATTGTTTCAATTTCATTATCTGAATTTCAAACTTCTCAGAGATAGCACCTCCTGCTCACTCCATGGTATCTACCAAAGCACTGAGATCAGATTCCACCACCGTCTTCTGTCTTTGGGAGGACTGCCAGACACAATTACAGGATGCCTGGTTTCATGTGAGTTGCAAATAAATGACAAATAATTTTTTAGTGTAAGTATAGAGCCCGAGACATACTTACCCTGAAGAATTATTTATTGCTTATCTGAAATTCAAATTTAATGGGATGTCTTGTATTTTTATTTGATAAATTTTGTGTGTTATTTGTAAACATGCACGCACATACATGTGTGGCTCAGTTAACAAAATCCCCTCACTCCATTTCCCTTGCCTACGGTTTAAAAAGCATTATATTCAGGTAAGAGGGGATCCTTAAACTAGGAAGACCACAGACCACAATATCTCAGAGCACGAGTCCTGGAAACTGGGAAATGTGGGTTTGAAGCCCATCTTGGCCACAGGTGGATGTATAACCACCAGCCAAATTACACAACCTCTGTGTTCCTCGAGTTTGAACGTGAATAATCATCATCTTCCTTGAAGGAGGGCAAGATTAAGATACATGGGCATCCTGGAAAGGCTAAGGAATTTTTTCCCCATCTCTAATCATTGGTAGCTAAATATGTGCATGAAATTCATTTAAAGTAGGAATAAGCTGTTTTAATGCACAATTAATGACCAAATGAGAGATTTTCATGCATCAGAAATCAAACCTCTTATGGTTTGATTATCCTGGCACTTGTTTGGCTACACAGCCCCTTAATCTGACTGCTCATAGTACTGCTGTAAGGATTAACATTAGAGATTGTATTATATGTACTTCAAATTCTCAGTACAGCTGCTGGCGCAAGGTACATACTCATTGGCTATCGATAATGTTTGTCATTATTCTTAAAAGATCTATGTACGGATAACTTATTCTTGAAGATATTATTTGGAGATGGCTTTCTAAGTATCACCTAATCAGAGCTTCAGATTAGACATATGACCTGGCCTGATTCTCTGATTTTACAGATAAGGAAACTGAGGACCAGAGAGATTAAGTAGTTTTACTCCAAGTCCCGGAATGCTTAGTACTCCCTGCCGTTGTGCTATCAGGGTAATATTTTGCAGAGAAGTACACCAACACTCTAGATACCTACATAGATAACATAACCCATGAGAGATTTACCCCTGCAAAGCAAAAATGCCACGCATAGTTAACCACAATGCAAATATTAACTTTACCATTATGAAAGTTTATGGGAACAAGGAAATCTTACTGTCATCACCGGGCACTTAAAACGCTGGCACTTTCCCCTCCAAAACCCTACTCAGATCACACAGGGGAACACCAGGAAGGTTGGGGCTAACGATCCTCCTAGAGTCGTCTCCAAATAAAAGCCAATTTCCGATTGTGAAACGGCTCAGACCAGCATCCAAGTATCTTTGGAAACTATTAAGATGCTTGTGCAGATTAAAACTACAAATGCTTATTAAAACAGCATGCCCCGCAAAGTAGGAAGGACAAACAGTGACAAACACAAAGGTCACTGCCTGATGAAATATTTCCATGAGGGTAGCCCAGTTTCATGTTCCTCCCTTGTTTTTTGTTTTTTTTTTTTTTTTTTTTCTTTTCTTAATCAAAGCTAAAAGAGGTGCGAGTGAGTGAGTTCGGGAGAGCTAACTTTCCATGCAAGTTAGAAACTTCAACTTTACAAGTCATTGTTCTAAACATGTTCTTATGGTTTTTGGCAGCTCGAACGTGCAAGCGCATATCTGAGCTGACCTCCCTTGGCTGCAGTTGCCCACAGTCTGCTCCGCAACAGACACTAAGTATTTCTGACACTGCTTAAGAAAGTAGTCGCTGGAAGTAGGTTTATACTTTGCATTCTTACTAAAAAGCACAGCTCAACATTGATAGCGCTAACGCTCCCGTTGGAGACTGTGCATGATAATTATTATCCGAGAGCCATGTGGACCCCAATAAAAAGAGAATGCCTGAGATGTGTGCCGAGGATTTTAAATTTCTCCGAGTTTTGTTTATCCTTTTCCCTGCAGAGCTGTGGTTGAAGATGTCAGGTTCCAAATATGCATTTCGGTTTGGGGGTGGGAGGGTTTGTGGATAAAAGGGAGAGGTGAGAAATACTAGGAGATGAGATGCGTGGAAAGTTCTAAGAAACTCTGTCTTTGCTGGTAAATAAATACATATAGTCACATGCTATTAATAGCATTCTTTCTTGTGTTCGGCTCCAGTAACAGAGCTCATCATTCAGATCCGAAAACTAAGGGTTTTCGGAAAGTTCTTGCCTAGATTTTAATATACCAGACTTTTCCACTTTTAAACTTTAATAACTAAAATTATTCATATAATAGGAACAAATTCCAAATGGTACCGTTATAAGGGAAAATGAACTTTTATCTCTAGGTTGTGGTAACCTTCCATTCCATTGGCCATAAAATTATCTATTTATCTACATACACACCCATATTTTATATTTCTCTCTATATTTTTTTTGCTTAGTGTAGTTGCTGTTCATTTGTCAAAGGATCTCAAATAATCATACACACTAATAGTGTGTTTCAGCAAGTTCTGTGTTTTGCTTTTCTCATCTATTGTAGGAGGACAGTAAGAGTATCTACTTTACAATGCTATTGCAAGAATTAAATGAGATCAGAGATGTCAAATGTTCAGAACAGGGCTCGGCTTGTGATGATCATTTAAATGGCAAAGGAAGATCATACTTATAAAAGATTTATTACTAATGCTATTTTCTGTGCCACACTGAGTTTAGTATTTGTAAATGAATAAAATTGTTTTGATGATTTTTACATGTATTTAACATAATTCCATTTTCTTGTCTGTAGGAAAACACACACACACACACAGCTCAGATAACAAAATCTGGTACTTTTATTTCTCTGGCCTATCGTTTAAAAAGCATTATGTGCAGATAAGAGGGGACCCTTAAACTTGTAAGGTCATGGCAGCTGATGAATCACCATTGCTACAACCAGATCCCAATTTCCATTCCTGCAAGTGCTAAAATCTTTTCTTTTTCCTGCTCATACCCTGTGCTGGGAAGGTCTGCAAATGCAGAGCAAGTTCAATTAAAATGCTTTGAGACAGTGAATTTTTGCTTAATAATATGTAATACTGAACTACAGACTCACTATACATTTATATTTAACCAGAGTGCTAGAGGGTCCAGGCCATACCTATATTTTTTCCTATTTTCTTTCTATGCCCCTCCCAAAAAGAACACTTTAAAAAAGTGCTTTCTGATTATGTATGTGTGTGTGTGTGTGTTTCAAGGAAACTGCAGAAGAATAAAACCACATATGCCATTTTTAAGCACCTTTTTGCTTTATCTCAAGAAAATAGTCTCTTCTCCAAAGGCCCCAAAGATCTAGTCACTCAATAAAATAAGTAAATAATTTCTAAAAATTCCATTTTTGAACTTATCAGCTTATAGCATTGCCTCACAACTGAAAATTCTAGAACCGTATGGAAATTTTCTTTATAAGTAGATTCTTTGGAATGCATCAGTCCTGGGCAAGCGGCTAGAGCCAGCTGTTTTCCAATCAAGATGAAAGATAAAAATCTTTAAGTAAATAATCTCATTTTCTTGACTCCAAATGACTAGGTTTCAAAACTTATTCAAAATCATGTTCTCTCTGTCCCTCTCTTCCCCGCACCCCAAGATATGGAAAGAGAGTACTCAAAGAACTTAAACTGGAACAAAATAGTAAATTATAAAAAGTACAGATAGTTAATTGCTTAAAAAGACATCTTTTCCCCTGAGGTTCTTCAAATCGAAGTTTGAACTTTTTCTGACTGAACACATAATCTGTGGAATGTAATCCAATGGGTTCTGAGGGCCCTTTATTTTGGGTAAAAATACTATCATGCCTCAACTAGTGAAGCAGCTTTGACTATTGACTTAACAACCCATGCATGTTACTATTATTTCTAAGCATTGTTTACAAGAACTCCTCTGCTTGGGGCAGGGAAATCCCTTCCCTCTTGGCAAAACACACCCGACTTAGTCTAGTAAGAGGCGCTGACTTTGCATATCTGCTGTGCAGAGAAGGAAAGGGAGCCAGAAGAAAGAACCAGGAATCGGTCAAGGCCAAACAACCAAAGAGTTCACAGGATGGAACAGACCCTGCGTGCCCCCTGCCCTTCCAGGCTGTGGAGGCTCAGAGGTGGAGAAGTCCAGCCTCCTTTGGTTCAGCTGGGACAGATATGCAGAGTATGGAATAAGCAGCCACAGCTCGATGTGACACCTGCCAGGTGGCCACATAAACGGTTTGTCACGAGAGAGGGGACAAGGAAAGAGTGGTTCCCCTGTGTCATCTGCAGGGTTCCACTTTCTCCGGCAGGCAACCAGAAGCACCAGCAGCTTTCCAGGAGCAAGGAAACAAGATCATGCTTGTCTTGCAAGAAGGTTCCCCCGACCCCAACTGCAGGAAGCCCTGGAGCTGGGCAGGGAGTGTCGGGGACCCTGTTAGAAGGTGTCACAGCATTTCCATGGGAGGTTTGAGGCCACAAGCCAGGCAGGAGCAAGAGCACAAGAAGGACCTCAGCTCGGGAGGTGCTTCCAAGGATGGAAGGAAAGAATTTAATGACAATGAAACACATGTGGGGAGGGACCCGAGCTGACCTCCTGGCAACGTGGCCTTGTGGCCTATGTCTGAATACTCTTTCTCCTGCTCTGTGTGCAGTTTCCTACGTGGTCCTCGTGAGCCCCTTTCCCCACTTCCCTAACTGGTATAGGTCAGAGACCCACCTGTAACTCTCATAGCGTGACGTACCTCTCTATCTGCCCCTCAGCACAGGCATGGTGTTGGGTTTATTTTTGCGCCATTGCATTAACATTTTTCTCTTTGACTAGACAGTAAACTCCACGAGGCAGAGTCGATGTCTGCACTCACCACTGAATTCCCCTCCTCTAACACAAAGCCTGGCGCCTATTAGATACTCAACAAGTATTTCAATAAAACAGACTAAATGAATACAAGAACAAATCCCTGGTTTCTAATGTAGGAGGAAAAGGGAGATGGAAAAAGTCACTGACCAAAGTTGAGAATAGAGTTGGGCAATGTAGAGAGGTGATTCAGTGCAGGACAAGTTACAGATTTTTTTTTTTTAAATGATTTCTGTAGGATATCCATAGAGAAGGGTGCAGGGAAGGGTTGCAAGCTCAAATGCTATAGGGACCACCCAGATAAGGCACAGTAAGGCAGGCTGTGAAATGGTGAAGTATTAATACGAGACACGGTGGTTGTGTATGGGAGTCCACCAAGTGTGCACACAGTGCTCCAAGGCATGGAAAATCATCAGACAGAAACAAAACATCCTATCAGCAAAATGCTTCTTCTCGGTGAGTTCCACTGGGTGCTCTTGGAGGGCTGTTTGACATCTTGGAGAGCGAGGGAAGAGAAGGTCAAAGACAAATCTCCACATATGCAGAGGAGGAGCCAGCAAAGGAGATGAAGAAATAATAAGCCCAGAAGTAGGGGAGAAGCAGTGGAGTACAGCCTCCTGGAAGGCAACAGAGGAAGCTTCTCGAAGAGAGAGGGATGAGTCAACAACAACGTTAATGCTTCAGAGAGTTCAAGTGCAATGAGGATTAAAATTAGGCCATTAGATTTGGCTATTAAGATTTGGCATCAGCAACCTTAGCAAAAACAGTTTGAAGCTCAACTCATGTTAAAACTCATGGTTTCCAGCTCTTGAGCCAGGTCGATTTCGACACTTGCTCTTCAAATAGGGTTACCCCAGAGCGGTGTTGCCTGACCTTAGTTAACTCAGGTTCCCTTTTGACACCCACAGATACCATATCTCACATTCTCCTTTAGTGTTATTTTTTTAAATTGAACTAAAGTTTAAAACATCCCTAAAACTAAATCAAAGCAAGCGTAATTTTTACATGCTTCATATTATCATTGTTCAAATGCATAAACACCTTGAACGCCATTATGCCCATTTCATAGATGAGAACACAGTAACTCAGGGAGGTCCAAGGATTTAGCCAAGATTAACCACCAGGCAAATGCCCCAATCCCAATCAGCCTGAATCTGGGGTCCTCCCATGCTGCCGTGCTGGGAGTTTGCTGGTTAGTTTATTTCCTGATGACGTGCTGTTTGCAATATCAGCTGAGCACACCTCTACTGCAGGAAATACACACACACAGCAAGCAAAGGTGTCAGAAGCTCCAATTGCCATGTGGAAGAAGCCCTGATGCTTGTTGGAGACATCTCAGGCTGGGGCCTTCTTCGGTCTCCAGGAATGAGGCTGTCTGCGTTTTCCTTACCAGCTTCTTTAAGTGAGGCCACGTTACTAGCATCTGTAACTACGATCACGTCTCTAATGGAAGATGAGCTTCATCTCTAATGAGAAAACATCTCTTCTGGGTTTACCACTTCAGTGGCTTGGGTAGCTGGGTCTGCTCGAGTCCTCTGCTACTGGCATCTGGTACGTATAATTGCTATGCCCATGCCAGCCGCAGAGCTGTCTCCTTCTGGCAGAACAGATGTGAGGACCACTAAAGGTGCTCCTTTAGGTCTCCTGAATGCTTATTAACACCAAGCTAATGGGCGTATCATTACCGCTTCAAAATTACAGCCTCAAAATATAGTTTCTGAAGAGACAGTGCCTAAATAATTTTATTTACCCCAGTGAAACACCCTGTATGATCAGAAAGCTTTGGTCTTATGGACAAGTGATAGTCACGGCGACACCAGCTTGTTTAGTGAGGTGGTGAGTCCACGTGCCAGGGGTGTATGAAGATGGCCTGTTAAGGTTAGCAGCACCCCTGCCAGGCAGGCTGTCTGCTGGATTCAATACTTCTCTCTAAGGTCCTACAGCAAGGAACCAGCAGATAGATTTGAATTCAGGTCTGTGTTATCCAGAAGCCCATTGTCCTACCACATGTTAGGCACCAGAAACTAATTAGAACAAGCAACACTGAACAAGGGAGCAAGGTCACTAGCCTTGTGATCTTACTGCATAATAGTGGCAATGCCCAAATTCAGGACAGCGAAAGCCCAATGCAGACAGATGTGTCCATTCCTTCTCTTCTCCCTCTGTTTCCAGATGAAGCCTCAATTCCCTTCTCACATCCTCCCACCCTTGCTGTGTGTTGTATACTATCCGGAAACTTCTGGCTCCAGCTTCTAAGTCACCTGCCTGAATTGCTGACACCCTGTAACTCTGGCCTTTGGGTTCCCAATTTCCTTTTCCAACTCCCAATTTCCTTCCTTAAGGAAGGGTCAGAGTCCGGGCTGATTAGCATATCTTATCTTTCATATACTACAGGTTTTCATATTGAAAACTCCAGGACAGCCTATGGTTACATGCTGGTTTTTTTTTTTTTTTTTCAAAAAAAGAATATCTGCTTAACTTTTATCCATTACCTGGATCTGGAATATACTAAACTCAATTGTTATATGGAGTCACCTACGGAGAGTTTAATGGAAAAGCAAGGCAGCAAATTAGTACCCTATGATTAGCTGGAGTAATACTAAGTTTGTTTATCCTAGGCCTCTCAGAAGAATGGACTGTATTTTTAAGATATGACTTGTTTTCCATATCTGCACAGAAGCATGTCTCTAGTTAACTGGACATTTAATTTTCTACTTATTCATCTTTCCTCTTACAGACAGCTGTTTGGCTATTCAGTCTGTGCATAATGCAGAGAAAAATAATTATAGGAAAAGGGACACAGAGAATGTCATAATTAAACCATGCATTAGCAAAATACACTCAATATACCCGAAACATCTTGATTGCTATAATCAGGTAGATTAGGTTTCCAGCAAATTCTTTTTTAAATAGAGGTTTATCTAAAGTCAGAAGCAAAGAGGCAGCTCTTAGGATCACCTTATAACACACAATTAACTGAATTTACCTCTATTTCTTTTTTTAAAAAAACAAAACAGACATAAAGACAAATCAAAATATAAACCAATGGATTTATGAGATATTAGGGCACCTTCAGTCACTTTCCAGAATGGGTTTGTTTCTTGTCTGAACTCTCATTAACAAAATCTCCTGTGTAATAACAAACACAGAAACTTAGAGCCTCAAGATGTGATTTAAACTTTCATTTTATGGTTTGGAGATTAAAGTCGAGAGCAAATACGATGGTAGGGGTCAGTGAAAGTAAAAAAAAATCTATGTGGGAGAACGGCGTTTCCACGCGTTAGAAAACATTCATTATTTTTAGAAGGAAGAAAACACGGCCAAAAAATAAGAAATGATGATCAAGAGGGATCTGGACCAATTTACAGAGCAAAAACCTCCACCTATGAAACACAGAATCAAGGACTCCAAATCCTCTTACGCTTTCTCTACTTTGTGGTGTTTAAAGTTTATATGCAAAATGTTTAGGTCTGTTCCCCATCTAACTAACCAACTGGCTGGTTCAGAGTGCCCTGGGTCTGCTGATTTATTAGTGGCAATCCACAGAGAGCGAGCAAAAGACAAGGAAGCTAATTTTATGGCTACAAAAAAAAAATTAACTAGGGAATTAAAGCTTAGTATAGCTTTATGCTCTGGAGAGTTCTGCTTGACTGCAGACAGAGCTTAAAACTGGGATTCAAAAGCACAACCAACTAGTTCCCTTAGAAGGGCTTTGCCCAAGACACGTTCCATATGTGGAAAACCACATTTGCCGCCTGTCTTCTGTAAGGAGCGAGGACAGAAGAGCAAACTCTGGTCCCCAAACCAGTCAAGCAAGCGGGTTTTATTCTCTATCTTGGTCACTCGTTTTTAAAGAAACCAAACCTGAGTTCTCAGGAGCTGTTTTTCTCAAACACACTGTCCCCTCTTTCAAAGATGAAAATGACGACACTTTCCCTCCTTTCCTCCAGAAATGTTAATTGAGCAAATTAAGCCTTGCGCGGCGCTGTTCTGTCCGGCCACCCTCAGCCACAAGGCCAGCGGCCCAAAGGTAAAATCTGCCACCTGCTCCGCAAGGGGAGAGAGGAGAAAACGGAACACACAGGCGACAAGCCCGGAGGAAACCTGATTAGAATCTGGGCCAGGGCAGGAGTTCCTGAGGGTTTCTCACCCCACTGGGAAGAAGTCAAAAATGAAATTAACGTCTTTAACAGAAACTCTGCCTCAAACCACGTCCCTTCCCCAGCGATCTCCTCGAAGCCCCATTTAGTGTAATTTCTAGTTCTTCTACAAGGCAGGTGGACACTTTCAATCTAGTCATTTAGGGGCAATTTCTGGTGAAGTGGTGATTTATTAAGGAAGATTCAAGAGTGGAGAGAGCTGTCATAACCAGGAAGGGACTCAGCCCGCCCTCGGGTATTCTAGAAGACGGAGCCCACCAGGTTTGCTTTTAGGGATGCAGAAAGCCTCCCTGAACCTCTAGCTCCTGCTCTCTGTCCCCATTCCCACCCCATGTCGCATAATTGAAAACGAGTTGCAGAGTGTAAATTCCCTGACATCACAGTGCCTGGATTTAAATCCAGGGTAAGCTGTGACCCACCCATCCCTCTGGAGAGCCTCAACCCCCCAGGAGGGCACTGGGAGGGCCCCGGTACCTCACTTGGCATGCAGCTGGCTCTGAATCTTAAATCTCTTCAAAAACACTGTTTTTGTTCTTTACTGATTGTGACTAGTGACCCAACGTGGAGGGGCCAAAGAAGCCCCTTTCGAAGCAGGAAATGTGGGTTCAGAGATGCTAAATCCCCCCACGTGGCACGATCATGCATGCCTTCGATCTGGGATTACATTCACGGATGAACCTTATTTTTAAGAATAAAATGTGTGGTCCCATCCAAAAGGAGGAGTGGATTTGGTAGTGACAAAGACAGCAATTTTGGATACAGACCTCAGGCACCAAAAGTCAAGTTACACTTCCCCCGATGTCATTTTCTGGCTCCTTGGGGACAATAAAGGATCCTAGGGTTGCTTTTCTTCCCAGAGTCCTGAAATCCTTTTAGGGCAGGTTTTTCGAGAATCTTTTCTTGTCTTCCCCCTCTTGGCCTCGTTTCACAATCTGTCCCTCTTGCACAAAGGGCTGAGTTCTTAGAGGGATTGATAAGATTCTGGGTCCTTGAAAAGAACATGTGCTAAAGAGCAGAAGTGCTGGGACTTCCTTAAAAGGTAATGTGTGCTTTGTGGGGGTTTTTTTGTTTTTTGTTTTTTTTTGTTTTGCCTCAATATAGCCAAAGGAAAGGTGATTCCGGGTGTGAGAAAGTCCAGCTAGGCCTCCCTTGCACACTCTGTCTTTTTCCCAGGAGCAAAGGGCCAGGACAGCGTAGGCTGGCTAAACACATAGCACGCGCTTTCTCTGGTTCAAAGTCTCTGCTGCTGTCCAGGCTGCAGTAGACCTGAAAGGTCTAAAACTCAGGGGAGCACGTAGGGCCCATTGGTTAACCCTGGAATCGGCAAACTATTGTTATGGCAAGTGTACAGCTAGTGTTACAGCTCTTGACCGGAAGAAAGAACCCAGTGGCACACGAAGAGTTGGAGAACAGCCTTTATTCCTCCACAGCAGGCTCAGCACAGCTAGTGTTATACAGCTCTCTTCCCGTCTTCCGATCTTCTGAACCCCACTTCCTTGTTCTCCTCCTGCTTTTATACCCTCGGTAGGGCTCAAAAAGTGTCCAATCAACTACAAGCTTTAACATCCAATCAGCATCAAGCTTTAACATCCAATCAGCATCAAGCTTTAACATCCAATCAGCAACAGTGGGATTCAAAAATTACCCAATCAGGATCACGCAAGCAGCGTGGCCAAAAACGGGCCAAAGCACGCGGCCGGGTGGCATTCCAGCATGCGGGGCCTGGCCCCAGCAGCATGCCCTCCCACCGGCCACACGCAGCGCTGGCCCACAGAGACGTGGAGCGATGGGGAGGTGGCAAGTGGCCGCGTCCCGGCGCCTGACATTTTACGCATCACTATGGCCCGTGGGCCGATGCAGCCCCCTCGCTGTTTCTATGAACAGAGTTTCATCGGAGTTCGGCCACACTCATGCACGACACACTGTCTCTGGTTGTTTTTGTAAAACAATGGCGAGGTCCAGTGGCTGCGACAGGCAGTATGGCTGGGCAGCAATACTGAAAATATCTACTTCTCGGCCTTTTCCCGGAAAAAGGCTGCTGACCCTTTTCTGGTGTAGACCACTGTAGAATGCAGCTGAAAAACAGCATTTGGTTACCTGCAGCTAAAACATTCCTGACTGATGGGGACCGAGGTTTCAGCGAGAGACAGAGTCAGCTGCATGGTCTGGGGTTATTCTGGACTATTTAGATTAGAGAAACTGACATTTCACATAGCCCAGCACAACTCATTAGATTTATGTATATTGGGGTTTTTGAGCCAAAGCTACATGTAATTATAAATTATGACACTGCTTCAATTTGTCACTGTTTCTGTCAGGCCACGAGGGTCCCACATTTGGCAGAAATGGCAATATGTAGGTTGGCCAAATAGCATAGAATGTTCCAGCTGCCAGACAGAGTCCCAAACAAATGATTTTTAGAATCTTCCGTTGAGAAACTGAGAGACTCCTTGGTTTTTCCGGAAACGTGTGAGTGAGGGGTGACCCAAATATTCCTGGGTTTTTTTTAAGCACAATGCCATTCAATAGCACCCAATCTCATTCCTTATCTGGGCGCAAAAGAACTGCCTGTGTCACGTTCTTCACATGTGCACGTTTCAAAAACACCCATCATAGTGGGCCTCTACTAGTGGGAACGTGGTTTCTGCTCTCATGGGGATTAATCCATTACGCAATGCAAAGGAATAACTAAGTAAACAAAAAATTACATTTCACATGATTATTTAAACCGTATCTTTTTGTAGAGGTGATCACTAAGTGTTGGAAGTTCTGATGAGGGGAGTGGACTGCCTGGATAAGGTTCAGGAAAAGTTACATTTCGGACCTTTGGGTGGAATAAACCTTTTAAAATAAATACATGTGCTTTAAAGTAGAAGAAGGGGAAGAGAATTCCAGTTTTTGGGAACTCAACGTGTCAAATGAGGGTGGTAATAACAGCGGCAGGAAAGGAAAGACACACAAAGGCTCAGCAGAAACATTAGGTACCATTTGTAAACAACAAACTTAAGCAAGGGCGACATTTTTCCTGTTTGCAAAAATCTTTCCCTTTGCCCACCAGGAAACATGACAAAATAGATAATAACACTGCTGTTTCCACCGGCCCCTAACAATGCTTTCTGGTTTAGACATTTGTGTCTCTGTAAGAATGAAAAACTAGCGTGACAAAAAAAAAAAAATGCAGTTTTCTGGCCGGGTTAAGCGAAACACCTGCAGCCGGATTGATTGCAAAATCCAGCCCTGCAGGACTGGTCATCTGATCGCTAAATGTCAGGACGGGTCACCCAGCTCATCCCCAGAACAGCTGATTTACATCATGCCTCTCGCTCAGAGACAGAGCATCCGAAAACAGATTTGTAGTGCTGTCTATCACTGCGCAGACGGACTGGGAATAAAAGAGACTTGAAAGAAAATAAGGATCGATAGAAAGAGAATTGCTCTGCCACGAGAGGAACTTGGCAGCTCTGGAAACGGATGCATCGTGTCCCTCAGAGGTGGGACTCAGGATCCCTTGGGAAGGCGATTCTCGATGACATCCATCGTGTGATTTTATAGACGGGGGGATCCTTCATCATAAGGTAGCTCAGCATCTCATCACAGAAGTGAGAAATATGTGGTCTTCCAGCCAAACACCGGCTCAGCAAAATGCTTGGTGTCTTGTGACATGAGACATGCAAATAGGCACGAAGATGAATCAGACCTTGACCCCATCCATCTTCTAGGAGTTTATGCCCCCTTCGTGGAATTAAGATCTACCCGAGCACTACAAGGCAGAAAATGTGCATTTGCGGTTCTGAGGTTTAGACTCGGTGCTGTGAGCAATCAAAAGAAGAAAGTCCTACTTTCTTCTGGCTGGGGCAGGCGGGTGGGAAGGAAGTTTTAGCAGAAGTTCTCGGGTGAAATGAGCATGAGACTTGAGTCCTGAACGTGGGAGCAGGTGCCGCTGAGGATGCATGCATTGCTGAGCACACACAAAGTTCCCGTCCTCGTAAATAAATAGCACGGTGTTTCAGGAGTGGAGAATTTTTTTTTTTTTCCCTTTTAACAGAGACTTGAAGAAAGGAGAGTGACTAATAGCGGAGGGGAAAAAAAAACACAGTGCACGGGAACACAGAGGAACGTGTGCCTTGCTGAATGCCTGCACAGTGTACCCTACAGCTGCTGGCCCCGAACCCCAGGCTGCGGTGGGCACCGGTCTGGTCTGTGGCCTGTTCGAGGAACCAGGCCACTCACGGAAGGAGGTGAGCGGTGGGCAGGCGAGCAAAGCTTCGTCTGTATTTACAGACGCTCCCCATGGCTAGTATCACCGCTCGAGCTCCCCCGCCGGTCAGATCATTAGCGGCAATAGATCCTCACAGGAGCTCGAACCCCACCAAAAACTGAGCACTCGAGGGATCCGAGTTGGGCACTTCTTGTGGGAATCTGATGCCTGATGATCTGAAGTGGGGTGGAGGTGGTGATGCCAGGGCTGGGGAGCGGCTGCAAATACAGATTACCATCAGCACAGAGGTCTGACTGCACAAGAAATGCAATGCATGCGAATCACCGCAAAACCGTCCCCCACTCCACCCCCCCATCCAGGGAAAAGTCGTCTTCCAGGAAACCAGTCCCTGGTGTCAAAAAGGTTGGGGACCACCGCTTTAAATCACCACTAGCTTACTTACAATACCCAATACAATGCCAATGCTATGGAGATAATGATATGCTCTGCAGCACAGGATGCTAGGATTCTGGGACTTGTAGCCTGCACATGTTTGGGGGGAACAGTGACACATGCTGCCTTCTGCTTCCTGACCAGACTCTCTTTGACCAAACTCTAGCCAGGCCCCCTCAGAGCCCTCCTCTCAACTAGGCCCCAAGTTCAGCCTACAGAATCTATAGATTCAACGTGAATAATTTCATTGCCTGTCTTCCCAACACATTAAAAGATCTGAATGACCATTATCATAGTTTCTAAAAGCTCAAGCCCACACCCCTGGGATGACCCCAGCCGTCCTGCAGGGCCTGCCTGAGGAAGCTCATGACAGCTGCCACAGGAACCTGCTGTTTGAGCCAGCCAACACCTGCCCCAGCCCCTGCCTGTCTTTCTTAGAGACCTGACTAAGAAGAGCCTACAACTGTGACTCCTTCCCTGTCCCTTTGGGATGTGTATGTGTTTCCTACAAGCCAGGACTGTCCTTTCCCAGGACCTGAAAGCCATTCCTTTAAAATGCAGTCCTCAGGAAGCACAAGACCCCAGTGTCCCAGTCTTCTTGGGAACACGGCATCTTCTTGGGAACACGGTGGCCTGCCAGCAGCCATATTGGCCCAGCCTATAGGTACACTCACCTGCCCTTTTTAATTTTCCACTTCCTGATTCTACTGAGCTCTGGCTTCCTGCCCCCTACCCCTCCCCATTCTCCCTTTAAAATGCCCAGTGACCTGTGTACAAGTCCAAAGTGAGTTCGCTTCATGCTGGGCCTCCTTTCCTATTGAAAGGGTAAACTTTTTTTGTTTCATCCTTCATATATTGCTGATTCCACCCATAAGGAAAACAGACCCCTTTGGGAATGAAAAAAAAATAATGTCACAGTGAATATTTTTCTACTGATTATTAGTGTCTGTGGAGTGAAAGAAACTGATGAATTGTTTTTTTAATGCTAAAATGTGATGAAAATGAAATGACAGTAGCAGCTCAGCCTATAGGTAAGTGAATTTTTCTACTGTACATTTTTATGTGATCTTATAGCCACCTTTGTCATTATTAGTTATGCCATTGTGCTACATTAGTCATGCTTTGTAAAAAATATATTATTTTGCAATATAATAAATTATTTAAAAAGCCCAGGTCTTGTATTCACTTTCCCAAATGGATCATTTGGCATATCTAGAGAATTTTTACTAGATGTTCTCTTTATTTTTATAGCCCTCTTCCCACTGCTCTGCAAAGGTTTTTGAAAACTGAGTCACGATTCTCCAAACATTCCTAAGGGAAAAGCAAGAATCACGCTGTGCAATTTTCCCCATCTGAGGTGTCGTTAAGACAACACATTGTGTCCTATTTATCAGTTTATCAAGAGAAGATATTACCTAGGTCAGGACAGTATGTGGCATCATTTTTTAAGTGTTCCGGCTCAAAGCTAACAGGATCGAAGTCTCCACTGGGGCTCCACAGCCATTCTGTGTGTGTGTGTGTGTGTGTGTGTGTGTTTGGGTAAGTTATGAAACCTTTCCAAGTCTTGCTTTTTCTCAAAATGGGAGCAAAAGTACCGCCACCTACTTCACAGTGTTATTGCAAAGATAAAATGAGATGTTATATGTGAAGCACTTAGCATGACGCCTGGCATGGAGAAAGCATTAATAATTCTTACATATTATCCTCTAAGAAGATGAATTCCACATCTTCAAATGGCCAGCCCAGCCCACCCTCCACGAATACCTACAGTGCTTCCAGGCAACCTCTCCCCGCTCTGTGTACCTTAGAGATGTCATGTAACAAGAACCGAAGAGTATCTGCACATGGCATTCCTTCAAAGTCACACGGCATGCTTTCCTCCATGAACTTGGAATTCATTGTAGGACATTTATCAGGCATGTGAAAGGGAAATATATACTAAAGGAACTAGGGAAAGCAATGAAAAAGACAGGACTGAGGCCAAGCAGGGACTTAAAACATGCCAGAGTCTGGTCTATTTTTTTTTTTTCTCCATCAACATGTGCTCCTCTCATTAATGGGAATTTCTCATATACTCCGAAAGGGAACGGGCAAAACCATATTCTGATTACAGCTTTCAGGCTCATCCAGACATTCAAGCGATGTGGTCAACCGTAAATTTCCTCCAGACTGTAATCATCTTTATGAGATCGAGGGCTCCTGGCCTAGAAAACATCCCTGAGCTTTGAAATATCACCAAGGCTCCTCCTAATTTTGTTCCCAATAACGAGGCGAGTTTATGATATTTGCTTTGTCATGTGAGATTTGAAAACAGCTCTCCAACTATCTGTCAAAGCAAATTCTAGTCTCTTGTTGGTCAAATCATTAATCTAGATAATAGACAAGAGGCAGATGAAGGTCCATGGGTGTCTGTATCTGGTTGTCTACCGCCTGTTTTTGTAAAGAAAGTTCTATTGGGTCCCGGCCAAGCCAAGTTGTTTACACACTGCGTAGCTGCTCTTGTCCTACCGTGTTGTGTAGTTGCGACAGAGATCGTATGGCTGGCAGATCCTGAAGTATTTACCCTTAAACCTGTCAACATCTGCTCTAGCTCAGTCTCTTATCTAGAAAGAATGAATTCCACTTGGGTAATAGCTATGCATCAGCTTCTCAGAGAGGATTTTCTAATTTTCCACGTTACAAAATCATCCCACACAACACTGCGCAATAACATGGTGGTAAATACTAGAGTCGGGGCGTGCATAAAATTACACTCCTCTGGCCCCGTGGAGTGTAAAGTAGGATGTGAGAGACAAACAGCAACCAGGTCAAGCATTCATTCATTCTTCATTCATTTATTCATCTGTCACATGACAGAAGGTATTTTAGATACTGGGTCTGCACCAGCCAAACACATAAACCATACGTTCTCATGGGGGAGGGAGACAGCCGTTCACAGATATGTATGAAAATGGCAGGCACCGGCAATGCTATGAGAATAATAGTTGAAACATATCAAATGAATGTTTTTCTACGTTACCAAATAGCTGAATACTGGCAACTTCCTAGGGTTCAGCCAATGAGGGAGATGTTCTAGAGAGTGACTTTTGGATGACCTTGAGATGGGAGGTGTGGGAAGGCCTCCCCCGGAAGAAGAGGACACAGGAGGTAAGACTTGAATGACAAGCAGCATCCTGCACGGCCAATAGCGACAAAAGGTCTCCAAGCAGGGAGACAGCAGGGCATAGCCAATGCAAATAAAGCCAACATGGCTTGGCTGCTTATTGGAGGAGAAGAAAGGCAAGGTGAGCTCTGAACAAAGACAGGAAGATGCAACTGGAGAGGCAGCAATGGGCTGCGTCCAACGGGGCTTTGGAGGTTGGGAGGAGGATACCGGCTTTCATTCCAAGAGGAAAGGGGAAGGTCTTAAGTAGGAACGTCACAGGATCTAATTTAGAGCTTTCGAAATGTTTTCATTCTTGTACACAAAAAAGAAGACAGAGTGCAAGAGCTGAAGCCAGGAGGCCAGTTAGGAGGCAGGGTGGGGTTCTGAGCAAACCGAGATGTCAGCAACGGAAGGGGGAGGAATGTAGAGTCCACGAGTGTTTGGGAGTTGAAATCATCAGGAGCTGGCGGTAGTTGGGATGTAAATTCAGAGGGAAAATGAGGCCTTAAGGAGGCTGCCTCGCTTTCCAATCCGGGGACCTGGCTGTTTAGCTGTGTGCTTCCTGAGCCCACTAGAGCTAGAAACCAAAGGGGTCTTGGCCCACATTATGGATATGGTTTGCAGCCTGCTGGGCTTGAGACATCTCTGGGACATACAACAGGCTCTGCTGGGGAGAGCTCTGGGTGGAGCAGTCTTAAAGCCTGGGAGGAGAGATGGGAATAGAAGTGAAAGGTGGTGAAAACAATCTCTCAGGAGACAGAATAGAGCTAGAAGAACTGGGGAATCGGTGACGAATTGCTTATACCTTTCATGAGTTCTGTGACTTCATCTCATCGCTACATCTCTTGGCTCAACTCCCTCAACTCTAAGTGGGGGAGTTAAACGAGACTGGGGTTTCTGGATCCTCCCACAGAGGGGATGTAGGGACTTGAGCACAGAGGCCAGGAATGCAGGCCTTGCCCCTGCTTAATTCTATCAATCTTTCTTCACTCACGTGGTATCTATGAACATCAAATCTTGCACTAATCATACTACCAAGTGTTTTGTTCTTTCCATCATAGGTCTACCACAGTGTCTACTTTCCTTTCTTCTGTGTACTAAGAATACTTTGCATGGATACAGCTTATTTTGAATTTTTTTCTTTGAATGAAGCTGTAGTGTTTGTACTCTGCCAACGGTCAAAAGGGGAGACTTCAACATTGACCGTGGTTGGCTTGTCTTTTGCTGGAGCTTAGGTTTCTGTCATGTCCCTTGAGGTAGACAGGACTTAAAACACAGCCCATAGAGCTATTCTCTCCCTTGATTTTTCATGTGACGAAGGGAACCAGGGTGGAGTGATTTCAAATATACAGTTCTTGAGAAGGATTTATCCTGCAGTTGTATCCTCCAAGCATACATATCCTAAGACAATAAATTGTGGCATGTGCAGATTTCACAGTTGTGCTTTGTGATCACTTCTAAGGAGCAACAGGTGTGGAAGAACTGCAGGCAGAATTCCTGGACCAAACACCTGAACCCAGTCTACATTACATGGGTTTTAAAGCTTGTCTTTTAGTATGCTTTATATACCAAACATTCTACCCATTTGTTACTCACACAAGGATATTATCTACTCTTTTTCTTGACTTGAATGGGGCCTCTCACCCCATTTCTCTAGATTTCTAAAGGGTTTCATTGACATAACTCACAGCACAGACAACTGTGTATGGCATTAACATACACTCCTCATTCTCCTGCTAGATCATCCACTTAAAAGGTGGTGGTATTTCTTTGCGTCTCCCACATGTTATAGGCAGAGACTTATTGGTGCGTCAACAGTTCAATGAATCAGAATTAGCCACAAGCATGCCTCATTTAAAACAATTAAGGAGTTTAAGATGCAATTCATAAACTCTACCCCTTTGTAATTCCTAACCTCAGGAAAGGATCACACACAGTTAAAAAGCTGATGGAATAATGCTTGCCAAGAAGAGGTGTGGACAGAATGAACTTGGTGTAGCCAAAGTAGTCATTGTAAAAATGTTTATCTTTCTCAGGTTTCCCGAGTTCAAGTTTGTGAAGCTTTACTTGCTCTAGCCATAAACTAAAATTAAATTAGGAACGTACCTAGGGGAATGACAACATTCTCACTGATTTTTAAATTTTTTAAATGGGTTAAGACTTGGATCATTATTTAAACACGCCTTTGGAAGACTACATTTCCAAAATTTGCAATTGTAGTCACATTCTTAGTGCTACAGCCTACCCTATCCACTTGTGCAATAATATTAAGTTAATTACCTGGAAAAAAATTTTTGAAAGCACTCAAGAATTATTTCAGTTTAAGAGATAGGTCAGTAATCCAGTTAAAGAAAAGGAGAAGGAAATATATTCTAATAGTTGTATCATAACCACATTACCAAAGTACTTTACCATTTCTCAATTAAAGGTAAAGTTTAAACATGCAAACAGAAAAAAAATATTACCAAAGGACCCATGAAAATGTTTGTAGTTTTTCATTTAGAAATTATGGGAACTGTTTAATGAATGTAAAAAGTTATATAGACAATGATGTTCACTGTGTTGCTAATATAAATCAAGAACTAGAAGAAATCTAAATTTTCAACACAGATAATTTAGCAATGTACATCAACATTCTAGTGTTTTATTTAGTCATTAAAATTATGGTTATGAAATGTAAGCAGAAACATGGAAAAACATTTGACACATTAACTGGAAAAAGATTATAAACTAATATGTATTACATGGTGTACAAAATGCATACATGGAAGGTTCTAGAAAGATGCCATAACTTTTAAAAAGAAAATAAAGATGGATACTAGCAATTTTTTTATTTACTCTTTTCTACAATGTTGCTTTTAAAAATAATAAAATTAGACGAACACTAAGGCAGAACTCAAGAATGGGAAGTGAGAAATTAGCTAATTAATATAAATGTCAGGAAAAAGAAGTACCAGGAGCACACATGCTTCTACTCATCTGCATTCCTTATCTGAGTTCTGGACTAGCTCCTATGAAACCATGTTTTGGGTTAAATATTAGGAAACCATGACATCGCAGAGAACCACTTTTAATAAAAATCCCTCCATTCAACATTTTTATATTTTAAAAAATTGCCAAAAACGCTTTCTCTAGGAAATACCATTTAGAGTTAAGTTAAACCTACTAATTCATCGTGAACTCTACCAAAAGCATCAGCTTAGACGCAACTAGAGATGACACATCTACTCTGTCACTTTTCGCTCCCCTGTTTCTAAATTTTCTGGACCTCAGAGAGATGAAGTGGTCAGAGTTCACCTTTTTTCCGGAGCATTCAGAGGAAGACTTCATTTCATAAATTCTACTCATTGTATCAACGTCAGCTGAGGTCTTTAGGTGACTCACTTGGCCAAATTAGACCTGGGGGTGGGGACAGGTCACGGGGCAAAGAACAAGTTTCACCTGATTCTCTCCGAGGAGGCCCTGTAATAGAATACAAAAGCCAACTCCTCCGGAAAAACCCTAAGTCCCCAAAAGTTTTGCCACCTTCTGTCTCATCTCTTCAGTGCAACCAGTGAAACCAGTAATTAAATACAAGCACAGTCAGCTGGTGTCAGGAACGATTTAAATAAGCCCGTGCGCTCTCATTAGAAAAGCACCCCTTATTTCCCTCCCGTTGGTTTGCATGCCTGTCCTGCTACATCTGCTCGAAGCTGTTTCTGTACCAAACTGCAAGATTCCCCGCAGCCAGATCTTCCTGTCACTGAAGCCCAGGACAGGCGTTGCAAAGAGCCTGGCACTCTTTCTCACTGGGGGGCGGGGGGGGGGGGCAGCAACTTGGCCTTGAACTGGAACAGGGTTGCAAGAGAAAGCAAAGCAGGCCTACCTTAGAACTTTCCAGTCTTTCAGGGGCTCCGAGTCAGAGATTAAGGAGACCATGGTCTGAGAGCTGCCCAGGGTGCATCCGGAGAGGAGGAAGGGAGGGGAGGGGTGCAGGGGTGCAAACAGGCGCCCAGCGCAGGCCCCCCTCCTTCCAGGGCTGACAGGCACACTCGTCCTGACTTCTCCCCACTCCTGCAGCGACCTGGCACTCCCTGCTTTCCCACCACCTTTGAAAGCCCCGGTAATCTGCTCCAACTGATCACATTTGACCTTTTTGTAGCCCGCTTTATTCCAAGCACAGCTCTCAGTTAAATCTCTCTTTATTAACACCGTCCTCCTCGGCTTTCTTTTGGAACAAACACAGATCAAGCCTGAAGCCTCCCGACTTTACGAGCAATCATTTACAGATTACTGCAAGCTGCAGTCTTCTCCTCCTCTGGGGTATATTCTCCTGCCTCGGAGATCCCACTTTCATATTCCCGTCAGAAGGCTGGGTGGGTTTCTTTCTTCCTTGGTTGTTTTTTTTTTTTTTTTTTTTTTTTTTTGTGGCTTGCTTTCTGGGATACTGACATTGGGCTTAGAGCTTCCCTCAGAGGCTGCAACTACATTACTGTTAGGATTTGTTTCTTTTTTTAAAAAAAAAAAATCATTTGGAACCGGGCTGCTAACAAGCAAGAATTTACTGTATGTTTTCTGGCAGAGATTTTTGCTACACGGCGTCTCCCACCCTCTTTTCTTTCTCTCTTGTGTTTCTAAATAAACATGCAGAGGGAAATGCAGAATCTCTCAAAATATTAGAGAAAAGGGCGTGGGCTTTCTCCCCCCTCCTCAACTTGTGTCTCTTTTGTTCTTTATTTAAAACCAAATATTCGCTCAAGGAGTGTCTGAAATTGTGCATAACACATGCTTAAAAATCTCCAGGGCAGTGTGGTGGTCCTGCTGGCCACAGTCCCTCTCTCTGTCCCTCTCCACCCTCATGGGTTCTCTGTGAATGTACAGATTTCTGATTTTCCTAAGCACTGCCTCTTAAGCATGGGTTTCTGTTTTCCCAGGAGGTTGCTGCTTCCGGCTAAAACCTTTACAAGTGAAGCTCTTCCTCCTGTCCTAACAAAGTCCTGCACGTTAGCCAAGACCTTGAAGTCATTTGGTCCAGTGGCTTCCAGACCGTGGTTGCCCAGGCATTCAAGATTTTGGTGATAGCTGCATGCCACGGGAACTTTCTTAGATATTTTTTCTCTATATCAAATCCCCCGTTTTCTTGCACTTATTTCTAAAGGAAAATTTTGAGATCATTACCATAAAAGGAAAATGAGCTTCCCTGGGTCTTTGGTAGAAGGCAACATCAGGGAACAACTAAAATGAAACAAGTATTATAGCTAGAAACACGGACCAGCTGAAGGCTCTGATTTAGGTCTTTTTTTTCCTCTTTGTTGTAAAGATATTTTAGGGAGTATTAGGGGTTTTAAGGACACACCTACCTACAGCAGCCCAAGAGGAGACTTCCCTCTGAATGAAGAAAGAAGATTTAAAGAGGACAGGGGTGTGATTCAATGTTTTGTCATGTCCCAACTGCTTAAAATCATCACCCAGGAGGGAAGGTCCCAATTTCATGCCTTTAGGCAGAACCTACCAAGAAAGAGAATCTCTGTTCTTTCCAGAGATGGGGGGCGGGGTGTGGGGTGGGGTGGGTAGATATGGCGACAGCTTTCGGAAGCAAGCTGCCTTTGTCGTCAGGAAGATCCAGTCAGTCCAAACGCCTCTCCCAGCATTTTAGATCCTTTCCCGCCCACCCCGTTTTCTCCACGGACTCCATGGGTCTTAAAATATGCAGCACACCCTCTGTTTAGATTCATTTTCTCTTTAGCAGTCACATGTCGCTGCCTTAATGGCTGTGAATGACTCCCTTCAGAAGTGCAGCTATCTTTATGCTAAAATTAAAAGAGAATTTCATACCTCGTGCAAAAATCATTGCCTCTCTGGGACTTCATGCTTCTTCCTGGGCTGTCTGTGTTGTCCCACTGTGAATCTTGGGCCACCGCGTAATCATGTGTAAACATTTACACAACACTTTTAATCCCCAAGTACCTCACTAAATGTGGGTGATGATAATAGCTCTGTATAGAGAAAGCACCTCCAAAGGGCCTCCGAGGGCTTAGATAATTAATAAAATCTTTTTCTCCTTTAGAAAGTGAGGGAGAGAGAAAAACAAAAGATGATCATGAAATAGTTTCTGCAACTCCAATGACATCATCCTCAGTTAGGTCCGAGGAAGGGAGGGAACCGAGTGCTTAACACTTAGAGTTCAGGGTTAATGGGTGAAAGGGGGAAGGGACTTGGCTGTTGGCCAAAGGACAAACCCATGCTCTTCAACGATGAAATAATGTCTTAAAGCTGTAGTCTTTTCAAAAACTTTTAAAAAGGCAGTCAAGTAGAACTTTTCCTCCAAATAAAACCTCTTGCACCAAGCCCCAGTACAGAAACAGATAAAGTAATAGCTAAAGTTCATTACCAGGTACTAGGAAGTGTTCTAATTTCTTTAGGTATGTCAACTCATCCACTCGTCCAAACTAACTTGTTTACGAGGTTATCAGAAGCACTCGCATGTTGTTCATGTAAATGAGGATATTTAGGCATGGAGTAATTAAACAACTGGCCTGAGCTCTCAGGACATTGAACTTGGTAGGTTTCCATGGCAACCACTGCACGACCCTCCCTGCCTGTAGCAGAGAGTGATGAGGGGTTGGCATCGGATTAGGGGTGCGTGAGGGGGGTTGCATGAGTCATACCTTCCACTCCTAAGGCACCGGAGGAAAACCCTAGAGTTTAGGACATCATTCAAAATCCACTTCCTGAAAGTATTTGGTGATAAGAGAGAGGAATTATCTTTTAAAGGATGGACTCAGTCCAACAAGTGGTGAATATTTTGCTCCGCTCTTCCTTAATTCTGAGGTCCAAGTGTTTCTTTTTACATACACTGAAGAGGAATTCCATGCTTTTACATTCTACAAATCCTTTTCCCCTTTAAGTATTTCACTGCTAATTCCAGTGGTTCGCACACCGAATGGATCCATTTCCTACTAATAGGCCATCGAAATTATTAATTCATCTTCAATTATGAGGTTGCTTACTAAAAATAAACAAAAATTTTGCCTTGTTCAAAAAATGGGCCGACTCTTTAACACAGAAAGGGCAACGATGAACTTCCTATTTATAAAAATAAAAAGTTAGGTTTGGCATTGAGAAACCTGGGTCAAAAATATAATTTTCCTCCTTGTCACTATGTACTTACAAGATTTTGTTTACTTTACCTATTCTTCCACAATTTTGATAAATTCACCCCTTAACATAAAATTATTTTGTTGTTTATAATGATTCTTAAATAGGCTGCTCTCCTTAGAGTTCCCTATCTCTTAAAAAAGAAGCTAGCAACATTCATGATTGTCCTCTTACCAGCAACAAGACTCATCATGCTCCTTTTGAAATTTTTATTTATTTATTTTTTTGAGACAGAGTCTCACTCTGTCTCCCAGGCTAGCAGTGGCATCCTCACAGCTCACTGTACCCTCAAACTCCTGAGCTCAAGCGATCCACCTGCCTCAGTCTCCCAAGTAGCTGGGACTACAGGCATGTGCCACCCCACCTGCCTAATTTTTCTATTTTTTGTAGAGATGGAGTCTTGCTCAGGCTGGTCTTGAACTCCCAGCCTCAAGTGATCCTCCTGTCTCAGCTCCCCAGAGTGCTAGGATTAGAGGTGAGAACCACCATGCCTAGCTGTCATGCTCCTTTTTATACAAATAGCATTTCTGTGATCTCTCTCCTTGGTTTCTTTCCTAGACAAGCCAAAATCACAACCCAGTTCCAAACACAAAGGAAGCCCACTGCATGTAGCTTCTCCATCAAACAAACAGAACCCCCCGTGTGCTGGGGTTTCCACGTGCACTGGGATTAGAGTCACCAGGGAAGCACGTGGAAATGCACAGTGCCAGGCTGTAGTGGCCCAGGATTCTGCACGGACCCCCTGGGGGTAGATGGGCAGAGGGCACCCTGGGGACTGCTGATATGGGAGGGCAGAGCCACCTGGCAGAACGTTTGCCTGGTTACACAGCAGCCCAGGTGGGCTTTCGAGTGCTTGTGGATGAGATCACTGAAGCCAAAGTGGAAATCTCTGGAAGCCCTTCATATTTTAGTGGAGGAATATCATAGAAAGCACCTGGAAGCTTGACTTAGCCAAAATAAGAAAAAAAAACATTCACCACCTGCTGTAAGTTACAAGAACGATTTAGTGAGGCTCCTGAAAGACAGGTGTGATGTCTTGGTAAATCCATCTTCCACAAAACATGTAACTTTCTTATAGGAATTTTTATCCAAAAATCGCTTTGCTAGCGAATAAATACAAAGTTTTGTCTTTTTCCCCCTCACTCTATCCTTCTATGGTGCGTGCCTCTATTTCGGATGAAGTGCAGTTTCTTCCGAGGCATCTCACTATTCTAAACATTTTTGTTGTCGTTTTAGAAAAGGCTTGCTTCAAACTTACTCCTAATTCTGTTACTTCTTGATAAAGATTCTTTCCCTTTCTGGTTGTGCCAACTTTTTGTTTTCCCCCTTTTGATTTATCAGTTCTTATCTTCTCCTTAAGTGGGTAGGGTCTCTGTCTGCATTTGAGAAAGTGAAATGACTAATTGGAAATGCATTCTACTGCGGCAGAGGAAGTTTGCTGGTCTTGTTGATGCACCAACATTTTAAAGCTGGCAGATGGAGTGAGACAAGAAACTCCGGCACTTGTTTTTGACCCTGGAAATGGGACCTAGCTTTCTGTGCTTTCCATAGCAAATCCTAGCATGGCAACAAAGACAGACAAGCATCGCCGGATGATGTACAGCACACTCAGTTAAAGCTGGACTTCAGATAAAAAGCAAATAATTTTTTTTAGTATAAGTATGTCCCTACATATTGCATGGGTTATACTTATACTAAAAAAAAAATATTTGCTTTTTATCTGAAATTCAACTTCGACTGTGTATCTTCTGTCTTTTTATTTGCTCAGTCTGGCAACCCTGAGCTAGAGTTTTAAATAAAAATCCCAATATCCTGGGATGATTTCTTTTTTATTCGTGGACAGTGATAACAGTACCCGTGATGCTACTAGCTAGGCATCAAAATATATTTGTTCTTAAAGCTTTTATTGTATTGGTTGTTAGAAGTTAAACATAAAAAGGCCCATTCCGAGGTTGCTTTTTGAACAAAGCAGTGTCAGGATTAAAATATGCATTATCATTAAATATTGGAATTTAGAGACTTCCACATAGTCTTGTCCTAAGATGGGATAGCGGAACTGATTTTTAAGTGTTTGCAATGCTGATATATTGAGAAGCACCAAAGCTGATGTTTTGTAACATATGGGGGCATCTCTATATTTATTTTACTCCAAGTGACTGGGCAGTTAATGTAGCTGCTGTGTTTTCTTGTTTTTTTTTTTTTTTTCCTTCCCCCTACCAAGCATCAGCTCCCCCTGTAAGAAATCTGCACCTGAATAGTTAACCATTCATCTTTAGTGACATAAAACAGGCATCGAACACATCCTCCCTTTAATGATGCCTATGGAGACAAACTTCCAAAGAAGATGGCTTCTTTTGCTTTTGCTTTTTTAGATAAATGAATGCAACTTTAATGGAATTTCAAGTGCCTTTTCAGGTTCGGCTCTCAACACCTGATACAATGCAAAGCCCATGAACAAAGCTATGTGTTTTGGTCCTTCATCAATGACTTGAGAATTGCTATTGTGGGATACTTCATAAACTCAAAAAAATAAATAAATAAATAAATTCTAAAGGGTCTCTAAAGAGACAGTTTCAAAACCTGCAACGTGTAAGCAAAAGATCCAGTGTGCTAATGAGGGTCAATATATGTAGCATGTATTTTCCAACCGTGCTAAGGGCCTTCTGAGTGGTTATATATAGGGAACGGCTGCTTTTTTCATTCTGAATTTTGGTCAGCTGAACAGGAGGGTAAAATGGATTAAAGCCAGGAGAAGGGGAATGTTGGACCCTTGCCAGGCATATTTTAAAGTCAGAAAGGAAGAGAGAGGAAGGAGATTTACACCCAGCCGGGGGCTGCTTTACATGCCATTCAAAGGAATGGCAGGCCAAATTTGGTACATACAGTAGGGGGGGGGGGAAGCAAAAATTTTAACTCTTGCATTTCCTGTTTGCCTTTAGCATTTATGGCTCACAAAAAATGCCCAAAGGAAAAATGTATTGCACCGATAGTCTCTGTATCATAGGCCAGCGAATAAAATCTGAAACACTGATCTTACAATCTTTGTGTTTTCTTTACATGGCAGCTGTAGATTATTCCGAATGTTGTGTGCTTACAAACAAAACTTCTCACCTGTTTTTAAGAGAGAAATGTAAGTTTCAGAGGAAAGCCAAACACAATTGCCAAGTTGCCAGTCAGTGAAACAATGTTATTATGTATCTGCTTCTGTAGAAGGACTTCAACACTGCTCTTGAATGGCTACAGGAAAAAGGTAAGCCTTCCCTTATTAACCCCCAAGAAAAAAACCCAGCAGACTTAAGTGGAATTAAAGTGTGCAACAAATTAAAATTCAAGGTGGTAACCACAACAAACAAAAATATTGATTGGTGATTGACTGATTGTATGAAGGGTTTATTTAGCAATCAAACGACCCATTTAGCATGCCAAAACATTTTCCTATTTGTCTAGCAGTACTTCCCACTGTGGTGAAGGACTATCTTTTATCCCTCCCTCCCTCCTTCCTTTCATTTGAAAATGTCCAACTCATTGCAGACCAATACTCTTGTAAAATACAGTAAAACAGAATTATTGGAAAAATAATTTTATGCAAAATATAAACCCTATTTCTTTAAAAAAAAAACTATTGGAATAATAGCTATAAAATTTCTCTGTCAAATTGCTATGTATTTGCAAACTCTTACTCCTGATTACTGTAAACTAACTATCCACAGACCAGCATTGGTTTGGCTTCCACACTCTGGGAGCCCTGATAAAAAGTATTCACCAATGACAAGAAAGCAATTTATAGGGACTTTTAAAGAATAGTTTTAGATTACAGAGTTTAGATTACAGAGTTTTAGATTACAGAGCCTAGTTCATATAGATTCTCAGAGGAATAGAAACTATATCCATTTATTTTGCTAATGAAAAGAGAAAAATATACTCAACTATTCGAGTAAAAATTGAAAAGTTTAAATTAATGATCTCTATAGCCACCTGATGCCAAACATTTCCACAGTCATAATTTAATGAGAAGTTTTTTCAAACATTTCTAATTCGAGGAATGGCTTAAATGTTGGGGCGTGACTTCATTGAGAACATGTCTTTGTTGACTGGCAAAGCTGGAGAAAGGTCCCTGTGCCCCAACTTCAATGGGTTTCTCTAATTCCTATTTTATTCTCCATTAGAAAGAGAGGAAAACAAAACTCAGCTATCAGTAATTTAAGGAACCTCGCACTGTATGAAAATCTGAATGTCCGGCTCCCAACAGGTCATGTAGATTATAAAATATTTTGGAGGGTTCCTGACATATTTAATTTCTGCTAGTGTACTTAAAAAAACATGTTTTAGATCACTGACCAATTGAGACACCATTGGAAGTAGAAGGATCTAAAAATGAAAATACAGGAGAATTGTATTGCTTGAACAAACACATAGCGTTTACTATGTATCAGGCCCTGTTCTAAAGGCTTTGCAAAAATTAACTCGCTAAACTCTCATAACAACCAATGAGCTAAACTCTGTTTTAATCTTCGTTGGGGGCTGATTTGGATGTTATGCCTTACCCAACACTGTGTCCATTCAGAGCAAGGTGACTATAGTAATATAATGCCACCTGCTTGCTTTCAGACTTTCCTTTGTAAAAACATCCATCCCTCATTAGTCCTTTATGGGAGAAAATAACTTCAAGCCTTATGGAAGTATCATGTACAGAGACGAGGTCCGTCTGGAAAGTATCCAGCCATTGTTAACATGACTGGAATGGTTTGCACGACATCAGCGTGGGCCGGTAGCCAAGGAGAGCGGGCGGGTATGCGCATGCGTGAACTATGACGATGCCACTGTACTAGTGCAGTGGGGTGCGAGATGCCAGTGAGTGAGCACGTGCACCGTGTGGCCATCACGTTCAAAATGACTGAGCCAGCACAGCAAGGACTGTGCATCCAATTTTGTGTTAAGCTTGAACATTCTTCCATGGAAACTATTCGGATGATTCAGAAGGCTTTCGGCGAGGATGCCATGAGTTCAGTGCGAATTCAAGTGTGGCACAAACACTTCAAAGTGTTGAAGTGTGGACCCTCGTTCTGGAAGGCCTGCGGCTGGCAGAACACCTGAGAATGCTGAACAACGTGTGCAGACCGAGAGATGCCGGGAGAGCTGTGTGAGGTCCCAGGGTGTCTACTTTGAAGGGGACTGAGTCGTCATTGTCCTACGTACAATGTTTCTTGTATCTTGTTCAATCGATGTCTCTATGTTTCGTAGTACGTGGCTGGACACTTTCTGGACAGACCTCGTTGTATACTCTACCAGGATTTACAGAAGGATCAAAGGTGTTCTGAGTGTACACAACAGCAACCATGCAAGCACTTTCAGCATCCAGAAGAAAATTATTATTTGTATTTATATTATTATATAAATACAAACCTACATGCGTGTACGCACTATTATGAAGAAGACATTTTCAAGGGAACAAAAAAGACATATCTGGACAGAAATAATTCATAGTAGGGTTCTACTGGCACAAAATTTAACAAATAGATCACTCAAACAGAATATGAGTATCTATACTATTCCTTAAATAGAATAATAGACGATTAAAGAAAAACCAGGAACTAGAATAAACATTCAAGTAATGTCAAATAAAAAATTGTGAGAACTCAGTAGAGGTAAAAATATTAGACTCTCAATTCATATTAGAAACCAAAATAAATAGCAGATAGAAGAGATGGATGTAAAAAGTGAAACTACAGAAAATTAGAGAAAAATATAGGGAAGGCAAGTCTCTGTCTTGATAATTTCTTTCGCTTTTAAGAAAAAAATTATAAAGACAAATTTTAAATAAAAATTATTAAAAATATAAAGTTTTACAAGTTTGAGTTCATAAAAATCCATTTATCAAATCATATGTAACATTAAAATATGAAAGACAAATTAAGCGTATGTACATCTATAAAAGAACAAAATTCTCTCGATACAATAGTAAAAATGTATGTAATTGCCAAAACCAAAAGATGTACAGGAGAAGCAGTTCAAATGGAAGCATGCATATAAAAACTAGGAATCAAAAAATTGTAAGTTAAAAAATGAGATACAGCATTTTACCCATCAAATTGGTAAACACCTTTGAGTGGTTATATATAATGGCAGAATGAGGTATAACGAAATGGTCCCATTCGTATATGGCTGGTGAGTGTTTAAACTGTTCAGAAAGCAATTTGGTAATAGGCAGCAATTTTTGTTAGTGTTCTTATTATTTGATCCAGAAATTGTATTGCTAAGTTTTATTTTTAAAGATATGTGTAACGGGATAGTCATAGCGTTGCTAATTTTATTAATGAGGTATTAGAGGCAACATAAATGCCTAATAATCTAAGATGCATTAAATATACGCATACAATGTTATATCTATAAAATGGGATATTGTGAAACCATTAAAACATGCTTTGGTGGAATAACTTTGAAAGACTTTCAAAATATAATAACTGATCAACACAGTATATAACATGTTACATTGAGTGATTTATCGGTGTTTCATATTGCTACCAATGGTTGCAAGCTCAAGTGCCCACCATACACACAGGGGTACCCTAACTGGTGATGGTGACAGGGAAATTGCCTATTAAAGGAAGAACAATCTCTCTTTCTCTTGTGTTTCTGCAAACATTAGCCTTCTTGGTTTAGCTTGCTCTTTTACAATTATCTGTCCTCCCCAAACTATAGATATTTCTTTTTTCCCCACTCTTATGGAAGACCAGACACATAGATATATAGATCTGTAGTGCAGGAAGGTGTAACTGACAAGGAACCTCATCAGGATCAAGGAACCCCGAGCAGAGTTGGGGTGTGGCGAGCAGAGTAGGGGTGTGGCGAGCTAGGGAGAGGAGCTATCTGAAGACAGCAGGCCTGCCCAGTTCTCACCTGCTCTTAACACGACTAACTGGAGCCCAAAGGTTGCTAGTTCTTGCGCTTTATTCAGGGATGACAAAAATCCTATTTTTATGCAAATTTTGATTTTTAATTATTGACTTAATTAATATATAATATATATATATCCAAATAAAACTCATGGAGGGGCTTCAAGTGTATGGTTTCCAACATTCACACTTAGATGTGTAAATGGAAAAAAGACTGGAAAGAAATACGCAAAAATGATACAATTATTGACATCCTTTCAACCACTTAATTGTACTTTCTTAACACTTTTTCTAAGTTCTCTCCATGTATTTCTTTTTATTATCAGAAAACTCGGACCTCCTCTTATCATATTTATTTAGCAGTCCTTTAAGGAGATACAAAGAAGTTTTTTAAAAAAAACTTCCTATTTTGAAATTTGTCTCTGACCTTCTATTTTTAAATGTATCCACCCAGCTACATTCTTAGAGATCATGTCATTATTTGTGGAATCACTATTTTGTAAGCCGTCAGAAGCTTCTTTGAAAAGCAGGGCTTCAAAACTGCGTCTGATGTTTCCTCCCTTATGGTTTACCCTAATCATTTTTGGCCTAAATTCTGTTGCATTTTTTTTCTCTTCTTTTTTAAGTCATATCTACCCTGCTCAATTACAGCTAGGGGATGTTAAGTCATTTTGTAATCTGCTGGTAGATTCCACTGGTGCTTACAATTTTGGCAGTTCACTGGCCAAAGTGTCTTTTATTCTATAAAATATTAGGACATCCCATCATTGTTTGGACAAGCATGGCTTTGGAAACAGAAAAGAAAGCTTTAAGGTTTAAGCTAGCACTGCAATGCCATCTCTCGGACACACGCTTCTCTGGATCGTCACCTTACAAAAGGGGATTAAAAAAAAAAAAAGAAAGAAAAAGGAATGTAGCCAGCTAGCACAGTGCTCGATCTAGGAATAAAAGAATGTAACAGGTTCAGCTGATTGAGGGTAATGATAAAATAACTGGGGAAAACTACGAAGCCATCTCTTTATGTAGGGACAAAGAATGCTTTTCACAAAGCTCAAAATAAATTAATTACAGAATTGCTGCTGTACACATACAATAATCTTTACACACCTCTCCCTTGGGTGTATTCTGTTTAAAGGGTAAGGCTTCATGGGAAACCAGCCTGTATGACCATTTCTCTCCCCTGTTTATAAAGCTCGTATTTTACAAAAAACTGGAAAAACAGATGGGAAAAATCTGGACTTCATTTTTAACCAGCCATTGTTTTTCCTAATTTCTCTATTTTACTCCAAGTATGTTCTGTTTTTTGTGTTTTTTTTTTAAGTTATGGTATACTTTATTTTTTTTTATTTTTATTTCTTTTATTTTAGCGTATTATGGGGGTACAAAAGTGTTAAGGTTATATATATTGCCCATGCACCCCCTTCCCCCTCGAGTAAGAGCTTCAAGCGTGTCCATCCCCCAAACGTTGCACATCTTACTCGCTTGGTTGTATATCAAAAGTATTAAATGAGAAGAGAAAATGAAAGTTGTTCAAAGGATGATAGCATTAAAAACAACTGCATCCCAGCCATTAGGCTAGCATTACCGGACCAGAAGACATTCAAATTCATTTTCAAATAACTGCTTGATATAACCTTTAAAATGAGAAATGCTTTTTTTTTTTCTTTTAAAAAAAAAGTGTGTGATATCAAACCTTTCTTCTCACTGAAGCATTACAAAGTGAGAATTCTGATTTCTAGTTGACAATGTTTAAATGAATATGTCAGTTTGTAATTACAAATATAAGGGGGGAACTTTTTATAACTGAATATTTAACACATATTAAAGTTCTAACTGGAACCACAGAATGCTTGTCTGAGTCTGCGTAGGTCTTCTCTCTTCAAAGGAGGCATCTCAAATCATTCCCTTGAAAACGGAAAATAGTTTTCTGAGATGACGAGTTCACTGTGGAAAAAAGGGGTCTGGCCAACTACTCTATAGCTTTTCCTTTACTGGGTGTCTGTGTGTGTGTGTTTGTTTTAATAACAAACTTTATAGGCAAATAAAGATCGAAATGAGCAGATAGTAAATATTTTCTGTATACATAGATAGTGATTGCATTTACTATGTGTACGATTTTCACTTTAATTATACAACACGTCTTATCCCTCCAACACCTCCCAAGAGCAAGGACAGGAGGACCCCCTGATCAGGGTGACAATTTACTTTTTATTCCCCCGTCCCTCTCCTCCCTTCCCGGTGATCTCCTGCAAATAAGGCGAAGCCATTTGTTCCCCCTATTAATTTGATTTCCTTTCTTTGAGTTGAATGACCAAGTGTAGAAGACTTGTAAGAGCAGATTGAAAAATATAGAAATATTTCAAGGGTTTCTGCCCTATGCTACCTTTTTTTTTTTTTTTTTTAAAGAATGAACCCTTTATAGGGATTTTTTTTTTTTCCAGATGGATGGCAAGGTGTGAAGACTTCGCTCATCACCCAGATCTATGTTATGATTGGCCAATGTGTGCCTTCTTGATGTGGTAGCTTAGGGTCCTTTTCATTGTCTCCTGGAAACATCCAAGACCAAAAATCTGTAGGTAGACAGTCCAAAGGAAAGTTTTATTCATGATAACCATATGGGCAGTATCTCGTGTAATGCTCACAATAAACACTACGCTGTGCGTATTATTATTGTCCTCTTGTCACCAATGAGGAAATAGAGTCACAGTCACAGTAGGTCTGCCATGGGACGTGCAATGGCGGTTCCAGCTCACGTTCAACTGACTGCAGAGCCTGGAGGTTTTTAACCTTGGCTAGAAGCTTAAATTTAATTCATTTCCCCCCCCAATTTTGGAGGCTTTGCTTGGAGAAAAATTTTTTTTTAATTTTTTCTAATTGACAAACAGTAATTGTGTATATTTAGGGTGTACACCCTGGCGTTTTGATATACGCATGCCTTGTGAAAGGGCTAACTCAAGCCAATTCATGAATCTATTACTTCACATATTTATCATTTTCTTTTTCTTTTTTTTTTTCTTTTTGCGGCAAGAACACAAAATCTACTGTCTTAGAAATTTTCAAGTATCCAATACATTGTAATGAACTATGGTCACCATGGATCGTTTGAACTTGTTTCTCCTGGCTAACTCAAGTTTTGCGTCTTTTGACCAACATCTCTCCAATTCCCTCCGCCACCCCTCGTGCTCTGGTAAATACCATTCTACTCTCTGCATCTGTGACATCTTCTTTTTTAGAGCCTACATTTAAGGACAGACATGTGGTGTTTGTCTTCCTGTCCCTAGCTCATTTGACTTAACACAACGTCCTCTAAGTTCATCCACATTGTCACAGATGAATTTGTTTTTTTAAGGCCGAATTAATATTCCTGTACACATACACACACATTTTCTTTATCCATCCACCTGCTGATGAACACTCACAGTGATTCTGTATCTTGGCTATTGTGAACAGCGCTGTAACGAGCATGGGGCTGTCCCTATCTTCTCAACATACCCATTCCCTTCCCTTTGGATACAGAACCAGTAGGAGCATTGCTGGATCATATCGTAGTTCTGTTCTGGCTGGGAGCTTTTAAAAATCCCAATGTCCAAGACACCTTCTAAGTGGAGCTGAAATAGAATCTCTGAGGGTGGCACCCAGACATGAGTGTTCTTTAAAACTTCCAGGTGACGGTAACACACAGGGAGTGCCGGGCACCACGGCACTACACAGACTTCTCTACTTGTCACCATGAAAGGTCAAGATGAGGACTGGCTAGAACTCAAGCTGGAGTCAAGTGCATATGGCAGTTTTATGAATTTTCTGCTTTGTATCTGATAGTCATCCATCGTGGTTTTATCATGCAAATGCAGGGGAATTTGACTTAGAACACTTAAAACTATATAATTAAGCACTTTCCATTGTAGTGCTTTCAATTGTAATGAAGTACTTCTGGGTGGAGGTATTCACAGATCCAAGCCTGCCTGTACGAAATTGGCAGGAGAGGTGAGGGAATGTGGAGGGCATGTACCTAACACATGATCAGCCTCCGTACAGGTGAGATGCGTTGCAGTGTGGTTAGCGAAATATCTCAAGCCATCTCAGCCCAAAGACATTGACCCAAAGGTAGCAAGTTTGAGATAGTGACCTCCAGTTCTTTTTTTTTTTTTTTTTTTTTTTTTGAGACAGAGTCTTGCTTTATTGCCCAGGCTAGAGTGAGTGCCATGGCATCAGCCTAGCTCACAGCAGCCTCAAATTCCTGGGCTCAAGCAATCCTGCTGCCTCAGCCTCCCTCGTAGCTGGGACTACAGGCATGAGCCACCATGCCTGGCTAGTTTTTTCTATATATATTAGCTGGCCAATTAATTTCTTTCTATTTATAGTAGAGATGGGGTCTCGCTCTTGCTCAGGCTGGTTTCGAGCTCCTGACCTCGAGCAGTCCGCCTGCCTTGGCCTCCCAGAGTGCTAGGGACCTCCAGTTCTTGAGAACAGCCCTAGTTGGAGACTGAAAATACTGTTGCTTCAACTTAGAACCACAGAGCATTCTGGCCTTTTGAAATAATACTATATTAATTTCCTAGGGCTGCCATAACAAAGTACCACAAACTGAGTGGCTTAAAAACAGACATTTATTGTCTCCTAGTTCTGGGGGCTGGAAGTCTGAGATTGGGTGTCAGCAGGGTTGGTTCCTTCTCAACCTGCAAGGGAGACCCTGTTCCATGCCTCTCTTTTAGCACCTGGTAGCCTCAGGTGTTCCTTGGCATGTAGATGGTCATCTTGGAGCATTTGGGAGAGTGGAGCATTTGGAAAGACACACTGAGGAAAAAAAGAAACCACAATACTACCACTTTATGGGCTTCCCATAAACACTGTTCATGGGCCAGGCAAAAGAGGACACAGTGATGGTTAATTTTGTGTCAGCTGATTGGGCTACAGGGTGCCCAGATTAAACACTGCTTTGGGATGCATCTGTGAGGGTGTTTCTGGATGAGATGAGCATTTGAATCGGTGGGTTCAGTCAGTAAAGCAGATTGCCCTCCCCAGTGTGGGCGGGTGTCATCCAATCTGTTGAAGGCCTGAATAGAACGGAGGACGAAGGAATCTGTCTGCCTCACTGATTGCACTGGGCCATCTCATCTCCTCCTGTCCTCAGACTGGGATTTATACCACCAGCTCTCTCTGATTCTCCCACCTTCGGATTCAAACTGGTGTTCCTGGGCTGCCAGCTAGCAGATGGCAGGTTTGGGGACTTCTCAGCCTCTGTAACTGTGTGAACCAATTTGTCATAATAAATCTCTTTCCTCTATATAGTTGTCTCTCAGTATCCATGAGGAATTGGCTCCAGGACACCCACAGATACCAAAACCCAAGGATGCTCAAGTCCTTTACATAAAATGGCACAGTATTTGCATATAACCTACACACATCCTCCCATGTACTTTAAATCGTCTCTGGAGTCCTTAGAATATCAAATACAATGTAAATACGATGCAAACAATTGTTATATTGATTTTTAAAGTATGTATTTTTTATTCTTGTATTGTTACTTATTTTTAATTTTTTCAAATTTCTTCCATCCATGGTTGGTTGAACCTGCAGTTGTAGAACCCATGGACATAAAAGACCAACTATACAGACAGGCATTGATTAATGATGGGAATACATTATGAGATCTGTGTTGTCAGGTGACTTCATCACTGTGCTAACATCATAGAATCCATTCACACAAACCTAGAAGGCAGAGCCTACTACACATGCAAGCTACATGGTATATCCTACGTACCTGTATAGCATGTGACTGTACCAAATATTGTAGACAATTGTAACAGTGATTAAGTTTTTGTGTATCTAAACACATTTAAACAGAGAAAAGATACAGTCAAAATATGGCATTATAATTTTATGGGACCACTGTCATATGTATACATAGTCCATCATTGACGGAAATGCTGTCTGATGTATACTTATGTATACTTTTGGTTCTGTTTCTCTGGAGAACGATGACTGATACAAACATGGAAGACCACCTCTTTTTTTTTGGTAAGTGGATTCATTTTCACGAAATGCTTTCTTTGTGCAATTATTTGCCTTGTTAGTGTTTTGTGATGATTCAAGAAGAAGAAAATGTTTTAGCAACAAGGCATGTTGCTTTTTGAAGCCTACTGAGCCCCAAGTGAAGTAGTTACTCAGAGTCTGTGATCACCCCAACTCAATACACATTGGCACATTGGCATGTTAAACTAATTAAAGTTGTGTTGATGTGTAGGATTCTAGAAAAGGGTGTCAAATGTAAACCCTTGCAAATGCCAGAGAAAGGATATTACGTTTGCAAAGTGAGGGGCTGTCATTTTTAGTCCTTACTCCATGCTAACCACCTTTGACTGTGTAGAAAAAGGCTATGGCAGAGAAAAGGCAAAACTAACTGGAAATTTCTGGCACCTGAGTTTTATTTATTTATTTTTTATTTTTTTTATTTATTTTTTTTTTATTTCGGCATATTATGGGGGTACAGATTTTAAGGTTTCAATAAATGCCCAGGCACCTGAGTTTTAAATCAATTCCTTTAAGCTTAGAAATACTCTACGACACATGAGGGTCAACTGAATAAGCAAATGCATTCAGGGAAGGACAGCTCAAGCACCAGGTTCTTCTCCTGCCTGCAAAACCTTAGTACCTGGGTCCAACTGAGTTTGCCAACTGTAATCCATCCTACAGATGTTCAGTCATGGAGAAAGGATGCAGTGTAGGGAGGTGCAAAAAGGCACCTGGTGAAATGCTCGTGACCTGTTAGGTTTCTTGTAAATGCCTCATACTAGGGTCCCCATGCAGTGCCCTTGCTGATCTTTGTTCTTTTTTGGTAGTGACCCCTCATGGAGACAGTGTGTAGACAAATCTGTTAGCTAGACTTGATGTGGGATCCAACTGGCTATGAAGATCTATTGTCTATCTTCACATCTGAGCTCCAATGTCTTCTCTACACGTGTGTTCATTAATTTGTCTATAGCTGCTGTGTGTTTCCTTCCATTGATATAGGCTCCTTGAAGTCAGGGGCCCCATCTACCATGCTTGAAATTGTATTTCCAGTACCTAAGGTGTTCAATAAATATTTCTTGGCCGACTGAAAAGCAGAAGTGGCACACACAGAAAATCCTTTAAAAATGTTATCAGGCAGTATGAAGCGCTGTGTTCAGATTTGGGACTATGGGTTTCTAGTAGTAATAGCTTTGGCCAATTCTCTCCATGAGCACAGAGACTGTGGAGTGCGGAACTGGACTGGTTTCCATTTTGTTGTGAATATGGGGATGATGATGACAGAAAAGGTGGGCATTGGGGTCTGGGTCATGCCAGGAAGGAAGGAAAGAGACAACATTCACAGAGAAGGTCAAAGTCAAGAGACTGCGGAGTCCCAGAACTGCAGAAGATTGGGGTTTGGGCTTTGAACAATACCCCCAGAATTTCCAATTTAGTTGGTCTAAAGTATTTGCATTTTTTACAAATTAGAACTACAATGAGACACCATCGTACACTAGTCAGAATGGCTATTGTTCAAAAGTCAAAACAGAGCAGATGTTGGTGAGGACATGGAGAAAAGGGAACTTTTATATACTGTTGGTGGGAATATAATTTAGTGCAGCCTCTATGGAGATTAGTATGGGGAGTTCCCAAAGAAATACAGCTACCATTAGATCCAGCAATCCCACTGGTGGGTGTTGACCCAGAAGAAATCATTGTATCAAAAAAACAGTTGCACTCATAGGTCATTACAGCACTACTCAAAATAACAAATATATGGAATCAACCTTAGTGTCCATCACTGAGGTTGGATGGTTGGATAATGAAAATCTGGTATACCTATACCACAAAATACTACTCAGCTATACCAAAGCATGAAGTTTTGTCTTTTGCAGCAATATGAATGGAACTGGAGACCATTATCTTAAGTGAAATTACTCAGAAACATGAAGTCAAATACCACATGTTCACACTTATATGTGGAAGCTGAATAATGCATACATCCAGACAGAGAGAGTAGAATAGTCATCATTAGAGTGGGAAGGATGGGAGGGGAGTAAGGGATGCAAAATTGCTTAATAGGTAAAATTTACATCATTCAGGTGATGGCTACACTAAAAGCCCAGACTTCACTGTTATGCTCTATAGCCATGTCACAAAACTGTACTTGTATCCCCTAAATTAAAAAATAGAGTATTTGCATTTACAGAAAAGTTTCCCAGGCAACTCTTTTTTTTTTTTTTTTTTTGAGACAGTCTCACTCTGTTGCCTGGGCTAGCGTGCCCCGTAGCGTCAGCCTAGCTCACGGCAACCTCCAACTCCTGGGTTGAAGCGATCCTCCTGCCTCAGCCTCCCGAGTAGCTGGGACTACAGGCACGTGCCACCATGCCCGGCTAATTTTTTCTATATGTTTTTAGTTGGACAATTAATTTCTTTCCATTTTTAGTAGAGGCGGGGTCTCGCTCTTGCTCAGGCTGGTCTGGGACTCCTGAGCTCAAAGGATCCGCCCACCTAGGCCTCCCAGAGTGCTGGGATTACAGGCATGAGCCACCCTGCCCAGTCCCCAGGCAACTCTTTTTAAGTTGTTTTTTATTTCATTCAATTTTATTGATACATAATCTTTTACATATTCGTGGGATACATGTGTTGATTACATGCATAGACTGTGTAATGATCAAGTTAGGGTAACTTGGGGTATACTTTACATTAAGTATTTTTCATATCCATGTGTTGATGTCATTACAAGTGCTCTTTTAGTTACTTTGAAATATACGAATTAATTGTTGCTAAGTGGAGTCACCTTAGTCTGCTCAAACGTTAGAATGTTAGATGTTCTATCTAACTGTATGATTGTACCCATTAATACTGCGGTCCCCAACCCCTGAGCTGTGGGTCAGCACCGGTCCATGGACTGTTAGGAACTGGGCCCCACGGCATAACGTCAGCAGCAGGTCAGTGAGAGAAGCTTCATCTGTATTTACAGCCACTCCCCACCACCCGCATCACCGTCTGAGCTCCGCCTCCTGTCAGATCAGCAGCGGCATTAGAGGCTACATTATGGTGAGTTGTGTGATTATTCCATTATATATTACAACGTGATCATAATAGAAAATAAAGTGCATAATAAATGTAATGCACTTGAATCATCCCCAAAACCATCCCCCTGCCCTGATTGGTCTGTGGAAAAATTGTCATCCATGTGACTAGTTGCTGGTGCCAATAAAGTTGGGGACCACTGCATTAACCAACTCTCTCCATCCCTCTCTCACACTTCCCAGTCTCTGGTTTTTAGCATTCTCTTCTCTGTGTCCATGAGATCAACTTTCTTAGCTCCCATCCGTGAGTGAGAGCATGTGACATTTGTCTTTCTGTGTCTGGCTTACTTTACCTACCATAATGACCTCCAGTTCTATCAGTGTTGCTGCAAATGGCATGATTTGATTCTTTTTTATGGCCAAGTAGTATTCCATTATGCATGAAATGTTTTCTTTATCTATTCATCCACTGATGAACGCGTAAGTTGATTCCATATCTTTGCTGTTGTGAGTAACTCCATGATGACTGTCCAAGTGCAGGTATTCATTTGATGTACTGATTTCTTTTCCTTTGGATAAATACCTTGCAGTGGGATTTCTGGATTGCATGGCAGCTCTATTTTTAGTTTGTTTTTTTTTTTTTTTTTGAGAAATCTTCATACTGTTTTTCATCCCCCTGGTAATTCTAATATACAGCCAGGGTTGAAAAAAACCACTCAAGTCAAAGAATAAATGTAGTCAGAGGAACCCAGTGGAAGCTCAGCATGCTTGTCAAATAGTGAGCCGTATGTTTTTTTCCGGTGGCTTATTTTTATTGCTGCAACATGCTAAGCTTTAAATCAAAGGAATATGCCTCTATATGTATAAATGCCTATAGGAATTTTGAATGCCATAATTAAATCAAACCACCACAAGTAATGTTGGAGCCGGAACCACAAAATAAAGTAAAAGGCTTTCAGTTGCCTTTTACTTTAAAGGAGAATGTCTCACTTTCAGTTTTTATGCCTTTTTATATATACTGAGGCATAGTGATGAGATCTTAGCTTCGCTCAGGCACATAGACCACGAGCTCCCTGAAAATCTTAAAAAATAAGTGGGCAAATATAAAGGATAGGGGATTATTTTTCCCTCTCTTGTTTTATATTCCTTGGAAGTTGACACCATAATTGTGTTTAAAGAGATGTCCTATGTATTTTTACACCAAGTGGCAGATCCTGTTTACTGAATAAATGCAAAATCAGCTTGTCAGTATAAACTACCTTCTGCCGTCTCCCTCATTCAAACTTGATAATATAAATCTTTAAAGGTATACATTATAATGAAACGTTATCCAAGCACTGAATTTTCCTCTACTGTATAGAAATTAAAAGCAACATTTCTCTGGCCTAGAGCTAACTTTTATGACTCCCATGGTACGGTCTTTTTTATCTTGATTTTTTTTTTAAAGATGTTCAAATAAGTGAGTTTTCTTTTTACTTGACACATTTTCACATATGTTGCCTTGATCTTTCACATCTTTTACCCATATGGGAGCCTTCCTAGGAAAGAAAGGATCTGTATTTAATTATCTCATGGGGACAATTTAAAGGGAAATTCAAAGCTTCTCCTCTATAGCTGTGCCTTAAGGAGGTCTAAGCAGCCATGGTGAGTTTACAGATTTTGGCTGTTGATAGAGATTTCTCCCAGTTCCCTCTGTGATAATACTAAGCCCACCTGTTCACTTGGGCATATCCCAAGTTCATTGATTCAGATCCTGATATGCGAACATACAGATTGGAAAGAGGCTGCAGTATATGGTGTGCTCATCACCAAGGTTTGCTTAGCAAATTAAAAATTATAAAAAGATAAAAGAGTATTTAAATTGAGACGCACCAACTTTATGTAACTTGAAACGTTTAAAAAAAGTATCCATATATATTTAATCATTTAAAGCTGGGTTTTAAAAGTCTAGGATCATGCAATTTGCATTTTACAGTTGAAACTAAATTTAGAGAGCTCAAAAGATTCACCTGAAGATCATCAGGTGGATACTGGTAAAACCGAGATCAGAAGGCAAGCCTGCTGGGTGCTGCAGCTCACGCCTGTAATCTTAGCAGTCTGGGAGGCCGAGGCAAGAGGATCACTGGAGGTCAGGAGTTCTAGACCACCCTGAGCAAGAGCGAGACCCCCATCTCTATGAAAAAGAAAAATTAGCCAGGTTTGATGGCTTGCACTTGTGATCCTAGCCACTCGGGAGGCTGAGGCAGGAGGACTGAGCCTACGAATTTGAGGTTGCAGTAGGCTATTATGATGCCACTGCACTCTAGCCTGGGCAACAGAGTGAGACCCTATCTCAAAAAAAAATAAAAAGTTTCCTTGCCATGTGAAACTACCTTCTGAACCCTTCTGTTAAAACCTGGTGCTTGGAACGCTCTTATACTAGTTTCAGTTGCTTTTGTTCTTGAGTATACTACTACTTCTGGTAAGATACGTTCTACAATCTAGACCTTTTCCCCTAATTCAAACTGGTCTTCCTGTTGAATAGGCACAGTAACGAAGTTCTAACTTTACTCCGCTACAGTATAAGATGCAATTGTAAGTGGCTCTCCTACCCATGCCGAGTAATGAACCGAGGGAAATGAATGATGGTTGATGTACTCAGAAAGGCTTTGCCTTCCATGTAAGGATTAATTAAGACTTTTTCAGTTGCAAGCGACTGAAATTGATGTTGTTGCCTCCCACAGCTGGGAGGGATACTGGGGCAGTGTGCAGGATGGAAGGACGACCTTCAGGAAGCAGAATCAGGAACAGGGAGTGAAAGAGGGACTCATGCCATTTTTTTGCTCACCTCTGCTTGGCTTTGTTCTGCAGACAGACTTCTGCCAACACCTGGGGAGATGGCACCAGTGGCCTGAGATTTTTACCCCATTCGCGGTAACACTGTACACTGTGGTTTCCAAATCTATTTCTGAATCTCAGAGAAAGTCTCCCATTGACCCTGCTTAGGTCACATGTCCAGAGAAAAAGGGCACTGAGGTTGTCTAGGGTTACTGCAAGCTGGGATACAGCTTGGATATAAAACAAGACAATGGGAGACAGAAAAGCTTCATTCATGGTCAGACGGAAGCAGCAACTGCCAAAGTCAATTACGTATGGAATTTGTTGATTTGAGGAGCTGGAGGAGGGTTCATCTACTCCCCCCCGCCCCCATCTCTCTCCTGTTGACCTGCCTCTTTCATGGTGGGAATTTATAAAATTTCAGATGCCCCAAGTTCATCCCAAAGCCACCAAATCAGGATTTCTCAGGGTGGAGCCCAGGGGTGGCTTAGTATCTCAACAGCACCGCAGGTGACTCCGATACATCCCTAGATAAGTTCTGTTTGAAGTCATTATCACCAGGAGCCTATTTTCTGGGATGGATAACACGCGTCAGGCATCCATCAGCCATCAATATCTTATCATGAATTAGTTCAACTGATTAGCCAAATTAGCTGGATTTCAGAATCATGAGATCTAGGACGAATACGATTTGATGGAGAAGAAAAGAGCAATTAGGACTGGCACTAATGGGGCCTGGGGTGGGACAGCATTGCAGGGAGGCTCTGTGCAGTTTAGAAGGATCTGAACCCCAGATTCCATCTTCTGGCCACAAGCCACGATTCCAGCCCTCTGGCTTCCTCTTTCCCACTGTAATTTCTCTTTAGACTCATACTTCTAATAGTTCATGATTCCCTGGTTTGTCCTACATTCCCAGCCTGGAGCACACAGCTGCTTCAACTACCCCGTAACCCCAGTATCCTGTTCCCCAACCCCTCCAGACCTCTTCCCTCCTGCTGGTCAGCCACGGTTCACTGTCGTTGAAGTTGTATGCGACACTCCAACATCAAGGTGCCCAACATCAGCTTGATGTCCCTAGGCTTCTTTATCTCGCTACCTCCTCACTCTCCGATCATCAGAGATCGGGCTGTGTCTGCCCTGCCCTGCCCTGCCCAAGCTGCCCACTCAGTCCTCGGGTCCCTCATGTACCTCTCACTGATAAAACTGGGGCCATCAAGCCGGTCAACTCTGATGTCAAATTCATCTACATCTAGACTTTGAGTCTTATGTTTCTCTTTATCTTCACTCCAGGAGAATGAAGTGTTCTTGTTCATGGCAGCATCTCTGTTCTCTCCTAACCTCTAGAACAGTTCCTTAGTTCAGTTCCTGTTTTTTCTCTTTCCTTATTCCTTCTCTTTCTTGGGGTTCGTGGGGTACCCTTTGTCTGCCTGCTCCTTACACGTGGATCTAGTTAAGAATATATTCACTGCCCACTCGTCTCCTCTCCTTAGATGATTACTTTGGGTGACCTCACGTATTCTTAGGTTTTTAACCACCAAATCTATGTTCTTCATTCCCCAATATTTCCAGCCCTGGATTCCTTCTAGACATCCACTGGAATGTTCCATGAGCATGTCCATGTTGAGATACCCAGAGCTGATTATATCATCGTTTTCCCCAAGCCTACATATATACCTCTTCTTGTATTCTCAATCCCAGGTTGATACGGTGGTTATTGTAAATGGGTAGCTCCATCCTGACTCTCGTACAGGCTCTATAGCGGGGCAGGGAAAACGTGTCTGGGGTCCCGGGGTTCACCATGGTGTCTCTTGGTGCTTCTCTGTTGAGTGATGACGATGACAAGTGGGCCACTGCGCCAACCGCAGCCCAACAGAGGAGAGACAACCAGTGGCTCAGGAGTGAAGGTCTAGGTTGGCTCTGCAGGGACCAGCACGGACAAGCCACAGCGCTGGCTGAGCGGGAGGGAAATCTAGAATGGGTAGAGGAGGATGCATATCACTCATGACCTCAAGATCCAATGCAGAAGGTTGCCGCACCCACCTTTTACATTTCTCCTCCATTTGAAGGGTACTCTGTGGCTGACTGGCTTTGCATCCTCTCTTAGGGCGTCATGTTCTCGCAGCCGCGAAGCCCAGGTTGCAGTGGGGGAGGCGGTGCAACGCAAGGGTACAGATGGGTTTGGCAGATGGATCTCCAAGTCCCCTAAGCCTGGCCTATCTCCGGCCCCAGGGCCGCTTGCCCCTGCCTAGTCCCCGCTGTGTGACAACGGGCTCTGCTCCGGTCCCAGCCAACGTCACGCAGGCACAACTTGACAGTGCCTCATGTCACTGTGCTGTGCACCTCTCTCGCCTCACCGAGCACCTCTCACCTCGTGCCCTGGGCCTTCTATTTTTGTAAGATCCGAAGCACGAGACGCCTTGGGACCGGCCACACTTGCGCAAGTCAGAAGTGTGGGGCAGTTATGCTACAGAGTGAACTTTGACCAGCGGGAGCTGGCAGAGAAGTTCCTCCTCTGTCGGACACACTGTCTGAAGTCACCGTTGTTCGCACGGCTCCTTGGATGTCCGTCCTGCAAGATCCAGCAATTGGTGACTCTTAATCCCCAAAGGTGGCCGCCTTGGCACGAGTAGCCTGCCCTTGTGCCAGCTGTCACTTCCCCTAATAAAATACTGCACACAGCTTTTGCTCCAGGCTTGGCTTCCTGGGGAGCGCAGCCAAGGCAGAATTCAGGGAAGAAAGCAGAGATCTGAAGTAGGGCGATTCGGCTGCTATGGAAGACTTAGAAGCAGGTGCTTAGGAGGCAGTGGATGTCAGGTGCCAGCGCCTGCAAAGTGCAGGGAAGAATGTTTTTCATCTTGACTGTGTTACTACCCCCAGTTGTCAAAGTCAAGTATTGGCATGATGATTGATAAGATTATTAAAAAGACAAGAGGACGAATAGGAAAGTAAGATGATGAGATACGACAGGGTCAGAAGGTGATCCTTTTGTGTGTGTGCTTTGTATGTGACATTAGCACCTGGCCTGGTGCTTTCTTGTCCAGACACACTGATCCTCCAGCCTCATCCCTCTTGGGGAACATGGCCCTGTCACTTCCCAGAAGACACCTGGTGCAGTGTGCAGTGCCCCTGCTCTCGTGTGATTAAGTCCTAGAACTCTGGAGTGTTCTGTCGTAAGCAGATGTGCTTATACTTCTTGTAGATATTAGGCAGGTAAAAAATAGCTAGGGGTGAATGCACAGCGTGGGATTGGGGCCAGGTTGCCAAATGGAATTTTTGTGAAAAGTATTCTTTTTTGGGGGGAGGAAAAAAAAAAAAAACAACTCCATTCAAAGTGGCTTTGATTTGGAATTTTTTGAAAGGACTCACGATTTTCCTTTCGAATGTGAGCTAGTGGGGTTTTATTGTCAGTGCAGACAATAAAGCGTGTCATAAACAGCCTCACAGCAAAACACGTGAATCTTCCCAAAGTGTCCCACCGACACCTACTTTCCTTTTTCTTCCTGTTTGAATTTTTGCATGACCCCAGAGTTGCTCTGTTACTAATAGGAACAAATGGCTGGATGCACACTAAAAGCATGGAGCGCCGCTAGTCTGTGGGTTACCATTAAAAACTCTTTCAGACAGCAGCACAGCGTGAAATACTAATTCACTCCATCGACAATACCATATCCATTAGCACTTTCTCATCCTGGAATTTAAATAGTCCAGAGCTCAGAGAGTCACTAAAGAGAGTAATTAATACAATAGCACAATTCTCCATGGTTCAGGTGATCTGATGAACTGCTTTACCTGTCACAAACAAATATCATAGAAGGCTTTTTATTTTTTCCTGGTTTTGCAGTTTTCATCATCTCCTTCCTTTTTTCCATGTTCCAGCATTTTCTTTCCAGCTGGATTTGATATTGAATATTTTTGTCTAGTGGAAATATATTGGACCTCTGTTCCCACGCTCATGCCTCTTTCTGTTGAAATCAGCTCTGAGGTTGGAATAACCCACACAATTGTGAAAACAAAGCAGGAAAGAGAAATGGTTTGTATGTTTCAGTTTCGCCTGCCAGTATGTATCTTTCTTTCCCCTCCCTGCTCCCATACTCAGGGCAGTTCTAGAGAGGATGGATTTTGTTTTAATTCCAAAGGGCTTTTTAGTCTATGCCAGTCCAGGGTAGGTTTTCCTGACCTGGGCAGTGTGCCCAGGTAGTGTGAGCCGGAGGGCCTGCCTCTCGTAATTACAGACCACAGACCCTTAGAGATCTCGATTTCCAAGTCCATTGATCAAATTTATCTCGCAAGCAACTTCACAGGGCTCACACTACAAGGGGGGGTGGGTTGCTCTTGTGTGCTGTTAATACGCAGTTAAAAAGCTTTTGCCTAATGTTGGGACCTCTCAAATGACTTCATTTTCATGAGAGAAGAGCAGCTGCTCTGTAAATGCAAATTTTGCCAGCATTTTGCACTTGGCGACATCTTGTCACATGCATCATCTCATTTGATTTCCATGCCTATGCTCTGTGTTCTACTAGGTGAGTGTCATCGCATAGACATTTTTAAATGAGCAAACTCATGGTGTGTCCCAGCCCAAGTCCAAGTCCAAAGGCCTGAGAACCAGAGAGCTGAGGGTGCAAACTCTAGTCTGCAAGCTGACAGGTGCAAGACCCAGGAAGAGCTAATGATGTTTCTGTTCAAGTTTGAAGGTAGGAAAAAAAAAAACAAAAAACAAAAAAACAATGTCACCAGTCAATCAGCCAGGCAGGAGGAGTCTCCTCTTCCTATGAGATGGTCAGCCATTTTGTTCTATTTTAGCCTTCAACTGACCGAACAAGGCCCACCCACTTTCAGGAGCGAAATCTGCTTTCTTCAGTCTCTTGATTCACACATTAATGCATCCAAAAACACTCCCATGGAAAACCACCCAGAATCATGTCTGACCTGACATCTGGGTACCTTGGGGCCAAGTCAAGTTGACACATAACACATTAACTGTATTACCTTTTCGGAGACTTATACCTCTAACTTACCTATACATCACGTCTACTTTGATTTCTCAAAGGACCTTCAAATTTAACCTGTCAAAAATGTATCATATAATCATTTTCTTCAAATTTATTCCTCCCTCAAGTATTTCTGAAAACTGTAAAATGACATCACAACCCACCCCACTGCTTGTGTGACAACCTGGAAGACATGGTCCACACTCCTCTCTCTCACTTTCCCCTACATCAGCAACTCCAGCTAACTCCCGTCCTCAGGTGTTGGTTGAAGTTGTCAACTTCCTTCTGTTTTTATTGTTACATAATTCAGGTCATCAATCAACAGTCAGCGCTGTTGACCAAACCGTAGGCTTCTGATTCCCACCACTCAAATCCATGCTCTCTAAAGCGTGGAGTGATCTTTTAAAACACCCATTATATCATGTTTTTATACCATCCAGCTTACAATTTTTGTATGACCTCCCATTGCTCTCAAGACAAAGGCTAAAACTCCCTAGCAAGCCCAACAAAGCCTTGCATGGTGTGACCTTTGCTGACATATCATTAGCTTTATCTTCTAGATCTTTCTCATTCCCTGAGCCACTCCCCCCTCCCCCAGGGGTTTTTGCTCAATTCCTTCCACACAGAGCTCTTTCCTTCCTCAACACTTTTACAAATCCTGTTCTTTCTGCTAGCAACACTCTTGGCCTTTTTCCTCCTTTACCTGGCTGCATTCTGTACAGCCTCCAGGACTCAGTGCACAATGTCATTTCTTCTGGGAAATCTCGAAATCTCCTTGAGGTCCCCACGAAGCGTATGTGCTCTCATTGCATGCTCATCTTCTCCATGGCAGCTCTAATCAGAGATAGCACTCACTCCCTGCTTTTGCAATTATATTTCATGCCCGTCTCCCATATTAGACTGTAAATTTTATCCCTCTGACTTGGGTGCATCAATCAGATTCCAAAACCACGTAATGGCAGCAGAATCCTTTCCCCCTCCAAATGCCAGTCTAGGTCATGTGGTGAACCACAGAACAGCAGCAGAAGTCCCCTAGAGTCTCTCTCTCTCTCTCTCTCTCTCTCTCTCTCTCTCTCACACACACACACACACACACACACACACACACACACACACACACACACACACACAGGCATAAAAAGGGTCACCCGGGGTAGAACAAAGAGGAGGTCTAGATGTATCAGGTCAGGAAAGTAAGAGTCAGGACAACAGTGGTAACAATGATAAAAATACCTGGCTATGTCAGCACTATTTCTATTAGGAATAATACTCTCATTTTCAAGAATGCAATTTGTCTTCTCTGCATGATTTTGCAAACGGGCATACTATACACATCCAGGAAAAACTTGGAGTCTGGCTCCTTTAGTTTTGGGTAGGAAGGGGAAGATAGCATTTGGACTCATAAAATTACTGGAAGAAACTTCTATGTCCATGGTTGTTCTCTTAGGTGTTGTTAGGGCTGTGAGGTTGGGGTCTCGGGCGAGCCATCGTTGGCTGTCACTGACACCCTGTGGATTGGGCCAGTACTCGCGATGCCCACTTTAAGCAGGGCGGGTGAGTTAGACTTGGCATCTCCACCTATGTGTTTCTATTTTGCCTTCGTTGCAATATAGTATGTCGTCTTTGGGATGTGGCCTTGATGATGAATTTGCATGTCACGCTCAGGCCCCCAGAACGGACAGCAAAACCGTGTTGTCAAGCAATCAACAATTAGATCTCTCCTATTTGCTAGGAAGCAGGGCTCTGTGCCATCTAAGCTGAACTTCAGCTTTTTGCAAGGTTAAAAAAAAAAAAAATGGAGAGGCGTGACAATTAGGTGCTAGGCAAAGCTCCCCAAGTGGCTTTGCTCAACAAGGCAGCTTTAATCAGAAGACAAATGAAGTTAGAAGACACGGCGTATTGATCTCCGGGAAACTGAGCGAGGCGCATGTCAGGGAAACGAGAAATGTACGTAATAAAGAAAAAGGACGGGGTGACTTATTTCACTCCACACCTCCTCAACGCACTCAGATCTGTCAATTATGCAATGGGTGCCAACGATAATTCTCTGTTTACAGCCACACGGTGTCTGAACTGTATTTTCCCATTAAGGCACCAAGGTCAATGATACAGATAATTAACCAACTGATTTAGTGCATTCATTTTCCTTCAAGTTCTAGTAGGGCTCTCAGTACCCAGCCTTGAGAGCCACCGGGACAGCAGTGGCTCTGTAATCGTGGCGTGATTCACGGCTGAGGTTTTGTCATGCAGTGTCACGTGTCTACTTAAATGATGACGAATGCCATCATTGTACCGGGTGCGAAGATATCATTGCACTGACCCACCAAGTATTGCCAAAGAGTGGTGGTGCTGGTGATTTCTTACAGAATTCTAAAGGAAATAAAGCATAGGAGTCAAACCAATGACAAACCATAGAGTCAAACCAATGTCAAACCAATGACAAACAGATAAAGAGCCCAGGTTAAATGGAAGCTTAATATATACCCAACAGGGCGGAGAACCACTGGGTTCTTTTCCCACCTCTCGGCGTGCCCTTCCATGACTGCAGCCGACAGTGCAGTTGCTATTTCTGCCCCTCAAAGCATCCTCCACTTACATCTAAGCCTTGCATTTCACCTATTGATAGAAAGAATTTGAAATCTTTCAACACGGAGGTATTATTTCTGCTTCAACTTATCTCACAATGCCATGGTTTGAAATGAAAAGCTGCAGATGGCTGATAGCTCTGTCGATGTCGTCCCCCTGCCAACACTACTTTATCTGGGGTACCCGTGGAGAGAGGGCAGGCCTCCGAACCCATCCCTAAATGGAGAGCAAAGTCCTTAGGCTCGAATAATTCGGTCCTAACAAGGGGCCTTGTTTACAAACTCTGCCTTTTCCTTATTGGAATTCTTTCCGAGTTTTAAACTGCAATGAAATGTAACCATACTATAACAAATTCGGTGGCAGGAATAACAGGGGCAAGAACAGCACCTTATTTTTGCCTCTACATTGCTTTTATTTCATGCGACAGAAAGGGGGAGTGTTTGCTATAATGTACTATTGTTTTAAATCACAGGTGTGTATTTAACCTGCTCAAACTATGCATCTAAAGACAAACAGCTCAATCTTATATTTTTAGGAAATAGTTTGCAGTGGACTATCATTTATATTTCTTTTTATATCTAGGCTGTTGAATATCTTTTCATGTGTTTCTGAATATTTTTTCCTTTTCAGTCACTGGCTTATGAGATTGTATGTCATTTCATATGCATACATATCTACAGACGAGGGCAGTCCGGAAAGTATCTAGCCAGGTAAACATTTTTGTTGTATTAACAATGGCTGGATAATTTCTGGACAGCCTTCACGTGTGTGTGTGTGTGTGTATTTGTGGCTGTTGTTGAAGTCAACGAATTAATAGAAATTTTTTTATTAGGGATGTTGACCTTTTGTCCACAGAATAACAAAAATGATCGATTCTGGAAGTCAAGCTGATGTTTAGAGTCTTGATATTCACATCGTTCTAGGATTATAGTTCCTAGGAAATTACTAATCACAAATGAGTATGATAAAGTGCAAGTCCAAGAAAATAAAAATGAAGGAATCGATAAAAATGCCGTTATGATCAAGAGTTAAATTTAATTAAATCAATAAAACTGAGTCATTTTAAGTCAACACATCAGAGACTTTTTCAATAGGAATCTGCTTTCTCTGCCTAAGGGGTCCACAATGTTCAGTGAAAATTTACTCAACAAATATAAAATAAACTTATGTGATGTTGCACAGATTTTATAAATCAAGATTTAATACAATTTTACTTAGGGAGAAGTGAAAATAAATTCTTTAGTTGAAAACTATGAGAATGCTTATATTTTCAGGAAAAAAATAATCCCAACCCTGTCTTAAACTTAAGGACCCTACTCCAAATATTTAATACTGAGACTCCAGATATTTAGTAGTGGGACTATTAGATACTATGGGCTAATGCTTATAAGGAGAGATATCTTCGTATTTATCATTTACTCAGGAATAAAATGATAAAAATGAAATTTCCTTACTTCCGAACCTTATCATGGCAAGAGTGGGAGCTATCATTACTAGTAATCAGTGAGATACATTTTCTTTAATACTTTTAAATACAGACAGAACTTTTGAAAGCTCTGCCATACGCCAATATTAAATGACCTGAAAAGTACAGCCATTTCCCAAAAGAAAATACACAGAAATCGAAAGAAATAGCATCAGTATTTCTGGTAAGTCCCTGTGTCCCTTGTACTATTTTCAAGTATACAGAAAATACAGAAGAAAATTATTCTTGATCTTGTATGAAATGGATTCTTTCAAGATAACTAAATATTTATGAGTTTTCCCCTAATCATGTACCTATGAAATTACAGTGAAAAACATAGACTCTTCCCAGGGAGCATTTTATAGTTAACCAAGCCAATGTACATTAACACTGAACAACAGAGAGATGGTCACTAGGACGGTGTATTTTGGTTCTACTCAGGAAGAAAGGATTTTTTTGGCAAGTTGGAGTAGGGGCTGCTGTTGGTTACCTAGGTAGCATTTATTGTCTTATTTCTTTTTTCCCCAAGGAAACCCAAATTTTGTTAAAGTGCCTACTGGTTTGCCACTCAGCTCGGGCTCCCATGGGAAGCTGGTCCCACCCGCTGTTCCAGGGTGGACACAACTGGTCTGGTCAAGTTCCTAAGAAGGGTCACGTGATATAACTTGACGGGCTGGGACACGAACATCACGTGCACTGTCATTTCAGGAAACGTTTTCCCCGCTGATCTGGGAAAGGTTACCAAAGCGTCCCTCTCTCTTTTCCCTTTGGAACATTTGTCCCGTGCACATGTTGTGCGTGGAGCTATTGCTGTGTTTTCAAGACCAGCTGGAGGAGGAAGCTGGGAACACAGGAAGGCAGAGTCGAATGGTGGGAAAACGGATTGTCACCATTGGATTAAGACCAACCTGAAGCCTGTCCCGTCCCTGGATTTCCTGTGTTTTAGGCCACTGAACGCCCTTATCGTCGAAGTCAATTTGAGCTCGGTTTTCTGTTCCTTGCAACCAAAGCATCCTGAACAATACCAATTTTAGTGCAATGTGAAGAAGCAGCAATATAAGTATGAGAAAGGAAAATCTCATGTTCTCACTCTGTAACTCCAAATATCTGGTATAAAATAATACAAGGTTGTATCAGTGATCTGTTAATCACCTATTAATTCTTCATATCTCCTAATATAAAGACTTCTGTGAAATTTCGAGATTAGAAGCCCATAGTTTACCACTTATTTTTTCTTCCTTTCTCTTTTAAAATTTGCATCCTTGGTATTTGTCTTTGGTAACCATGACCTTGGAGTAAATTTAAAGTTACTGACTAGTGTCATCTTGGAAGCCAGTGGAGATGGTCTCTACCCACAGGAAGCAAAAAATCTATTGGTTGAGGAAACAAAGCATCTAAGTTTTAAAAAGCAATAATAACTAACCTAATTCACAAAGCTCATTCTTATTGTCAGTTGATCGATGCAGATAATTCGTGGCTGAGAAATTGATGAAGGTGTTATCATAAAAAAAGTGTTATCACATAAGGCTTTGGTAACCAGGACAGGCTTTGGAGCATCAGAGAGACTTGTTTTGGGCTTTGGAGAATAAGCAGAACTCACATCTGTAAAAGTGGAGTGAGGCTGGAAACTTAGCAGGACACTAATGGCATTTAAGTTACAATATTACTGGTATATAAGCTTGGCAAAAATAGCTGAAGCCTAAGAAAAGAGATGAAATAAATATGGACTTAAACGATGAACAACAAAAGTAGACCTGGGACTAAACATCCTTAAGTCATCAAATATTAAGACAGAAGGCATTTCTTTATGATCATCCTTCTTTATACTCATCACTTAAGCTGGTCTAGTGTGTCAAGTCTCTTCTAGTATCTTAAAGAACATGAATATGAGTGCTTCTGCTTCATTATTTTTAAACGGTTAATTTCAATTGCTTTTCTAGTGAAATGTTAACCCTTTGCACTCGCTTGCTTTTTTTCTCATTATCCACCCGACGTTATCCACACTCGACATCCAAGTGCAAAGGGTTAAAGCATTTCTAGTTGTCTCACTAGAAACAACTCAGAATGCATGTATCTCCAAATAATCTTTGTTTATATTTACTCCTAATAAGAGCTATAAAACATGTCTCAACAAGCAGGAATTTAATTACATCAATGCATTTGATCTGTTGAACATCCTGTTCATAATAAACCCTCACCTCTGAATACACAATGAAAATACAAATGAACCATCCATGTTAAGCAACGTGGCCTACTTTCTGGATGTCAGGAATTTTGCTCTGGAATTGTTTTTATAACCTCAGGAAGGAGTTATGACTTTTGCATAGTTAAGTGTGTTTAACTGAAGTTAAACTTTAATTTTAGTTTGAGAGGACAGGGGAAATGTGACTGTATCTCCAAGGTGGGGAAATTTCAAAGAATTTAAGAGTTTCAAAAGCCTACTGCTCATCCTATGAATTCTCTCAAAAGACTAGTGATTTTCTATATATAAAAAAGAGAGGCCAACAATCATACGAAAAATGCTCAATGTCACTAATAACCAGGATAATGCAAATTAAAACCACAATAAGATACTACCTCACCCCTGTCAGAATGGCCATTATTTAAAAAGTGGGGGGGAAAAAAGATATTGGCATGTATGTAGTGAAAAGGGAACACTTATACACTGTTGGGGGGAATGTAAATTAGTATAACCTCATGGAAAACAGTATGGAAATTCCTCAAAGAACAAAAAGTAGCTCTACCATTCTATCCAGCAATCCCACTACTGGGTATCTACCCAAAGCAAAATAAATCATTATATCAAAAAGACACCTGCACCCGGATGTTTATCACAGCACAATTCACAATTGTAAAGATATGGAATTGACGTAAGTGCCCATCAACAGATGGGTGGATCAAGAAAAAATGTGGTATATATACCATGGAATACTACTCAGCCATAAAAAATAATGAAATAATGTCTTTTGTAGCAACTTGGATGAACTGGAGCCCACTATCCTAAGTGAAGTATCTCAGGAATGGAAAAACAAATACCCCATGTTCTCACTTACAAGTGGGAGCTAAGCAATGTGTACATATAGTCATAAAGTAGTATAATGGACATTAGAAACTAACAAAAGGGGGGGTTTGGAGGAGGGGTGAAGGATCCAAAATTGCATAGGTACAACCTACATTATTCTGGTGACAGGTATACTAAAAGCCTTCACTTCACCATTATACAAGTCAGCCATGTAACAAAAAACAATTGTGCCCCCTAAATCTATTGAAATGAAAATCTACCAAACGAAAAAGAAATGCTACTCTAGTTTAGTTGCCCAAGAATAAAATTCCATAAGCAATTGATTAGCAGGGTAGTGTGTTTCCCAATCCTTGACAACATTTCTTTTCTGGGAGTGGGCTCACTTTTCATAAGACACCTTTCACTTCCGTAATGACACCAGTGGGCAAGAGCAGGACATGTTCTACTCCCTCTGAGTGGACAGGATTGGAAGTGTCGGTGGAGGTTACTGCAACTCTGAGCTAAAATATCTACTATTTGTGAATCACTCTTTCTGTTGCAGAATCACACATGAACACACACACACACACACACACACACACACACACACACACACAGCTTTGGAAATCAGAGTTGATTCTTAGAGCGGAATTTTAAAAAGTGGGACCCTTTACCATGAAAGAGATATAAACTTCCTATGATATCAGCCTTACTTTTTATTTCATATTATGACCTAAGATACAAACCCACCAAATATAGACTAAAATAAATATTTCACTCAGCAATAATTACCTTTTTAACATGAGATGCATGCAGAAACTTGTTTATGCTAGAACGTCTTTCATTTAAAAACAAAAAAGCGACATTACAACCCACAACACTGATTTCAGAACTCACTAAGGGGTGAAAAACACTATCTTTAGGTACATCACGTAATGTTTGTAAACTACTGTCATGGGCCTAAACATGGATAATACTGGTTTGTGAATATTTGGATTAGGATTCTTCTAAACCAAGGATTAGCAATGGAATAATTGAGAGACTCAGATATTCTACTTTCAGTGTCGATCATGGTGGAATTTTTTAAATTAATACTACGAGCACTTCCCTGCCCCCCCCCCCATGGATAGTATCAGTAAATTATTCATCATGAATTCTTTTAGATCTCCAGGAATATCTTGAAATATAAAGAAACACCACACCCTGCCATGCCACAGTGCTCTATCGTATTTCTAGAGCCAACTTTATTTAAAAGCTAGAGGTCTCCACATGCTCCGAGTAGCATCTTAGACATTCCACACATGATGGACAGACTAGCAATGGTTAACAGTGACACAGTGACAGAACACCTCCAGGGAGTGTCCACCTGCTGGATCTGAGGCCAGACTCTCTCCCAGGAGAAGTGCAAGTCAAATGGAACCAGGATTTAGATGTGGCACATGCCCTGTTGTTGGGAATGCTGAGAAACAACACCTGTCTGCATCCTCTTGAATATTTTCACAGCGCACCAGTGGATTAGGCAAAACTTTCCCTTTGTCAATTAATTGACCTAAGTAAGTCATCGTTTGTTATCACTAACCCATCTTTTCTCAGCACAAAGATTTGATTTCATCAGTCTATTAGATTTGTGGGTGTGTTTTAAACTTTAATCAGAGAAGACAAGGTCTGGAGAGCTATGCAACAAAAGACTCTGTTAGTACTAGAAGCCACATTTGATCGTCTAATCTCTCAGTTAAAAATATTTTCCATTCACTAATTGGAGAGATGATGCATTTTACAAACACATTCAAACTCATTAAATCATAATATTAAGCTTATTCTTTCAAAAGCAACACAAGATCTGTGCCAACCCATCTATATCTTCACCTTACTCTTTTGCAACCAGGGGATAGCAATTAACAAAGCTTAGTCATGAAATTCACAGCCGTAAAAACAAAGTGACTTGATGGATCAATATTGAGACTGAGTGCAATAAATTGCCTCCTCAGCACGAAGTTTTATTTAGAGGAACTGTAGAAGAAAAAGGCAAAAGACACCATCCTCATGACACGGCCCATCACAGTGGCAGTAGACAGTGACACACCTTCTGTAGTGAAGCCAGTGCCCAGAGCAGCTGTAAGTTCATTTTATACCCAGCCCAAACTTCCCTTGGATCCAGAATCACAAGTTTTCTATAAAACAGTATGTGACACATAGTACATATTAAATATCCCAGTGTCTATTTGACATTTGTCTTTGTTGTTTTATAGGCATTTCAGACTTAACACATTCATACATTGAACTCCTAATTCCTGCTATGATTTCCCATAAAACAAATGAAAACCTCACTGGCTCTTTCCCTTCTTCTCACATCTCAGTAACTGTATCAAAATTCACACTCATTTGGCAAATCTAAAAGCTAGGAATCATATTTGAGACTCTTATCTCCCTCACCTAACACAGCAGGCCCTGAGGTTTCCTTTCTAGGCTCTGCTTCCAGTCCATCCCCTTCTTTTCATTGCTGCAGCCACCACCTGGCCCAAGCCACCATCAGCTCACCACGAGTCCTTCTTTCTGGCCTCCCTGTTCCCACAACCCACCTCATCCAGAGACTTCTTTAACACGCACGCAGCATCATGCCCCTCCTCTCTTGAAAACAATACAACACTGCTTTTGCACTTAGCCTTTCTTAATTTTATATTTTCATGGATACGTGACATTTGCACATATTAATGCGGTGCATATGACATTTTCTTCCATGCACAGGCTATGTAATGATCAAGTCAGGGTACCTGCAGTGTCTACAACCTTGAGTTTTGTCATTTCTATGTGTCGGGAACATTTCCAAGTCCTCTTCAAGCTATTTTGAAATACACAATACATTGTTGCTTACTACAGTCACCCCACTCTGCTATGGAACATTAGAACTAATCCCTTTTATCTGTATGTTTGTACCATTAACCAGCCTCTCTTTGCCACCCACCCCGTCACCCTCACACCCTTCCCGGTCTCTGGTGACTCTTATTCTACTCTCTACACCTCCATGAGATGAGCTGTGTTGGCTGCCAGCTCTGAGTGAGAACCTGCGACATTTGTCTTGCTGTCCTCTTAGCACTTTTAATAAGATACAAACCCAGACTCCTTGGCACGGCTTACCAGGGGCTCTGTGACCGTCCCTTGCGACCAACCCTTTTGTAAGCCCTGTGACGACACCAGGGTGTTTCATTCTGCGAGCATCCAGCCATGTCCTTTTGAGCTCTGAGTCCTGGACACACCCCCTTCCTTCAGTTGCTCTTCATAAAACTAAGTCCTTCATACACCCCAGGTCTGGGTACCTTCTGCTCAGCCTCCAGACACTACTGTCCACATGCCTTTCCCCTTTTTCCTTCCCTGCTCTCACTACAATTTGCAAACACATTTATTTATTGGCTCATTATCTGTTTCCATCTTTAGGATGAAAACTCCAAGGGAGCAAGGGCCATGTTCTCTTTTTGATTTATCGCGTTGTACGCAGTGTCTCACAAAATGCTTGGCACATAGGAGACCCTTGAGAAACATTTACTAAAAGAGACCTTAGATTCCGTCACCCCAAAGTACATAGGGACAATTCAGAATGGCCTCCGTATCTCCACATCCGCCAGCTACCTGACTTTGAAAGGATGAATCTTCTCGTATCTGGGCAACAGTGGGCTCAATTTTGATATTTTTTTCAAAGTTCCCCGAGAGCATCCTATACTTGAGAAACTCTAGATGTTTGTTTATTAAATTCAACAAATATTTTTTAAGCACTTCCAGAACCTATAGCGGTGCAACACTCTAATTTCCAAGCGAGAGCTGAGTGGCATTAATGTGACCATTTGTATCTCTCGTGCTTGTCTGACACATGGTGATTGACATCACAGAGCAAAGGGTGTTAAGAAATATGATTCAGTGGTGATGTGGCGGTCACCTATTTTTGGTGTATTTGAGATTTTTAAATTACTAGTTTGATAATTTAAAAATATCATGATTTATTTTATTAATTCTTATTAAGAACAGCAACTCTGAAACCAATACCATCAAAATCTCCAATTTTAGGTCTAAGAGACTAGTAACAGGTTTGTTTTTTTTTTTTTCAGAAAAAAAAATCAAGAAACTGCTTCATGATGATTATTGGTTTCTGCTCAGTGTTAAGCAGAGAGAGGTCAAAAGGATAATGAGAATTCTTTTGCAACCTGCGCTGAAACTTAATTTTCAGGTTTGGCCTCGTTCAGAAGTTAAAGTAAAAATAATTTGCTTTAACTTCTAAAGTTTCTGAATCTTACTCTATGTAAGATGGGTAATCAGTCCAATATCTGGATCTCTTCCTTTTTTGGAAAAGCTCGTCTGACACAGAATCTTTCCAAGAGACCGTGAGCGCTAGTGAAGTCCTTACACTCTCTGTAAGGAAACGGAATGATCATAAAATGCATTTTTGGCCAATAAATGCATCAGTGCATACTAAACGTCTGCTTTTCAAAGTCTGTGTCCATACCATCCACGTTGTCTGTTATTCTAGTTTTCTGCAAGACTTTACTTGTTGCTCTTGAAGAATACAGACTATATTCCCTTCTCATCATAATGGATCCTGCTGCAAGATTTAAAAGCAAAAGACAGTCAACGGAAGCAGTGAGGAGCGAGGAGGCCAGGTGGCTGATTTGCGTTAGATGGATGGTTAAGATCTCAGTGACACGAGGATTCATGTCCTGGACTAACCATCTAATTAAAATGAGAAATGCCACAGGCAGCAGAAGCTAAGCAGTTCGGGATATTAATAATCAGACAAAAAATGCAAAATAAGGACGCTGTATTTGAGAACGTTCATTGCTAGCCCCACGCCATCTGAACCAAATGACAGGCAGGAAAAAAATATCAACATGATGCAGGAAACACTGTTGGTCTCCCATAGTACCAAACGGATGATGGGAAGTCCGAATTATCGTCCTTGCTCAAGTACAGAAGTACCGAGGCATTACCGGGGGTGACGCGACTTACCCAAAGATACCCGTGGCAAGATTAGAGGTGGAGTGAGCGTCGATGATCGGCCAGTTCCATGAGCTTTTCAGAGGGGTCACTCTGCATCAGGCAGAGACCAGCAGGGAAAAAATCCATAAAGAGTGAGGCAGAACCAAGGTAGGTGGTCTTTGTGGGGAAAGACAGACCCACTGGGAGGGGGAATGGAACTGGTTTAAAATTATACTATCTCTTGGCAAGCAGGCCAGTTGGGAGGAGGTTAAACACAACACATAACCGGAGCCCCAGGAGGAGGGATGCTGCTTTGTGGGGAAGGATCAGCCAAGTTCTCTACTTCAAAGAGAGCTCAGTAGGGGTGCGGAAGAAGAGCAAGAATTTGGATGAATATGCGAACATGTTTACGTGCACCGAGCAGGAGAGATTGAACAAATTCACATGGACTAGAAAATTGCCTTGAAGACTATAAAAAGAGAGATGAGTAACGAAAGGAAAATAATTTAGTAAGAAATCAAGGTGAGGAAGCGGCAGCTGTGGCCAATAAGTAAGTGTGATTTCGCACGAGGTTGAAACCCAGCTCTGCAACTTTTCTGCTAGCTTGCTGAGTGATGATGCAAAAAAAAAAAAAAGCAAATCACAAGCAGGCCATGCCTGTAAAACGGGCCTCTTTGCAAATGTCTCTTCGTTTTGTATCATAGTTGCTTTTTCCATCCCCCCTATAGCTTTACATGGTCTGATTTTGATGGATTTGACAGCAGCTCCAGTCTGCATAGCTTTCATGGAAGAAGCTTTTCTCATAGGAATAAACCAATATTCATGCCTCTCACACAGCTTTTCTGAGCCTTGATGTCCTGGGTTGTGTTCTGTGCGTCTGGCTATTCGTGTGCTGTTTCGAGAATTCCACATCAAAACCCCACATGACAGGAAAGGTTGGTAAATGGAAACAGGGAAGTTGGTAATTGGCTTCTAATTTCGGCGGAGAGGGAAGTTACCGTGTTTCCCCCAAAATAAGACAGGGTCTTATATTTATTTTTCCTCAAGAAGACACCTTAGGGCTTATTTTCAGGGAATGTGTTACTTTTTTTAAGTACGGTACAACAATCTACATTTATTCAAATAGAGTTAAGTCATTTTCTTCTGGAACATCATCCTAACTCTCCAAATCCCGAATTCCATCCTGAATGTCTTGTGACTCTATTTCCTTTAGAACCATTGGCCCCAATCTCTCATGTTGAGCCATAGAGCTCTCATGGGGCAGATGAGAAGGGCTGCTTGTGTTCTTTGCCACTCCACGACGACGTGCACGGGTTGTGCAGATGCGCTGTGTAGCCACGCCCGTCACTAGGTCTTGTTTTCCGGGTAGGGCTTCTACTGTGCAAATGCTTAGAAATCCTGCTAGGGCTTATTTTATGGGTGGGTCTTTTTTGGGGGGAAACACATTAAGTAGGAAACAATGCCTCTTCCTTACAAAGAGCTTGTCTCTAACTTGGAAACTTTGATCCTGTAGTCAGAGTCTGAAGGAAAAACAAAACTAATGACAACTATTGACCAATTCAACATAGCACATACTCAATGAATGCATGCTGAAAAAAAAAGAGCAGAATTATTTTTTGCTAGAATAGGCACAGATATAAATGCATGTTTCAGATCAATAAAAAAAAAACACAATGCATTCACATTTCATAGGCCTTTGGCAATTGACAGGGGCAAGGCATGCAGGGATGGATGGGCTTAGGCATGTGTAGTACCTAGAGTGGCCAGCAGTGGCCAGTGTGGCATAGGAAGAATTACTTGTGCCAACTTATCCTTACTTGGGAACAATTAGATGTTAGAAAATTGCTTATAAAGGTACTCTTTAAACACTTCGGAAACGCGCTAGAAATAAGCACTAAATTACACGTACCATTACTGCTAATTTATGACCAAAAGATTTCTTCTTGCTTCTTGCAAATGTGAATAATTACACCTAATATCTCCAGGCACTGAAATTACATGCATTAAAATGATTTAGGATGCTAAACAACACAGATAGTTTTTTAAATTCACAGAAGAAAAAATATGTGTTTAGAAGAAACTGTGACTTCTAATGCTATTCCCAGTATATGTGTGGTAGAGTGAGCTGGTAACATTTGTACTTACAGATATGGGCTTGAGATTTTAGGGTTTTTGTGAGTAGCTTTGGATCATTTGCACTGTCTCAGATCTTTATAAAACATATTATCTGGGGTTTTGTGGGGAGAAAAATAATCCACTTATAAACAATTTGATAGTAAAAAAATAAATCTGAGTAGGGCACAATTAATGTGAAGAAGGAAAAAATATTACTAAGAAAATTTTACCTTGTATTTTACATCCTGGGGTGATCAGAGATGAACACGGATATTGGACCAGAATGGTTAAGTTGAATCATTTTACTGACACCAATATGTGCTTCCAGGAGTCTATTTTCTGCCCAATTTCTCCTTGGAACATTTGCCTAAAGTTGTGTTTTTAAGAGTTCAAACAGTCTGGATGGTGCCCAAGTAAAGGTAATCATCCTTTGTGTGGGAGATCCTAATCATTTCCATAGCAACCACTTTGGGGTGAAGATACCACCAAGAGGATTATGATTTCACATGTGGAATAAGCAACAAAAATGAAATACCAGCAAGACGAAGATGCTGCTTGTGCATTGAACAAATGAGTGGGAAATCGACAAAACAGAACATCAGTGTTTTCCTATTAAAAATTTGTTGTACTGAGAAGTTGCCTGGCAGTGAGGGAATCCTCCAGTGTGAGTTTGGGCAGATGGCATCTTCTCATCGGGGGTGATAATGGCCCAACCACATGCAGCCATTTATAGATTAGAGCCATTCTAAGTCTCTCAAAGGGCAGCCTTTTGTCTCGATCTAGCTGCATAGCATGAAACACTTTCCAGAAAAACTATATTATTGTGGGCACCTATAACTTGTCATTTTTTTTTGGTCAAAAATGTTCCAATCTATTCCAGTCCAAAGAAACTTGCTTTGCCTCTAAAGACCGCCTCTCACTCCAGTGGAAACCACCAGCTGCATTCATGCACTCAGTGTCAGTGGGGGTCCCTGGATGCTTTCCAAGATCAGAGGGACTTTTTTGGGTAAAGACTAACCCTACTGTGGGATCAGAGGACTATCTGAACTAGGGAAATAACTTCTGTACAAGGAGGTAAACTCTATGGGCCCCAAGACCATTTTCTTCACCATTTTCCCAGAAATGGAAACAATCTTGGGCACACAGCAGGTGCTTATGAAGTCTTTGTTGTTATAAGTCTACGAATGCATGAACGTAGTGACAAAATACCAGGAGAGCAGAGACAGAAGTCCCTGTGATGTAACTTCCAGAATGTTTCTCCGTAAAGTTGAGATTCCAAGCTTAGGTCACAGAATGTAACTTGAATCCCTTCTTGGCATGAAGCTGCCACCCTCCTCTTTTGCTAACAGAGATCATAAATGCTCTCTCAATGCACGCTGATGCACAAGGTCCTGGCCAGGGTAGAGAAAATTGCCCTGATTGTCGAAAGATGAGGTTAGCAAGTCAGGCAGAGACCCAGCTGTGCTGTAAGCCACAGTGAGCACTGGCGTTGTCTCTGACAATTTCAAGACAAAAACTCTTATCTGTCTCCATGGCTAACCCAATACTGTGCCTTCCCTCTAACCTGATTTATCCTGAGTTGATTTCACTACAGTGAAAATATCCTTACAAAGAGAGGGATATATGTGTGGCCATACACAGGGATAAAATCCAACTTAATTAAGCGTCTAAATGTGAGAAATGAAACCACACAAGCATTTAAAGAAAACATAGGAGAATAGCTCTTTAACCCTGGGGTAGGGAAAAGCTTTCTAGTTATGTCTTGAAATTCCAAGATAATAAAAGTTGGATGAATTTGACGACGCAGTGAGTCCACACCTTAAGGTCCTCCACAGATTCTCGGGAACTGTGACTTCTAGTGAAATTAAGTATGAAGAAACCATTTTGCCCCCTCACCCACATTATAGTGAAATGACATTGAACAAAATGATGTTATTCTAACTTGCTGTGGTTTCACTTAACGTCACAGTTTTTAATGGCCTTAACTGAGGTCTTACTGTATAGCATTCAATATAGTTAAATGCTATAACTATAGCAAAAAAAAATGCATTTAATACAGTTAAATGCTATAACTATGGCAAAAAAAAATTCTACAAAAAACCCCCCAAAAACCCTATAAATAATGGGCATGATAAAGAAATAAAGAAGTCAACCTCAAGGTGGTGAGTTCCTGATGGTAAAGACTGGAACAATGTGAGCAATAAAATAAATAATAGCATTAGATAATAACCCAAAGAATAATGAAATATTCAGTTCATAATGAAATAAACACATAAATATGGGAGAAGGAACATCTCCTCCTTAAGAATTCCAATTAATAAATACAGAAAGAATGAACATTGGACAACACAGTAATAATTGTCTCAGACAAGAGCAAGAAAATGGATGCTAAAATTGGAGGGAAACGTGTGAGGAGGAATGAGGGTATGTGCCTAGTCTCAAAGTATCTTCCCTAAGCTAAGTAACATCAAGAGAAGAAAAGTAACTTTTACAAGCAGAAATACTGTGTGGACAACACCTTAATGAAGAGACCAAAGTTACCTTCGCAGGTAATAAGGCAAACTAGCCTCATGGACCCTCTGATGTAAGGCACAAAGATGGGCAACATCATTTCTGTGGTATTCTTGCCAAAATGCATAGTCCTGACTCATTTGGGAAGAATATTAAACGAACTCCAAATGAGGAACATACTAGAAAACAACCCATGAATACTCTTCAAAAATGCCAAAGGACTCTGCCAACCAATTCCACCTTGTCTGCTGTATCTAGTGTGAGGAACTGACTTGAGGAGCAAAACAGAGATAAAACTCACGACTCCTTGACAGTTTTCTGCTAGTTTTGAATCCTGGAAAAAAAAAATATTGCTCAGGATGAAGAGAACATAAAGTGGCCCAGGAAAGAGCTGTTCGGAGATAATTCTCTGAGAGATACTAGATCTATCTTTTGGTGTGACTTAGCAATTCTTCATGCAAAGATGTTTATCACAGGTGGGATGACAAAAGGCGGATATCAAATACCAGAATCTCCTAAATCTTCATAGCTTTTCAAATATGAGGATGAAAGAGAATTATAGGAACAGGATGTGAGCCATTCAACAGACCCATCAGATAACGTTTTTAAGTGTCTAGGGAATAGTTAGATGGAGCCAATAGAAATGCTAAAGTGGAAAATGCTAAAGCTTTCCATGCTTTCTCTCTGAAAGGCCATTGATTGGGATATGTAAGTACCAAAGTTCTTTAAACATCTCAGGAACAAGTAGATGGCCCATCTATCATAGAGCCTACTGAGATTCTGAATTAATCTTTAACTACTTATTTATAATTTATAATTACACAGATAGGGCCAGCTCATCCCAGTTGAGTAATTTTCTCCGTGAGATTAAGTTGTGCCATTTGCAAGGCATATTGATTCTTGACCAATCCCAGGAGTATTAGAAACTTGCATGTGAGGTACCACATCATTGTGATCCCAACTAATTAGTCAATAGTCATAGGCAACATCTTACACAGATTGGTCTTGATGTTCTCACTTTTTTTTTTTTTTTTATGATTAGAACATTTTAGTGTCTGAATCCTGCAAAATTGATGGTCAACACGTTTCAGCCACTATGAAGGCTGAAAACCCTGGTACTGGAGTTTTTCTTTTTAATTTGTTTTTCTTTCTAACTCAATCATCTTGCCATACAGGCACTGTTTTGTGAACCAAAACAACCAAACAAGCAAGCAAGCAAACAAAGACTCAAATATGTTTTACTGAAGTTGTATCATTCATTCCTCACTACATATAGGTATTTTAAGAGATGTTGCTCCATGGATAGTCAATATTTTAACAATTTGACATGTTTGATACTCTGTGTAATCAGGTATGCAAAACAAAATAGGAGAAAAAGAAAAGAAAAACAAAACCCTGAGCTGACAGTCAATCATATTCTCAGCACATTTTAAAAGCAAGATGGCTTTATTGGATTATTAAAAAAAAAAATAACAAAAGAGGCAAGAATAAAGACTTGCTAGTATATTGGACCAGGTCTTTTTTAGGGTTTTGCATCTTGTTTTGGCTGTCCAGAAAGAATCAAGGACAATGAATTTAAAAATAGATTCTAAGATGGCAGAATTTTCAGTACAGAACTAGGCACTCAATAAAATCTGATTTCCTTAATTTAAAGATGGGAAGAATTAAGACCATTGAGGTTTGGTGACTTAGCCAAATTCACACCTCACGTTAGTGGCAGGTTTATTCATTTAGCAGCTGTTCAGGTACAGAAGATACAGTGGCAAGTAAGCTGTTGGGAAGCTCACATTCAGAATATCACACTGCTTCTCTAGTAATACCAAACAGACAGGATATTATTAACTGACACTGGGAAGGGCTAAGGAAGAATAATTATTCACAAGTATATGGAATATTCTATGAAGATGCCATTTACTTATTATTACCATAGGGTTGTAAACAAGAAAAAAATAGTCCCGTATTACATTCATCATTCAGTTAAAAATAACAAACAACTTCTTTGATGTCATGGCAATGAAACATTGAAATTATTGAAGGAATGTGGTGATAATATAAAATGAAATAGATACTCATCAGTCTTCAACTTTAGCTTCTCCCAAGCCATTCCTTTTGCTTTTCATGAGGTTCTGTTTTAAACGACTGATCCCAAAAGTTTAAAATCCAATGTTGATTTGGGTACAAAGCATATCATTTTTGACTTCTCCTAGATGCTGAACTTAATAAAAACTTACTTTAGCTGTTGTGCTTCTGAGTTTATGCTGAGATTATTTTCACAACATACCGCCTGCTAGAAATAGCCTGTGAAATATGGCAGGGATGGGATTCTTACAAGCTGACTGTAAAGTTAAATTCAGCATTTAGCTGTTTGGAATTTTTATCACTGACTTCACGTTCAAATACTGAAGCCACGTACCCAAGAAAATCGTTGGAGTCCTTATGTTAATAATAGTCTGTAATACTAATCTCCAAGGGTTGAATTCCCACTTTGTGTAAAATATTTTGCACTTAGAAATTTACATAATCCTCTCAAGTGACCCTATTTTATACCTGTTAAAAGAAAAAGGAAGCTCAGAAGATAAAGGAAATTGCCCAAAATGCCACCATAATTACCGGCAGGACAATGTGGAATCAGAGTTAGCTTTACCGTGAGGCTGGTGAAGTGTGAGCTTCAGGCCCTGGCAGGTGCCCTAGAAGGTGTATTTACAGGGTTGCATGACCAACTGTCCCATGTGGCCTGGCACTTAGCGATTTACCGGAATGCGATAAAGAGAGAGAAAGAGAGAAAGCTGGGACTGCCCTGGACAAACTGGGTTAACTAGCCAGCCGATTACAAAGAAGCACATGCTCGCCAAAAATTTAAAAAGTGAGATGTTATAATATGACCACAAGAGACTAAGACAGCTGCTTTCTTTCAGTTCATGTCTCCTTCCCCTTTGTCTTATCTCCTTTTGGGTTACTGGAACAGCCCCGCAGGTTTTTGGCTTCTAGCTTAGGGGAGGCTGAGCTCTGATTAGCTGGATATGTTTATGTGGTTCGCAGTTATGTGTCCACGGTTGAATGTGTGCCAGCCGTGCTAGGTTAGGAAGGAATTCAAGGATGGCTCCTTTGCCCATATGGCAAACCCATCTAGCACTGTGACATGAGGTTAAATAAAAGTCCTAGTAGAAGCCTGCACCGGAAGTGTGTGGATAGTGGAGAGATAACAGGACATGAAACATATGGATTAAGAAGTTCTGCTGTAGAAAGTTCTTATAAATCTCACAGCCCATCAATGAGAGAAACAGGAAAAGGTTTTACAAAATTTAACAGCAGTCCTAACTAGGTATATGCTAGTACCAGTAGGAAGGTGTGAAGTTGGAAGAGCTCACAGCAATAATAACCATGTTATTATTACTATTATTGTTATGACCAGTTTGTAATAATAACCACCATCCATTTCTGGTCAATCATTCTGGAAGATTGAATTACTTTTCCATTTTTTACATAAAAAGAACATAAGATTGTTGTCTTATCAAAAGGTGACCAGAGACTATGCAGACAAACACCACATAGGAGAAAGAGTATTATGGATGTATGTCAAACGATTATTAATAAATACATGTATGCTAGTTTTTGGCATTTTAGAAGTTTTATAAAATGTATAATTTCCTGTAATTTCTCATTTTAAATAAGCATTCACTTTTAACCCAATTTTGAGTTTGTAACTGTGTATTATTCTTAAAGAGGATCTGTCTGCTAAAAAGTTAAGTTTGAGGCCTCAGAAAACCTGGGACTGTCACTAGATGGCTGTAAGGTCTCAGGTGAGGCTGATACCTCAGGCTGTGTTCTCTTAAGCACACTTGCCACTCCCTGTGTGCTTAAAGTTTGTCTCTTTGACAACTGAACACTTATCTCTGTTGGTGGCTGGAAGAATGGAAAGTTTGAAGAAAAAAAATTGAAATCATGCATTGATTATGGATCTGCTGCACACAGATCCAAACAAGAATGGCAAATCTCTTAAGAAACTGACAGCAGGGTAGCCATCTTTGGTGGCGCAGGCGCATTCCCTACTTGTCTCCACGGGTAGAATGTGGCCCTAAAACGAGCGTTAGGAAGCGCTCTCCTCCTCCTCCTCCTCCAGGGGCACGTCTCCATTGCTGATTGGTTGTGAATAGATGGTGTTCTATGCTTTTTTAAGCAAAGAAAATGGTCTCACAGTCACCTCCAGGAGGTAACTTTTCCAACCTATGCTATGTTCTTCACTTCCATCTAAGCTCACATGAGCAGCTGTTAGTAGCAACGCCCACCGTAACTTATTTCTCTTTAAGAGGAGTTTGGGGGTAAGCATCCCAAATGCCAGCCTTCCTGCTGACATTTGGTCCTTGCCCACAGACCGGAGGTTACCTGTGTGTTATGGGACTTCCCATCCTGGAAGCCGCACATTCCTATTGGGTGATCTCAGGGGTGCAGGTTTGTAGTGTTGAACACTGCACAGATATCCTAAATATTCCATTTCTTGAAAGCAGCAGTATTTGGAGTGGTGCCCTCTCTAAATGATTTTCTTTCTGCAAATGTCATTTTGACAAGCGAGGATCCTCAAATATGGACTAACCACATTTCATCTCTTATTTTACATTTCACACTGCATTTAAAAATACCACTTTCCATATTTCCACAGCAGATGCTGAAGAAGTTTGCTATCCGCAACTTTCAGAAGGGAATGTCATTTAATTTAGACTCTTGTTTCTTCCCATTTTATATAACTGTGTCATTTCTTTCTGTTAATTGTGTTGTGTGCAGTATAATGGAACCATCGATTCAATAACATTAGACATGGAAACTCAAGAAAATAATACCTTACCTGGGTGACCATGGCAATCCAACCACTCATACCAAATCATGTTTTTCTATATTGGCTAAGTGGGCAATGGATAAAATTACTTAGAGGGGTGTGTGTGTGTGTGTGTGTGTGTGTGTGTGTGTGTGTGTCTAATTTTCTGCTGAGTTATCTTTGTCTCCTTAGCAAGTTAAGTCCCTTTTGGAAAGAGGTTTTCCACTGGAGGAAAATCTGTACTACTGTAATATGTAATGTTCAAAGTTGCCACTTTGGGAAAGGGATGGAGATTGTGAGAGAGGTTAATATAATCGTGACGATGTTTACCATGTAGCATTCTAATAGGCAAAGCAACGTTTCCCGGGGAATATTAGTAGCTGCTCTATTTTTGCCTCCTGTACCCCTCAGGATAGCACTGGGGACTTAGAACAACAGCAGGTTGTTTCTCATGCATGCATTCTGTCATAGGTTGGCAGTAGACTCTCTCCTTAGGATCAACTTGGGACTCAGGCTGACAGAGCAGCTGGCATGAACACCGAGAGTGGGGACCAATGCTCTGCTGGGTGTCCCACCCGCAGTGAGACGGGCCAGCCTAGAGGTGACCTGGGTACTTCCCCTTCCAGCTCATTGGTAGAAGTGCTGCTCATGTGGCACCAGGTAGCTACACGGAGCCTAAAAGGACAACCCTCCCATGTCCCTAGAAGCTGTAAACGTAGAACAAGATGAATGGTTTCTACAAGGCAAAATTGGAACTTTTCTTCTGTCATGTCTGCATCTTTCCATCTGTGGACTCTATCAACATGCATTTATTGAGTTACTAGCATGTGCAAGCTACTAGGCTAAGTGATAGGAGACAGAATGATGAAAAGATCCACTTTTTGTTCCCAAGATCAATGGCTATAGTGGAGGAAAAAAAGCAGATTTACGAGAGATTGGAAGAGTCCTCAGTAAATCTTCCTGATGTTGAGATGTTACAGTATTCCTGTAATCTTGGTATTGTGTCATTTTCTCAATCATAATCAGTAGGTGATACTAAAGGTTTATAAAGGACATCAGCACTTGTTTTCTTCTTCACCAGTTATTCCTTGACATCTAGTAGGAATAACTGGTATAGTGAGGGTATAAAAGAAGATTAACTTTCATGTATTTATATCTAAGTAGTCATATTCAAATTTCATTGTAAGAATAATACACTTGTTAATAATTGTGTTATTTTTCACACTCATCTCTAAGTCTCATTTAATTCCATGAGGTTATTATTATTAGGAATAATTAACCACAACTGGGAATATCTTGGAATTTGTGGCTTTTTGACATGTTACTTTCTGAGGAGAGAAACACAAGACAAATTCTACTTGAAGCTGACCTAGTGAGGGGTGAACATGGCTTTATCAATTCTAGCCTGATCTACTATACTCTTTCAATCAGAGAAATGAATATTGGACTTGACTGTATTATTTTCACTATCACTAACCTACTTTGTTTGAATCTGAGAAAGTTAAGAACTTGTCACTATATTTCTCTGTTAAATAAAGGGCTCACAGTTAAGGTCTTAGAACATCTGGTCAAAAAGACTGAATCTTCCTCTCCCGCGAAGACTGGTATTTTTATCCGGTCCCCTCTGTTCGTCTGCATAATTTTTCTCCCCACAAATTGGTATTTAAACCTCAAAACCTTTAGCTAACTACATCTGTCATTGATATTTTATTGTTTAATTTTCTTTTTATGGAGCCAAATTACATCTCTCCCACATACAGCCAGCACTTTACATGTCTAATTTGTCGACATGTTCTATAATGATAATTTCATTGATTTAGAAAGTGACATTATGAGCAACATATGTTCCGTTTAGCAGTAGACCTTGTTATGGCAATCAATTCTTTTCCCTTCCAGAACTCGGCGATATTCCACATTGAGAGGCAGGGAGAATCATTTAACCAGTTCACGTTCTTGTGGTTCAAAAAATAAAAAAAGAGAAAGACACCTAACTTTGGGTGTGCTTTCTTTTAAGAGAATAAATTCTCACTGTGTGGGGTTTACGATGTGCATACATTATCGCTATATGCCAGAGACAGGTGAAAAGAAATGTAACAGTAAAGGCGTTTAGTAAAATAGCAAATGACAAAGGAGAAGTGCATTACAGCTTTCTCCAACTCTCGCCTGTTCACCCTGCAACTTTAACCAACAGCTCTGCAAACGCATTTTCCGAGAACCTCCAGGACAGCAGGCACTGTGCCAAACACAAGGCTTTTCTGGGTGCTTCCATGTCCCTGTGTTCTTGCTTTTGAATTTTCCACTATACCCCATACTTACCTGGAAAAAAAAAAGTCCTCAGTTTTCAAGGTGCAGCCCAAAGGTCACGTCTACTGACAGGTGGCCCCGACTCCCTTCTCCCAGCCTGAGTCCCCATGAGTCATGACATCGCCACCCTAGTTAGTGAACGTGACCTCCTCTTCACTCTCCCATGAGCATCTCGGGGGAGAATCGTATTCATCTTTGTGTCCCTTGCAGCCCCATGCCTGGTTTATTGCGGTGCTCAATAAAAATGAATTGGATTAAACGTAAAATATTTTCTACGTGGCAAAGTTACTGTATGCCGTGAAGGAATCTTTAAGACGGCACCCTGTTTTTCTTTATCAAGCCATCAAGGCCAGGAGCTCTCTGGGGTTGCAGATGATGATTTATAAAGCCAGCGAGGAGTTTAGTTCGATACCAATACTGGATTGGTTTAGAAACGACGTGGAAAATATCAGGAAGGACTTACAGAAGTCTCTAATAAAGTTAGGACAGGTGGCTGAGCAAGAAAAGAAAACTAGTGTAGGAAAATGAAGGCAAATACATTAAACTATTATAGGGATCTTATCCCCCCCCAAAAGAAATTTCTAGAATTTGACTGATAACGGAGGCTAGTACCCTTACAGTGTATACGTTTACTCTCCTACACGGCTATGATAATAAACATAGCATTATTCTTAATCCTGAAAGATTGAATTATTTTATGTAGGTGCTTCTAAAGGTAGAAAGCAAGAAAAATACTTAAATTTTTCCTTCCAAAATAAACGTTAATACAGAAAATCTAAGTCCCGGTTTGTAACCAAGATGGGGTAGACATATTTCTCCCTATTTTTCCTGCTTAGTCAGTACAGCTCAACACTCTGGATGTTTTTTATGCATGGAACAAACATAGGAAGACCCTAAAAGGTGGAGAACAGAGACAGATTGGCTAGATGCCTTGGGACTTGATGAATGACAGCGGTAAGGCCCCTGGGATTTCTTTTTGGTTTAAACATCCCTGATTGGGAATTCTAGGAGCTGATAACCTAGAAACTTCAATGAGAGCAGACCAAATATGTCAGAAGAGAAACCCGCTCTCTGTAGCTAAAGAGACAGGAAAGAGGCCAACTAGCCAGACAGAAAACTTGGGGACAATAACCACCCTACACCAGCCAAATGCAATGGGAAGACACCATGCCACCCTCAAAGCCTTGATGCCAACCCTGTACTCTACTTCCTGGGAAACTGTCATGTGTAGAGTATTGGAGCAAAGTACTAAAGCACACGCCGGGTAACCTGAATCTTGTACTTCACTCAATGATCATGACATCTTGCCAAGAGTGTCCTCATCACGCCCTGTGTTTACCACGTGGAAAAAATGCTGCTCACAGAGATTATACCATTGGGCTGAGTTGATAAGCTCATGTGTGGAAGAAAGGGGGTTAGGAAACGGGTCCCTTGGGTTCTAAGCGCACACCTGTTCCATTTCAACACCTAGCTTTAATGTCGCATCCACGATGGAAACACAAGTCACTGGAGGTGAGACAAGCAAGGTGGGATTTGCTCCTGCAGTCTAGGGAGGACCACCGGCGGTGAGTGTACATTACATAAGGCAATAAAGAAATTGTTTTTGTTCTTCACCCTTCACAAATCCTGTACCGCTGTGGACTATTTAATAGCTACTACATTTCACACCAGGTGACTGAATCGATCACTTGGATTCAGTTTGTTTATCACCCTGTCACACTGGAGAAGTATTCCATCTTCCTTTGATACAAAGAATATCCGATATAAACGTAAGCACTTGCCGGTGTAGTTACTATTATTATTCCTGTTAGTTTCAGCTAATTAGAGTCACTTTTCAATTCATATCCAGAAACAAAAAATTGATTTGTCAGTAATACAGAAAGAAAGCCACCCTTAGGGAAATGCTAGTCGATAACGGAGCTGAAGATTGGAATTCTGGCAAAAGCAAACGTAAACCCAAAAATAATTGACGGAAGTTAATGCTGACATGGAACGCATTTCCAAAACAGCATAAAACGGGGGTTGAAAGTGGGATGTATTAATCAGGATGAAATGTTTTAAGGAGAGCTGCCAACTTCTAGGTTTTAGGACTAAACTAAAAATCATACCCTTTTCAGAGCCTTCTAAATTTGTGTCAAAATCATCACTTAGAGATATCCCAACGGACAGAATCATTAAATTGAGTCCATAAAACCATTTTCAAGCCATTTATAATGAAATTCAGGGCTAGAAGCATGTATAGGAAGGAGGCAAGGATTTGAGAGAAAGATATGAATAGTTAGTGCCTTCTGGGTACAAACGCCAAGGTGAAGAGTGTAACCAACCAAACCCACATAATGAATTTGTATATGACCTTGAACTTTGAAAACAAAGGATTCAAACAATCCACGAGGCCTTCACTTTATCACTGAGGAAACTGAGGCCCAGGGAGGAGAAATGAATCTCCCAATTTCATACATGCTCGAAGAGAAGGCCCTGGGACAAAAACATATCATGGTTGTTATTCCTAAGTTTTCATTTTTTTCATTTTTCATTTTTCGCAATAAAAGGAATAGAATTTTTATGGAAAATGCACATGGGTGAAGGGATTTACAGTGGTTGCAAATTTGAAGGGTGGGGCCTTAATTTCTCTGCATCTTGAAGTCAACCTGGTTTGGGACACAAGTGTGAAGAACTCGAATTTTCATGTATTGAATGTCAGTATATTGATTCTAGATTGCTTTGATTTAACAGGTTGATATGTGATGTTCCTGGTTCTCTGAAGATCAAATAATCATGTTGTATTTTTAAAAGACCTTAGTCTTCTTGCTACCCTTACAGTGATATTTAGAGCATCTAACCGCCCAAGAGGTGCAAAATGTTGTCAGTGAGATGTGATTTAAAATAAACCTCATGAATCATTTTCAAAATGCATTGGCTATTCCTGGAACATATATTGCTGCTTTGAATTCTCACTTCCTCCAAAATTCCCTTCCTTTTCCTACCAGGGTGGCACTAAGGTGCTTCCAGAAATTCTCTATTCTTTATTTCTTTCTCCTAGAACATTACCAGCTCTCTTTTTCATATACACAGTGTGGTTTTGAGCTTTAAAAAAATGAAGGGCCATATATGCAGGCACCTTAGAAGTTTTGGTTAAGTTTCAAGAAGCTGAATCACTTTTTAAGGTGAATGCTAGTTGGTCCACTGGTTGGGATTTCTGGAAGACCTTTTAGCAACTCAAACTCCTCAAATTAATGAAGAGCTGAAAACATATTTGTAAATTGATGAGACATCTTTACCAGTCTTTACCAAAGAGAGATGCTGACAGAGCATCTCTCTTTTAAAGGATCTGTTTTAGCAGCCACAGAGAATTTCCTTTCCAGGATGCTGGAAATGTTGCTTAGAAAACCATTCAGACTAAAAGAAGTTCCATCGCAGCTTACCAAAAGTCAAGAAATATTTGACCTTTATTTGAGAGAGCTATACTCATCTTTATACACCCATAGTACAATGTTTCCCATTAAAACACTGAGAACAACCTCCCTGAAGAAAGCACGACCATAGGCACATAATAATAATAATAATAAAGATGAATTTAGGTGATGTTTCCTATTTCCAATTGACTACAAGTGGGTCAAAAATCCTCACATCTTCATAGATACCACTGAATTAAAACTCAGAGAAAAGACAAAACATGTGAATATTATAGTACAAGATTTATGAAGAAGGAATTAATTTTGCAGTTAAGACTTTAGCATTTCCTTTTAATCAAAATAAGATTAATATCAGCATCCAAGATGAAGGAAGCGAGGCCCCATTTCCCTGTCACCATGGGGAGGGGGCCTTGCTTTAGCATCTCTTGGTCTGCCCCATCAGTCCCCAAACCTCAGTCGTGCTGTCACTTTGCCCAAGCCAAGATAATCAAGACGGTCATTCTAAAAGGAAATGCTAAAGCCTCCTTCTGGAAATACAGTGAGAACCTTCAATTCACTCATACAAGTTATTCTTAATTTTTCCTGTCACCATGGATGGCCGGTCAGAGTAGATCGGATGTCACTGCTGGCTCATACACAGCAGTGTCTTTCCCTGTCGAAATCTGTGTGTTGCTGCCTTCTCAAAGCATTAAGCTGTGAAAGTTCTATTCTTGAAAAAAAAAAAAAAAAGCAGAAATTTCTAATTATAAAAATAATTTTGTTAGAAGGGCTTGGCTCTGAGTCAACGAGTTGAAAGGAGAACGGGACATGGCTGGGTTTTCAATTTTCCGAGTCAGCCTTTAAGGAAACTGAGCTGATTTCATTTCTTTTAGGGAACAAGGTGATTTAAGCTATGCAAATTCTTCTGGGCCACCCTCTCACAATTCTTTCAAATATTTTTTAACGTGCACTATTCAGAAGCCTGCGATTTTAATAAGATGGTATGTTTAGCCACCATTCTACTATTTTTAAAATGCTTTCATGAACTGCGCCTTGTGGAACCACTGAAACAGCCAGGTAAGTTGGCAAGACAGGTGTCATGACCCTCAGATTACTGATGAAGATGTTCGTTCATTCATTCATTCCTGAAACCTTGGACCTGCCCCACACCGCTAGGGACTGGGCTCTACCCAGAGACTAAAGCTTTCCCCTTAAGTCCTGTGATCAGCAGGAACTGAAGTGGGGAGCAATGTGGCTCATTGGCCCCCTAGTTTGCTATGACTCACTGTGGTTATTGATTCTGAAGAGAAGATAGCTCCACAGTGGGAAGTGGATATACCATTCGCCTACCTAGAAGGAATTTTAAAAAGGTGATACATCTGTGGTTTAGGTGAAATGCAAATTCTTTATAAAAATTAAAAGTTAATTCAAGAAAATATTCATTGCTCTCCACCTGCAAAAGATGGTATCAAGGAAGATTAAAAAAAAGAACTAAGGTATGGATGAGGAGAGGAAGCCCTGGTTCTTGCTGAACACCGGAGTATTATTTTGTTCCAAAACTTCCACTTGGTAAACATTAATCAGAGAGAACAAATAGTAGCTTTGAGTTTTACCAATTACTTTTCCTAAACAGACACTAAATATTTGATGGTTGGGTATAGATGGCTGTTAAATTCCAAGTGATATTTCAATGTGGATTAACATGGATAAAATGCATTAAGTTTGGGTAAACAAATGATTAATATTTCAAGCTAGATCTACTCAGCTACTTTTAAAGACTGACCTCAGCCTACTTCTAAACCTCTGTCCAAACCCAGTACTCGGCTCCTCTCCCCCAAATGGTGCAGGAATAACTTTTCATCAAATGTAGCTGTACGTGACATTAAGGTTGTGCATTTAAAATAAGATATGCTTTTAAAAACTCATAAAATGCAAATGTTTATAGTCTCTGAGCAGAAGCCGCAATCTGTGCGAGGAAACTTTACCCACACTAAATCGACTAAAACATTACCTGTCTAACACTTCTTAATTATTTTATTAATCTGTGTTAACAGGCAGAACATTGTGTTTTACATCCAGTGGGGTTTTAAATGATAGTTCTAGGATTTGCATTCGGTTTTTTTTTTCTTCCCAACTGGCTTTGCTGAGATTTTATTTCTGCTTACTTTATGGTGCACTATATGCTGAACTGAATTGTGGAAGGGGAGGGAAAAACAGGTTTGCAACCTGACCTCACGCACAAGCCCTGCGAGGTTGCATGCAACAGTTGCTCATCAAGATTACTTGAATCAGACAAGAGGAGTTAGATAAGAGTAAAGGTCACCGAGAAGCTTTACTTTTTCACTTATGAACTGTGACTAAGGTGCAAACAGCATTAGCAAGAGGGCAGGAGAAGACACAAGACCACAGCACACTGGTTAAGCATGGCTGTTCCCTGGGAATGTCTCTCAGACAGTTGCCACATTCTCCTTACAGGACAGAGTGTTTGCAAGGTCATTAATCTACAGGAAGGTCAAAAGTAGAGGTGTGCTGTAAAGAAAGAAAAGGAAAAAAAAATCAGTGTGCGTAACAAGGCTGTTGTAGGAGAGCTATGAAGGTGTATGAGTTGGAGTTACAGGTGTGACCCAGAAAAGAAATTAGTGAGGACACTTTCTTTAACCCCAAGAAGCTGAGCTGATATGGAAAACTGTCGCTCTGTCTGAGCTGGCTGCGCAATCCTGATTGGGTACTTTTGGATCCCACTGTTACCATTTGGATGTTAAAGCTTGTTGTTGATTGGATGTTAGAGCTTGTTGCTGATTGGATGTTAAAGCTTGTTGCTGATTGGATGTTAAAGCTTGTAGCTGATTGGATGCTTTTTGAGTCCTACCACGGGTATAAAAGCAGGAGGAGAACAAGGAAGGGGATGGGGTCAGAAGATGAGAAGAAAGCTGTAACGCTTGCTGGGTTGAGCCTGCTGGAAGAATAAAGACTGTCCTCCAACTCTTCACGTGAATTCTTTCCAGGTCAAGAGCTGTAACACTAGCTGTATGCTTGTGGCAACAGAGCAGATAAGGGAAGATGAGAGATCAGTTATGAGGGTGAGGGGGGGTGTGGCCAGGATTTTAACCTATTTGTAAGCAAAGGGGAAATTTAATACAATTACAGGCTTAATGCAGAGGTACTCAAAGCAGGGGCTGTGGACTTCTAGGTTGCCTAAGATCCTCTCAAGGGTTTGTGAGGTCAAACTCTATATTATAATAATATATTTATAATATTATATTATATTTGTAATATTATAAATATAATAGAAATATAATAATGTTAATTAATTGTATTTATAATAATATTAAGAAGGTACTTCCATTGCCATGGTTGCAGACATTAGCACTGATGGTACAAAAGCAGTTAGTGAAACTTCTGGCACCTTAAGTTAATGCACATCAAGGCAAGGGCCCTGGGTACACTAGTTGCTGTAGTCTTCTTCACTTGCCATGTGCTTGTGTCAAAGATAATTCACTGAAGAATGTCCTTGATGAAGCACTAAAAATGTTATTAAATCATGACCTTTTTTAAAAGAACTCATCTTTTTAATACTCTGTGTGATGAAAACTCTTTCTTGAGACCCAGTTGCATTTTCCAACTGGTGGCTGGATACTTCTGCCTACATGGTTCACCAGCACTTCAAAGTCATCATGCGTGGAAGTGAAACCAAATCAGACAGTTCCCTCTCCTCCAGTGGCCTCCTGATGTAGTCTCAAAGACTTGAGGTTGTCATCATTGTCTCTTTTGGCTCCCAGGCCTTTGCAATTCCTCCAGAATGTTTCCATGCACCACCTCTTCTTTCTTGACCCTCATCTCATGTGAGACTTTATTCTCTCATTTAATTGCTTAAATCATTTTCTGATCATTTTCCCTGATCCTATTCTCTCCGCTGCCCCACTCCATCCTACTCTGTTGTCAGGTGCTATGGTCCGAATGTTTGGGTCCCCCGGCCCCAAATTTCTGTGTTGAAATCTCACCCTCACGCCAAGGTGATGGTATTAGGAGGCGGGGCCTTTGGGAGTGATTAGGTCATGAGGGCGCAACCCCCATGAATAGAATTAGTGCCCTTATAGAAGAAGGGCGATTGTCTGTCCTACCAGGTGAGGCTACAGTGAAAAGACAGCTGTGTGCAAACCAAGAAAACAGGCCCTCACCAAACCCCAAATCTTCGGGTGCCTTGATCTTGGACTTCCCAGCCTCCAGAAGTGTAAGAAATACATTTTTGTTATTTATCAAAAAAAAAAAAAAAGAAAAAAAAAAGATTACTTGAATCCAAATCAAATAGCTGGGCTCACGATTAACAAGGGTAACTTTGGATAAAGAGGTTTAGATGGGCAGACCTCAATGGGACTCTTTAGACTCTCATATTATCTCCAAATTTCTCTGTTTCTTTTTTTAAAAACAGAACACATCCAGTGAACATTTGCCACATGCTACAAGGATCGAATCCTTGGCACTGCGCCCCTTTCTTATCAAAATCCTTGCTTCCCACATACTGTATCGTTGGGCCTCCTGACACAGGGGAACAGGTGTAGGCAGAGAAATGAATTAGGGAAGGGGCCTGATATGGAGAGAAGCTGTCCTGTTGTTTCTTATCTGCTTTGCATAAGTGATCTCATGTCACCACTGACACTGTCATTTAGTGGGGTTTCCAAAAGGAGGTGCTAGCAATGACAGCTGTCTCCAGGCAGCTTCGGAAGCAAGAGGGAAGGACACAAGTTGATGGGGTCAGGGTTGATTTCTGGAGGGCGTTGTCCCGGCTCTTTGGCTCCTTGCTTGGAGAAATCACAAGCAGGGCTGGTGTCACAGAGCAATGACAGATGCTTAGCACTTCCTCACAAGCAGCTTTTAACTGAGGGCTTTCCAGCAGAACAAGAGAAAGTGAAAGTACATTTCCTGGGGGGAAATGGGTCTATCTCTCTGCAAGTGGAGAAGACTCCAGGGTCTTATCGCGCTGCTACTTTTATGTCTGCAGCTTATGATGGTGGACAGGGAGCATGCTTTGAAGATGACAACAGCCCTTCCACTTGCCTGGCACTCCATAGTTCGTATAATCGTGTCTTAAAAACTTGTCTACTGCAACAAACCTATGAAGTAAGTAGAATTATTATCTCTTGTTCTAAATGAGTTATTCGTACTCGTCATCAGTGGCAAAGGCCAGGCTAGAGCCCCAGAGCGTCTGAGGGTGACTCAGCTCACCATCCTGCCTCTCCTATGGGAAGGAGCCTCCCTAGATCTACTGGACTGGGCGAAGTTATACTCACTTAGGACCTCGGAGAGAGCAAGCAATGATGCAATTCAGTAGGATGAAGTGGTTAATCACAAGCCTGTAACCTGCGACTAAACGGATGGCTGTCCTTGCCCCGAAAACAACTGCTTCTGTTTCTTCCACATGGGTTTATGAATTGCTCTCTTCCCCAGCACCCAAATCAAAATCAGTAGCTAACATTAATCGAGTGCTCACCAGGTGCCAGAGGCTATTCTAATGGCTCGCCTCTATTGAGCCTTAAATGATAATGACCCCCATGAGATATACACGACTCCTGTTCCTACTTTGCAGATCACGTGAGCTAATGTCACACCGCTAGGTCGTAAGTGGTGGGGTTGGGGACGGGGACCAGATCGTCTGGCTCTAATGCTATGACGTAGTTCAGAGAACTGAGCAGAGTGCTTGGCTACGCTGTCGTACAGCATATAAAAGCAACATAAAGCTTCCAGTAATTAATTATTTGGGGGGAAAAAGTTCCTCCGGCTTCCTTAGGACCAACAGGATTACTTAATTATTTATCTTTGCTACTTAGAATGTTTGGGCTTAGGAAGCTCAGAGAATTGGTGTGCGGGATAATCCGGTTCATTATCACAGGGTGACACATTCACTCCTCATTTATGGGAGCCCTGCTGGTCTCACTCTTCCCCTAGGTGTACAGAGGACGCAGCAGCAGTAGCCGGGCAGGGCGTGGCGCTCGGTGGCCTGACTTTGCTCTACTTTGCAGAGGAAACCTCCTAGTGACACCTTAGGTTTCAGCCAAACTTTTCAGTAGGAGCTTGGTGAGCTGTTTTTTTTTTTTTTTTCTTATAAATTGAGGGAGGAAAAAAAAACAAACCCAACTGTCCCCTTGAGCAAGGAACCACTGAGTTCTTGTGTGACAACAGTTGTGCCCATGTGCCGTTCACACTGCAGCTCTGCTTGTACATTTCACGCTGTGTTAAGTGCGCAAACGCAGGAAAAGCAGAGAGGCTCCTGCTCTACTGCGGCGGTGGGGGGTGGGTGGGGGGGATGGGGGTGGGGAGGGGCGCAAACACTACCAGCTGGAGGACAGGGATTCTGATGTTGTTTCCTGTCCACTTGGCAGGGCTGGTTCTCAGGGGTGAACCCCACTCTGCAAACCAGCCCTGCCAAAGAGGAAGACATGCCAATCACAACTGAGATAAGCAGAACAATTGAACAGGAATGTGATATTGATTAGCACCGTACAACATAATGCTCCTTTTTGGAGAGTACCGTGTTTCCCCGAAAATAAGACAGGGTCTTTATATTTATTTTTCCTCAAGAAGACACCCTAGGGCTTATTTTCAGGGGATGTGTTATTTTCCCCTCAAAGCCTCAGCTTGCAGCACGCACAGGATGGCCAGGACCTGACAGGGGGAGCCGACCTTGTTGGTGGGGCTGCCTGCACATTCCGGTCACCTCTGGGATGGCAGCTGTGACGATGGGGCAGATGAGAAGGGCTGCTTCTCATCTTTACCGCTCCTGGACGAAATGCATGGGTTGTGCAGATGTGCTGCATAGTCACACCCATCACTAGTCCTTATTTTCAGGGCAGGGCTTCTATTGCACAAATGCTTAGAAATCCTGCTAGGGCTTATCTTATGGGTAGGTCTTATTTTTGGGGAAACATGGTATCTTCATGATCTGTGTTGCAAGTTTTCCCATAATATAAAAACGGGAAGAAGTCCTAGACTGGTATGTAGGGAATGTACAGAAGTCACCCACAAGGCAAAGGAATAGATACATCTTTCATATTTAGAAGTGCTTTGGGCTTCCTGTTAAGAACAAGATAGCACCCGCTTTCAAACAGATCTCTCAGATCTGCTTATTTAAAATCTTAGACATTTAAAGAAAATTGGATTGGTTTGTTGGGCAAGAAAGCATTTGTAGATAGCATCTTCTTTCAAGATTTGACTTTCCATGTTCCAGATATAACTATTTTCTCTTTGTTTTTAACACCAAACATGAAGTCACATAATTTAAGTGAATGCATTGTCATTGGAGTGAAAAAAAAAAATTACAGTTCATGAATTGGATAGTATAACCTCACTAGCAAACAGGATTCTGCCAGTACTTTAATTATTTGTAGTAATTTAGGAACTCAGGGGTAAGGTGGGAGTGAAGAAAGTTTTCCTAGAAAATTAGTATCTGCAAAGATGCTAACAGAAACTTTTGAAGAAGTGTGGAGAAATTTTCTGGACAAGACAAATTTTGCTGGAATATCCTATTATTATTCCTGCTCTCTTCTTCCAAACTACCCTTTTCTCTGCTTTTTTTTTATTCCTTTAAATTATCATATAAAATAGTGATACATTCTTTCTGCATTTTATTAATATTTCCTATAGGTCACCATGTGACTCGAAAAGTAGTAAGAAGCTGTATCTCTTCATTCAGGAGGCACAAGGTTAACTATTTTATACATAAAATGTTTCATTTCCATTTACACGAAAGGAGACAACTAAATATAAATTTATTTTTCACATAATGGGCTGAAATTTTCCTTCACGAATAAAAGTAATGGCCTATAAAGTAGTTTAAAAAGCCATTCGAGAGGCTGTTTTGATTAGGTGTCTGTCTTTGACTAAGATACATTATTTTCTTAATAAGTTTCATTGCCTTTGGTGACTCTTCTCCTCAAAGGAAAGAAGAAAACTAGTGAATTAAAGGTACGTGCTAGCACGTTAAAAAACAAGTTCCAATGGCAGGACACAAATTATTTTATTACCACACCAACTGAGCCAGTGATTCTCCACAATTCATGAACAAATTTTCCATTACTATAGAGTCATGCTTTTATTGACTGTTATAAAATCACCATTTGTATCTTTTTTTTATCCTGCTGTGTTTCTATTTTATTGGAAAAGTCCTGTAACAGGTATAACATCAGCTCAGATTACCAAGAAATCTATAAAATAGCTTCCTGCTACTACCTTTGGTACAGATTGAAAGAATACATTACGATCCCACTGAGTCCCTGATAAAAACTGGGATTCACGTGCCCGCATGATTTATGCTTAACTGTTAGGTATCTTGGCTTTGTCTGCTCTATTAAATTATGGGAGGATTTCACTGGTATTGATTAGTTCTATGTGGCATAATTAAAGCACCTGGGTCAGGAAATTTAGGCGCTAACTTTGGGCACAGTAATAAAAGCAAAAATAGCAAAACACGTTGCAGTGAGTAGAAATGTTCCAATGACAGCGGGTGACCTCTGCCTGTGCTTCGGCTGAAACTGACCACTTTGGCTTCTCGTACTCAGACATGGTGTGCACATGGAGTTAGAATGAAAACAAGGAAAAGAGCATGATCATGAACTGAAATGAGCATTAAGTGACTCGATTTTATGTTTATACTTCCAGAAAAAAAAAATTGTTTTTAAATGATCAGTCTCAATGAGTTTTACAAATAATAAATCTGTATTGTGTTAGAATAATGCTACATTATATTTTTGAACTTTTATCAACTATTTGAAGTGTACCTTTTGAATATTAGTAGTAGAAGAGCATCATTGATCAAAATTGCTCTTGGGTGCTGATGGTGTTAGAATTTCCATGCACAATCACACGCATGGTCACCTAGGAAAATGAGCCGTATACATCCTTCTTTTCTTTCCATCATCATCGTTTCTGTTGCTGATCAAATAAGAATTTTCTAACTAATGAGGAATGAAGTTTCTTTTTAAAATACCAAGAGAACACTCTCAGGACTACATCAACTCTGGCTGATGTCAAAGTAACAGGTCCCCCAAAATGGGGACATGCCAAAAGTTTCAATAGTTCATGGGCACCATGGAATAACTTCCTGATCATGTGTTGCTTTTATAAATGCAAAGGATACACCAGCATTAAATATCAGCATGTCTAGCAGCTTTGTGCATAGCTATTTATGCTTCGCAGAGAGTTTGTACATAACTTATGTCATCCTTATAGCAACCCTATAAGGCAAGCAGGTAAAGGAGGAACATTCTACCAAAGAGATTTTGGAACCAAGATGGGGAGAGGACGCAGATGAATTAAAATAACAAAAAAGAGGTTTGGGGTAATGATTCAGGTATGTTTGGTTTCACAGAACAATACTACAGTGATTTATACTCATAATCTGAATCTACAACATTTATGCAACATAGATTAGTAAAAGGAATTGCGATTTAAGCCTTTTCTTTAGATTATAAAGGTAGTAAACAGTCAATAGTGAAAAAGATGCTATCCTCAAAGAATGGAAAATAATCTTTGACCAAAGATTCAGCAACTTCAAAGTAAACACACTAAATATTGAGCAAAGGGGCTAGGATTTAAACTTATTTTGGGTAAGCATCTTAATTGCCTAGCTTAGGAGTTGGAGACTAGACTGTTGAAAATTCTATGAAGATAGTATGCAACAAGGAATTTTTCTTTTCCAGTTACTGACGAAACAAAGGGTTCATTTTCTCCCCTTGATGGCTTTTGATGAACTGTATTAGCTACCAATGTCCTGTTTTATATCACAGTTTTATTCTTTAAAATAATCCATGATGTTCTTAAAACATTAACTTAACTTTCCTATGGACTCACTCAATGATTTCAGTGATGCTTTATTTTTACTTCTGGGAGCTCTTCAATCGGTTATGGCTTCTAGAATCTGAACATTCAATCTCCTCCTTTCTGTCACCTGGTCCAATAATAATCTCTAAGGAAACTCTTAAAAACACAGGAGAGCTCTTTACAAAGTCATTCTGTGATGAATCTTCTGTGTGGCTGAAATTAAACCCTTTGTCACAGGAACTATTTCCAATAAATTAGATTTTATTTTTTGAACATAGGGTTTCTTAACTGCGTGCATTTGTTTGGGGTGGGGATGAGAAGACAGAGGGTGCATGAGTAGATCTCAGCCAGTCTAATTATTTGTCGATTAAAATTCAAGCAGGTAGATTCTAAAAGAAGCATTTAAACACGCCCACTTTTTGTATTTGGAAGAAGTTATTTTCTCTATGATTAAAAGATATCCCTTGTAAAGAATTCATCAAAAATTTCTCCTGTCCTCCTGGCACTGAGATGATTGTGATTCTGTCAACATGTCGTAGGGGCACATATAACCTCCTTTTATCGTGGCAGCCTACAAGCACCCTTGATCTCAATTGGTGTGAATCTCATTTAATTGCCTAACCGTGGAAAGATGAAGAGTAGAGTCTGTGATTTTTTTTTTTCCTAGTTCACACTTTCTTTTCCTCTTGAAGCTGAACATGTCTAGTCGGCAGAGCTCCTTAATTCTGATGGCGAGTCTCTAATTAGTTATAATTCAGCTACCCTCCCGTTTTCTATTCCAGGTCAATATTAGTAATTGTGCTGCATTCTTTCTTTACTTTTCCCGACGAAAATGTCTTTTACCAAGGATAACGCTGATGATGTTGGCAACAACAAAGCAATTATAGACAAAATAAGGGTGGTATAAATGCAAAAAAAAAAAAAAAAAATGAGCTCCAGGAAGTTGCCCCCATGGAAAGGCTTTTGCTGAAGGAAATTTCATATTTTCTAGAGTCCGAAAGATTATTTGACATTTTTGGCAGACTACATTCTTAATCACCATCTAAACATTTTGTGGAAGTAGAGTGTTAGTATTGATTTCATTGCTCTCAAAGCATCTATACCCATATTTTCTTTTGGTGCTAATTCAATTCATTCATTGTAACTTATCCTGCCCTTTGTTCAATTGCATATGAATGCTGGCATCGCTGGATCTTAGAGGCAACCAAAAATGTGAAAGCAAAAATGCATGACACACCAGAATGTGAAGCTATGTGAAGACAGGCATTCACCCGATCAGTTCATGTATTGACATCACTGAAGGGCAGTAGGTGATTACCTGCCATTCTCAAGGTGGACATACGCACTCTAGTGGTGGACAGGTGCGTGACAGAGCCCAGCAGGTGGCTCCCTAGGCAGCATGTGACTTAGGATGGGCTTTCTCCATTTGTTCCAATGGCATCTGGACAGTCAGCCCCAAGTGGTCACTGAGCTGTTCTATGTGTCAGGCACTGTCCCAGGCTCTAGGCCCACAGCAAGGAACACAAGAACGCAAGACAGTCACTGCGTGTAAGGTCACACCTCTAGTCATGAGAACAGACAGAGATCTGAAATAAATACTTTCGGGAACATGAGAATAAGAGAAAAGAGGTTAATGTTCTACCAGAATGACAGAAAATGGGGCTGCTCTAGCAAGATACGAAGGCCTTCTGAGTAAAGACTGGTGGGGTTGGGGCAGGGATTTGGGGAAAGAGTGTCACAAACAAAAGGAGTTTCCAATTGTAGAAAGGCCTTCCGGTGGGAACAAACTTGATGTGTCGTGAGCAAGGAAAGGGAAGGTAGGGGGTGAGCACCAGGTTTTGGAAGCCTTGTAGATTTTTGCACGGGCTGGAATCCAGCCCAAGTATAATGGGAGCAGAGGAATTAAAACTTTAGAAAGATTTGTCAACAGAGCAACAGTTAGCCGACTACTACATTCATCCAGGAGAGAGATACCCGTGAGAGATACCGGGAGAGAGACACACACTGAGGCGTAAGAGTGGAGAAGGTGAATGTTGGCTGGATTCGGAATATATTTTGCAGAGCTGGATATGAATGCAGAGCAAAGAACATATCCCTTGTAGATTTGGGAGAGGACTTGGGTGCGAGTGGACAGATGTGAACATGGAGAATCGAAAGCTGTTCAAGTCTGAGATGCCCATTGAGTTTTCCAGATGCAGATGCCAAGTTGGAGTAGGATATCTCTGATTCCAGGACTTGGTGGCACGTGGTCCAGGCTGTGCAAATATATCACTGACATTTGGGTTCTGTTTGAAATGATGGGAAGGATGATATCATGTAGCAGGAGAGGGTAGGAGGGGAGGGCTGAGGACAGGGCCCTGGAAACCCTGTGATATTTACAGCTTTTGTAGAGAAAGGATCCAGGAAAGGGGCTTAGGAAAAAATAAGTGGCCCCTGGACCCCTCATGTAGTAGGAAAACCAGGCAAATGTGGATTGTGGAAGTCAAGAGAATACAGTGAATAGAGAAGAAGTGTGTAGTCCATCATGACAGGTGCTATGAAGTGTTGAGTTGAAGAACCACACACACTGAAAAGCCGCGTACTCCGTGGGCGTGGAAAGCTTCTCTAGCGTCTGGACTTGAGTGTGATCTATCTATCAGGTGAGCTGCAGCCCACCTGCCTTTCAAAGACACTGAACTCGCCCCTGACCTGATACAGCCCAGTTTTTATGTGTTTATATTCTACCAATCTCTAAGGAACTTCATGCAATTAACTTGCACAGACAGGCTAACGTCTCTTGTCTTGGGACAAGGAAAGTCAGAGAAAAAAACTGCCTCCAAACTGTCTCATCCATGGGAAAAGGATGGCCTCGAGAAGGTGAGAATTGCCTGAACATAGAGCACCTACCTACCCTTAGCCTTCCAAGTCCAGAGGTAAACAGTTTGCTATCCTCCCCTGAAATGATCTGGTAGGAAAATAAACACATTCACTTTCTCCCCACTCTATTTTCATGGTAAACACATTCACTTTCTCCCCATTGTATTTTCATGGTGCACGTGGTTAATCGTTATAATTAACCCCCAGATGTGCAAATTGGGGTTACCGTCGCTCTGTGATGGTGAAGAATGGACCACGAATATCAGGCAGCAAACATATGATCACGATCATGATCAGCAAAGCCCCTTTGAGGCCTTTTATCTTTTCCTTAAGAGAAGAAACCCATGAGACATACAATAAAAATGTGAATTCCAGGCTGGGCGCTGTGGCTCACGCCTGTAATCCTAGCTCTTGGGAGGCCGAGGCGGGCGGATTGCTCAAGGTCAGGAGTTCAAAACCAGCCTGAGCAAGAGCGAGACCCCGTCTCTACTATAAATAGAAAGAAATTAATTGGCCAACTGATATATATATAAAAAAAAAATTAGCCGGGCATGGTGGCGCATGCCTGTAGTCCCAGCTACTCGGGAGGCTGAGGCAGAAGGATCACTCGAGCCCAGGAGTTTGAGGTTGCTGTGAGCTAGGCTGACGCCACGGCACTTACTCTAGCCTGGACAACAAAGCGAGACTCTGTCTCAAAAAAAAAAAAAAAAAAAAATGTGAATTCCATAATGTCATAGCGCCTGGCCTATGAGATTCCTTGGCTTAACTTACAGTGACTGCAATGTACCAAATTCCAGATTTGCACTTACGAGCAACAACAACCCACATCATTTGCTGTCTCTTAAGCGTCAATATAAAGCCATGGTTTTCAATGACTTTGTCTCCCAGGAGACATTTGACAATGTCTTGAGACAGAAAGATCTTTGCTTTTAACACCTTTAGTAGGTAGAGACCAAGGACCCTGATATTCATTCATTCCATAACATCCAGGACAGCAAACTCCCCCCTCCCCCAAACAGAATTCTCTGGCCCAAAATGTCAACAATGTCCAGGTTAAGACACTCTGACATAAAGAAAACCCTACAAACAAATTTTAGTTAATTCTTAGCATTTTTCGTAGTTTCAGAATGGGTTGAGAGTACCATCTGGTTAGTTCATTTTTCTGACCGCTACGCCATTACAGAACCAAGTATCGATGTCTCGGATTTATGCCATGTGCTGCTTCACTTTTGAAAAAGAAAATGAGAAAGGTTTTGCATTAGACGTACACAAAAATACCCATAGCTTTCTACTGCTTCCATTAATGTATTTTAGCATTTCTTGTGAAGTTTCTGCGTGGCACTGCAGATGGAACCCCTACTGCTCCTGAGACAAAATGTGACATTTTAAGGTCATTCTAAGAGAGAAACAAAAATGAAAAAAAAAAAAAAATCAGATTTTAAGCTCACCAGGTAGTAGGCAGCCAGTACAATTGATTTTCAACCAAACTTTTTCGTTCCTTAATCATATTACCAGATCAAAAACACAGTTCTGCTACATTCTGTTATGCTTATAAAATGGTGCTGTAGGTGGAGCATATGCTTATTATTAATACATGCTTTTTCAATAAGTGACACCCACTGATTAAGCTGTTTCCTGTGTCCCTGTAATTAATTATTCCTACTTAGAGATATGAAATCCTGGGTAGGAAATTTTTGCCTGGACACTGACCATCCCCAGACAATGGGGTCTCTGATTTTAAATCCATTTCTTCACTCCCACTTTATGATGATAGCAACAACCTGCTGGGACATTTTAATTTGAGAAATGCATTTTTCCTCCCTCTATTATGTTTCAAAGTACACTGTTAATGTGCCCCATACCCCAGCTAAGAAAGCTGTTTTTCGATTGCTATTTAAAACATTCTTTTAGTGTCATGTGTTCAGGGCAACATGTAACTTAGGGTGACTTCGAGTTCTTGCAAAGTGGCTGTCAGGTAAGTTTTTGTGACTGTTGAACTGTGGAATCCTCAGTTAAAACAGGTTTCTGGTATTGTGGAATCCAGCACAGAGTTTGCAGTTACCAAGGAAGGACTGGACAAAACATATATATTCTTAGCTGTGTTATTCACCAACACAACAAGCCATCCACTCCCCTGGGGGAGACGGATCTTCCCTCTACAATAGTGTTACATGGTGGAGAAATTTAGGACTGTCTAATGCACACCAAGCAAACACATACCAAGCCAGAAAAAGAAGAGATCACTAATTGAAATACCAACTGATGAGAATCAAAAAAAACTCTGAGTGTTTGATTTTTAAAATTTATCATAATTACTATTTTTCATTTCTTAATGGGTAAAACTGAGTCAGTTGGTTTCCTCTGGACACGTTAGACCATCATCTTTTCCTTTTCCTGTTAAACAATGATCAGAAATTAACAAAAGGAAACTTTTCACTTCCCCTTGGACACTGAGTCGCCTGGAAAATAAATCTTATTTGAAAAATTTTGTATCTCATAGGCCTTTACACATTTTCCTTATCAAGAATTCCATTATGGCTGGTTGGGCAGTTACTTCCTAGTCTCCGACTTTTTATGGAAAAGCAGCATCATTCTTAGAATACAGGAATTTTGTTAGATTCAAAACTGGGAATAAGAGTCGAAAGCAAAGTGGCGGCAGCCTTGGGGGCTGTGAAAGGAAGGAGGGAGATTAAAAAAAAAAAATCCCCAGAATTTTGAAATAAAAGCATGCTATGAAGTTCCAAAGAGATTTGGAAGAGGAACAAGAAAACTGGAGAATTCTTTTGAAAGAAGTCCCCGTACTCTGGGCCTACGTTCCCCCTCTGAATGTTAATTACAGTCTTTACCTTGGCATTTTGCTCTCATATCAGGGAAGCAATTACTGACCTAATTCAAATTCATAGCAGCCATTAACAATGAACAAACAGATACATTATTTTAATTCCATTTGCTGCTTCCTTTCTGCTGATGTATTGACCCATGAAGCCTTGACTGGATGTCCTGTAATTGGCATTTGGCAAAGGTTGTTATCATCATCATCCTTTCCATATAGGAGTATTTATTAAGCGCATATTGCATACATAACACCTTGCAAGGGCAGGCAGCTTAAAGACCACAGGCCAGAAATAGCCTTTGCCTATATGCAGAGTGTGTAATGATGCCTTTGTATTTTATATAAAAGTTTAGCCTATTTGCATGTGTTTGGAAGGGTCAGGGTTTTTAGATAAAATTTGAGCCTATTTGTGTGCGTGTTTGGAAGCATCGAGGTGAGTGACAACACGCTAACAGGATTATTATTTCTTAAATATAATTTTCAACCATTCTTACTATATTATTTCAATAACATACATAGACCTCGTCCTTTCCTCAATACTACCTACCATTTACTCCAGACCCTAAGAAGAGATCTCATGATGAGATAGAGTCAAGGAAAAGAAGAGAAATAGCTCTAAAATAGAATAATCTATAATCCTTTTCCCGTGATTTCTTCTTCTTTCTTGAGTCAATGGCTTTTCTTATCACGAAGCATTCTAACACTATATTATCTTCCTTTCCGTTAATTTTGCACACTGACATTATTTTTGTCATGTTTTAACTTGGAGGTATTTTATATATGCCAAGTAATTTATTTGCATTGATTTCATCAGGGCCATTTAGTGTCACTGTCCTGTGTCCCAAGGTACCAACCCTTACATAAATTAATTAGTGTCCCTAGAAACAGTATCAATGTCCTTTAGCACCATGATAACCTCATGAGCTACAGAGAAGCCACTGATCTTGTTGGGTCTCCAATTCCTCATCTGTAAAACAACATGGTAGGATTTGAGAATGTCTTCTGGTTCTGAGATTTTACACATTTACTTAAGACATACATCCCTGACAGTATCTCAACATGATCCTGTGTTTCTCGGCTTGTGCTATGAAATACCGTACAGCAGGAAAAATTTATTTAACAACGCATGGATGTTCCCTCTTTTATGCCCTTTGATTTTGCTCCTTGCCTCAAATACTCGGGGTTTTTTATGACTTTCCTCCCCCAAATCAGCTCTAAGGCCTTCATTTATTTGAAGATACCAATGTGCTCATAATTGTTGAAATATTACTCCTCTCTGAATTAGTTCCATTTAAACTTGCATTCATAATATACATTAAAGAGTGTCTCTAATGCCTAAAATGTCAAGTCCTACCTGTTCCCTTTTTTGTCTGTATGTATTTAGGTTTGTAAGGATTAGGTCCATGTCCTTGAAGTTCTCTCTGTACAGGGCCTAGCAACATGTGACTTTAAAGGTTTAGTATAAGTTTATTTAAACTAATAATCCAAACCTTATTAAAATCAATGTACAGAATCTGAGTAGTACAACATTTACTGTAAGAAGGAGATTATTGAAAAGCAGATCGTTTTGTTCAACCTTACTCCCCCATGCAGGGGTACCCCATGTCACCATCCTTGGCAGATGGTCATCTGCTCTGCTGCTGCTTCAGCAGTGACAGGTTGCTCCCAGATTCTTGTGCCAGGACATCTTATTGTTGTCCAGCTCTGATGGTGAGGGACTGTTTCCTTCACACGAACCAAAAACCTATCTTGTTTCCCTGTACTTCACCCAATTGTTCTAATTTTGCCATCTAGATTATTAAGGAATATATCTAACATCATCAGTGTTCTCATATTTAATGACAACTATTACCATTTCACCCCTATCTGGCACTGACTTCATCTGGTTGAACAATTTTTCTTACCCCCAAATAGGGAAAGAAATCTACTTTCTGGTAATATCAGGTACCTCGGCTTTTTGCTGACTTTTAAGAAACTGTCTGGAGATGGAGGGTATACAGCCCACTGGGGAATTTCTAAATCGAACTGCATACTGATTACAAAATCTGAAGTCCGTAAACAGCACCCTAAAATCATTATTTACATTTTTACTACAGTACTGGCACTCACAGAGCCAGCATGTCAAATGAATTTGAATACTGAACCCAGATTGATCACTTGGAGAAAAACTGGTTAACTCCCCAAGACCAGAGCTCAGGGGTCTACCACTGACTCCCACGATTGCAAAACTCCCAGGATTGGGATGATTTCTAGAAGATAAAACCTGAGTAGTAGGCCAGTCTCTTTCGTACTTGTAAAATTAAAGGCTCTCTGAGCTTTGTTAAATCTATCTGCCTAAAGTTTAAACAATAGTGTTTAATGTTGTAAAATTCAGGTAAAGAAAGGTCCCTGGACTGAGTGTCGGGAAAGCTGAGTACTATTCCTGACTCCACTGCGACTTTTGACAATTCCCTTGAGTTCTTTGGAGCTCAGTGTCCTCATACCAAATCTGAAGGGATCTAGTTGAGCATCACTAAGACCCATTCGTGCTCAATGGTGACATAACCTTAATAGGCTCATTTGCCTGCTAAGACAGCAAGTCAATACTCCCAGACGCCGGCTTGTATCAGAGAAAGAGATTTAATCATAAGGCCAGCAAACAAGGAGATGGGAGAAAACCTCAAATCTGTCTCTCTGTGGAGTCTGGGACTAGGGCTTTTAAGGGGTTTGGAGCGGGGTGAAGTCATGGGAGCAGGACATGAAGAGACTACATACTTGAGCTGACTCAGTTCCTCTGGGGGTGAGGGGGGTTTGGGGGCAGGGTCTTTAAAAGGGTTGGAAACAAAAACCTAATGATTCTAACATCAGAGATTCTATCTATAAGAGCCTTAGGGATGCAAATTAATTCTTAAACAAAAGCCTTATATGATGGTAACCTCAGACATCCTATCTATAGAGACCATGAGGTTGCCGATGGTCAGTATCTAGCACCCCCTCCACATGCTACGAGTCTAGCACGAGAGATCTGATCAGAGTGGGTGGACAATTTCCTTGGGATTGGAGGCTGGCATTCTCTTGCCATTAAATATTATGAACGTATTTAAAACTTCTACCTCCTGTTTAAAAACATGCACATAAACCAATAGACATGATGCACAAGATAATGAGATAGAAGACAAAGCACTGTGCCTGTCTGTGAGTTGACTGAGCCCGAACTGTCCGGCTAAAGAGTCCCTTAGAGCAACCAAAGACTCTATTCCACTCCCAGGGATGCTGATTATCAGCCTTTTAATTTTGTCGTTTGAAATGAAGTACCCCTTGATGTATGTTTGATTATTAATTATTATATTATTGTTCATTATTTCTGAAAAGTAATAACATGTTTAATAAAAAATCTGAGCTACCATAATGAAAATCATTTAGATAATTTCAAGCCTTTCAACCTCCTGAGGACTTCAATTTGATTTCTAAAATACAGTAGAAACTTCCTAATTTAGACTAATGATAGAGAGCCCCATTGTGAATTACCAGATTTTGCAGATGAGTGGGCACGCAAACAGACAGGGAAGAAATCAAGGAAGTTAAAACACACAATATGTTTCCTCCATTTGTTTTGACAATGGTGGCTCAGACTTAACAGTTGATGAGAAAACTTGCCTGTACATCAGAAAATGCATTGTCTCTTGTTTCGTAAAGATAATGAAGTCCTGGGTAATCAGAAATCTCACTCTAGGACTCAGATATTGAATCTTTGCTCAGAGATGGCATTGGGACTGCGGGGGTTTCAAATAATTATCTGGCTCACAGAGTACCCAAGTGAGAACTACATAAGTTCTACTGTCAATGCAAGGTGAAAAACAGAGCACATTTTAATCCATTTTATGGTTGCCATTTAGCATTATTATATTTTGTCTTTGCAATCACAGATCATTCGAGGCAGAAGAGATCTCCTGTACGTTCTCTTACCCAGTCTTCTAGTCTGTGGCACTTGGGCATTGATTAGGTTTTTATAATGCAATGCTCCCTTCCAGGAACAAAAGAAGCCTAACTTAATTACATGCAATGGTCCCTTGTCAGAGGAAAGGCTACACAATTTTACGTGCAGAATGGGACTCAGCCTCAGGGGTAATGTTGGGAGGCAGAACCCAACATACCTCAATTTTTTTTATGACCCATCATTTTATATTATCTCCTCCTCTCCCTCCTATTCATGTTGATGAATGGTTCTCAAGCCTGGCTGTACATTAGAACCACCCAGGGAGCTATTTAAACACATCATCCTGCATCTCCAGACATTCTCTTATTCTGAAATGTACTTAATTGCTCCCCACTCAGGTCTCCTCATCTGTAAAAAGCAGTTAACAGTCACTAACAGTACCTATCTATAGAGCCAGAATTCATTATATGAGTTAATATACATGAAATGTTGAGAACCAGTCTTGGCACATGGTAAGAAACGCAACATTGTCAGTTGTCATCTTGCAGAGTCTGCAGGTTAAGGGCAGGAGACAGAGGGTGCTGCTTTACAATGCCTGTAGGTTCTGAGAAGATCAGGCTGGGCTCTGCAGGAGGCAGGAGAACTACTGAGCGCTGGGAGGAAGAACAGGATGGCCCTTTGGGGCAACCCCTACTAATTGTTTTAAACTGAGTCATTTTTATGAGATCTTTGATTTTTGTACCTATTTTGGGGAAGAAAACTTAGATTCAGAAAGGGCCTGAGAAACAAAGCTGCTTTTATTTAAAGACAGGTATACCTAGGCTCTCATACAATTCTGTTTGTCGCCAAAAGTGGACCTGGAATAGTTTTTAGAGAGAGGAGTAACTCTTAAAACACTTGCTTATTTGTGGAACGGACTTTTTTTTTTCTTTTTGAGACAGAGGACAGAGTCTCACTCTGTTGCCCGGGCTAGAGTGCCGGGGCATCAGCCCAGCTCACAGCAACCTCAAACTCCTGGGCTCAAGTGATCCTCCTGCCTCAGCCTCCCGAGTAGCTGGGACTACAGGGATGCACCATCATGCCCAGTTCATTTTTTCTATACATTTTTAGTCGACCAATTAATTTCTTTCCATTTTTAGTAGAGATGGGGGTCTCTCTTTTGCTCAGGCTGGCCTCGAACTCCCGAGCTTAACCGATCCTCCTGCTTCAGCCTCCCAGAGTGCTAGGATTACAGATGTGAGCAACCACGCCCGGCCTGGAAGGGACTATGCAGCGATGCAGTAAGCTTGGTTAAGATGTTCCAAAGATTGATACAACTATAGTGATTCCTTTGGACTAGAGACAAGGAGGGGACTCTCTAGCAAGGTTAAATGTCAAAGCTCATAGGTGTGTGAGATATAAACGGGGTCAGTCATGTGAAAAGGAAATTTCTGGCGAGAAGTAAAATATTAAAAAAAAAAAAACTTCCACCATTCTTTCCTCTAAAGTTAAATCCAGATTTACTAAAAATTTGCAAATTGTTCATTTTGTGGCAATTTCCCCTTCACCCCGTTTTTTTAGTGGCAACATTTACACAGTGGGCATCTCTGCTCTGTTCCACCTGTTTTTGTTTCAAGCCAGGCAGGGCTCAGAGAATAGAATACAAGTTTAATACCGGCTTAAGCCAAAGCTAATTAGGGAAGCAAATCCGCGGCTCCCCTCAAAAATCAAACACTGCATACCAGAATGAAGTCAAAATGACTTTTAGATTGTCTGTTATTTGGGAGTATCTGTACTGCCGCTCCTTCAATTACCAAGTCTAATTTGGAGGAGTTGACTGCAAATTTAAGCACTTTTAGCAGGCGAAGTTCATGAGATAGTCAGACTAAATCTAATTCATTTGTACAGTATTTCTTGGGCAAAGGTGGGTAGCTAAGCATTCGCCTAAGAACAAGGAAGAGGAAAACCGCCACATGAGGGACTTTCTAAAGGTCTGCAAATGAGTGACAGCATAAATGGAAAATGGGAGGTAGCTTTCCTCTGCCCCACCCTGCACTGATTCTACGTTGGCTGAACTTGCCTGCAGGCCACTTGTGACTGCTCTGTCCGCCTCCCTCTCTTTCTCTTTGCACAAACACACGAAGAGCAGGGAAAAGCCTAATTATAGCGATGCATACAAATATTATGTTTATGTGCATACCATATCATGCATTATCCTGCAAAATCCTGGAGCCTCTGGTATTTGGAAGAAATTGAAAGGACACATGCTAATGTGGACCCTGTGACAGCAGTTGCAACCAAGACTTTCCAGTTGCAAATGGTTGACAACTCAGCTATTGGGTGATAAAAGAGTGATGGCAATCTGATGTGATGGGATGACCCTTTCTGACAAGTGAACAAAGAAACCTGCATACCTATTTTTAACCAGGCTCTGGAGACTTCCAGTAATTGACATTTGGAGCCAAGGCTCATCCTTGTCCCAGTTCCTGGGGATATTTGCATCTCTTTCTGTGTTTGGGGTTTTCTGTCTCATCCTTCTGAGGGGGCTGAGAAGCCCACGAGCCTCTTCCCTCCCGGCTTCCTGCATCTTGCACTGTCCCTGGCTTGGCCTTTGAGCCTGGAGCCTCGTGTTTGTATAGCTTTTGTGAGTTGCTATACCTGGGGCCACTGATGAATCTAAGGTTTAGGTTTTACTGTTAGAATTTATTATAGCGGGAAACAGAGATGTCAAGATTGGGTTCTTGAGTTAGGGTACAGCAGAAGGAGTGACGAAGCCAGAACTTGGTAATTTGGGGTGCAAGGAAGTCAGAGATCCATTCGAACCCACCTTAAGTTCTTAGGTGGGTGCTTTGGCTGGATCTAGAAACAAACTGACACCAAGGAGACTAGCAAGAGGAGAGCACGCAAATCTTATTCTACATGTGCATGGAGATCTTCACAAGACAGTGAGGTACAAAGCTATGGCCAAAGCAAGATGCTTTTAGACTTTTTAGACCAAGAAATAAATCTGAGAAGGAACGACAGGAAAAAGAAAATCTGATGAGGGCAATACATTTTCTAGGGGATTTACTAGCAGATACACGAGGGTGTGAAACTAGCGTCAGACAAGGGTGACTTGGTGAGTATGTTTACTTCAGGTCCCTGGCAGCACTCAAGTCCCAGTCTCTTGTGATATAGGCTGTTTTCTCACCTTAGCACCTACCAGGAGGGCACCCTGCCCGGAGAAATCTTCATGGCTTAGCCGCATGCAAAACAGGACACGTCAGCTAGCCATTTTTTAAAACTACAATTTCTCCAGTGTTTTTAACTCAATCAGTATACCAATCCCACCTACTTTGGGATGGCAGGACCTTCACTCCTTCAGGGGCTTCATGCAAACGATCTTAGATTAGAGTAAGTGTGGACTCGGTGCACTTGCTCCTGGCCTCCCCTCCTCCCATCCTCCTCCCTGGTGCTGGGAAGTCACCCGTCAGCCTTCTTGTATTGGGTCTCTTCTCCTGCCTCTTCCTGTGCAATGATTCAGTGATTTACCCAATCTGAGGTTTAATGGAAGGATAGACTTTCCGTGCTACTTCTTGGAGCGTGTTTAGCATTTTAACAGGGACAAGACCCAAAGCCAAAGGAATGCACCTTTTCTCTAGGAACTGCAGGTATCTAGTGCAGGTGAGACCCTCAGCTTAAGGTGGAGGCCAGGCTGGAATTCTCTGGCATTATTAAAACGTTGGCATTAAAGTCTTTAGTCTCTGCTGCCTCTATAGAGGCAGCCCAAAGTGGAGGCAAAAGGCTGTGAAATCTGCATGTGCTAGGTTAGGTGACCCCTCCCTCCAAACCAGGAAGCCTAGCGAGGTGGTCCCTGGAAGGTGCTTCTTTGCATAACTGCAAATCACCCAGCAGGCAGGAGATCAAATGTCACTTCCTCCTGGAATGCCTTGATAATTGGGTCCCTTCTCCTCAGTATTTGCTCTGTCCTTATTCATGATAGCACTGAGACAATTTGCAATTATACATCTATTTGAGCCATTATTTGCTAACCGTGTAAGTATCCGGCTCTACGAGGAGGATGCATCACACCAGTGATGTCCCCATCTCTTCTGCAGTGAGTGTCACAGGAGGTGCAAAGAGAAGTTCTTATAGTGGCAATCAGTTTATCTTTGGGACTGAAATTATATTAAAATCCTGATCGAACAATTATCATCATGATAGTTACTTTACCAATCGGAAAGAGACTTAAACAGAGCTGTCCTCAAAAACATGTATGATTTCCTTTGTTAAGTTGGATATGTATATGTACATATATATGTGTATACCAATGTGCAGCATAATTGGAATATTTAATTTTTCAAAGCATCTTTTGCATCTACTGTATTTGTTGGTCAGAAAAAAATCTGTGTGAGAAAAGTAAAACATTTTATCGTGAAGAAATTAAGATATAATGTACATATATGCTGCATACTATATTACATAATTATATACCTATGCATCTATAGAATATCTATACACCAGTATTTTTATATTCACTAATTTACTATAATAGCATATTATAAATTATAATGATATAGACACATTTACTAGCATGTATTTACTGAAAGCCACACTGCAGGCTAGTTGCAAAGACGGAATTCATTATGGAGTTTTATAATCAAGAGTGATGATTAAGATGCTGATGGCTCTACGTGGGTGTTGTTGAAAGGACTGCCTCCAGACAGCCTTCCTTTTGTGTTGGCGTGTAAAAATGGCTCTTATAATTTTTGCACTGTCTTCTGCTGTTTGCTTAGGATAACGAATTGATGTCTGCTGTGACACGTCTTTCGTTGCTGATTTTTCTGTGAAGTGAGAGAGAACAGCAGTCAGCCGGGAAGGAGCTGAGTCCAACACGTGTGCGCTGCACGAACGTGCTGTTAGCCACGAGCCCTACCCAGATCCCAAAGTTTGCTGAGAAGGCGGCTGTTCCAAGGTTAGCATGGGTTAGTCTGAAAACGGATATGTAGTTTTGAGAGAGCATAAGAGTTTCTGCTTTTTAAAGTAGACGAAATCAGGAAGAACAGAGAAGAGAAAGATATACACGTGTGTCATTCATTTTGCACTGAGTATTTTGCTGAGCACTTTCACAGGCTTCGTTGTTCTTATTTGATCCTGCTCGCATCCTGAGAGATGTAGGTTTTATGATTTTCCATGTTCTGGATGGAGAATCGAAGCACAAATCAAAGTCAGTGAGGTCGCGTAATGTCACAGGAGTAGCCCGATGTGTGGAACGGTTCTACCAATCCGAGCTCAATCAATTCCACTGGCTCAAGGTCTTCCCCTGGAGCCATTTTATCATGAAATTGAATATTCTACCATAGATTTTACTGTCCTACTATCCTACATAGTTTGTAGGATCTATGAAATGAAATGACTACTATCCTGCCAGGACTTGATGTTGCCACACCCACTGCTAGGGTCTGAATGTCCCCCAGCCCCCAAGTCATATGTTAAAACCTAATCACCAAGGTGATAGTATAAGGGGGTAGAGACTTTGGGAGGCAATTAAGTTATAACAGTGGAACCTTCCTGAATAGGATTAATGTCCTTATAGAAGGGACCCCAGGGAGCTAGCTAGTCCCCTTTTGCAGTCTGAGGACACAGCTAGAAACAGTAGTCCGCAACCTGAAATGGGTTCCTCACCAGACACTGCATCTACTGTCACCTTGATCTTGAACTATGCAGCTTCTAGAACTGTGAGAAATCAATGCCTGTTGTCTATAAGCCACCCAGCCCAGTATATTTTGTTATAGCAGCCTGAATAGACTAAGACATCAACCCTCACTGATGCCCATGGATCTGGTCTCTACATAGCTTACTCCTGCAGCAAGCACTGCAGTGAAATAGGTTTTCTGTGATCTTCCTATTTACGATAGACAACTTGCCATTCAAGAGCTGCTCTTCTAATGCATGACCAATTCCCTACTTCCCAGTCCCAGTTGCAAATGTCCTGCAAAAAAACCACCACCATGCTGGTGATTCCCACACCTTGTTGAGGTCCCCATCTGGTCATTTATGGTCCTCTACACTCAGGCTTCATGCTCAGTGTATCCCAGACTCAGCTCAGGTTAGATGCTTGCTGCAGGTGGACAACTACTCCCCCTCCCCCCCATTCTGAAGCAGGACGTTAAATACATCTTATTAGCTAATCCATAGAACCACACTATGAGATAAGAATATTGCGATTTTTCATTTTTCTGAAAAGCAAACTGAGACAGCAAAAGGAAATTAAGTTCCCCAAGAACACACAGCTTGATGGAGGTTGAGCTGAGATTTCTGCCTCTGGTGTGATCTGTCTTCTGGGCCTGCACTGTTGCCATCGGTGTGTACTGGTGTGATGTTAGGTGGCAGCAGGTGGGCATTTTTGCCTTTGTTTTCTATTTTTATTTTGGCACTCAGCATATCATATATAATGTATCGTTTATATACACACACAGTTAACTCTTACTGAGATTAGGAAACATGTTTTGTTTTGCATAACTCAAGCGTCAAACACAAGGGACTGTCAGTCTGGAGCACATCAAACTCTGGAGAGTGACACCTGCAACTCAGGTATTGTAATGAACCGATCAAAAAAGGAAAAGATACAAAGTTCTGGGAATTTTCAATGTGAGGTTAAAGAACCTTCTGCCAGGGATGCAAGGCTTATAGTCTTGGAATGCAGTGAAGAAGAGAGAGTTCAGAATTTGGAAAAGTGATACAAAGAGAAACCACGGTATTGGAGACAGTACCTCCCAATGCCTGTGTGTGCATATTATGGCTCATATTCTGCAGAGACGGTCAGTATTTAAATCTCATTCTCAGTCTGGTCCACACTGATCCCTGCCAATAGAGCCAGCGCTCATAGATCTAGTGCTTGGAATGTTCTCAAGCTATCCTTGTTGAATGAACTGGCCTGGGAGATATTTTCCATGGGATTTCATATTTGATTTCCTGATGAAATTCAGTAGGAAAATGTTATATATGGATAAAGAATCTTGTTAGCATATATGTTTGTCAATGAATTTAGAGCATAATGTGAAACAGACTCACTTCTGTTTAAAATCTTTGGCTGAATACAGGGCTTTCTTCGAGGAGGTTGTTATGTACTCTCAGATATTTGCTAATCCACGTTCTTTGGCAAATCTGTTTTGTTCCGTGGCTATTTGAATTCCTTCTCTCATGTTTGCTTAGGAGTAAATTCACTGCCATAAACCATCATTGAATAACTCTTTGCCATGTATTACAAAACGTCTTCAAATACTGGTTTTAATTTTTCATGTTATGGTTTTGTTCTCCACACTGTTTTGACCTGACATAACGCAAAGGTAATAAAAAACTGTATGGCTCAAAAATGGTACGATTCATTTTCATACAACCAATTATATCATCGTGGATTGATCTTAAAGCACTGATTCAATTTTTAGGGATGCTAAATGCTATGAATCTTGTAAAGGTGCCGTGAACACTTAGTACTCAAGCAGCAGTGCACTCAGGTCCCTGTGTGCCACCTGGGACGTTCTCAGTACCGGACATGTCCACTGGGTTACCCTATCATGCTATAAAGCTACCTGTCAACTTGAGAGTCTAATTAACCACCACCAGGAAGAACCAGCATAGGGTCTGGGCAACACGGGGCAACACAGATTGTAATCTATTTGCCTCTTTCTGAATGTGTTCATGGGTCTGTCATCTTTGAAGTGCTAGGGCATTGCTTCACCGTTCCATATGTGGAAATGCCATCCAGACCTCCTTATAAACAAGCACTGTTGTCTACTTTAACAGGTTCTGCAGCATGGGGTGCCATTGCTAGTTCCAAGGTGAACTTACAGCCCTGCCATTCTTGGCTTGGTAAGAGAGAACTCAGTCCATCCACTGCCACATTGAAATAAAAGGAATGAAGGTAAAATCCTAAATCCAAAAATAAAACCTCCAGAATGACTATAACAAACCAGACTCCCACTCAGGGAATCATTTAACCACTGTGATAAACTCAAACGAATATTATACATGGAGCAGCAGCAGTAGCCCTTGCCGATATATGAGCTTCAGAAAGAATAGTAAAGGCTTTGTACCAGGGGTCCTCAAACTTTGTAAACAGGGGGCCAGTTCACCGTCCCTCAGACCGTTGGAGGGCCGTTGGAGAGTGTGGCACACATTCCACACATGCGCACTGTGAGCCCCGGATGAGCCTGCTGCTAAGCAGGACAGGCAGCGGTGGCAAAAAACACCCAGCAGGCCAGATAAATGTCCTGGGCGGGCTGCATGTGGCCCTCAGGCTATAGTTTGAGGATGTCTGGTTTATATGCTGGAATCACAAGTCAGAAGAGCAGAAATGATTTTGCTATCTGGTCCTCTGAGAAGGCCCATTGTTCTTCTTTGCAGAAATTCCCAGTCATTCTTGCTGTTCTGATCATTTTTCTTTCTCCTGCCTCAGGTAGCAAACTGGCAGTAGGTTGGGAAGTAAAAATGTTGGGGCAATAGAAATTATGTAAATGTTGCATTCTAGCAAGAAAACTTTCAACCCCTTGAGGTCTTTTAAACAGCATTAATTCTAGAAATTAGATACAAAATTTAACTTTTTCTTGCTAATAATGATTTTATAAAGAAAAACTCGTTAGTAAAGGTGACAAATGTGAAGTTCTATTGAACATTTAAATTCAGGAATCTCAGCGAGTGCCCTAGGGAGATATTTACCCAGCCAATGACTCTCTGATGTTATTAAGAAGTAATTTATTCAAGAACGTCTCCATTCATGAGTTTACATAGGAACAATATCTGCTTTACAAAGGCTTGTGTTCTCAGTATAGCACATGCCTAATTTGCAATGACTTTTGGTTAAAATTTTCATTAGGTTGGTTCAATAGTATTTGATAATTTTAATTCAGTTTTATGAGATCCCAGGTTCCCATTTATAGGAAAAGAAAATGCAGAGGAAATAAATTTTTAAAGAGCAAATTCATCTCTCAAATGAGCTCAGTTAATTTCAGCAGCAAATCTGAAGTGGAGAAAGTTAACCTTTAGCATTTCTTGGGAAGTCCATTTAGGGACAGGGTATGGGCAACTCTTAAAAACAACTTAGACCACAGTATCAGTGTGTTGCCTGTGCCTACCTGTGCAGCAATTCTATAACATAAGAGACTCTTCTGTGCAGTACTGAAAGGGAAAAGGGACCTCAGAATCTAGGTGTATGGACAGAGGAACCAAATAGATGAGAGGCAAGTGCTAGAGGTTCCTGAAACAATGGTTAAGGAGCCAAAGGTTGGGAGTTTAGGTAAGAAAACCACCATGTAAGATTCAGTTAAGAATGTGAAATCAGGGCAGGCTCAGAGACCCCAATACAGGACATTAAGACTGGGAACGGGACGGTCATCCCAGTATGGCAGCATGAGTCTGTTCTGGCACAAAATTGACTTCCTGCTCCAGGAAGGAAAAGATCTCAGGGTCATGGTGGACCCCATCCTGCCTATGAGATGGGGAATTTGCCCTGCTTGACTGGAGGCGGTGGGGGGAAAATAAAACCCAAATCAAAAACCAAACCACAGAAAATTAAAGTTTTTCAACAGTTAAGTTTCCTGATAGAGCTATCTGATTTAGACTTCTAGGGTGATAACGTCAAACTTTTTTTTAGGGCCCCGTAAAATGCAACACTCTCCCAATCTTATTGACAAATGGAAAGAACCAACAATGAAATCACCTTCTCACAATACTGCCACCACATTGACACTGTTGGAATGTAAATAAAATTCCCCCATCACATTATGCAGCAGGAGCCTGAAAAATTAGCTGTGGTTTGTTTGCATAGACTGCTGTGATAGCTGTGGGCGAGAAAGAAAAAGACCAAAGAGGGCAGATCCACTCCCGGGCCCACTGTGAGGATTCTGTGCAGGCCTTTTTCCTCTGGCTCTTTCCGCAAAGGAAGAGGACTAGGAAGCAATTATTCAGTGAATTTCATCAATGCAGAAAACCAAACTAGATTATCCACCTTCTCAATGTCAGTTTGCATTTACAAACAGCCTTATTTGTGTTTATTCTACTTCCCTAGCTCACGAAAGCACTGTTGGTCTAACTTAGGAAGCAGACTCTTTTGTACCAGTCTCAACCCACAACAGAGAAGTAACCTCCCTCTTTCTTAAGAGTTGTCCTGGGCTATGCAGTCAGCTTCATATTAAAGACCGATTCACATGAACGTCTTCTATTATTTTAGGGCTTGTCCCCTGAGACACCCTACAAAAGCTTCAAAACCAAAGTCAAAAATCCCTCTGTGTTAGCTGTATATGAACTTTAGAGTTCGTCTAAAATACATGTGAATCTACAGACTCTATCGTACGCGATTGTCACTGTCATTGTAAGTTACAGCTCTCTATTTTATAATATATAATGAAATGAAATGATAAAAGTGACATTAAACCTTGAATTTCAGTGTTTAAATCACACATTTTTATTCATCATTTGGCAGCTAAATGTCTCTTAAATACTGTGGAAGGTTTTATGATTTAATGTTTGCCTAAAGAGCCGAAAGAAATGGGGAAAGCTCCGTTAGTAAGTGCAGCCGAACTGCGCTGCATAAAACCACGAGGCAGCAAATATTAGTTCAGTTTTCTCTGGCCTTGGAGAAGGGCCCGGATCTGAGCTGATCTATACACACTTCTGGATTCCTCGCTCCCAGAGGCTCATCAAAAGCACGCTGTGCGCAGAGCGAATGAAGAATTTACCCACTTTCTCATCGCTGCATTTAGCTTGCCCTTAAAACCCTGTAAAGCTCTTCATTACTCCTAAGAAATTGATATTTTGGTCTCTCGGGTCGTTTGTGCTTAGCTCCCTGTCTTTGTTGGCTTTGCTGTGACCAAAGAGAACTGCACCATGATGTGGGAAGTCCTCACGCTCTGCGGTTAAAGGCTCAATGCAAGAGCTTCCAGCGCTGTGAATACTGCCGTGTTTCCCTGAAAATAAGACCTGCCCATAAAATAAGCCCTAGCAGGATTTCTAAGCATTTGTGCAATAGAAGCCCTACCCCGAAAATAAGACCTAGTGATGGGTATGGCTATGCAGCGCATCTGCACAACCCATGCATGTCGTCTCGGAGCGGGAAAAAAGACGAGCAGCCCTTCTCATCTGCCCCATGAGAGCTCTGGTGCTCGACATGAAGGATCGGGGCCAATGGTTCTAAAGGAAATAGAGTCGCAAGAAACTCAGGTTGGAATTCAGGGTTTGGAGAGTGATGATGATGTTCCAGAACAAGACGACTTCACTCTATTTGAATAAATGCAGATTGCTGTACCGTACTTAAAAAAAATAGCACATCCCCTGAAAATAAGCCCTAGGGTGTCTTCTTGAGGAAAAATAAATATAAGACCCTGTCTTATTTTCGGGGAAACACGGTATGTGTCCCATGGGTTTCCCAAAGATTCTAGAGCCTGTGCACTTTGTGTGTCAGATGTAGGGGATTTGAAACAGGACGTTCTATTCTCCTGATGGGAGTTGTCCTAATTTGACAGAGCTGTCTTTGTTATTTTTTGAGGTTTTAAACTTTGTCTTACCCAAACCTTCTGCCAATGGGAGTGGCTTTCCATGTGCTGCCCCTGACAGCCATTGCTCACAGTAGCAGGCAAGAAAGGGGAACTTAAACCAGCAGCGTCTGGTTTCCAGCCTCACTTGGTTTGGACTCCACCCACAGAGACACTTGTAGGGAGCCTCCAGTTGACCCCATCTGTGGTGCCATCCCTTGGCTTCAGGCCATCTGTGAAGGTCTCACTGCCCCCGAGAATGTTTGCCTACCCACTGGCTCCTATTCAAACAACCATGAGCCTCTCCCCTTCATCCCAAGGTTCGAATCCCAGGCAACCTGCAAAGGCTGAAGACACAGGTAATTCCCCAAGGGGATTAATCAGACCTCAGAGTGCAAAAAGTACGTGAGTTGTTTTTTTTTTTCTTTTTTTTTTTTTTTTTGCTTTGTTTTGGGAGTCAGGGGCCATGATGGTAGTTCTGAAATGGGGTAGACTGAAAAGGAACCAATAAATACGGAAATGAACAAGAAACCGAAAATCCAGGAATTGTGCAGATACTCTTGCCTAATGACTTTTGCCTTTGTCCCTGTTGACAAAAACTCTAGGGCCTTTAACAGAGTCTAAATTGCTTTTTGTCACTCTCTCAACTAGAGAGGCTAATCCCGTTATTAATGAACACTCCTGCGCAATGAAACGTGCGAGACATTTTTTTCCCCTCCCACAACCAAGCCTATCATACATGACCCACATCACAACTCGCTCTCCATGAGATGTATATGTATTTTAGGATTAAGTAACTTTTTTTATTTCCCATCTGTGCTCTAAATCTGCACCATATGTCACCTAACAAGGTATCTTCCATGATTCTTTTATTCAGTTCACTGCATGTCGATCCTCCAGGTCCCTTGAAAATTAGCCTGTCTGTAATCAAAAATCACTTCCACTCACAGCTCAATGCACCCACTGTAGATGTGGCAAACGCTTGTTTACGGCGCCGGTAATTGGATTAAAACATCTCAAAGAAACAGAAAAATGGGACGCATTGGGGAAAAAAATGGAAAACACAAGCATGACAATCAACAAAACCAAAACGAACTACAAAGCTCTAATGAATGGAATTGCTACTAATAAGAATCATTTATCAGTAACAATGCCCCAGAGTTTGTGGTCCTCGATATTCAATTGCAATGATGTTTAAGGAGGACAAAAAGGATTTCTGAACAGTCTTTCTCTGAGGATGGCTTGCAAATGGATGATTCGTTTCTGGGTATCTTCTGGGCTGCCTTGAAATCTGGGCAGTGCGTAAATCTCCCCTATGTCTAGATAGTGAAATACAACAGTAGGGAAAACTCCCTGTGTTGAATTATTTAAGAGCGAGAACTAATTATTCTTTTAAATGGGATACTATTTTGATACTTGAAATCACAGAAAAGAGAAAGCAACTTTGATTGCTCTTCACAGAGTCTTGCCAAGTGGTGTGAACAGGTGGCATGTGTATGTCACCGTGGATCTACAGTGTCATCGTCAATTCATATCGCTGATGGCTTCTGTTTGTAAAACAGACCCATGGAACTCATTTTCTGAATATTCTTCTAATATCCCTACTCAAAATACTACTTAAAAAGCAGCTGACATTTTGGGCAAACACAATAAAACACCTAGCAATAAACCAAAAGCAATCGTAATACAGGAACGTGAAATCGAATAGTCATACACGAACCCCAATATCCAACAACAGATAGGCCCGGGTGGAAGTGTCATTCAAAGAGACCACGGATCAGACTCGACAGTAAACAGAATCCAGAAGAGAAAAATCCAAAGAGAAGCAACAGAAATGTTTATATCCCAGGAAGCGTAAAAAGCAAAAAAAGCTAAACCACGTGAATAAACCCCCATTCGCCACCTCTCCAAGCAGGTAACTCTTGAAGTAGGGCCATCTGCAGTCTGCACAAGAAACAGGCTCTTACCCGATTGAGTGGATCACTCCCTTCTGTAGCTCTGCAGACCTAAATATGAAAAAATAAAAATAAAAATAATGAAGTACAGCCCTTCAGTTTAAGAAAGGTATTTTATGCTAACATGTAATTTTTTTAAAAAAGTATTTTAAAGAAAAAAATTGGAGTAAAGCAATGTACAACAATTAAGCAAGTAAGATTAATTTTGAGTTATTTGTTCTTGCAGATCGTTCCTTGTGCTTTCTGACATTGAGTGAATGCAGAAGTGAAGTTTTGTCACGGGGGACATGCTCGTCCTTATCAGAATAAAATGGCATTACTGCATTAATTGATTTCTATTTCTACTATATCCATGCAAGTAAGATTTTACTATGATCTGTCTATAGTACCGTGGGGATTTTGATACCCGAGGGCTACCTTTTATTTGACTCATACGCATTGAATTGGGGGGGAAGGAAGAAAATTAATGCCCTTCTGTCATGGAAATTTTATCTAACGTCAGAGGATTATTATGGGAATCTCTCAGTCTGCTTTATTTAAGTGGTAAAATCTTGAACATTAGCCAGTTGTTCTGGACGAATGTTTACTGAAATCCATTTACTGCATGTAACATTTTTTAGCCAAGCAATACAAACTGAGTTCTAAAGTGCTTTAGATCAGTTACACACAATTCATTTCCGTGACCGTCAATAGTATAAGATTAATGAATTAGGAACAGTGGCAAATAAATATTCTATTATAAATGAAAAATCTGAAGTTAATTCTGGAACCCCTGAACTTAATGGCATAGTCCAGGGGTTGGCAAACTGTAGCCCAAGGGCCCAGCCCAGACTGCTACCTGTTTTCATCCGACTTGTAAGCTAAGAATGCTTCTTACCTGTTTAAACGGTTTGAAGAAATTTTATGGCATGCGAAAATTATGTGAAATTCACATTTCAGTGCGTACAATAAAGTGTTATTGGAGCACAGGAACACATTTGATTACATATTGTCTGTAGCTGCTTTCCTGCTACAGTTGGACCAGAGAGGGTACAGGCTGTACATCTTAAAATATTTAGTATCTGGGCCTGACACAGTGGCTTGTGCCCGTAATCCCAGCACTTTGGGAGGCTAAAGCGGGAGGATCACTTGAGGCCAGGAATTCAAGGCTGCAGTGAGCTATGATGATGCCAGTGTACTCTGGCCTGGGTAATAGAGTGAGATCCTGGCTCAAAAAAAAAAAATAAATAAAAGAAAGATTTACTATCTGGTTCTTTAAGAAGTTTAATAAAGAAAAGTTGCAATTGATTTCATCTTTGGGATATGGGGGAGATCTTAATAAATGCAACTGGATCAGTAACATAGGTGAGTGCTAGTGTTTCAGATCAATTAAAATAAAAATGATATATTTTTTTTCTATCTGGGGTGCTCTAGGTCACTCTCAGCAAGTAATGTGAGGTATACATGTGAAAAAACGGAGTCCTTAGCTGTCTGTGCTAGAAGTTCTAGACTGGATTCATTGCTGTACTATGGATATTTATACAACTACTTTTCACCTGATAATAAGACTTTAAGACTATCCTTAATATTTGATAAGAATATCTAGAACATTAACTCCATATGGAATAAAAATAATCCTTGAAAGCAGCAAAACATTTAAGTATATATATAAAATTATTTGCATGAAGAATTTATATGAAGGTCAAAAACTTTACATATTCCTATGATGTATACATAATACTTAAGCATTTATGAGATTCAAAAATAGATGCAACCGAAGTACATTTTTAATGAAAAGATATTCACAGAAACATCATAATATATGTGCAGTAAAGGATTAATTTTGCCCAAAGAAGGTTCTGGCCTTTGTGCTTGGCCCCTGGAAAATAATCTCTAAGTCCTTAGAATATCCTGTTTCATATGAGTGTCATTGTTTACTAGAGGCCCTTGGACTGCATCCAATAGTCTGTGCTAACACTGTGATTCACGGTTGGGCATGGGGGTTGGGCCACGCACTATGCAACTGACCTTTGGCGGGACTGAGGGCAAAGGTCAGCCTTGCACACCACCAGCCATGTTTACGAGCCCTAACAAAAAACTCTGGGCGGGAAGTTTGGTGGGCTTCCACGGTTGGCAGTACTGCGTATGTATTGTCACACATCATTTCTAAGAGAAGCAAGCATGGTCTGCAAAACTCCACCGGGAGAGACGATCACAGAAAGCCCTGCACTTGGAACTGTCCTGGATCCGGCCCTATGGGCCTCTTCCCTTGGCTGACTTTAATCTGTATCCTTTCACTACAGTGAGCGTGGAGGATAAGCACTTTCGTGAGTTCCGTGATCCTTCTAGAAAATTATCAAATCTGAAGATGGTTTTGGGGACCTCTGAACTTGCAACTGGTGCCAGAAGTGAGCATGGTCTTGGGGACCCCCAAACTCTGAAGTGTGTGTGTGTGTGTATGTATATATGTGTATATATGCGTGTGTGTGTGTTTATTTTTATTTGCATGTATACGTACACACATCTGACAAAGATCATACTAGTCATTGCCAGGGTTCTCTCTGTGTGTGTGTGTGTGTGCGTGTGTGTGTGTGTGTGTGTGTGTGTGTAGGCAGAATGACATGTGGATTCTAGGATGCTAAAAATGTATTTCTTGATCTGTCGGTGGGCTGAACATATTCTTAGAACTGTACCTGTACATTTTATATACACTTCTGTATGTGGAATAGCTCAACATCAAGGGAAAAAAAAACTCTCCTCTGAGCAGGTTATGAGCACACACACATCAGTGCAGCGACTAAAGCATTCAGTTACAGAAAAGATTATCATCCCCCATTCTTATGTCTTTAGGGCTATTACCTGTTTTTCATGAAGAAAACACTCACTAAGAGCCATTCGAATTGTAGACGTGCCCTCTTGCCCCTACTTCCCACCATTCTCTTAATAAATATAGCTACTATTTTACGAACAAACAAGTATGATTTTAGCTGTTTACAACAATATGCTTAAGGAGGGAGGGGGAATAAACAAAACGTCTCCTGGTATCTCTTTACTTTAGCTTAATTGTTAAAGGATCATAATCAAAATTCTCATGGTCATGTGAGGAAATACTGATGTTGATTTTTATTTGCTGTTCGCAGGAACCTTAAAAATTCTGTTCCTCTACTTAACAGGCATATCTTGGAATGGAGTATTTGTTTTGTTTTGACTTAACTGTAGCAGTGTGGACCCCATCTGTATAGATCAGCTTAAATCACTTTAAAATCTCAGCTCACCAGGAGACCCATATGTGATGCTAAGAGGGTCTCCATGAACAGGAACTGGGATTTCTCTCCCCATTGGAACACTTGCCCCAGTTCTGGGAATACTGTGTGTCTAGGTAAATAGTTTTTAACTGATTGATCACAAGGAAAATGCAAACCTATCAACAGTCTCCTGCAGTCACAGAAATGCATTCAGGCCCAGTTTCTGGGCTTTATGCAGTCGCTGTATGTCTACATAGCACATAGTATATTGTCACATAGACCATCATCATCATCATCATCATCATCTTCCATGTAGGAAAGAATAGCTCCAAAATAGCACATGCTTCTTTACAGCCAGATCATCAAACTTCTTTAGCAGCTGCTAGTGCTTAGCATCTGGTATACAAATATGAGTATACCGAAATAAAGATGCTATAATATGGTCATAGTAAGGCTAAGCAATTTTAAATATTTATTTTAACTTCTTAAAATATCAGATATAATTTGTTGACTTAAGAAAAAACCTAAAAATCTACACAGTTTGGAAACAATATTTTTGCGAGATGTTGGGCTCATATATATCTCTTATAAAATAATATTACAGGCAATAAAAAGATTATAAAGGTGTCTGATAACTCCTGAGTAGAACAAAGTATACCAAAAATAGCAGCGTTTTCTTATAGGCCTGTAGCAGTGGTCTGCTCAGAGCGGTATGTATAGACTCAAGACAGTAACTTACTAGGTCATTTTATAAAGTGACTGTCTTTTAAAAGTCACCCAGATCGACTGTCACAAGTCAATTCCTGGCAATTGCATTACCTGGCTTCATCTGATTTCATTGTTCATATGGCCCTAAATAATCAGGCCAGTCTCATTGATTAGTGGCTTGTTCTGGCCAACTGAACAACTCAATTGAATTGACCCTGTGGCAACTTGTTTCATTGCTTAGCAGGTAGCAGTTAGGAATCCCCCAAAGCCTGACTCAGCCATATCTGAGCCATTTAAATCAATGAACAAGCAAAGAACATGACTGTGGAGAGCAGACTACAGGCCAGCCCTACCGCATGTGGTTTCAAAGAGAGCTTGGACACACCAAGGGAGGTTCTCAAACCTTGTTGTGTATTAATCCTTCAGTGCAACTTGCAGAAACTCTGATTCTTGCCTTCTACTCCAGAGATACTGATTCAATATTCTGCATTGGGGTCCCAGGGATGAGTATTTTCATTAAGTACCTAAGTGATTCTTGTATTGATGGTCTCAGAGACACTTAGAAAAGTACACAGCTTTCTTTTTGCCTTGTAGCCCAAACCTCAGCATTCAGAACTGCTTTTGGCTTCCAAAAGGAGCAGGTGGTTTCTACTCTCACCCTGTAATTCATGTGTTTATGCCAGGACCTTTTAGTGGCTACATATTCAATGGCCCAGTAGAAAAAATTGCAGCCAATGGCTCTATCCACAAGCCACAGGACTCATTTGGCCGGTGTAGAAATGGTCCTCACTTGGTTTCTATGTAATTTTGAGGACATAAATGATGTGACCCTCCAAAGCATTTTATTGTCCTATAACTGTATACTCTCAGGTCCCCAGAGAATAATCTCGGTAGAGTTCTCTCCCCAGACCGTATGCTGCTAGAGCCATCGGTACCTAACAGTTGTCAAATAAAACCACGAGCCGCCAGGCTGAACTGGTCTGCCTTTTTGGGAACTATATTAAAAGACTTTATATTATTAATAAATGGAGGCAATTAAAGTTTAAGTATTTAGCTCATCCATCCCTTCAAATAATCACTGATTATAGAGAAAGGTTCGATATAATTCTCGAAATTTAAACTTGGCATTCCTAGATTATGATAAGTCAAATAAGCATTTGAAAAGATGCACCGCATCATATGTTGTCAGGGAAATGTAAATTAAAACAAAAACTAGATGCCACGACATACCTATTAAAATGTCCCAAATCTAGAACGCTGACAATATCGAGTGCTGGTGAAGAAGACATAGAGTGATGGGAATGCTCATTCATTGCTGGTGAGGGGTACGCAAATTGGTTCAGCCTTTCTGGAAGACATTTGTTGGTGGTTTCCTATAAAACTAAACATACTCTGACCGCATGATCTAGCTATCATCCTTTTTGCTATTTACGCCTTGGTATTTCAACGCGTTGAAAACGTATGTCCACACAGAAACCTGCCACGGACGTTTATAACATCTTTATTCATATTTGCCAGAAATTGGGAGCAATGAAGATGCCCTTTAGTAGGTGAATGGATAAATAACCTGTGAGACATCCAGATAATGGATTATTCTTTAGTACTAAAAAGAAATGAGCTCTATCAAGCCATAAGAAGACCTGGAGAAAACTTAAGTCCATTGACTAAGTGAAAGAAGCCAATCTGAAGAGCTACGTATGCAGGATCCCAACTATAGGACATCATGAAAAAGGCAACACTATAGAAGGCAGCGGCTGCCAGAGGTTAGTGGGGAAGGAGGGATGGACTGACACAGCCCAGGGGATTTTTTGGTCACTGAAACAACTCCATGTGCTACTATGATGGTAGATACATGTCACACTATACAAGCTCCCAAACTCATAGAATGTACAAGACCAACAGTCGACCCTGTTGGAGATGTTGGTAACAGGGAAGCTTTGGATGCCTGGGGACAGGGGTTTATGGGAATCCTTTGTACATTTCTTTCAATTTTGCTGTGACCCTACAACTTCTCTTAAAAAAAATGAAGTCTTAAAAAAAAAAAAACCTCTGATTGTTAAACTATAAACTACATATTTTATTTTTTTTTAATCAACTTTTAAACAGAATTTTATTGACTGGTAACTGGTATATTTTGTCTGATGGTCACTGCTGCTCTGAACAATCGATAAAGGTGCTAACACCTCTCCTTGGAAACTCAGACTGGGCTTGAAAATCAGTTTAATTTAATGCAACAAGTGTATGTTGAACATACAGTGTGTTTAAAGTATATGTAAGACTCAGTAGTACTTGCTGGGAAGAGGCAGGCAATCTGACACAAGTAGCAACAACATTGGGAGAAATGTGTAAGATCTCTAAGAGGAGTTCAGGTTAAATTCTCCAGGATTCAGAGGGGAAGGAAATAATATCATGTGAATATAGATGAAGATGTCACGAAAGAGGCAGCGTTAGCAATGGCAGTAAATCATAGGATGTGTTGTGAAGGTAAGTGATCCAGCTGGGATAGACTGTAGATAGTATTTAGTGAGGGACAGCGGACGACAGATCTGTAGACTTTTATCCTCTTATGTATTTGGGTCCTGGCTCCCAGGGAGGCACGGCTAATCACAAATTAGGATCAGAATTTACACATCCTGTCTAGGAAGAATATGTCATAATTAATTTGGAGATAAAATAATGCCATTTAGCTTTTACACTGCAGTGTGGTGGGAGGCCAAGCCTATTTCCCAGTTTTGTGAAGTCACCCTCTCTCTCTAAAACATCAACCCATATATTATCTCTTTGATTGATACAACCAACCTTTCAGGTATTTTGGGCTGACATTTTAATTCTAATTTTGTAGGTAAGGAAACTGAAGCTCAGAGAAGAAAAGTAAATTATTCAAGGTCACACAGCTGGATTTGAGAGTCACAATTCAAATCCACTTCCACCGCCACCCAGCCACTATTAAGCTGTCTAGCTCCACAGTGAGGAGTAAATAGGAGTGGCTATAAAAACACTTGATAATAGAGGCAAAGTTAAAACTCCCTTAACTACAACGGAACCAATATTCCTGTGCAAGTAGCTCGATGTTTTCACGTGTAACTTTTAAGAAAAATATAAATCAAAAGCAAAGAACAAAACAACAAATCCCAGTATCAGAGGTGCTAAAATAGGAACAGTTGAGTCCACCAGATATTAGGTGTCTTTGATCGGATGCAACATGAAACCCATATGCTGTACTTAGCCAAAAGCATTTAACGTTAAGTGCATGAGGAATTCAAGTCATGAAAATATATCTTCCATTTTACAGGACACACGAGAGAGAGAGAAGAATAGGCTAAATGGTACCAGAAAGAAACATCTAGTAAAATCTAGAAGTTCGGACATTCTGGCAGGGTGACATGCTGGGTCTGGTTGCCAGATCAGTTTGATAAATCGTAGGAATGTAGAGGGTGGTGGGAAAGGAGGATATCAAAGGGACTTAAGGAGGATTGGGGGTGATATCTTGATTGTGGTGATGAATTCATGGATGATTACACATGCTAAAACTTACTGAATTGTACATTTTAAATATGCACAGTTTATTGACTGCCAATTATATTGCCATAAAACTGTTAAACATGTCAATGGCGAAAGCAATTCGTAGAACTACAGGGATGCTCATTGTCAATTTCTAGATATCTCAGCCTGTCGCTCCAGGCGGGTGTTTTGCCTGAATTTCCCATTTTATCCTCTGCAGCCGTACAGAAGACAACGGGGCTGGCACGGCTCCTTGTTTGAATCTGTGCCTCTTTTGGGGTTTATAATTTGAACAGTCAATTTCCTGAACAGGATTGTGCTAGGGGTGAGGATGGCAAAGAATCATGGGGTTCATTTGGAGGGTAAAGAGCTACAGCGCGTTGTCATCCTAAGATGCTGAGGATACTCCCGGCTGGAAATGGGGTGGGCTGGGTCCCTAATGAGCAGAAAGGCTCTGTTTTATTTCAATCTGATCTGCTTCTGATTCTACGTTGGGTTTTCATTCCCACGTTGCAGAGGATCGGGGGCTGACGCACGTGAGTGCACAGAGGCACCTTTGAAAAATCTAATTTGCATAAGCCCACACATTGGAGAGTTCAAAGATCCATCAATAGGCACAATATTGCTTCTGCAGATAAAAATAAAAAGAGGCTCTTTGAAATCTGGGGAACCTGTGCAATCACTCCAGCTCATACGCTCTTTAAGTTCCAGGAAAAATTTCAACACTGATTTACAATTGTGACCAGCCTGGCAACCATCCCTGTGGCCTTTTGTGCTTAAAAACATCTCCATTTCTATGTGCTGACACCCGAGAGCACTCTTGCACAGTCACTAACACACGTGCTTTCACTTGTTTGGAAGGAGCTAAATGCAGGAATGCATTTGGAATGGATTATTATTTTTTCCAAAACAAATGCTTGGTCCATTTTCCCAACATGGACTGATACAGTCAGTGAAAGAGGAAGTTGAATTATCAAATATTATTCCCCGATTCTCTTGCACAATTAAAGCGGAAAAGGCAGCTGTTTGAGTCATAATAACTAGAGCTGCCATAGCTATAATGCCAATAGATCAACTCGTTTATTCAAAGAGCGTGGTGTCATGTGAACATCTTGAAATATTTCCAAATAAACAGGGACCTTTTTGATTGGCTATTATATATATTCATTTTATCTTCTATTATTCACCCCCCTTCATCACGCTCTCAATCTGACTTATTTTAGAAGGCCTTTGGCTTGTCCATGTATGCCTTGGTGTATGTGTGCTCAGGTATGTGCAAAACCAAACCCAACCCAACCTAACCCAACCCCCAAAATAGGCTAAATGTTAAACCAGCCTCTTTCTTGCAAGTTACTTGCCAATTTCTTGGCTGTTTCTCTGAGATTGCTTAGTTCAGAGCCTTCCTTCCTACCCTTCTTATTTTCTATTCCCATCACCAAGTTGACTCTCATCTTTGTTTCAACTAGGCTCAAGGGGCAGAAATGGTGTGAATCACATGAGATCGTTTATTGGTTGCAGGCGGAGCTGCTCCCAGCGTTGGCTGCCTGGTGCCGTGCCAGGCACTCACTTGCGACCCACCTCCCCTGACTTACCTTCTCTCAAGAGACAGGGAGCCAACACAGGCTCTTCGACCTCTAGGGAAAGGTCAAAGTTGTAGGGGGCATTGAATAGAAAGAATGACATTTGCATTCTCAAGTTGAGTAGATTTGGAAACCAAGTCAATGAGTATGAAAGAAAGGCTAATTAAGACACCTAGAAACCTATCCAGGGCTGCAACAGAGCCAGCTGAAGGTTTTCCTTGCTTTGCAAGCAGAGAGAAGGGAGAAGCCTGCTCAGAAAGGCCCTGATGGTCAGTATCACCCATCCCTGGCAGGGTGGGTGGAACCCTGTTACAGGTTTCATGGACCTTAGCTTCCTTCCCGGACCTTGCAGGTGACTGTATAGGATATACTCGCATAGTCGTTTTTGCAGAACTTCTTCGTCTTTTTCCTGAAGATTCTATGTGCTCTACCAAGTGAGTTCTTTGTGGACCTTAACATTAAGAATAGTTTGCAGGATTTTGATGTATTCACCACTGCCTCCCTAAAAGATCCTAAATCCTAGGGTTTATTAATAACCGACTTGCAAAATCACAGCATCACCCTTCTTTTAACATGAACTTATGATGCACTGAAATTGGGACTAAATAAATGAATTATATTTTATTATATTAGTAGTGTATTAAGTTTATTTTCATCTGCAAAATGGGTGGCTCATTAGATAGTAAGATTTTAATACTTGCTGATAAATTTCTATGATATGTGTGGGTTAGACAATGAACCTTCTGAGAGAGCTATTCCCCATCATTTTGATGATAAATAATTCAATATATAATATAAAATGTTTAGATTACAAGAAAAAGATGTTTCTTGCTTATACATACATTTACATATATCCATTATATATTTTTTTGCATATTATGTATTCGTGATGCAGAACCCTTGGAAACTCAATTTGCAGACAATTTTGCTACTTCTACAAATTCATGGGTATAAGCTCTACACTTAATTTTGATTTCCATTGGCTTTTCCTTGTGTGGGCACATTCTCTGATCCTGGGAGCAAATTTTCACCTTTCCAACTCCTTTATTCAGTTTGACATTAACTTTTATTCTTTATTCTGAACAGGTTTTCATTATACTTAGTGAACAATAAAGGGGTCCCAGGGGCCAAAATAAACCTGTAAAGTGCTCACAAATTTTAACCAAAGAAGGCAGCACTACATGATTAAAAGCTTTAAATTCTCCAAGAGCAACAGGATTAATCCAGTACCACAGTGCTGAGTGGCGTCACACTGGCTTCATTTGTTGGTATTGTTATTTTCCTTGGTTGTATTCGAAGCGTTGGAATGGTGATGATTTGAGTTCATGCAGTTAATGGGCATCTCTCTCTGCAACTGCAAAAATGTCTTCCCTGGTTCAATAATTTTTAAACTATTCATTTCCGCCTTTGTGAGACAAAGAATGCAAGATCTGCCTATGAAGACAGGTTCATCTAAACCACACACCTGGAGCCCCCATGTGAAGGCAAACACAAAATATTCCCTTCAGTTTATTGTATGTTTAGCACAATGGAAGGCAGATGGTACAAATGGTTTTCTAGCCTGGTTTGTTTTCTATCTAGCTATTTTTAAAGATCTCTGGGATTCTACATTCTTCCTTGATAGCCCACTCCATTGTTAAAATAAAAAAGTACATACGTAATTTCTAGCCAAACTCTGCTTTGACATTTTCTCTTTTGCTTGTTTCTTTGCAAATGTAGAGAAAACACACTTGGTATCACCTTTGTCATATTGCTTCAAATACCCAAGCGTGGCTATGAAGGTATTTTTTTAGCTTCATTTTTCCAGGTTAAAACACCTGTATTATCATTCATTTTTTAGCCCACAGCCTGTTTTGCATCACTTTGTGTTTATATTTCTATATTCATTTTTTAAAACCTGAGCCCCAAAGAATGCTAACAACGAATATCTGAAATGAGTAGTGGTTTCACTTCTTCCCTCATCTCACATTACTCTAAAGAGATAAATGTTGTTGCCATCATTCTATCACCATGCCCATTATTTTTAGTTGCTAAAAACCTATCTTTAGCTTGCGATCTGCTAGGACTACCACTTTTGCTTACCTATCTTTTACCCAGATTTTCAAGAGGCTTCTAATGTTTTGACTTTAAGCATGTTAATACACATCTATTTTCAGTGGTTCATATTCTTAAAACTAATTTGTTTCAGGAGTTCAAAGTTCTTGGAGATAAGTTCTAGAAGGCTAAATAAATATGTTTTCAAAGTCAACTTCTCTTTCAGCATGTCACTTCCAACAAAATGGATTTCTTCTGCTCCAATAGGCTAACTACTGGTAGTAAACTGAAGATGACATGCTGAAGAATCTATTTATGCTCTAATTGTATCACATGTGGCTACTGTTGACTTAGAAATATAGTAATATGTCTGTTACATGCTGTGATTGATCTTCAAGAGAAAGGGTAGGTAATTCAGGGCCAAGGACGTGAGAAGCTGTCAGTAAAAAGTAACTACAAACCAAAAGTCAGCCTTAGCATATTTTCCAACGGGCTAGTGGCTAACTGAGGCTTTTCCTGTCATCTTACCATGTCATTTCCAATATCCACAGTCTTATTCTTTTTTTTTTTTTGTGATCACTGGATATTACGTGAGGAATAATGAATGTTTGGCATTTCTTCCTGTCTGTTTTGGGCCTCGTTCAGCTACTGAAATTGACATTCCTTGGGCTTCTTTAGCAAGTGGGTTAAATAGTTTTTGCAGCCAAAAATCAATGTCATAATTGTTTGAGAACAACCGACATGTTAAGAGTTAAGAATTCCTGAAGCTCACTCTCTTTTTAGCAGCATACGAGTACCCTGGATTTTTTTTTTCTTGTGTTTTTATTCTTTTGGGGAAACTGAGGAGGAATTGCAATTTCTGAGACAACTCCCCTTGAACGCTCCTAAATATTAACTTGTGGCCTCTTGCTTTGGAACAACCACCGAGAAATAACCAGAGATTAATAAACGTTGCTCAATTTCACGGTGGTTGTTCTTGGACCAGTTCTCCCTTACAGTATTTTGAGTGTACACAGCAGCGACTGCACGCTTAAAATGAAGGGTTTTTCCAAGTTCACCTCTTAGCCCTTGTAATATTTCAGCTAAGCCAGCCTGAGGACTTCGTCTCTTTCTCTGATGGAAATAATAAAGTATCATGAGTCTGCAATAACAGCTCTGATTTCCACCACCGTCTTATTTCTTAGAAGTGGAACAACAGCTCCTTATCTTGCCTTGAATGAGACCCTCCAGCACTGCAGAGTTCAGACCAAGACGCTGGAATGGGGCTTTGTGCCCGCAAAGGGCCGCAAAGGTCATGGAAAGACATCTTGACATTAAGTTGCCATGGACGCATTTGATGCTGTAGAGACACTTCCTTATTTTTTCAGCAAGTGGTTACTGTGCACTCCAATTAGCACATCAGAAAGCAAAGCTACCGTGTCAAAAGATCATCCGGTAGCTTCCCAAGAATCTTATCACTCTCCCCACCATTGCTGGTTTGGCCACAGATTTTTGTCCATTGAGGATTAAAATGTCCCTCAAAGTAAGACATCACTTGCTCCAAAGGCCAGGTTCTGTGGGGAAGTGAGTCGTCTTAGGCACTTGCATTCTACTCAGGTCCTGAGTCACGTGGGTCCTCATCTGTCTGCCACGCGTGCAAAATCTCTGTGACAAGTCGTGACTGACCCATCAGGACACAGTGTGGGCGGCCACCACTGGGAACGAGGTCAGCGCTGAAAGGTCTCAGCTAACAGCCATGCTGTCCCCGCAGTGCAAGGTCACAAAGCAGAAGTTCAAGGGCAGCAGCCACTGCTGGCTCTTTATGCCCTGAGACGTCATGCACGTTGTAGGCTGACCCTAAGCCACGGCATGTATTGTATCAACTGGAGTCTTCAGATCTGGGCTATGAAGGGTGAACATGTCTAAGTGCAGTTTCTTTACATGGATTGTTCTACCCTGAACACGTGCAGGTGAATTGTGGCATGTGGACAATTTGTGTCTCCTGGCAACAGGGCTGAGTACAGCAGACAAAGCTGTTGGAGGTCATCTCAGGTCTCTGTCACCAGTGGGTGCACCATGCCAGTGCTGCATTCTGGCTGTTCTCCTCCCCAGTGAATGTCCCTTCACCTGGTCCCCAAAGGAGCCACATTACCCCAGAGATGCCTGCAAGGTTACTTCCTATATGCAAACTCCATGGCCCCGAAGTAGGGCTGTCCTCAGCTAATGACTGCCCAATGTTTAGATACCAAGGTCCAGTTTTTGTACCTGAAGATGAGGTGCTCTAGAACTTTCTGTGAGATAAGGATAGGGCTGAGCTTCCCCTAAAACCACACCTCTGCTTACTTCTTCCCTGCCTGCCCCTGCTTCCCTCTCTCCCTCAAATTCAGTCTATAAGTGTCCGTCTCAGCTTCTGCTTCAAGCGAACATGACTCTGGACACACGCTCACTGAATCAACTGCTATTCTGTCTCTCTCGCAGGACAATTATGACATCGCTGTATTTGCTTAACATTCAGAAACAGAGATGTTCATAATTCATCTGTTAAAAGTGCAGATAAAGGCCGGGCGCGGTGGCTCACTCCTGTAATCCTAGCACTCTGGGAGGCCGAGGTGGGCGGATTGCTCGAGGTCAGGAGTTCGAAACCAGCCTGGGCAAGAGTGAGACCCCATCTCGACTATAAACAGAAAGAAATTAATTTGCCAACTAATATATATAGAAAAAAATTAACCGGGCATGGTGGCGCGTGCCTATAGTTCCAGCTACTTGGGAGGCTGAGACAGCAGGATTGCTTGAGCCCAGGAGATTGAGGTGGCTGTGAGCTAGGCTGAGGCCACAGCACTCACTCTAGCTTGGACAACAAAGCGAGACTCTGTCTCAAAAAAAAAAAAAAAAAGTGCAGATATGTGTTTATGATGTGAATCAGCAATTCCGCTCCTAGATACTTACCCAAGATAAAAGAACATGCATGTCCCCAGAAAGCCTTGGACAAAAATACTCACAGCACACTTACTCATAAAAGCCAAAACCTGGAAGCCACCCAGATGAGTCTCTCAAGTAGGAGCATGGAAATAAAAACTCTGGTGGGTTCCTAAAACGGAATCCAACTCAGCCATAAGGAAAATGAACTACTCATACACACAACCATAGAGATGAGTCTCAAAAGAGGCCAGGGAAAAGTCTTGCCTGTCACTGAGGGAGCTGGAAGGGAAGGCTGCAGAGCTCTCACACCGGCAGGCTGAGATCTGGGCCTCCGAGAGCCAGTTCTGGTTAGGGGTGAGGGTGGTGGGAAGGGTCTGGGATTGGAGCGAGGCCAGAACCCTGCAAGCCACTGCAGTGGGCCGGCTAAGATGGGAACTGGGAAGTTCAGCAACCTGCCCGAGCTGGGTTCTATCCTCAACCACTGCAAGGAGAGAGGGGATCTATCTGAAGGAAGAAGAGGAAGAAAGGAAGGAAGGAGGGGAGGAAGAACAAGGATTTCTCGTTTTCAGAGAGTTCTGACAAAGTAGACAAATGCTAAAGGGAAATAACTTACATGAGACTCACTTGTAATCACTCACTTTGAAATGCTCTTAAATATTGCAACATGGAGGGCATTTTAGACTTGGAAACATAAATATTTTATTAAAGAGCAAACAATTCACTCACTAACCTCATCGGACGAAGATTCTCCTCATTATGAAAAAGCAGTGACAAGTTATCTGTACACAGGGCACAGTTTCTTTACTATGTTCCTGTTTCTTTATGAATTGAGGGATTAGTTGGGTTAAGAAAAATGAAAGAAACAAAACCCTTTATCATCATGGACTTGAGGTGGCTCGATACTCAACAACAAACTTGGAACAGCATTTTTAGGACAAGGGTCTAGGTCACTTCTGTTTGAGCTTTCTCATAATCAGAAGTCAAACATAATTGTTAAGCATTTTTCTGGGGAACATTAACTACTTTAAGCACCCCAAACAGTTATGCAGATTGGTTTATGAGTGGCTAAGATGCTCTTGTACAAACAGAGAGAAATGTCCTTCATCTCTCATATGATTCTATGATTCTCAAAAAGACCTTGGCATTTTCTTTGTATTATCCAGGCCAGATGACAAATTCCTAGAACGTACGTTCTGGATACTAACCATCAAGACTGCGTGAAGAGTAAATTCTATCAGACCAGTTAAGATGTTAAATACTTGACTTGGAAAAGCAGCAGAAAGAATTCATGTAAAATATATGTTCAGAATCTTTAACAATATAGGATGCATTTTATAAGGCTAAACTATGAATATGACTTTTTCTTCTCCAGAAAATTTGAAAAAAATAAGGAGAAAAACAGTTCTCAAGCACTTTGATGATAAAAATGTATAAAAATTGGCCAACAAGCATAGATTTTGGTTTCTCCTTAGATGGATGCAAAAAGTTTTGTCTAGCAAGTCTGAAGATCTATCTGGTCCTAGGTCCAACATGGATAGATTCATATTGATTTATCTTTAAAACAAAGCATACTCATTACATTGCTTACTGAATGATAGTACTTATAAAAATGTCAATTTTAATGAGTCTAGATTTGAAGTTTAACCCTTCGCACTCGGATGTCGAGTGTGACTCGACACGGTTAGCAAAAGTTATAGAGATTAAAATTACTCTTTGAATGTATCAATAATTTGAAATATAAAAAAATCCAAATAAATAAGTTTGTATGAAAAGAAACTCCAGTTTTTTATTCTACTGCCGTGCTTTGTAATATCTGGGGTATTTAAAAAATTAAATCCTGAGTAGAATAAAGGAATCAAGAAAAAAGCAAGTGAGTGCAAAGGGCTAAGATAGTCTCAGTAAGTGGAGATATAGTCAAAAGAGAAATGATTAAGTGATTCTGTGATGATTTAAGAATAAATATTTCAATACTCCTAAAGCCCCAAATATTAGAAGACCGGGATAAGTAAATTAGCAGGAAGAGGCTACAATGATCCTAGTGGTCCACAAGCTAACCATGTATTAGTTTTTTAAAAGACCCAATATTGGGATATTAGAAAAGACATCAGAAATTTCTAACCCTAACCCCTCTTAACAGGACAATAGTGCACTAACTTAAAGCTTTGACATTTTATGCGGCAAGTGCAGGAATGTATATGCTAATTTGCTCTGTGTTTTAGGCTGGGAGATTAAAAAATGCCCTAATAAAATTCAGCTGACCCTTCTGGATGAATATACTTTTTGGAAATTGTTATTATTTTTTATTACAAAATAGCTCAATGAATTATAAAGACACAAAACAGTATTATAATGAGTATCTTATATCCCCAACTGAACTTTAGAAATTAAGTATTACAAATACGACGGAAAATCTTGCAGGGCTCCCCTGGAGCATACGGCCCCTTCCCTCCACTTGCCTGTGCTTTATTGTATATGCATATAGACCCTTAATCCTGTGTAGTATTCCTCGGTATATTCTTAAATTTTATATAATTAGATTCATATAACAGGCATCCTTTTTTTTCTCTTATTCAACTTTCTGTTGTAGGAATTAATCATGTTGATAACTTTGCCTCTATTTCATTTTTTCCTTTGTAATTTTTTTTTTTTTTTTTTTTGAGACAGAGTCTCCCTTTGTCGCCCAGGCTAGAGGGAGTGCCATGGTGTCAGCCTAGCTCACAGCAACCTCCAACTCCTGGGCTCAAGCAATCCTCCTGCCTCAGTCTCCAGAGTAGCTGGGACTACAGGCATGCGCCACCATGCCCGGCTAATTTTTTGTATATATATTTTTAGTTGGTCAATTAATTTCTTTCTGTTTTTTGGTAGAGACGGGGTCTCGCTCAGGCTGGTTTCAAACACCTGACCTTGAGCAATCCGCCCGCCTCGGCCTCCCAAAGTGCTAGGATTACAGGCGTGAGCCACCACGCCCGGCCCCTTTGTAATTTTTTAAAGACAGCTGTACTGAGATATAATTCATATACCATACAATTCACCCATTTAAATTGTGCAATTTTTTTAGTATACTCGTAGGGTTGTGCAATCATCACCACAATCTAGAACACTTTCATTCCTCCCTAAAAGAAACCCTGGACTCATCAGCAATCACTCTTCATGGCCTCTCCTCCCTACCAAGCCACGGGCAACCACTCTTCGACTTTTTTTTGTCTGTATACACTTGTATATTCTGGACATTTCCAATAAACAGACATATATTATTTAGCCTTTTGTGTCTGGCTCCTTTCACTTAACCTAATGTTGTCAAGGTTCAGCCTGTATTAGGACTTCGTTCCTTTTCACTGCTAAATAATATTCCATTTTATGGATATACGACATTTTACTTATCCATTCATCAGGTGATGGACAATTTGGGTGGTTTCCACTTTTTGGCTATTATGACTAATGCTGCTGTGACCATTCATGTATGAATTTTTTTTGTGTGTGTGGATATATATTTCCATTTCTCCTGGGTGTATGCTTATGAGTAGAATAATTGCTGGGTCAGATGGTAACTCCGTGTTAAACATTTAGAAGGATGCCCACACTGTTTTCCAAAGCGGCTGCACCATTTTATACTTCTATAAGCAATGTATGAGGGTTCTAATTTCTCCAAATCCTTGCCAATATGTATTATTTTCTGTCTTTGTCATGATAGCCATCCTAGCAAGTATGAAGTGGTAGCCCATTGTAGCACTATTTTACTTTTTAATGCTAGATAGTATTTCATTTGGGGAAAATAATTCTCCTGTTCATGAATACTTAGGTAGTTTCAATTTTTTTTTTTGCTTTTATAAATAATTCTGTATGTACATTTTGTACATAGCTCTCTTTAGGATATATATTTAGGATTGCAATTTCAGGTTTATAGAATATGTATTTCTTCAATTTTACAAAAAATATGGTACTTATTTTTTAACTATGACTTTGAGTAAAATAAGCAGACTTAATGCTTTGGAAGAAAGATGGAGGGCAAAAGTTTAAATGTGCTCAATGAAAACAAAATGATTCTCTCACTGAGATAGTTAGGCTTTTCGTACCATTTCTACCCACGTCAATGCTTTGACTGGAGGCTCAAGACAGCGGCCTCTTTGTTTTGCTTTGTCTGTTTTATTTTTGTTTTCAATTTCCTTCGGTTTTCTCAACTTCGGGCTTTAATAAGCTACTACTGAAGAACAAAGGTGTACTTTGGATTGTTCTTTATTTCTCCATGGATGTGGGAAGAGCATTTATTATAGGGCACTAAGTAGTCTGAAAGTTTGCAGCCGATTACAACGTGACTGGCATTCTTGGAGCTAAGCTTGTGTCTCTCCCTACAGAATGAGCAGATTATGGTGGAGTAGATCTCTTTGTTGGGCTGTCTCAGGTATCGATCTAAATGGCCACTTAAGTCATCCCCCTGCAGGGACTGACGTGGAGGTGTCAAAGGCAAGCAGAAGGACAGTCATGATCTGGAGAGATCTGAATACAGGCCATCAGGCATGGCAATATCCTCCAAAGCAAGAGGCACAATACGGGATTTTCAGTTTACCCACACCACGTGCTGGGTCCTTTTACAGTACCGAGAAGGTTATAACCAGGATCCAGTGTTTTGGGAAACTCCGCAGATACCTGGGCTTATGCAAATTTGCTAGTCTCTTCTAGAGACATGAGAAAATCATCACACTTCCAGATTCAAAATAAAATCTGCAGTGCAAAATCTGTTATTACAGAGAGGTCATGTTTGCAAATTTAAATTGTTGTCTAAGATAAGCTGTGTGGTTTCTGGTGCCATATGCCTCTCATAGCATGTATCTGTATGTGAAACACATGAAAACAATTTTGGGGCATGACCCAAACTCACCTTTTAGTTTTAGGGAAAATAGTTGGTAATATTGATCTGAGTGTATATAAGGAGAAAATACATCCTCCTACCATATATTATCTTTACAACAGCTTCCAACTTCCCCAATAGAGTAACTTTTTTCACTATAAGATAGTCAAGATGAGGATATTCAGAAAACGTGGTTGTCTTTTATTTATTAAGTCGTTTAGAAGACAGAAGCCTGTCCATTTCTGGCTATGAGGAGTACGTAACCGTGTGTTGTGTTATCTACGAGAACCCATGCTTTTCACCAGCATGAAAGTATCAGCGGATAATGGCTTCTTTAGACACAGTACCCTCTTTCAAAGAGGAACAGACGAGAAAATCAGTTTGAGCCCAGCAGCTGAAAAAGCTGGGATTGAAATCTTTAGCCTTGAGAAGTTACAATATATCATAAGGAAAGTGAGGAGCGTGCTACATTTCAATTCAGTGGCTCTCAGGAGGAGAGGGATGCGGGAATAGGTAGGAGCGTGGTCTATAAACAGCACGTCCCTGTCTGTGTTTCAGTCACTGAACCAAACGGAACGTGGCTACAGTCATACTTTGGAGCAGATCAAATTTCGAGTAAGATTGTTTTAATATTTTGAGATAATCATGACATTTAAGGATGTCTTCCTTCAGGCTGCTGGGTACCACACTCAATCATCTCGGATCTTAAGAAACAAAATTGCAAAGCCGTAAAATATTTTTCAACAAGCAGTAAGAGGAAATCAAAATGCACACACACCTGACCCCTTTAAGCTAGAGACCGTTACTTCCAGAACGCCATCTGTCATTACACACAGCAGAGAAGAAAGGCTACAGACTCGCATGGTTCAACACGATCTCACGTGGCGGTTCTTACAGTTACTCTTCGGCTTTGGCTGATAGGGAAATGGTGCTTTTTAAAAAATTCGCTCCAACCCTCCCTGCCCACCTGCAAGAAACTAATGAGCTACTTCATTTGTTCATTCATATGATCAATATGCATGGAAGAGCATTTCTGATAGGCTAGACGCTGAACTGAGTCCAGTATATACACTAAGATATACAAAAGGGAGTCTCTATGCTCACGGGCTTTATAGCCTAGTAGAGACAGACATGTGATAATGACAATGGAAACAAAGTGCTTCAGGAAGCTACTATACGTGACTATCCAGGGACGCTGATGAGGGTCCCAGGCTTCTAGATCAGATGCTAGACGTGGACACACAGGGTGTCGGTACTATGCCTGGGCAGTGTGTCATTTCTTTCCATTGCTGTGAGGTGGTGCATGAGGATTAAATCCAAGGAGGAGGAGGTAGTCAAACGTGTCCTGGTGACCCTATTTATAAAGGCACAGATGGCAGGAATGCAATGCATTCTTCAGCATCCTTCACACCAATGGGAAGGCTTGCAGGGGAGTGGGATTGCGGGGCTGGCTAAGGTGTGACTGTCACTGCAGGGTGGGGAACCACTTCCCCTCCTGCATTTTGTTTCTTTGCTCTTAGGGCAAAATCGCAAAGCTGACAGAGTTAATGCAGAGCAGAGCTGAAGTATTAGCGCGAGGCCCTTGGCAAACAAAGCGCCATGCAATTTCCACCTGACGACGTGGCACCTCCATGACGCCTGTTTCTTAGGCAGAACGTCCCGGATCAATCTTTTATCACAGCTTGTCATAAATATTCCATGAAACAAAACTCAGGAAGTAATACTGGATTTGGATAATTTTTCTAGCCTCGGAAGTGGCAGCAGCGATTTTCATTTTCAAAACATCGAATCATTTGCTAATTATGCGTGAAGGCGGATGCAACGGAGGTCACATTTAACGCTATCGAGGGGTGTAGCCACGGAACGAAACTTGGTTAAAAAGTGAGGGAGCAAGGCAGGGACCCTGGAGAGGATTTGCAAGAAACTAAGCAATGCTTTGTGGGCGTGACGCACGGCAGACCACTGTTTCGTGGGAGAATCGTGGATGAGTAGCAGTTAGATGTGGCTTTTGCTGGCATGAGTTTGTTGATTTGCACGTGTCTTAGGAACATGCTCTACCTTTGTTGATGGACAGATACTGATTGGCACTTGGTGAAATTGTGAAACGGGTGAATTCGGGTTTTGATGGTTTCCTAACTTTCCTTTCTGCCTTCATTCCAGACCCCGACTCTTTGCAGCCCTTTATCTGCAGGCGCTCAGAACATTTAGGTGGCCTCAGATGCCCTGTGTCATAGGGAAAAAAAAGACTAACAAATGCCCAATACTCACTTGTTAGCCACCACCTGCGTTAGCCCTTATCTGAGAATTCGCATATTCAAAGAGGAATGAGAGTTCTCTAGAATCCTAACCCAGGAGATGAAGATTAGTGTATCCGGAAAGATTGTACTTCACACCCCTCCATTGCTTGAGAGTAAATTTAGGACCCAAGAGGTTAGTGTCCTGATGTCAGTTCTGGCCAGCAAGGTGCAAAACGAGAGCCGGGACCCAGTTACCCTAAGCCATGCTGTCACGGAATCTCAAACTGCAGTTGCTTCTATACAGGGAAGAGGATTTTAGACACGGATGTCTTCTTTGCACTCAATCATTTGTCATTCAAGAAAAAAAATTACTGATGCCTGTTTTTCACGAGACATCTGCTGGATACAGGAGATACACAGTGGACAGGGCGCTGTTCCTGCGCTCTGCAAGGTGATCGTCTGCTATCAAGCGAATACTTTTCTTAATCACAATCGCGACAAGTGTTTGAAGGTAATTTGTGGCTCTCTCCCCCCAAGCTGGCCTACGTAAACAGGGTGAAGTGCAAAAGTGCCAAGAATGCAACGAAAATCTGAAAGGTAATGGCTCCTCCCTCTGAAACACTCATTCCACAGGGGGGTTCCAAGGCACGCAAAAAGGGGGGTGCGCTCCTGCCAGACAACAGCATCTCCTGTCCCCAGAACCAGCCAGCTGCCCGCGCCCTACTGTCCCGAAACCATCCTTGTGCTTTCAAAAGCAGCCAGTTTCCCTGGGAGATCATTCCCAACCCTTGCAGGGTATTTCCATTTTGGGTTTGTTTTCACAGCTGCTGGGAGAGCGGAGCTTCCTCTTACTGCATCAGCTCCTTTTCCTTATCGGTGGCCTGACGCTGAATGGTCGCACTTCACCCGCCTTGTCACTGGGATCTTTTGAGATGACGTGAAAAAGTTGAATTCCATCTGACGTGTCCTAAATCACTGCCGATTTGTTGACATTCTCCCGGTTGTCTGGGTGGCAACCATGAGTCACCCCAAAGCGCACTTGTCACAAGAGCCCGCGGCGTGCACGGGAGCCCAGGAAACCGAGGGCAGGGAGCCCTTTGGAAACTTCGTGTGGCTTAAAAAATGGTCTTTGGCCGGGCGTGGTGGCTCATGGCTGTAATCTTAGCACTCTGGGAGGCTGAGGAGGGAGGATGGCTCGAGGTCAGGAGTTCGAAACCAGCCTGAGCAAGAGCAAGACTCCATCTCTACTAAAAATAGAAAGAAATTAATTGGACAATTAAAAATGTATAGAAAAAATTAGCCGGGCGTGGTGGTGCATGCCTGTAGTCCCAGCTACTGGGGAGGCTGACGCAGGAGGATTGCTTGAGCCCAGGAGTCTGAGGTTGCTGTGAGCGAGGATGATGCCACGGCACTCTAGCCTGGGCAACAGAGTGAGACTCTGTCTCAAAAAAAAAAAAATGGTCTCTGTTCGGTTTTTGAAACAAACCACCTGCAAAAAGAGATGATCCATGAACATCCCTCACGACACAGGTGGCTGCCTGCTTCCTGTCCCTTGCCTAGACTGATCCTACCTCAGACAAAGTCATGGGCCCAAGTGAGGATGAGTATGCCAGCTGCCGGCATGAGGAAGCACACTGGACCCCAGGCTGGGTCGCCATGTGCGCACTGGGTCCAGGTGTGTTAAAAGCCCAACCTGTATGGGCCAAGCTGACAAGGTTCTGTCGCCAACAGAAGCTCAGAAGCGCACACACACACACACACACACACACACACACACAGACACGCGCCTTGCAGTTTCCTAATTGAATCTAAAATGTAAGTGCTTTGCTGTTTAGAAGGACCTTGCTATCTTGATAAGAAAAACTAATGAGATGCCCTTTGCAGAGCCGGTCACACAATAGTCTTAGTGACAAGGACCCCTATCAAGAAATAAAGCTGAAAATAAATGAGATTTTTCTAATATCCATTTCGCCCATTGTTCCCCAGTGTCAGGCGGTGCAGATTCTATTTATCACAGAGGAGTGGAGAGGAGACGAGATTCTGCAAAGAGAGCCTCGATCGCAGCCTGTTTTCAGCCACATGTAAACCTCTTTGGTCACCTGTTAGAAAACAGAGGCTTGGATTTGGTGGGCGGGAGGGGAGGATGTCCATCATGTCACATTTTTACCTTAGGGCTAAGACAGTATCCAGGAAATACACCTTTTGCCAGACAGGGGAGAAAGAGATTATTTCTGATTGACTAATTCAATGGGGTTACCATTCGTAACCCATTAAATTGTACCTGTGGTCAAAGGTTCAAAATGCAAATGCAGGTTAAGAAATTGCCACTTAAGACTGATGCAATTTAGAATTTTCAGAGCTGACGTTAAGACACAAAGTAAAACAGTGATGTTCACGTTCAGGTCTAGGAGGAGGTTGGGTAGGTTTATAGGAAACTCTATAATTTTCCTCCCTAGAAGAAGGGACTTTTTTTTGGGGGGGGTGTCAATATTTACATGTTGTTCCATAAGATCCATATGAATAAAGGAGCATTAAACAAAAACACCTGATCTAAACCAGGAGAATATTTAAAACTGTGTGGCCCAGCTCTTCAAGAATGTACCTTGATAAGAACGACATCACGCAGTCATCTCACCCTGCAACAAGATGTTTAAATGCATATATGTCCTTTCCTAGGCCCGTTCAGCATGGCAGGTAGCGTAAAAGCTGTGTGATGGTTAAAACATTTAGAAATATTTTACATTTCAAGAGAAACTTCTTATCTGCAGAACTCAAAGGGCTGAGCCGGTTCCAATTCTGCCAACTGCTGTTTACCGAAGATGCAGATGAGGAAATGTCCTTGTTCTCTGGCTGAGCGGCAACATGTGTGGGGTGACAGCACAGGGACAGATGCCAGGACAGGCCTGCAGATCTCACCAGCATCCTCCACCACTGGCTTCCAGTGTGAGCCACGGAGCAGGGAGGGCTTCCTGGGACCCTGCTGGCCGCAGACCCATTGGGAAAAACGATCATTTTGAGCCAACATTTAACTGATTCTTCTGGAAATTTTTACTATTCCTTTTTGCTATTTTGTTTTTTTTAGGGGACGTACGCATTTTAAAAATAAGTATTTCCTCTCCAGAATTCTTACATATTTTCATATCATGAGTGCCCCATGACATTGCAGAGATAAGCAAGGAGAGGAGGGGGCAAGGCGAAGGCTGGTATCTTCTTACAGATTTTCTATTTCAAAAGAGCTAAAGCACAGGCATAAAAGATTCATTTGCATTTCAATAAACATTTCCTCTCTCTGGTTGCTTCATTTTTCCTCTTGCTCCTTGCTCCTCTGTCAGGCTGTGACATCACTATTTAAAGCCTGCGACCATGCAAAAGACCATGCAAAACGCTCTATGTCTGTTGGGTTAGGGGAGTTTTAAGCTAACCAGCCTGGTTTTGGGACTTTGCTGGAGAAATGACTCAGAGAGTAGGATGGCTGGTGTGACCCATCGGAATCCCTTTTGCTCCACTGCTACAGTGACAAGCTATGGAGCAATGATCATATGAAGGGGAGAAGAACTTCTATAAAAAAATAGAAGAACAAATAATCTTGGGGATTTTATAAACACCCTCACCATGGTAAAGGGAATGGCCCCTCTCTGCTTTTCAGTCTTTATCTAGCAGGCTTCCCGTTTTCCTTTCTCTTCTTCCAGGATAGTCTTGATTAAATGAGGGAGGGAGGGAGGGAGGGAGGGAGGGAGGGAAGGAAGGAAGGAAGGGAGGGAGGGAGGGAGGGAGGGAGGGAGGGAGGGAGGAAGGATTGATTCACTGACTATCTACCATCAGGTCTTTACTAGGCACCCAGCATCAGAAATAAAAGCAGTACCCTTCCTCTCATGGGGTTCACGATCCAGTTCGGAAGCTTATTAAAACAAACAGCATGAAAACTGATATTATAGCAAGATATACAGGGTATGTTGGGAGAAAAAGGAGGGGGACCTCACACAACCTAAAGGATACCTGCTTACATGGTGAGTTTTATTTTAACCCGCTTTTAACTAAAAATAATGCTGGGGGTTAAGGTGAGAAAGGTGAGAGAGCAAGCTGAGTTTATCCATGGAAATGTTTTGCAACCTTTTTAGTACTAAAAGGAGCAGAAAAAAAGAATGCTCAGTACGTTCTAGACAGAGTGCCAAGTATGGCCATGTATTAAGGAGTTTCCTTTCAGAGGACAATGTGACAAAGGACATTATTTCCACCTTACAAGTAAAGAAACTTAGACTAAAGTCACATGACTAAAGTCACAAGTAACCTGCCTAAAGTCACATGACGAAGTAGAGTTATAGAATTTAAAATGCAGTCTGCCTGTTTCTGAAGTCTATAATTATTTCCATTATTCTATGTTGCCTGTCAATTAAAAATATCATTATTGTTGCTGATGAGCTCAGACCATGGGAAGTTGGTGAAATTTTATATTTATCCAGAGTGGCCAGACAGACAGGACTAGGATTGACATAGTACAGGTTCTCAACAGCATAGTTTTTATTCTGTTCAGAGTTTTGTAAACTTTTCTTCTTCTTTAAAAGATGATATAGCATTCTCATGTAATTAATTGACTTACAGTCAGAATCTGTTTGCTTCTGAAAGCCAAGCAGATGAGATTGAGAGGCAAGTGACAGGCAGTCTGGAGGAAAACAAAGACGGCTGATGGAAGGTCTACCCATGGCCCTAACTGGGCCATAAACCTACCTACCTGAGGGATAGCAGAGGTAGAAGGAAGATGAGGCCAAGGGTTTTGTAATATGTTAAGTCATGTATTTTTTTTCCCCTTTCTCCTTCCTTCCCTTTACTTTCCAGTCCAAGAAAGATAGCAACATGCACTGATTTATTCACCAAATTTCATTTTACCATCTATCCATCTATTCATCTAGCAAGTATTTACTGAATGCCTACTATGCTGCTCTTAGCAATTCAGAGACACAGGAAATGATTCCTGTCCTTGAGGAACTCACAAAACTACAGAGCAGGACCACTGTGTAAGGAGGTCATTATGAAGTCAGGCCATGACTGAAGGTGGGGATTTCAAAGGAAGTACAGAGGAGAAACCCAGATCTCACCTGGTGGTGGGTGGAAAGGGATGATTGGAGAAGGGTCACTGTAGGGGCACCCAACCAGGAATGTCTTGAGGCATGAGCGAGGGATGTAGGTGGACAAGGAAGAAATCCTTGGGAGAAGGTAGCCTGGGCACAGGGGACGGCAGTGTGGACAAAGTTCAACAGATGAAAAAGAGAATGATATTTTCACAGAACTGCAAGACCGATTCACAACAAGTCTTTGCTTAACATCTAACATTGTCAAAACATCCTAAGGGGCACAAAGATGCACAGATAGCATCAGGTTTTCATCCTTGGCATGTTTAGTATCTCATTGGTGAGACAGGTACAGAAATCATTAAAGCCATAAAGAAAATAGTGTCAAGTAGGAGTGGAAGTAGCACACTCAGAGTGCAGAAGAAAAGGTGACAGATACAGGGATTGGGGAATGCTTTTTGTAGATGACAACATTTTACATGGGGCTTGAACCGTGAGCCAGATTGTGTCAACAGACAGTATTGGAGGAAGGTGTAACAAGTAGTGAGAAGATGACAATGACAGGGAGAGGTGACCTCGTCCAGGAATAGAGGCCATTCCTGGGGGCTGGAACATAGGCTCTAGGGAAAGTGAGAGAATTGAGCCTGGCATGTGGATTCCATCTCCCTAGAACTCCCATTTTCATCGCCTGCCCTTAGCAAATCTTGTTTGCTTGGCAGAGATGGCAGGAAGGGCCTCACATCCCTGGAAAATTAATTGCCAAAATAAGACACATTTATTTTGAAATTGGGTAATTATCTGCTCCAACAAGAAACTACACTAAACATAAAAACATTATCAGATGTTGATTGGGGATTCCCAGTGCTCTTTCATCATTTCAATAATGTTTTTTGAAGGATTTTAAAGATATATATCAGGGCAATTAAAATTCATTTATTCCAAAGCCTTTTATAAAATATAGTTTGAACAAAGTCCAAGTTGAGATGGCTAAAAAAAAAGTGAATTTAATATTTGCATCAGATTTATGAGAATAGATATCTCCTCCAACATTTATACTATTTCTCACTTTCTTTATTTTTATAGTTAATATTTTAAAAGGTAGAAATATTTTCAAAGAGGCACAAGTCCTGTTAAGTTGCAATCACTATTTCAGTATTCAAAGAGGGAAATCTCAAGAGCTACACTGCAGTTTGCAGTATAATCCAGATTGAAAAATAATTTCTTTTGTCATAATTAATAGAACTGTAAGCCTTAAGCTTACAGTAATATCAGCTATTAAAAATACTCAGGACACTTCGGGTATTTAATTGCTTAGAAAGAATCTCACCATGCCAATGCCAATCACACAATCAGAACAGTTGCACATTTTGCTATGACATATTCCATTATGATCATATATTGGTAGCTAGAGTCTTATATTAAAATTATATTAAAGGCTTCTTTTTTTAAACAAAGAGCAAAACCAACAAAATTGAGTCACAGAAGAGGTAGTGTTAATTAAATACAAGTGACAGTCCAAACTCTTGTGGTAATTAAACAGGAAATCTGGACATTGGGGAGCTTCTCTGATTGTGGATCTACTAAAACTCTGTTTTTGTTGAATTTTATAATGGGATTTCTACTTTGATAGTCAGGGTGGGGTTGAAAAGTTGACAAGAAGGTGACATTTCACTTGAATCCACATAGGAACCGACTCTTCATGGTCTTGAAGAGAGTCCTGCATTTGAAAGAAATATTTGGTCCTGAAACAAGGGAGACTTTGGTCCTTGGCCAATAGCTCTTGACTTGCCCTGAGTCAGATAACAAAATTTAGGCACCTGTGGTTAATTATCTGTGCTCCTCATACACTTGTAAGAGCAGCTCCTTTAGTGAGCACCCACTTCTGGAACATTCTGTTTCATGCTAACAACAGATGCTCTCCAAAATGAGTTATGTAACGTGATGACTCATCTCCACATAGATGTCTGTTTCCTTTCCACCAATGTTTCAGACAAAGATTCTGAAACTCATTGATTCATGATGGTCATGATCCTCCAGCAGATACTGTACAGAATAGTTCAGAATTCTAAGCTCTGTTGATTCCACAATATGATCATTTTCCCACCATTCAGAAATGAATGAATGGATGGTTGGATGAGTGAATGAATGGGTTCATAGGAATTCATCAATGACTGAAATATTTCATGGTAAGGTTAACTACGGGCTTGGAGCAGAGGATACTTCAGTAGAATTTTGGATGCAGAAACCAAAAGGATTCATGAATTTATATAAGCCTGGGCCCTACAATAATTAAGAGTATCAATGATATTCGTCTAGGCACATTGGCTTATATGGAAAAAAGCAAGCATGGTCGGTGCTGTTCAATTTTTGTATCCAAAAGACACTGGCTACGTTGCTTATAATACTTAATGACACTCCACTCTGTCCATGTCAGTGCCCCTAATTAAACTGAGTATTTCACAGGATTCCTTTTTGATGAACTATTCATCCACTGAACAGAAGGGAAAACCATGCATAATAACCTTATGATTTTTCTTTTCTCTCCTGTTACAGAAGTACAATTTTAAACTATTATTGAATCCTGTAAATATGATGCTTATTTGGAAGAACCTCAGACATTCTACTTAACCCCTATTCAGATGTGGAATTTAGTGCAGCTGCAACAAGGGAGCTATTGTTGGGAAGGACCAAAAAGGGGCCAGGCGTGTTCTGCTCATGTTAATTTGAGCAGAGCAGAGACGCTACAAGTTCAAGTCATTGGAGACTCAGTGCTACATAAAAAGGTGAGTTTGGAATTATTTGGATGACTGTTGGGATCCCGTGCCCACTGAGGATGAGTATGGGTTTGTCACAGTCATATTGGCTGGACATGTCCCACTTGGAAAAGTATTGACGCAATGATGTATCTCATTTTTGAGCGATGGCTACAAGGCTCTTCCCTGACCACCTGTTATCAGAGCCAGGGCTTAATGAGAAATGTTTTCCCTGTCTCTGAGCAGAACACAAGCTCAAAAATGCTGGCTGTAGGATGGATTCTTTCTATAGTGCTAAGGACGACAGTAGAGTGCATGGGGAAATTGCAATGGCTTGACATCTAGGAAGAGTGGAGTTCTGGTCTCAAACCTACTATCAGACAAATATGTTACCTTCAGCTGAATGTCTCCATGCCTAAGAGTCCTGGACACTAATGTGCATTTTGTGAGGCTACAGTAAACCCCTATATTCCATTATTATTTGCATACGTAGGATGCAGACTGCAAAACACTTAAGGATTTTATTCCAACATTTCTAGCTTTCCCTTAATAATGTACCAGAGTTCATTACTCATATGGTAGAATGGAAAAAAGTCTCAGTGGGCCAGAACACTGTGTTCTAATCAAAGCACAACTACCCAAGAGCTGTGTGACCGTGGGAACTCACCAAACCCAGGTTCCCTCATTTATATAATTTTCGTAATATCTAAAGCACTTTCCACCTTGAAACTCTTGTGGTTTACTGATTTTATTTATGTGTTCTATCTATAGAATCCCCAGGAAGAGATCCATTTAAAACTTATATCCTAATATGAAAATAACATTTGTTTTCGTGTGTGTCTTAATTTCATTGTCTCACTTGCAAATATCTCATAATTCTTGGTTTCCACAATTTGGTGAAACCCTCCCCTTCATAACGTCTTTTACAGATTATCTTCACGTGGAAGACCTTACTGACAGTAGAAATGTTTGTGTTATTGATCCTGTGATGTCAGGTAAAGATTCTGAAGCAATGAGAATTTCCATTTTCTCAGAAATTAGAGAGGAACGATTGGGCACCCACCCCATGGGATGGATTATTGATAGTTGACTTGGATGTGACTTACTATGTTTGTACCTGAGGATGGTTGGGGAGACTGAAGCTGTCATGTATTTCCATAGTATTTTCTCCATTTCAACAGCCCAATGCAGTAAACACACAATTATCGTGATGTAGCTCACTGACTTCCTCTGAAATGATATATTCTGCTCTAGCATGGGGCTATTAACATAACAGCAATGTGAATCTGATTCTATTGCTGAACTCAAGGCTACTTTAACAAGCAGAAAGAAAAATGTTAATATATGCAGCAGAAGGTATTTTAAATAAATATCTGTCATATACAGTTAAACCTGTGCTTCCCTGGTGTTAAAGACAGCACAATCAGAAGAGAATACAGAGGAAGGTATTTATTGCAGGTTGAAAAACTAAGTATTAGCTCTGTTACAAAGTCAGTCAAGTGAAGTAGCAATTGTATATTGTTTTGATCGTGTGGAGAATTCTTTAAAACAGGTATTTTCTTTTGTATATGTTATTGATCAGCAGGGAATAATTCAAATAAAAAGTTTGACTAATTGGTCATTAAAAATGGTATTTTGAAGAAGTGTTAAAAATTCATTCATTTCGGTTCTTTGATATATTTCTGATGTGGAAAACATTTCTACCCAGTAATCTTTCCTTCATGATATACATCACATATGTTTATGTTTAGATAGACTCAAACAGGTTCAAGGGAAGAAGGATTTTTCTAAACATATAATAGGCACTGTTAAGAAAATATGAGTCGTCAGAAATCATATTGTCACAGTTACCATGCCAAGCACTAAGGAGGAGGCATTGGAAGATCTCACATGATCAGTATCTTTTTAACAATGGATTACCTTGTTTTGGGGTAGAATTTGAAATTATGCCTAAATATCTTTTCATAAGCATGCAGTATCACTCCTCTCATATGGCAACATTTTCAATTTTTATAATTATTTAGAGACAGCTTGAATATGCCTATTTTTGATGGGGTTTTTGAGGAGAGCTGACAGAGAAAGTAAAGACACATTTGTAACCATTCATTCCCCTTCTACACATATCTTTTAATCACAAAGATTTAAAGGAATAAAACAAGAAAGACAAATTCAAGGGGCTACCCATACAATGGGGATATCATTAGAATGTGGAATGGCCTCCTGGAAAAAAACCATTGATAAACTGGGTCATAGAACTTTCCACAGAGAAAGGAAAGCAGGCTTGGACCTATACCTTGAACATATTTGAGAACCGGACTTTAGTTAAGGATTTCTTTTTTTTTTTTTTTGCAAGATTTGAGATGACTTTTCCGATCATTTCCATGTAAGATTTTTAAAGTTGCAGGATAATAAAGAGCTAATTCTTTGAGGGGGCAACTGGTCAAATGATTCGCTGACTTGGTCAAAGGAATTCAGGGAAAAGGCACTTGCATGGCATCTGAATCACTACTACTTCCAGAGCTGCGGTAGAGTTCCCTGTCCCTGCTCCTTGAACTTGCTGGTACCTCTGTCACTTGCTCTGATCAATGATACTTAAGCAGAAGTGATGCATGCTACGTGTGGGATGTGGCTGCTGCGTGGCCACCCTTGTCCACCTCTTCTGCTGCTTGGCCTTTGGAGAAACCGAGTAAACCTGAGGTTGCTATATTGGTCATGCAACCTGGAGGGCTGAGACTTCTGTAAGAAATGAACTTTAGTTGTGTTAAATCTCTAAGAATTTGGGGATGTTTAGTACTGCCATGTAACCTAGCTTACCCTGATTAACACAAACTAATAACCAAATCACAAAGAAATATTTATGTCGTACACCATAAGTATACACACTATTTGTCAATTAAAAATTAATTAAAAAACAAGCAATATTTGCAATTGGTGTGTTATTTACTTTCAAAGCACAGGAGGATCAGCTGAAAAACTACTAAAAATGGTATAATTCAATAGCTTGCCTGGTGCAAAATAAATATACAAAATAAATAGCCTTCATATATACAAAAAACAATAAGCATAAAGATATGATAGAAGAAAAAAGCCTATTTTATGCTCACACTCTCAAATTGAGAATATACCTAGTAGTAAAATTAATGAGACATGTACATAATATATATGAAGAAAATTCTAAGGCAATAAAGAACTCAAAAGAAAACTGGAACAAAATTAAAAACCTATTATGTTCCTGGTTAGGAAGACAGAGCATCATAAAGATTTAAGAATTTTATGTGAATTTATAAATTTCGTTTAACTCAAAATATGAAGACAAGCTCAGTCTAGAGAAGGTATGGTAAAATAAAAATCAAGAATTCCAGGAAAATTCTAGGAAACAGTATTGGGAAATAGGTTAGCCCTAATACTTACTAAAATATATTATAAAGCTATGACAATTAAACACTGGTGATACGCAGAACAGAAATTTAGCAATAAACCCAAATATATGCGAGGAGTTAATATATAATAAAAATGGTATTTTAAGCCAGTGAGAAAAGATGTAACATTCATTAACTAACAAATGGATAATCATCATGAAAAATATCACATCTCTCTCTCCCTCCTTACACTAATATAAACGGTAAATGGGTCAAATTTCTGAAAGTTAAAAAAAAGTCATTAAAATACTAGAAAAACCAATAGTCTCAGAGTAGAAAAGGTCTTTCTAGTGTGACATTAAGCTCGGAAAATGTAAAAGATGAAAAATTTTAGTCACATAAAAATAGACATTTTCTAGGTGACAAAAAACACACAAAATCAAAAGGTAAATAACAAACTATAAAGATATTTGCAACTCATATGACTAAGCTATCCTTAATATAAAAAGATCTATAAATCAATATAAATACCAACAATCCAATAGAAACATGAGCAATGGATATGAACAGTTCATAGGTAAGTCAATAAAAACACAAAGATACCAAGCAAGAGAAATTCAAGAAAACAATATACTGAAATATTTCCATAGACTAGCAAAGATCAAAGCCGTAGCTCAGAAACAATGCTGATGAGGATGTACAGGAATTGGAACTTGCTTGCATTTCTGCTAGTATAACACATAAAACCTGCATAGGAACAATTTGGCAATGCTTGTGTAGTAAGTTTTTAAATGCCCATATTCTTCAAACTATTAGTTTAACTTCCGTAAATTTGTCTTACAGATATACTCACACAACCGTGAAATGAGTTAGGTCTACGTATAGTCTAAAAATCAGTTTCCATGATAAAAAATAATAATTATGGTTGTGAAAAATAGCTTTGATGCCCAGAAGGAAAGTGCTATATTCAAGAAAAGTATGGTACACATCCACACAATGGAATACTACGCATCCTTCATAAGAAATAAGGTATCTCTATATGCACTAATGTGGAATGAACCACGAGGTATATTGTTAAGTGTGAAACACAAAGTTCAGGTGCAGAACAGTGTGTATCTTATGCTAATATTGGTGTATGTGTTTATACCTTTGTGTGTGCATAGTTATTATTTGGGAGGAGGACCCTAGAGCCTTGGCAATAATGGTTGCCTCTAGGGATAGAAAATGGAGTACTAAGTTCATAGGTAGGAAGAGGACTTACATCTTTCTACCCTATGAATTTCATACTATGTGTTTTTACCATCTACTAAAATAATCTACAAATTTTCCAAAAGAAAGACTAGCAAACACACAGACAAAAGGCACTTTAGCACTTTCATGTAGAGTCCTGCTTCACTCGGGGTGCTAGCAATTCTAATAGAATTCTAACAGAAAAATGGCCCTTGAGGGTTGACTATTCACAAAGATTTAATTGTCAGACAATAGAGCACTTCTGTTCTGCTTTCCCTTTTACCCAGTTGGTCTGGATTATCTACTCTTCCATATAGAAACTTGTACTTTTTGTGCATGTGTGCACAAGAGAAGTTGGCAATGGAGTTATGCCTGCTACCATGGGGGGCTTCGCTGGTGGAGTTGGCTGATCACTTACAAGACAAGGAGATGGATGTAACCCCCATTCTGCCCCTCCTGACCGGCGCCCCCACCCTTCTTATGGGTATCTCTAAGAAGGAAGAATGCGCCACCTCCCTCGCTCCAGTGGGTGGAAGTTTCGGATTGGATTTATTTCTGAAAGGAATTCAGAAATAATAGCTTCCCCAGTTTGTTTTCAGTGATGAGAATATAGCCTAAAGCATGTTGGCATTTGGAAATAAAGTGGAAGGAGAGAGCTAGGATGAAGATGGATTGGTTTGTGGGAGCAGAAAGAACAAACAGAAACACCTGCTGGGTGCTGGGCGCCGTGCTAAGCATTTCAGAGTGTTTTCATTTATTCTTCGTGACAACGCTAAGAAGTATGTATTATTAATTCCATTTTATGCTTTAAGAAGCCAAGACTCAGAGCAAGTGCAGCCTTGTAGCTGGTAAGAGGTGAACCAAGTTGCCCACCTACTTCTCGTCATTTGCGTGGCACCAGAGGTTAGGCCATTATTTGACATCTTTGCTCAATTCCTCCCCACTTTCTTCATTTCCCATTTTGTAGAACATCATTTTTCCTGAGTAGTAGTTCACTCGTGCTAGGGAAAATTTTCATGCCACGAACTCAAAAGAGGCACTAAAAGTCAAATGCAGATGCTCTTCCAAACAAGAGAAAGTGTAGTGGGTGATTCACTAAAATCCACACTCGGGTTCACATTCAGAGAACTGCAGCTTCTCCATCTTCCTCGAAGAAAATAACATTTTATGTTTCCTATTTTTTAAAAGCACCTTAAGTAATGTTATTCTCAAGTTTTTATGTCATTTCTCAATACAATGGCTGGCACCGGGATGACATGTTCTTTATTTTTGCTTTTTGAGAGCTTCTGGAGTTTTCTCAAGCGGACATTCATTGGACAGTCATGACCTCCAGAGACAACTGAAGTATGGTTTCTGGGTTGGAGATGGCAGGCGAGTCCCAAGCCCTTCAGGTCACCATTGTGCACACACAGAAGAGTAATCAGGTCCCAATTGCAATTTCCAAATACGTGTGTGTGCTTTTGAACCAGAGTTTCCTGTAGCCCTAGTTTAGTTTGTTCAACTCGCCATGAGCTTGGCTTTGTTTCTAATGAGGAGAGGTGCCTTTGTTAATTCTAAAGTCTTCCATTTGAAAACAGAGTTCTAAATGTCAGGCTGAGTCTGGAAGTGATTGCTCATGGGAATAAAGCAAGATCAGCATGAATTTCACAGCTGCATTTTTTTTTATTATTATTAAAAATTCGGGGAGAAGAGTTTTAACGCTGCACCATAGTTGAGAATCTTGAGGTGCGTAACACCGGCTATTCCAAATGAGAGCTCCCTTGGCAACTGTCACTCTGTGACATCACGTTTTATCTAACGAGGCATAAAAACGTGCATTGTGCACTGCAGGGCTCCTTCACGTGTTAGGTGAATGAGAGTTAAGGGGAGATTGGGAGCCATCTCTTTGAAACCTTAGCTGTAATGTTTCACTTCTGCAGTGAAACTTTTTTTTTTTATCTGCAGCTGTATTTTCTGTAGCTCTCATAATTCAGTAATTCTAAGGCATTGCTTATGCTGCAAGCGCTACAAAGATACAAGTCAGTTCTTTCCCTTATGGCATCTGCCCCACTCCCATTAATTTCTCGTCCAATCCCTAAGAATTTCTGGAGCTAACAACAGGTTCTATGTTTATGCTTGTCCAAATCTCATTCATTTTATGGGCTGTTGGTTTGGTGGCTACAAAATGCTTTACAGCATCGAGTGACAATCTCAATACCTAGTGGATCTGGTTTTGACTACAGTCACTAGCGTCCTGTTACTTTAGTGAGGAAAGGTGCATTGTGACGTTGGCTTCTGTCTTTCTACAGCGAGGGGGCCAGTCACTACTGAACACAGATCCGAGTGGCCGCCACTCGACAGTGGGGGTAAAGATTACCTCTCCCTCCAGACAGCTCACACGTCATTGCCTAAGATTTAGCACAGCCCCAGCTGGAAAAAAAAAAAAAAAGTCACTGAAGATTGCATATTGCTGGGTGGGGTCCTTCACCATTGCTACCCTCCAAGTTTCAGAAAGTGACTCCGCTTGCGAATGCCCTTCCATTGAAAATGCCAACTGAACAAACATTGATTCCTCAATCCCTTCCCCCATATGGAGCCACACAGATGGGCTGATTAAAATCACAGGTCTGTGTTAAAAGAAAATTATTGCACTAGAGGCAGCATTTGGGGAAAGTGGGCGATGGGTTGGGGAAAAAAAAATAAACAACAAACAAAAGCAGATGGAGTGTCTTTGCTTGGCAAGGCATTATTCTATTATTCTGTTATTATCTAACTTCTGAAATGGGAACACGTTGGAATAATAGTAGGTACAGGTTTGTCAGTAATAAAACATCAGGTAAAACTCCTTCAGGGAAAAGACAACTAGTAGGCTATTGTTTAATAGCTTTGCAAAAGCTTGATATTTTTTTTTTTTTTGTCTCACTCATGCTTTGCAATGGTTCGTTTATGCAAAGAACTACTGCATAACATGATATCGTGTGCAATGTGTCCAGATTCCTAAAACAAACGCCTCCAATTAGTATTTCAAAGTGGAGTACACTAGGGCCCGCCAACATTCTCGCTGGGCAACAGTTCTTTGGAAGAGTTCTGCTATCTTTAAACACACTGCATCTTTTGTCAGAGAGACTGTTATTCCCAAAGTAACTTAGTTTATGTAATCTAAAAAGAATGTAGCTCAAGTAACAATGATTTTACAGCTTATGTGGCAGAAAGCATGACAGTTGAGACATTTAGCTGATAGGACATAAAGGGAGACTTAATTTAAGGAGGTAAAATTTTTTAAAAGGAGGTTAAAAACAGGTCACAGATTTTCTACAGAATAGAAGGGCCCTAGCATGAAAAAGCAAATGCATCCATTCATCTGATAATTTGTAAGCCAGGTTTCAAGAACAGGAGTGCTTTTTGTGAGCACAACTCTCTTGTAAACCCACAGGGGGAAATTCTTGACTTCAATCTATTTTCAGGGGATAGGAAAACGAACCTGGGTGAAAGGACAGAGAAGGCGAGAGCCAAAGAATGTTCAGACCAGAGGCCCAAAGTTAGGGTGTGGGAGAAGTTGGGGGCAATTACCCACTAATGCCCAGGAGTCCGCACATACTAACTCTCTGGGGAGAATGGAAAACCTTGCCTTCGAATCACAGCCTACCAATGCAATTCGATTAACAACATGGGACCCCTCTGCTCTTCAGAAGCTTTGGGCTCTTAAAACGAGAAGGTGTCTCTTATTTATAGTCATAATCCCGTGCTACAAATCCTCTTCTCTCTAGCCACACTTGCATGGGAAGGCCGCCTGATAAAGAAGAAAGTTTCACAGTCAGATATGTGAGTACACGTGCAGCCACTTTTAGCCCAGTGACTGGAGATAAGCAACTCAACATCTTGAGGTTGGATTTATGCATCTCCAAAATGCAGAGCAGGCTCCTACTTTGTAAATCCTGGGGGTGGACCGGTGACACACACAGCCCAGATCTGGTGGAGTGGCTGTCATATGCTAGGTCTCCATAAATGAGTTTCTCTCCCACCCTTCCTTCTGTCTCCTGTTTTGCAATGGGAGCGGCTTAGTCCATCTGATAATCAAACATTTGGTTCTGTAGACACAAGGATCCTGATAACTTTTTTTTTTTTGTTTTTGACAGTGCTGTGCAGAGTTTGCTGTTTTGAAGAAGGTCAGATGAGAGTGAGTCATCTGCAAGATCCCAGAGAATACGTTAAATACTAGGAAGACAGCATGGCTCTATTCTCACGGAGCTTGTATTCTGCTAGAAAGTGAAAAAGAATTTCATTTGTAAGAGGCTATGTAGACAGTTTAATTAAAATCACAGAAGCTGAAGGGTTCTGAGAGCTCAAAAGACCCAAGCGGGTCCTGTTGGGTTCAGGGTGGCATCTCAGACCACAAAAGTCCCTCTCCTCCTGTGTGGGGTGCACTTTGATATTCTACGCCAGGGGTCCTCAAACTTTTTAAACAGGGGGCCAGTTCACTGTCCCCAGACCATGGGAGGGCCAGATTATAGTTTAAAAAAAAATCTATGAACAAATCCTATGCACACTGCACATATCTTATTTTGAAGTGAAAAAACAAACAGGCAAAAACACCCGCACGTGACTTGCAGGCTGTAATATGAGGATGCCTGTTCTATCCCATGAGTGATGCTCCAATGAGATCATCAGTTGCCTCGTGTCAGCTGCTTCAACACCAATGAAAACACACCTATAAAAGAGCTTTGGCATCTATAGTGACAGTTGTATTGGCTTCTAGTTCTCAGGGTTTTGCCTTAACCTCTCTGCACCCTGGGGAGCTGACCTCCAGGGGTCCCTCTCCCCGCCCAGCTCTCAGATGTCATCTTAGCAGGTACAATGAGGACACCGGGAAGCAGACTGGAGACAACTTGCTCATTGCATATGAGCTGAGAAGCAGCTAAAAATGTCATTAACACTGGAACGTAACCACCTTAAGTCTCATAGAGAGCCAAAAACTCCGCAGTTTACCCCTTTCCTTCTGAGGCTTGATGCATTTATTCAGAGGTTTCAGTGGAAAGTATCAAGCCCTGAGACATGAAGTCCCATGAATCTGCCTGAAGTTTGCTCACCACCTTTTAGGAATAAAATGAAGGTATTTCAGAGGGTTTCACAGTACAAGGGGCCTCTCTACACATTTTTTATTGGGTGGTCTGAGAACTTTGGCTCCTTTTACAAATTCCTTATTCAGGTATGATAGCCACTCAGGCTATTGTTTCGTAAGTGCCAGAGACCTAGTGTTTGGAATTACAGGAACTCTCCAACAATGTGTTCGTGTTTCAAAAAAGCCCCACAACCGGGCAAAGGACATGAACAGAAACTTTTCAAAAGAAGACAGAAGAATGGCCAACGAACATATGAAAAAATGCTAAACATATCTAATCATCAGGGAAATGCAAATAAAAACTGCAATGAGATATCACTTATCTCCAGTGAGAATCACCTTTATCAAAAAGTCCCCAAACAATAAATGTTGGCGTGGATGCGGAGAGATAGGAACACCCCTACGCTGCTGGTGGGACTACAAACTAGTGCAACCTCTCTGGAAAGCAACATGGAGATGCCTTAAAGCGATACAAGTAGATCTACCATTTGATCCAGCAATCCCATCACTAGGCATCTACCCAAAAGAACAAAAGACACTCTATAAAAAAGGCACCTGCACTCGAATATTTATAGCAGCACAATTCACACATTGCAAAGTTGTGGAAACAACCCAAGTGCCCATCAATTCATGAGTGGATTAATAAAATGTGGTATATGTGTACCACGGAGTTCTATTCAGCTGTAAGAAGCAATGGTGATCTAGCATCTCTTGTATTTTCCTGAACAGAGCTGGAACCCATTCTACTAAGTGAAGTATCTCAAGAATGGAAAAACCAGCACCACATGTACTCACCAGCAAATTGGTATTAACTGATCAACACTTAACTGGACATATAGGATTAACATTTATCGGATGTCGGGCAGGTGGGGGGGGATAGGTGTATATATATATATATATATATCAAATGCGATGTGCACCAACTGGGGGATGGACATGCTTGAAGCTCCGACTCGAGGGGGGAGAGGGGGCAAGGGCAATATACGTAACCTTAACATTTGTACCCCCATAATATACTGAAATAAAAAAAAAAAGCCCCACAGCCTACCTGGTGCTAGAGTTTAAGAAATGACGGGAAAATATAAAAAAGTCCTTTGGGCCCTGTGACATTTCACATACTGTTGGGTGTGCTAATAGGAAAACACTCAGCATCTTAAAATTCTATTGTAAACACGTGAGTAAGGATTGATTTTCAGGATTTGAGGCCTCCAAAATTAATATACAGAAAGAAAGCTCATTTTAATAAGCTGTCAATGAAGTACACCAAATAGAAAACATATTGCCTGCCTGTGATCAGAGCAAGCGGCCGAAGAATTATTCCGTTTCAACTCAATAATATAGGGACCCTTAAAAGCATTAAATATCAAGTTCTAAAATGAGAAAAAAAAAAAAGAATCAAAATCTATAGCAAAAAGACTAAACCCTAGGGGGAGAATTCAAGAAAATCTGTTTATTTGTAGTCATGTTTTTTTCTTTCCCTTATGGCGGCTTTGTCAGCAGCTGATATGAGTCTCACATGCATGAAGCTGTTAATCACGTTTAGGAAATTTGCACGCTGTTAACTGCATATGAAACTCATTTCGGTCGGGCAGATTTACGACTCTCAATCAGTCTTATCTCATTTAAGATATACCGATCACTAATACCAGGTCCTTCTAACAAGGAATACATGAAGAGGTCTTGACTTGAAAATAACCCTTTCCTGTCGAATGAGGACCCTGGTGTAGCTCCCAGTTATTTGGAGAATCTGTAATCCTGAAGCTCCCAATCTGCAATGTCTTATAAATCAATAGAGCAACTAAGACGCTTCCCGGTTGGGTGTAGGCACACCAGAGCACGAGCTTAATAGTGAGAGTCAATTCAAGGTGGGGCAAAAAAAAAAAAAAAAAAAAAAAAAAAGTCTACACTAGCTTTTGTTTTGGATCAAGTTGGGAGCAAAATCCAAAGTGTCTTTCTCTTTCTGGGCAAAAAGCAGAATCTTTCACCTTGTAAGTCTGCAGGGGCAGGTGGAACTGGCTGTCGTGTTGTTTGTTACACCCCACTGCACCGCGCTAGGTCTGACTCTTGTTAGCAGCCAACTTGGTACTTTTAGGAGGAAAAAAAAAGATCATCTCCTGAAATAGCTGCAATGACCAGAGATTTCAAAGACATGAACTGGACAGAACGAAAAACTCGTGCTGCCTCTGCAAGATCCCAAACACTCAGCTCCACCCTGTCCCTCTGGGGCTCAGGATGACACCGTGTGTGCCTTGCACCTTTTGCACGTCTCCAACGAGGGACGGAGAAGCAACCGGAATGGAGAGGCCGGGGCTCAGGATTGAAGGAGGAGGATACAGAGAAGAAAGGCAAGCTCTAGGAGGCTGGCCCTACAAGGATGCTTTCTAAACCCAGCCTGAGCTACCAATGATCAAGTAAGGAGTTTTCACTTCCGCCCCGAGGCTATTTCATTACGGGGAAAACCTTGCTGTTCAAGGCTTCGAGATTCGAAGTTTTGAAACTTCCCTACATCCCCAGCTGATCCAGCAAAGCAGGATGCTTTTGTTCTACAAAAATATATGGCATTATTACTGCGCTTCTGAGATTCGCAACGTTGCCTCCTGTGTGAAATGGGATTAATATCAGTACCCACTAAAGCGTCTTATAAAAGGTTGCCACGAGCATCAAGTGCATTAATACGTAATGGCAGCTGCCCAGAGCACAAGGTCAGTGAATGTCATTGCTACCGTTTCTGCGGTGATTATGGCCACATTTCCATAGTTAGAATTGCCCTTGGATAATACAGTAAGTGGATCAAAGGCCGAGTGGGGAAATCTTTCATTTATCTATCAATACTACAGCTACAAGGTCAGGAAAAAATCTCTCGCCTTCCCTACGTTTTTGTTTACTTGCCATCTAATTAAACTGAGAACGAGTCAGGGGAAACTTTACGAGAAAAAGAAGTCATAAAAGGACAGTGCGAAGACTGAATTTTTTAGTTTGTTTTATATTACTCTTACTTTATTTTTTTGGTAAACTTGAAGAAATATTCCCACCTAGACTTCACAAGGATGCTGTTGGCAAATGAGCAGGCTAAATACATGTGACATCTTATTTTATTATTAACTAAAGTGGCAGAGCCAGGACTTTTCCTCCTGCCATCTGCCTTTTGTCCCCTCATTCTCTGGAGGGAGGTGATTATCCATGAGTTATTTCAGCAGCGCACAATTTCTCTCAAACATTCTGGAGCCCAGGATGACTGTCTTAATTTGTCCAATTACAGGAAAGCAACTGAATATACTATGCTATGTAGAGATTTCTAGTTCTACTGGGATTTGAGATGGTATCCTCTGGGGCTTTCTGCAATCAACATACATAATAGCACCAGGACTAGATTTCTATCCTGAAAACATGGTGCAACGTTCTTTTGGGTCATTGTTACAACTCATTATGTATCGACTGACCAAAGTAGCCAAATGTTACCTGAGCTGATTAAGGTAGTCACAGATTGACCGATTGTACTGAAAACCCAAACCATTTGGATGGTGAATGTGCACACTGAATTTTTTAAGTGACCAGGAAAATGCACGAGGAACATGACGGTGATTTCTGACTATGGCTCAGGTGTTCTGGAACCAAGGTGAAAGGCTAAAGACGTGGAAAGGTATTTCTGGTTGAGAAACATAAAAATTGATCCAGAGCAGACTTCCGGTGCGAATTGTAGAAATTTGTAGGTAAGCTCAGCTCTGATCCAGGTGAGCTGTCCCTAAAGCAGAGTAGATGATGAAAATGAAGCCAAGGCCACAGAACAAGGGTCCGTTTGTCACTCTTGGAAATATTCATCCTAGTGACTGTTGCCTATTTATTCAGTATATCTTGTTTTTTCTCATTCCAAGCCAAAAAGCAAACAAAACCCAAGTAATAGTATAAATAATCAACGGGAATGAAGGGACAAGAGTATCAGAGTCAATCCAGAAAGACTTGCCGAGCCTGGTTTCATGAGAGTTCCATCAGCTGGGCTCTCCACCTGCTACAGTACCGGGTTAAGCACCCCAGCTCCACAGTTAGGTCCGCTCGGTCCTGGGCCAGGCTTTCCAATTTAGCTTATTGGCTGACGCCGGGCAGTTCACTTAACCTCTGCCTCTCGTCTTACTGATCAGTAAATTGAGTATAATAGACCCCACCTCATGGATGTGTGGTGAGAATTCAATGAGAAAAAAATGACGTAAGGCTCTTAGTGCAGTGAATGGAACACTGCAAATGCTCAGCACATGTGAGCTCTTTTTCCACCCTTGTCACTGTCGTTATTTCAGAACGTCTTTCCTGTCACTGTCTCCGGACCGTGTAGGGTCCTCCTGCTTCTTAACCTCTAAGGTCAGCTGTGCTTCCGGGCTCCTCCCTATGTCCCGGAAGCTTCTGGTGCTGACATGCTGTTCCCAAGTGTAGCTCTTGTGGTGGTGGCTTTGGGTGACTGCTGTGGCCAGGGAAAATGGAGTGACAGTCCCCTCTGGCTCAGGGGAAGAGGCGTCGTGCCATTAAAACACTGCCAGCCATTTTTGTGGAGAGAGAGGAACCCTTCTACACTGCTGGTGGGACTGCAAACTAGTTCAACCTCTGTGGAAAGCAATATGGAGATACCTTAAAGCGATACAAGTGGATCTACCATTTGATCCAGCAATCCCATTGCTGGGCATCTACCCAAAAGATCCAATGACACTCTACAAAAAAGACACCTGCACTCGAATGTTTATAGCAGCACAATTCATAATTGCAAGGCTGTGGAAACAGCCCAAGTGCCCATCCATCCAAGAATGGATTAATAAAATGTGGTCTGTATATACCATGGAGTACTATTCAGCTCTAAGAAACAACAGTGACATAGCACATCTTATATTTTCCTGGTTAGTGCTGGAACCCATACTACTAAGTGAAGTATCCCAAGAATGGAGAAACAAGCACCACATATACTCACCAGCAAACTGGTGTTAACTGAGCAGCACCTAAGTGGACACATAGGAACTACAGTAATAGGGTATTGGGCAGGTGGGAGGAGGGGACAGGGGGGGCGGGTATATGCATATTGAGTGAGATGTGCACCGTCTGGGGGATGGTCATGCTGGAGACTCAGATTTGTGGGGGGAGAGGGGGAAAGGGAATTTATTGAAACCTTAAAATCTGTACCCCCATAATATGCTGGAATAAAAAAGACAAAACAAAACACCGCCAGCATGACACAATTCCCACTGCTGAGATTAGCATCTCTGCAGAGTCAGAATATTAGTATTAGTGGAGATAACTCAGAGCAAATTAAATGATTACTCTGCAATCCACTTGCAAACTGCCCTTTTACTTTTAGGAAAATATGGAGCTCTTTTCTGATGCGCGCTCATTACGCAGATTACCCACAATTACTGCCCTCTGGATAGGAAGCAGAGCCTCCTCCGGGTGCTCTCTGCAGACAGGTCCCTGTCGTGGCAAACAGAGACAGCAGGACAGTCACTCACAGGAGCGAATTCCATAGGCGGCGTCTCCCGAGCAGAGAGAGCTTTGCACGCACTCGCGGTGTTCACAGCAAGGTCCCCCCGCACCTGCTCCCGAAGGCAGGTGTGCAAACACACTTGCTGCCCAAACCACATCTCCGATCTTCGTCCCGACATCGAAATGTTCAGTTCCTTCCCCGGATCTATGACAATAACCTTGGCATTTCTAAAGAGCCACTCCACCCTTGCAGGTGACAAACCCTTCACTGAATTGTCTGTTGGAAATCTTGCAGGGGGTGGGGAACAGCCTGCAGCCTCGGGGCCACACGTGGCCTCCTGGATCCTTGAGTGTGGCCTTGTGACGGAATCCAAATTTTACAGAACAAATCCTTTTAATAAAGTTTGGATTCGCTTGAGGGGCCACACTCGGGTAATCTGCTGCAAATGAGTATTTTATTAAATATCCATTTGTGATCTGCTTCTAAAATGACTCACAATAACGAATGCAACTGCCCTGGTGGTTCTCAGCCCCCCGCCATGCCACAGAATCACCTGTGGTGTTTTTTTTTTTTTTTGAGGCAGAGTCTCACTCTGTTGCCCAGGCTAGAGTGAGTGCCGTGGCGTCAGCCTAGCTCACAGCAACCTCAGACTCCTGGGCTCAAGCGATCCTCTTGTCTCAGCCTCTCTAGTAGCTGGGACTACAGGCATGCGCCACCATGCCCGGCTAATTGTTTCTGTATATTTTTAGTTAGCCACTTAATTTCTTTCTATTTTTTAGTAGAGACGGGGTCTTCCTCTTGCTCAGGCTGGTCTCGAACTCCTGACCTTGAGCGATCTCGCCCACCTCGGCCTCACAGAGTGCTAGGATTACAGGCATGAGCCGCCACGCCCGGCCTGCTGTGGTGTTTTTAGGGGGTGCCTGGCAGAGGGGGGCGCAGGGCCTAGGACTGAGCTCATAGCAAACCCCACAGCCTGTCCAATGCATGCAGGCAGCGAGCCACTCCTGTTTATTTCTCCACTGCAAATATTCTCAAGACCCTATAATATTGGGAAACTCCTTTCTGAATCCAGGGTGGGGGAACGTTCCTTTCTGATGATTCCCTTTGCTTTCTTGTCCCCGCTAGGCAGACTGAGGCAAATGCACCCTACTTTTCCTTAAGCGTCCTTACGCCGGGTATAAGGTTCCACCACACAAGCCACTTTAACTCTCATGGCAAGTATCTTCCATCCTCTTTTTTGATTTGACTGTGGCATCTCTGAATTAATGTATGCGTCACAGATCCCCTTGGGGGCATCCTCAGATTCTTGGCGGAGTTGCTTTCTGTCTCTGTGCCTCCGTTTTCTCAACTACCCCAAGTGGAAAATGGAAACGGGTAATGGCAGTCATTCCCGTGTCGTGAACGGCCACCATCTGCCGGGCCCCTTGCGCTAGGTGGGTTATGTTTGTAGCCTCAGAAAGGGGTTGTGTTAGGGCTCAGCACTTCTCAACTCGAATCTAGAGCTTGACGGGTTCCTCTCGAGGATTTCTGGGCGTTCCCAGGCTCTCGGGGCCTGGCGAAGTCCCACTTCCGTGGCCCTGGGCCGCTGCTTTGTCCTGGATGTGAAACTCGTGGTCCTTTGCACGGGTCACAGAGAGTGCTCGCTCCAAACAAATAAACGCAAAAGAAAAAAAAAAAAAAAAGCTTCATGAGCCAACGAGCTGCTCCCCAAGACTGAAGGAGGAGGTGACAATTTCACAGCACGTTAAACTGCACTCTGGGCTTTTTTGATCCGAACAGCTCTGCTGAGTCAGTCCAACAAGGGAGGCGTGTCGCCTACTGGCCCTTCCCCTCCATCAGGGCTCAGCAAAATCCCTCTGCACAGAGGAGCCAGATAGGAAGGATTTCAGACTTCATGGACCACGTGGTTTCTGGTAACCCTACCAAACTCCACTCTTATACTGTGAAAGCAGCTGTATAGGACACATAAACAAATGAGTGTGGCCGTAGTCCCATAACATTGTATTTACCAAAACAGGTGGCGGTCGTGTTTGGCCTGTGGGTCCAAGACTGGCAACCTTGCCCTCGGGTAGTCGCTCTGATACCTTGTGGCTTCTCTCCCCCTTCCTCTGTGTGTCTCTTCTTCAACCCTGTCTGTATCCCTGTCATCTCCAACAAACCCCAAACCCTCTCTTTCCATACACAAGCCCACACTGTCCTTTTTCCCCAAACCTGACACCAGATGAGTGCTGAGCCCCTGGGGTCCCCACTTCTATCCCAAACTCCATGTGAAAATGTTTTTACAAACAAAGTTCTTCTGTTGTGAGGATTCTGGCACTAACTGCTTATGTAACAGCATCATTCTCTGCCTCATTAAATTCCTACCACCACGCAACAACCCTGTAAATCAGTGGTCACAAACTCTGATGCCTTCCAGGCCGGGCAGGTGGCCAGGTGGGTGACACCAGAGGGCATGGGACACCCGAAACAGGCTGAAGAGGCAGGGTATACCTGAAGACCTTCGGGTCAACCGTCAGAAACAAAACAACCCTATGGACCAAAATCAGCCCCGTGAGTCCCAGGGTGCAAGCTGTTCTGCAACCACTCATTCATAGGTCCTGTTTCTACACATTTGAAGTTGACACCCAAGGTCTGAGTGGTTTCCCCACAGCTTGCAAATGGCAGAGCCCTTTCACAAATGCTTATCGAAATACTGTTTACTGCACGCCCACTCTAGGTTTTGGGGATCCCCGAGAGACAAGGCACTGTTCCTATCCTCAGGGACCTCACAGTCCCATGGGGGAAAGAGACACAGGAGAAACCATCTCCACAGACTGCTGACAGGTGCCACCATGGGGACTGGATGGGGTGATTGGCAGGTGCGTTGGTGGGATCATTGAATGCAATCCTATGAGTGGGGATTGGCCTCTTGCATGACACGATGATGCTGATTCTCTAAAAACAAGCAAGTTGTCATCAGAAAAATTTCACACTGAGGGTCTAGCAAGTGCAAAGGCCCTGGGGTGGAGAGGAGGCAGCCTCTTTCAAGGAAAGGTGCCGAGTGTTGAGATGAAGTGAGAGAGTAGCAAGCAAGGGGAGGGGCTGGGTAGGAGGAAGGAGCCAGATCGTCATGCGCCTGGAAATGGGTTCACTCCTGAGGCATTCTGGAGCTGTCAGCTGGTTTTAAGCAGGGGAGTGACAGTATTAAATTTTATACTTTGAAAAGATCCTTCAAGCTGGATTATAGATAATGGATTGCAAAGAGGCAGGCTGAGAAACCAAAAAGTACTATGTGGCAGCAATCCAGGCATGGGATGACTGTGGGCTAAATGAAGGTCACAGCCCTGAGGGTTGAGCGCGCTGTTCACACTCAAGAAGTATTAAGGCAGCTGCAAGATTGCTTTGATTTAGGGAAGGAGTGAGAGAAGGGAAGGAGTCAAGAGTTATATGCAGGGTTCTGTCTGAGCCTTGTGCTTTCTGCTTTCAGCACGGAAATCCAGTACCAATCAGGAAAGAAATGGGGTGTCATGGGATTGGAATATTCATGTACATTAGATGCACCCCCTTTCTGGCAATGCTCCTGAACTCTGGTTTCATGGTTACTGAGTCCCAGCAAACCTCTGTGCTTTAGTTCTCTCTGGCCTCCCTCTCCTATACTTTGTTCCCTCTCCCACTACTCCTTTCCAAAGCCCAACGCACTGTGGATTCTTTGGTTTATTCATGTCCCTTAGAGGAAACTTGGTTGGGCAGCTGCATCTCGTGGTCAAAGCCAGCAATCTGCAGTCAGACAGGCTCTGTCCAAGCCCAGGTTAGCACTTATCAGCCGTGTGGTCTTTGGCAAGTGACTCAACCTCTTTGCCCCTGTCTTGCTTTACTTTAAAATGGGGTTTACAGTCATGGTGGAGTTGTAGTAAATGACTTACCATTTAGGACAGTGCCTAGCCCAGGGTGACTCCATAAACACGAGCTGTTACTCTGGCATTCCATAGAAACCGAACTTTCCCTGAGCACCATTTTGCAAACCCACATTCCCTGAGTCACCACCAAAACTCTCATTCTTTCAGATGTATCCGCCAGGGATCTGAGAAGCTACTCGATGTATGTGAATTGAAATTGGCCCAGCTAGGAATCGTTCCAGTTCAAAAAGAGAAGTAGAGAGAGGAGGAAGCGGTAATTGCTCTCATTTTTGGGGGGAGGGGGGCACTGGGTCCATAAACAGCCCCTTTCTGCCTCAAGTGGGTTGGCTGCATAATGAAACCACCATCCTAGCAGGATTTCTCCCGTTACAGTTTTGACAGGATCTCATTAATTCATCCGACAAATATTAAGCATTTTCTACAGAACCTGACACCTGGAAGCAACCTTTATAGAACCCCTTTATTCTCTACACCAAGCAGTGCCTAGACAGATTGAGAATTATTTCCATGGCATCTTTCCACTTCCTCCAAGCAATAGGTTCTGAATTTGCTTCGGGAAACTTTTATATAATGAAAAAGCAGAACAAAACGAGCCAAACCAAAATAAAACCTTCGCATCTATGGCGGGGCTTATCACTTTCTAGAATAGTGTCTACGATTGTTATTGGTGGCAGCCGTGTTCTATAAAAGTGACCGCAGACACTCAACTAAGGGACACTGAATCATTGCTCCCAGGGGAAAAACAGGGTTAGATGCCAGTGAGCTTCTGATCACAGCATTTTCCATCAATCGTTCAATACCTAATCGTATTGTGTTTCTGTTCAAATACACCTCATTTAATATGTATGGCTGGTTCATTAACATTGAACTTACGGCCAACAGCACAATTGACACATGCTTAAAGAAAGCTTATCTGACACACAGGTTTTCTCGGTAAGGTGTATCACAGGTTTCTTGCTCTTATGCCAATTAGGCTTCCTTCAACACCACTCTTGGGAGCCATTTTATACAGCAGAATCATTAACAAAAAGCACAAACAAGTGGAAAACGTGGCACGAAACAGTCCATGGACAGGACACTTGTTTGCCGGGGCTGGAGCAAGAAGGCACAGTGTGGTCTCGTTGGACCATCAGGTGACTCAGGTTTCCCACTCCTTTGTGCCTGGTTCAGGAATGACTTGCTCAAGGGCCGCAAGTCTTGATTTGGGGGTTACACACACATTTTAATGAGCAGGTGAATTGATAATTAGGGAATCCATGAACAGTGAAAACGGACTGTCCTTTTATACATCTTATCTTCCCCAAAACTGGATGAAGTGTTTTGGGTCTCTATAAATTAAAGCAGCGAAGAATGAATAGGTCACATAGTCATATACCAGGAACGAGAGCTCAGTAGACCCATTAATTGATAGGAAATTGGCTCCCAGGGTGGGGGGCCAGGAGCCATGCTGTCTTTATTGATCTGAACTTATCAATACCATCAAGTTATTCGGAGCTTGCCTCTGCATCGGTTCCTAGCCCTTTATCACTGCCCATCATCTTATGGGAAAAGCATCATGTGTAGAAAAGCTCTGTCTTGCTACATAAGTGCTTTGGTCTGCTCCTTATGTATGTCTGTTTCCTAAAGAGTGGATTTTTAAATTTTATTTACCAACTTACCTCTGTCTGGGCTCTCACCAATACTTGCAGAGAGAAAATTCTGAATTCCCTATCCAGCTTCCGATCGGTGGCTTTATAAACCTGGGTAACCTGCCTTATCTTAATAGCATGATAGCAGCTGGCAAGGCCAGTAACATGAAGATAAGGCTGGACTCATCTCTCTCCCTGTCAACAGGCCTGGCACCCTGTTCATTTTTACTCGTGAATAAGTGACTCAATCAATTCTCCCTTGCTGAGTTCCTCGTGGCGGCCTCTGGGAAGTTGTGGGGAATGTTAATCACTCACGATCGGGTCTGGAGACAGTGGGATTTTATAACTTTTGTCTTTGTTTTGTTTAAACGGAACCATTTGCCGTAAGATAAATCTGCCTTTAAAGTGGGAAAAACAACGTCTGCAGAGAACTGCTTTATGGATGTTGCTGGCCTTACGTTTCACACCAGCTCTCTTCCAAGCAGGGGCCTGGGTCCCAGGGATTGGGGGACTCACTTACTTGGGGGGAAATGGGAGTGGGGGAGAGGGGGCACATTTGTCTACCAGTCTGGTAGAGTCGTGATGCTAACAGACATCTAATTGGTGTTGCATCCAAGAGCATAGTAAAAATCATTAACATCACCAAAAGGAAAAATGGAGGAGGAAGGAGACATCTGGTCAACCTAATCAACGCTGGCGATTGCTTAACCCAGATCCTCAAATCCAAATTGCGCTAGAAACCCAAGCCCAGTTTTCTTTCCACCATCGTGACTCTGGGCGATAGCCCACTCACATGAATTCTCCACTGGCTGGGGAGATGGCCAAAGCATCTGTTTACCCCCATTCTGACTTACTGTCTATTATACACTTGCTAGTCCAAATAATGCCATTTTAAAATTGCAGGCATTGAGTGCAATGATAAAAAAAAAAAAATTCAGCCCTTGTTTCCAGAAGTGCTTATCACCTTACAGGAAGGAGCAATATATCTAAGGGACATCGGCGGGATGAATAATAATTTGGGGGAGGTTATAGGACTCCAAAGCATCATTTCTATTTTGCACCATGATTATCTCACCATAATCATACCCCTGTGTTACATTACAGCTCATAATAAAAGTCCACATATTGGAGAGGAAAAGCTTTTTCTTTTGAAGCATTTTTCAGGAAGGATTAGAAGTTATTTTAAATACAAGCAATGGCAAGTCTAACAGGGGACCAACTTTATATATTAACATACCTGCATTCAACAGTTTGAGAGCCAAGCTAATAGTAATTAAGGAAAAAAGTCAGGGATCTGTTACATTTTGCCATCTCCATAATTAAAGAATAAGACTACTATATCATTTCACACAGACATTGTAAATACTAAATTAAGAAGCTCTGATGAAATGTCAGAAGCATTTTCTTATGAGTTTATATCAGCCATGTGATTATCATATTGATTCTGCATGCCAATGAGGTAACATTCCACTGTGTTTATTTTTCTCCCAATTGCCTTCCGGAAAGTAATAAAATTAAATCCAATATGATATTAAATGTAAATATGCATGGATATTATATGTAAATACCCATTTTAAACTCTGCTTTTTGATATTTTCTGAGCATAATGTTGTCAAGCAACAGTAATATCCCATTTCCCCCACAAAGCCCACCCTCAAATTTCAGTATCAAGAAAGAGCACCCCCTTCGTAATTCCACTTGACATTTATTTCATGATTTGTGGAGAAGAAAATATTGAAAAAAAATCTCCTTTTTAAAAGTGACTGAGCTAAGAGTTTATATGCTCTGAAGGTTTAGATTTCCATTGCTCATACCTTGCATAGGTATCTGCTCTCGGTTTCCTTACACTGCTTTACTTCTTCTGGGATTAGCTTTATTCTCTCATTTTGCAATCTGTCACTTTATGCTAACTGGATGATTAAAACAATTTGCACTCAACTTCCCATGGATTAGAATGTCCAGCTACAAATTCAGACAGCAACAAAACCTCTCTTACTATATATCATCCTCCCTTTTATTTGCAGAAAACTGGGCTTTTCATAGGGACGAAGGGACCGGTCACTTTAGCTAAGTCAGGAAGATCTGATACAAGAATCTGGCTTTGGAGGTACCTGCAAATTGGTCAGATGTGGTGGCCCCCAAATGGGAGCATGTGTCTCCCCAAAGGAAAATAACATAGCATCACGGTATTAGCAGAAAGAAGGCATCTGATGCAACAAGCCCATTAACTTCAAAGATGGGATGGCTGGAGGCATTAAGAGGCTACCTCCGGCTGTGACTCAATCTCCTTCTATCTTCGTGTTAATATCTCCTGCTGCAGAATTTCTCTACCTCTGCCCCCTCCGTCCAGAAAGAGTACGCCACCACCTGTTCCTCCAGACATTTGTCTCTGTTAATCAGCATAATTATGTTCTCTCTCTGGTCTATGTGTGCTTGCATCTAGCAGAGTTCTCAGCACATAGAATTCTTATTATTTGGTGAAAGGGCGCTTAATGTCCCAGCTAATTAGTGACAGATCTGAGATTAGAACTCACATTTATGTGTGTGGTTCACCCTTATGTCATGCCTCTTCCTCATCATATACTCTACAGAAAAGCTTATAATTTCACCATGTCCTGGGGAAAATGTCCAAAAATTAATGATGGAATATATGATTGGATTTGATTTACCCATAAAGCAAATTAGCTTTTTTTTTTTTTTTTTTTTTTTTTTTTAAATGAAAACACCACTGACCATAGTTTGGATAAAAGCCACTGTCACACTTCTCTGGGTGGGTCTACCTAATACTGCAACAAGTTGACTTGAAGGGAAATTTTCATTCTGCCAACCCGTTCGTTTCTGCTACGTCATGCCATGACAAGTAGATCGGGTGATTCCTTTTCTCCTAAGATTAACTACCTATGAGGCTGAAATCATAGATCTCCTTGGAGTCTTATTAAATGTTTAGATAATGCTATGGATGAGTGGAGAATCTCCGCCTCCTCCCTCTCCCCAGCTATGGTGGGCCATGCAAAATCCCTGCAGCCTAGTCTGCCTTTTGACAAATAGCTTGTCTTAGCTTGTTATGACATGAAAAGGCAAAAAGATTTTATACATCTGTATCTATCTGTCTGTCTGTCTATGTATCTAGAGAGGGGCGTGTGTGTGTACTCGAGTGTTTGTACATAATTACCAGGCTTCCTGTGTCTCTAGACTCACTGTCATCGATCTCTCGCTAACCCAGCAAATCAAGTTAGACAAGGACAGAGATAACATTGACTTTTCAGGGAAGGAGCTTTTCAATCACATTGGATTTTTAGGGGTTGTTGGCAGTAATTTGAAGTGATCTCAGTTATGTTTTGCTACAAATATGGCTTATTACAACTGTGTCATCATTTCAAGTGTTTTTGACTTATGGGTTCTAAAAGGCATTACCAAGGCGACGACGGTACCACTCTTTCAAGTGCCTTGCAGAGGTGGATTTATTGGAGGTGGCATCTTTGCAGCTCACAAAAGAAGAAGTCAAATGAGATGAGAGAGAGAGGTGGGCACGGCATAGTGATGGAAGTTAGGGTGAGGAAAGCCACCTGTTGTGCTGTCTCTCGATTGGGTCTTTTTGTCCCACGATGGGATTAGACCCCTAGAAAGGCTCACCTGCTACAGAAATATTCTCCAAGTCACCCCAGAGAGTCAGGGTGGTGGACGCAGTTGATTCTGGTTGCCTTCTTGACTCTAGCCACGTCTACACGAGGTCAGCAACAGTCCCTTTTCACCCATGTAGCAACTCAGGGGATACATAGTAACAGACCTGCATTGGCCCACTACAGGATATTCCTCTCATGTCTCTTCTGCAGCTCACATCACAGTCAGATCACAGTAGAACATCTGAACTACCTCCTCCAAACTCATCACCTACCAACGCTCTTCCATTTCTAAAAGACAATAAGTAATGCCGTCCTAAGGACCTGTGTGTGTGTGATCATGTTGCTTCTAGCTCCTTTATTTATACAACAGGGATTTGCAAAAATGTGTATTTTGACTCTGTTAACCAGCTTTGTCTCTTTTCTCAACTCTGAATTCCTCCATCCCCTCTCACCCCAAACACCAGAACTGGTATAAAAGTGAGAAACAGAGCCAAGTAACTTGGTTGCTTCCTATCTATCTACCAAAGAAGTTGTGCTATTTTTATTGATCTTGCTGAATCTGTTAACTTTTGGGGCATTATACAGACAAAAATATTTATTAGCATGAAAGAATGGTTTCCTGTAAGTGCAGTTGACTCAAGGAAAAACTACTTTCTCCAAACTCCCAACTTTTAAACTCAAAGAACATGGAAGTCTCTCGAAAGCTAAATTTAAGATTTTTAAGTTCTCTCACATTAGCGAAAGCATCTTGAAGCAACAATCATTTTAAACCAACCATCAAAAATGTCATTGCTAAAAAAAAATACCACCCTCAAATTGTAACTTACATAAACTTTCCAAAGCCACTCACAGAATAAGATAATTTTCACACATGTTCTAAAATTTAGAATGAAAAATTGTGTTGTTCAGAGTTGGCATCATTTTAAGGAAGCCTTGAGGGAGAGAGAAAGTGAAGACTGTATTTTTGCTTGTGGAGGAAGAATATTTTAGTTCTTTAAATGATGGATACCTTAAAGATACAGTTCTCATTAGTAATGCTGGGGGTTGTGGCCCATTCCATCAAGCTGGTAGCGAATTCATTTTGAAAGATCTTATTTAACTGACGGCAGGGAAGCGAGGTTCACTGTGTCGCTACCTTTTGGTTTTGGTCAAAATATCAGAGGGTGTTTCGGCCTCCACTAGTTATCGTAATTGATACGATGCACAGCAAAATATATTGATCCACATAAATAGGTTCCAGATCAATTGTTCCTTTGAAAAATAATGTTTACGTTTAGAAAGGGCCTCGGAAATGCATGGAGTCCAACGGTTAAAATTAATCTCTCCTTAACCATAGTGATTAGTGAGTTCCTTGTACCTCGAGTAGTTTTGAATCGATGCTGAAAATCTTAGGGGCTTTGTATACCGCCCCTCAAAGCCTGTCTGCAAGGCAAGTCGGTGCAGAAGGATCGGTGCAGCCCATTATTTTAGCACATTAGCAGATGGAGAGAACTGAGTCACAAGCCAGTTGGGTGAGTTGGCTAAAACCGTAGCATCTAATGTGATTACTGCACTCCCTGAATAGAGTTCTCAACTCCTACATCCCATCTGTTCCTTAAGGAGATTTTGGGAGCCAATTATCTGTTCCTTTGTTAGAAGAATCTATTCACTCTATTAGCAGGGACAGAGCTGGTCCCTGCAAAGTTTGCCTTGACTGCTGCACCCCTGTACTTCTGACTCTTACCCGCCCCCCCCCCCGCCCCCAGCCTCTTGTTCCTCCTCTTTGCTTCCAACCACGACATTCTCATGGTTGTTCAAAGACTTCTGCTGGGAGACTCCACAGGGGCGGGGTTAAAGAAGGGCATGTGCTTTGAATGTTTGTGAACCATTTTCTATACGGAAACAGAGCTTTGGATACTTTGCACCGTTTTCTCATTTCAGCCTCCCTACAACTTAAGTAGGCTGGGAAGCTATTTCAGATTATCTGTGCAATCAGACGCTAAAGCAGCCAACAAATGCTGGTGGTACCGGTGGCGGCAAAGTGTCACAGAATGTTTACTGGATCAGAAACAATGGGATTTGGGCTTTAGCTATTACCAGCAAACCTTTGTGACCTTGGGGAATACCTACAATCTCTCTCTGGACTTAGTCCTCTCACCTAGAATATAGGCAGGGCACAGTAGACTGGATGAACCCACATCACGACTGTACTGATGCTGAAACGACAGGAGAATGTGACTGAAGTTACAATTAAGGCAGGAAGGAGCAAATGGTTCTCTCCAGGATGATGACATTTGTGAGGAGGCTGATGTTCCCAACCCTGGGCATAAATCCCAGCCACCCCCACCTCCGGAGTATCTATAGTTTCAAATACTAAGCCTTGCTGATTCAGGGGGTCCTCATCATGCTTTATTTTGACAGGTTCTTCCAGTTCTAGGTAGTTCTAGTCAAGACATCTGGTTCTAGAGAAGAACCCTTGCTATTTACTGAGGAATTCTGGACAACAGGGGAAGGTATCTGGCAGACTAGGAACTTTCCAGAGACTCCTTAAATCACCCCATCTATTTGGTCTCAGCGTGAGGCTAGACCTTGCCATGCGGCAAGTGGTTGGGCTTGACGTAGAATGGGGGAGCTGGAAAAGTATTGATACTAGGACACAAGTGCAGTGCTGTGTCTGAAGTCAGCCCTCATTTGCTTTTATTTCATCCAGATCTTCCCCCCTTGCCTCTAACTGAACCTGGAAAGAGTTTGAAATCTCTCCTTAAAACACACCCTTTAAAGATGATAAAATGGTCCAGCTCCTAGAGCCATCCAACCCCACCAACCCTAAGATGAAACAACAGAGGCATCCGCAGAGTCCAATTTTGTCTTTGGAGTTAATTAAGTATCCTGTGGGATGGGCTAAGTCCAGGATGTTATTTTGCCTGAAGGAATGAGCAGTCACGAAGGATGAATGATTCTGGGTCCCTGGACCAGTATTAATCTGGTTGTCTTGAGGCAAACACATCTGGTGCTCACAAATGCTTTCATCTAAATCAAGCAGCTACTTGAAGCTGGAAATCCCCAAAGCAAGTATCTCCCGTGTGATTCCATGCCTTTCGAGAAGGTAACCACGGTTGTAACAAATGCTTGGCTTGACTCAACTGATATTTAGAAATTTCCATTGCTGGGACCCACAAAACCAGAATCTTGTTTTCTTTTAAATGCCTTTTCCTCCCATTTTTTCTTGGGCAAGTAGCTGAACCTCATTGAAAGTGATTTACTTGCTAGTTTCGAAAGATTCCACCTCCTTCTATACCTCTCTCCTGAAGTCTTGCATCTGAGGAAGAAAATTTACCTAATGGCCTTGTTCTAAAAACAAGAGAAAATGTTCCCCCTCGCCCCCTTCCTTACAATGTTTTTCTTTTGATACCCCTGTGTTTTGGGGGAAATTGGGATGAATGAAAAACACCTGCTGAGTTTCAGAATGGGCTTCTACACACACGTGGCTTTGAGATCTATCAAAGAATAAACCTGTAATTTCACTACTTATGATTCGAACCTACGAGTTACAAATGGGACTTACAGTCCCTATGGCAGGCATTTTGTTAGGCTGTCAGGGAGCTCATTTTGCTAACATTTCCTTTTTTTTTTTTTAACTTCCTCTTTACATAAATAAAATGTAACACTGAAAAATGACATACCTAAACAAAAACACATGATGAGGTGCCCCAAAGAGCAGTTCCATTATTCATTTCAAGTGGTTGGCTGACGTGGAATCTTCGTTCAATATTTCAGCGTCAGGAATATTACTAAGGTTATATATAAACAGAGTGAGGGAATAAAATTGCTCTTGGTCAGGGATCAACTTCCTGCATTAAACAGCTTTTGAATATTTATGGAGAGCTTGTAATACCACAGGGGTGTTTAAAGACGATCTCAGTGATAGTTTTCCTCGGTTTCCCCTTGAATTAAAATAGTCATGGACTTCTAGGACTAGAAATAACCTCAGAAAAAGGTGAGGGTAACCTTATCCCAGGTTATATAGTTTGTTCTTAACTGGCCTAGATTTAAACCATCATCTTCTCCCTTCCAGTCATGACATCATCCCAGAAAACCATCTATCTTTTCTAGATAAATGAATAGGCTCAGTCCCTTAAAGAAATTGCTTTATCCTGGTTGGCCCATCCCAGTTTTATCCAGTAAGTTATTATTTCAATATTCTAATTTGACTCTAGGAACTCCAGGGAGCTTTAAGACACCCCTCCAAAAAGTGACCAATATATTTCACGAAAGTCCTCAGGCGGTTAGAACATGTTACAAGGAACCAAGTTTGCCAATTTGCACCACACACAATGCTTGTTAATTTCCTGTTCCGTGACCGTAACAGCCACCCACAACTTGTGAAAATATGTGCTAAAGGCTCCAACAAGCAGCAGTGGTACCTGCCTCTTCATTGATCACTAGAAAAACCACAGCCTACTCAAAGCCCATCTTCAACTAACCATGGGTCAGTCGTACCATGGTAATTTACAAAGACGTTCATCCTCAAAGAGTTTACGCAAGGGTCTTTAGTTTCAGGACTGGTCTCTTTTGTTCCTTTGTCCAGTGAATTTTCCATGATAGCCTCAATTCTTCTAAGGACTCCTGGCGGAGTGAAATTGGTCAAGCCTCCTCCTCGGTCATATTTTTCTGAGTAGAACACAGATATCTTAGCGCTGTGGATATTCCATTAAATAAATGTGTCCTCAAGTGCAGTACTCAACACAGCCACCGACACCTGGCAGCCTCTTTGTTTACCTCTGAAAACCAAGGCCATATTTCCTTGGTTTAAAAGAGACAGAAGGGTTGGGACAGAAAGGAATGTGAAGCAACAAAGAACAAAACACCAGCACTCTCCAACATTTGGGGTTGTAAAATGACTTATAGCCCTGAAAACGTTGGCAGAATTTTCAGCCTAGACCACGCATTTTAGGCACATGATGCAAATGGTTTTTGGCTCACGATTACAGGCTAGTAATTTCCTAGGCTGCCCTGCGGTGCCAAACAATTTGTTGTATTTGCTTTCTGAAGCAAGGTCCTTGGATTGATTAAAAGAAGGATTCCAGAAGCATGGCTTCCACTCAGGATATGACTTTGCTGTTTCTCACGTAAGTCACGTGACCCTGTGTTCTAGCACGGTTTTACAGACTATTTGTGCAAACACACATGATCTTCATTTCCTGGACGCTGCTCTGTCTCAGCGTGCACGAACAGTGGGACCAAATTGGGCAGGGCACGGCCCATTCAATGTCACAAGCTCATGTTTGACTACGTGGTAAACCACAGAATCAACCACAGACTCCGATTTGACCAATACGTCAGCCAAAAGAATAATCGTATTAGTGGTGATTCAGCTGTGAAAACAGAGGTTTTCCTCACCATATGGAAAATCTATAGCTTCCTTCTACAGTGGAAGTTACATATTTTTATTTGTAACGTTATTTTTAGGAGGACAGGAATAGAATAGCAACATAAAACACACATATTCGAAGAATGGACATCAAGAATATTTCGATTTTTTAATAGCAGGGTAAAGTTATCCACATTAATAATTATTAATTTGAACAAAATGTTTGCATTAACAGGGAAGTCAGACATGCTCATATGACTTCTTTTTCCCCCAGTATCTAATCAGGACGTCTATTTTGCTAACCGATTGGATTCTGGCTAGAACTGGTAGGTATTTCTAGCAAAATCTATAGAAGTAGCTCTTTGTAGAAAAAGCAGCTAAGTAAATGCAACACGTGTTCGTTTCCTAAGTACTCGTGTTTGTTTCTTGGCTTACTCAACATAAATTACGTAATGATTCTGAGAATTATTATTACTACTACTACTACTACACAATGAGAAAACTTAGAGGGCATTTTACTGTATCCAGTAGGTAAACCCACTGAATCTGGTAATTTCAACATGTTTTATCCTTTTGGTCAAGGCTTTGTAGCCATCAGACCTCTTTTTGACCAGAACATTTGATTCATTAATTCACATACTACATATATACTACCTTATGCTAATTTGTTTCACCTTATGGGAGTTAGTTATTTGTAAGTCTTCTAAAAACAATGTTTTAATATTCTTTTTCTCTGAAGCATTCCAACCTTTGTATCATTACATCATGAATATTAACCTTGTAAGTTAAAGTTTATTTAAGGACAATGTGTGTGTGTAAAATATTCCAGAAATCTCTTCCTAATGATGTCTGTGTTTAGGCATTGAGAAATATAAGCACTTTATGTAGTAACACTAAAGACCAGAGCTCACTGGCAGACTATTAGAGAAAAAGCATTTACCCTTATGTCATTCAGAGACAGAATGGATTTTTTTCAAAAAAGTAAAATATGTGAAGTTTTCACGTATGTTAGTTCTGGTAATGAGATTAGTGATGAATTCTACTTTTGTGATAATTAGGCCCTTTCCTTCCTACTCTCCCGAAATAAGAGAGTTTAGATTGAAATGCAGCCCAAGAGGCAGAAGTCAGAGGCCCTAAGGTAAAAGGCACGTGAGTTTTCATCTTGAGCCTCTTTGCCCGCTGTTCACTCGTTTTGTGGCTTGAATGGAGAATGCATTGCCTAGATTTGCAAAAATATATGGAAAATAATTCTACCTCCAGTTCATTGTCCTCTCGGCTATTTTCCTCATTTTGAAACTGCATGGAGCTATTTTGGGCTTTTCTCAGTATACTTAACATTGCCATAGCACAGATTTCAGTCCTCCTACCACACTGGATTTCTAATTCCCCATCCAACAGAGCAGTGCGCTGTGAAAACTCTACCAGGTGTTTCAATATGCACACATTTATCTGACTCTTCTTTTGGTCAGAAACAGCAGAAAATGAAATTGGAGATTTACGGTGACAGTGTGATTTGATGAAAACACCGGTAATAAGGACAGCTTTAGGGCTACTTGGCAAAGATGCGAATGAAATCAAAAATGTTGCTAAACATAAACGTATATTCTGTCTTTGTGCCTTCCTAGGTCCTTGATATACGCCAGGCGTCCTCAAACTACAGCCTGCGGGCCACATGCCGCCCGCCTAGGACATTTATCCAGCCCGCTGGGTGTTTTTGCCACCGCTGCCTGTCCTGCTTAGCAGCCTGGGCTCACAGTGCGCACTCTCCAGCGGTCTGAGGGACAGTGAACTGGCCCCCTGTTTAAAAAGTTTGAGGACTCCTGATAGGCACAGGACCATGTTTGGGAGACCACTCCAAATCCCCCAAAGAGTACGAGTTAGGAAAAGACAGAAAAAGGCACCTGTGAATTATCCACTCATGCTTTATCCGTTTTGTGGTTCACTTGTGACAAGTTGTTGAAAACAAAAGGCCCGCTCCTATTGCTTCTCAGGTGTAGTTCTGAGGCACCTACCTACTTTTTAGAAACGTATGCATGCTCACCAAGTGTCTGTTGATTAAAAAATAGCTACAGATTTTGTTAGGAAACAAAATGCAAATATCTCCCTCTAGTATTAGAGGGAGAAGCCAAAATTGCCAGAATTATAATATAGTTACCAGTTTTTGAAATTTCACCACCAAGTCTAAATACTTGTGAAATGGAAATGGATTTACCTAAATATAAAGAATTGTCAAGCCACAGTATCTGCTGCTTTTGGCTTGTCCAGACCATAATACTATTTCAAGCAATTCAGTTAAATGATTGCTCAGCCATGGGAAAAAAAATAAAGAATATCTCTTGTGTTAACCTGGTTGGAAGTGGAGACTATTCACGTAACTGAAATATCACAAGAATGGAAAAACAAACACTACATGTATTCACCATTAAATTGGAACTAATCCACCAACACTCACGTGCACATATGGAAATAACACTCATTGGAAATCAAGCAGGTGGGAGGGGGAGGCGGGGATGGGTAAATTCACACCTAATGGGTACAATGCACACCATCTGGGTGACAGGGCACACTTACAACTTTGACTCGAACAGTACAAAAGCAATTTATGTAACCAAAACATTTGTACCCCAAATATTCTGAAATTCAAAAAAGCAAAAGTAAAAAAAAAAAAAAAAAAAGTGACCGAGTTCCTACAGCGTACAGGAAGTGTTATTGTTTATTGTGAATAGACGCAAATAAGAGTGAGCCTTGGTGTTTTAGGACTCCAAGCCAGGGTTTGGTGACTTTATAAAACCGTACAAGTTCAGCAAGGGCTTGAGACAGTCATGCAAGTTCCAGGCACACCTGTCTCCGTGGGTGCAGCTGCCACTCACTCCTAGGAAGACAGACACCAAATGCTTTCAACTGCTACTGAGCGAATGCAAATCTAGGAGCTAAGTTTGTTTTTTGTTTGTAAGACAGAACAGGACACAGATGGGCCATTCCTTAAATTTATAATGCAATAAATCAGACCTTTAAAAAGTTAGAGACAGAATGTTTTGAAGAAAAAAAACAACTGCGGTTTCAATGTGCCTCTTTTTGGTACAAGCTTTCCCAGCCTGAAGTTATAGGAGTGGTGTTACATATACACTTAACCATGTATGTATGTATCTTTGGTCTGTGCAGAGCTTGGGTTATCAAAAGTTCTTTATGACTCCCGATTAGATTCTATAACCCCCACTGGAGACGTACCACAATTTTTATAGCTCCATGAAAATCTTCCCCTAAGCTCTTTCTGCTGTTGCCCATTCCTGCTCTCTCTGCCAATGCAGCAATAACTTTAAGTGACTTCTTTCTATTCCTTCATTCTTCCTTTGAACTTTTTTTTTTTTTGAGATTTGGGTTGAAGTACTATGGAGAGGCTGAAATTATCTTTCGTGAAATTTTAGAGGGAAATTAAAATGCCATTTGGTTGCAGCGAAAGAAGGAGAGAGGGAGTTCTAAAAAGCTAGATGTTGGCTGAATGTCTTGGAGCAAAGAGATCACTCTAACTGTGGGATAACTATGGTTCTCCTCCTTTTCTCCTGGTCTGGCTGCTGCTGTGGGCTGGGGAAGACCAGATGCCCATTCCTCCTCCTCCAGGAAGTCCTCCTGGAGCTTCCTATCCCTGGGGTCAGACTTTCTGAATCCTAACGTTCGCTCTACACCTTGGGCAGGTTACTCCACACCTCTCTGTGCTTCAGTTTACCCACCTGTAAAATGGGAGTAATAAACGGTACCTGATGCACAAGGTTGCATGAGATTGAAATGCACAACTGTATGTGGAATGCTTAAAGTGGTGCCCGCATCGCATGTTCCACCGGTTTGCACTTGTTAGTTTATGTATTGAACTTGACATAAAATCCTTGGAGGAGAAGAATCTGTGTCTAAAGTAAGTTTGAAAATCTTTGCTCAACTCCTCGCCCCCCCACTGTCAGCCTGGTTTTATGTGTCAAATGAATGTAGTGGTTTCTCCACATCTCAGACTATTTAGTCTCCTGTCTTTGTATCCATTCATCTGAACAAAAACTTTTCCCCCAAATTCTGCACCCAAATTTCATGCTTCCTCTCTCGCTTTGGCATTTTGTTTACTTCCGTGGCTACAAATACCACCACCGTGCAGAGAACTTCCATGTCTCCGTTTTTATCCAAATCATACCTCTTAAAAGTATTTATAAACTAAAATCATTTTAATCCTCCCAATTAAAAGAACAAACAGCAGAACAGCAACTGCACGTGGTACAAACAGTCCTGTGATCTTGGAAACAACTTCAGAGCCAGACCAGGCCCCTATGAAGAAATTTTAAAAATAGATGTTGGTAATTGACTTCCCACTTACCAACGCCAAATGAGAAAATAACTTTTAAATGCAAGTTTGCAAAATCCAATTCACTCCAGCGATAAAGCAGCTTCCTCTTTCTAAGCATCCCCTCCTGGGATCAATTACTCTGCATCTTCCTGGTGACAGAGTCGTGGGTATTTCCTTAGCTCCTGCCACCATGGTTGGTAGCAATTGGTAAAAATGGAGGAGGGGCATTTCCACAGGTGGTCAGCGTTAAGGCATTCAAAGAAACTGGGCAGAGACTAAACAATACGAACAACGACAACAGAAATACAAAACAACCTGTCACAGGTGGTTTGGCAGCAAAGAGCAAAGGGTGAAATCTTTTCACCCTTTTAAGGCGTCTCTTCCATTTTCTCCTTTGGATACCCATCAGTTTCCAAGCTTTCTCTATTAACTCCCCATATTTTTACAGTCCTGATGGGTACCTTAATGCTATCAACTGGATTTCAGGAAGAGTATCTATTCTTTACAATATGACTTTGTCTATTGCGAGTAAACATAAAGATTAATATTTTTAAATGCATATTCTGAGCCAAGCACTGTGCTAATAATTGCTTTGGGCTCATCATGTCATTTAATCTCCTCTGTACACCTAGAGGAATATGCCTCCTTTTATCACCATTTTACAGGGGAGGGAACTTGACTCTCAGACAAGTGAAGTGACAAGCTCTGGTCACAGTTTGTAAGAGGAGGAGCTAAAAACTTCAACGTGAGTTTCTTCAGAAGCCATTGCTCTTAATGACCTTCCTCTAGTGTTCTTCCCATGTATACTATTCACGGTTAAGAATTCTCATCCTCACAGTTAACAATCAGGGCCAAAAATAGGCATAAGGAAAGAAAGAAGCAGAATGCTGAATTATTCACAAATTAGAACACCAACCCTTGATTTCTCAAAAGCTGACAAAATCCCACAGATTGTCCAATGTGACTGAGGTCTTTAGTTTCAGTTGTTTAGTTTTATAAGCACACTCTGAATGCACATGTGTTCACAATAATTTGCACAGATAGGCACAGCTTAGTGATATGGGTAGCTTCTTAACTACAGGCACATGTATCGCATCTCTGTACCTGGGGCCAGGTGGCCCGTAACCAAGGTGCTATGAAGGCAGAAATCCTGGCCACTCCACCACACCCCATGGCACGAGGTGAGGTTTGTTGGGGTTTTGTGTTTCGATGTTGATTTTTTATAACCACTCACCATGAATCACGGCCCTTGTACATAACCCATTGCCAAGTCCCTGAAGAACTGCAGTAAAAGTTGAAAAAAGCCTCTTTTGCAAGAATGATGAGTGACATAAATCTATAAATGGCTTTTCCTGAGGAGGCACTGATACCACATGTAATAAACGTGTTCATATTTCATTCTTGCCCGAGGTTCCAGAACACGATTTTGGCCATATCAGCCTCAGTATTTGGGTGGAATATAAGATTTGAAATTAAATGCTATAGATGGGGGCTTTCTTTTAGATCCCAACTCTCTGGACACAGGTTTCCAACCATTCACATAATATTTGAAATGCTTTTTCATACAGGTACCAAAAGGTTCCTTTTCAACTAGAAAACACCGTATTGATAGATGTCCCCCTTTGCACAAAAAGGTGGTCTCCTTAGAGCGGATTCATGAAAACAAATGGCTCATGAGTGGATTTTGTGGAGGAATAATATGTGCTAATCCTAGACACCATTGTCTTTTGGGATGCACTGAATATTTAAGAGAAAACATTTAATTGGGCAAATGTGTTGCTTTGTCACTAGTCAAGTATCAGGGTCATTACAACAAGCACTAGAGAAAGATTGTAAAGCCTCGAGCATGTGGCAGGAGAGACCCAGGGATCAGGGCAGTTGAAACGTGATTTTGTCACTGTTGCTCTGCTCCGTTGCATTCACTTGTCCAATCTTAGCGTTAACTTGGAATCCATGAGGATTTTTTTTTTTTTTTTTTAGAGGACAATGCATCACACGCCGGTCCTTTAAAGTTAATTATAATTACTGTGTAATATCAAAAGGTTATTATAACAAAATGTTCTTTTTGGTCATTAGAGTTGTTTTTGTTCTGTGCCACATTTGTGCCTGCCTGGGAAAGATTTGGAAGGCTGGTCCGTCATTATTATTCAATCAACACAGAGCACTGAGTACTCTGCCCACATCCGCGCACCAGTGTGCTGTTCGTACTCTCTGCAAACTTTTGGTGTATTTCACAAAAAACAAACTATATTCTCTAGGCTTATTTTGCAAGCATTCTGATTTTCCAGAATGGTATTTCCAATGTGCTAGCATTCAGAGTTCAAGGCGGCTTGGTGACACAACATTGCTGAATTTGCACAAGCAAGTTCTCCCACTTATTTGGCTTCTTAGTCTCTTGGGTCAAATCATCTGTCTCCTTAAGTCACCAGGGATGTGTCTCTTTCCCTCCCTCATTGACATATGCAAACAACTCTGATCTGGCGTGAGGCTGAGTTTGGTTTGTCACATCCCTCATCCGAACAGAGGATGTACTCTGTCAACCAAACTAGTGATTGTAGCTTAGAAGGCTCATGCATAGTGTTGGTGCTTTGCTAGTGGTTGGTTGATGAGAAACGTTGGTCTCTTGAATGAACACTGAGGAACCGCTGGGACTCAGGGGGCTGAGGAGGAAGAAATACCAGGGGGAGGACTCCAAGGAGAAGTTAGGGGGTTACCGCGGGAACAGCTAGTCCCCATGAGGCTGAAAACCAGCACCCCCAAACGTCCCGTCTCCCCACATCTGTCCATGCTGCGTTTCAGTTGTCAGATCTAAATAGCATGCTCTGAATACACACGTGTTCACAATAATTTGCACAGATAGGCACGGCTTCCTAACTACATGCATATGGATCCCAAAGAGAGGAAAAGGTGGGACATGCTCAAGAGGAGGTACGGTAGGAGGACAGCCGAGGCTATGGCTTTCCTCCCACCCTGGAGAACTGGGTGAAGAATAAGATGACGGATGCACAGACCCCAGGTGCTCGGTGGGGACGCACACCTGAGGACCTCCTGCATCTTAGAACAGGAAGTAGTTCAGTGGCTCGAGAGGACCCCAAACTCCATCCTCTACGTGCCTGTATGCATTGCACCACAGAACCGTCTACTACTCCTGGGAAACCTATGCTTTCCGCAGTAGCAACTGGGTCCCCTGCACAGATGGCTGCCTGCCCATCGCTGCAAAACAGACCCAAGCCTCACACACAGCGACCTCTGTAAGGACACCAAGCCCCACGTGCCATTTCGAGACAAAGCAGAGCGTGGGTGGACTGCCCCTGCCACTAGACTCTAAACCCAGCAAAGTGAAAATTAAATTTCTTAAGTCCCTCTTTCAAAGTGAATCTTATAAGGAACACTTGAATTTAGTATTGCCTTTTTTTTCTGTAAACAGGTAGAAATGAGAATCCTTCATTCTCTCAAATTCCCGAAGCCCCCACATTTTTGCCAGGCTCAGTCCTCTCTGCCTCAGTACCCACCAAATGGAACCACAGTACCACACCAAAATGGAACAGGAATGGTGGTTTTTTCTCAACTACTTTCAACGCGTTCTTAACCCATCTCGGAGTCATTTTGGCTGACCTCATGGTTAAGCCATGCTGTATACCGTGGCCCTAACCTGGTCCCAGCACAATTCTCCAGAGTGACGATTCAATGGCCCATGACCATTGTGCTTCCTGCCACCCCTTTTCTATATTAGGTTCTTAGCTTTGGGTCCTCAGACCTTTATATTTCCCATGGAAAGCCTTTGCAAGTCTTGTGCACATCCTTAAATTGTAGGGGTAATTTCACGTACCAAGTATTTGCATGGCAAGATGGTCCATGGGTTGCATCAGTTTAAGAATTAATGACCTAGTGGGTCAATATTTCAGTATTCTTTGCCCTGTGCACTAGTTTGGCTGGAAGCTGTTCTGTCTGTGCTACACTCAAGGCCAGAGGTTTTAGCCATGATGATGCTTCTAGAATTGGTCCCTCAAATGTCCTAGCTTGAGCAACCAGCCCACCCTCTGAGATCTCCTTTGCCTGGAAGACTTTCTGGACTCTTCTGGAGGGAGATGTGGATTCTTCCAGTTCCCCCAGATTCCTGAGAATTAAGAGTTGGAACAATTCCTAGAAGAACTGACTTGGTACCACACGCTCCCCTGGTCATGGTTCTGTAGTTCTCGAGCAAAATTCTCGTGTCTCTCTTCCTCCTGCCTGCTGACCCTTCGCTCTTACCATCTGACTGGGAATCTGAGGTACCCTTGTGTGGATCAGTCTGGAGTGGGTGCTTGTTCCTAGAAGAAACAAATTCCTCTCCCTCTGTCTTCAGGTTTCTGCCTCCCTTGGTTTCTTCTCTCCCTCTGCTTCCAGGCATTTCTCTGAGCTTAGACCCTTTTGAAGAAGGCCTCTTATGGGATGACCAGAGTTTCTTTTCACATTGTACCATCTCATGTCTTGGGGCATGGTTGGCTTGAACTAACTCAAAGTGTCCATGCGATGGATGCCCATAACCCTACACTCGTACAGATATTTCAATCTTCCTACACATAGAAATCATCATTTCCCTTCTAAATAAGCATTTTGTTCTCCCATATTAACTATCACTTAGAAGGAAACAGTCCACCCCATCACCTAAGCTAGAAAATCCAGAGATTTCTGTTGAGTCTTCCTTGTTCTTAGAGTTCCACATGCAACCAATATCATTGTCCTGCCGAAGTAAATCCCTAAATATTTCTCAAACCCGTCCTCTCTTCCCTGCCTCAACTACTGTTGCCCATTTCGGGTCTCTATGATCTCTCACTTGGACTTCTGTACCTGGGTCCTCACTGCTCCCAGCCTATCACCTGCAAATCCAAAGCAACAACAATAAAGTCATAATGCTCTTCGCGTGCTGATCACAAGCTTTGGACTAGGCTACTGTGTTTTACGTGCCTTATCACACTCTATACACCTCTGTGGGGTGTGCATTTGGTGCTATTGTCTCCACTTGACAGATTGGAAAACTGAGGCTTATGGAAGTCCATAGACTTGTTCAAAGGGTCATATTTAGAATGTGGTGGAACCAAGACTCAAATCCAGTTCTGTTTTCAGAGAATGAGTTTTTATCCTAGAGCCCATGATTTCTCTGAAATCATAGTTGCCTGGATGGCCCATTTAAAATACAAATTTCCTCTGTATAAAAGTCCTACATCATCTCTACCATCTCCTCCCCCCTTTTATGGACGATTGCTAAAGGCCTGCCTGTTGTGTATCACATCTCCCAGTATCCATGAGGTCTTCTCCCACCTGGTGGGCTTGGCCACCTGATGGCTTTGGCCAACAGGGACATTAGAAAGTGCAACACAAGTCAAGGCTCGAAAGATGCTTGGGCACTGGGGTTTGCACTCTTTTCTGCTCTCTGGACATCTCTGGCCTCCATATGAAGAATACAAGGCTAACTTTCTCCAGGACGAGAGGACCACATGAAGTCACTCCAGTCACCCCAGTAGAGCCTCAGATGTGTGAGAAAGCCCATCCTGGACCATCTGTCTCTAGCCAAACGAGCACAGACTGAAAGAGCTGTCCAGACCACCCAACAGAATCATGAATAAATGAAATGGTTGTTATTTTAGGCCACCGAGTCTTGGCGAGGTTACACAGCAAAAGGCAACTAACACACCTTCTGCCCTTCCACTTCCATCTCTTACCACCTCACTTCCTGACGACGGCATCCCACCTGGCTCTGATTCCAGCCTCTTTGCCTTTGCTTATGCTGAGCCGTATGCTGGAAATGCCCTTCCCCTCAGCCCGGTTAACTCTGACCCATCCCTTTGCTACTTAGTTTAGGTTTTATCTTTTGATTATTTCTTTGATGTTTCTCTTCTAACCCTTTCTTATGAATGCTCCAGGCTGGATTAGGTAGGTAGCCCTTCTAAATATTCTCAAAAATCCCAGTCACCATGCTCCCAAATGGTTTTAACAGTCTGTCCATGGATCTACTTGCCTGGTAGAATCGGGGGGTTTTGAAGATACCCTAATATCCCTATACTTTGTTCTCTTCCCCACTCCAACCTCTAGCACAGGGAATTGTGCTCAGTGGTATCCAATAAAATTTGAGCAAATGAATATATAAATGAATGAATGAAACCAGGAAGAGGTTATCTGTAACTAGCTAGGGAAAGACCTCCCCCCCACTGAAATCAATAGATATTGGTTTGTTATGATGCTTTTTAATTCAACTTCCATATATGTTTGTCATATACAACATCTGAACTCTGCAAGAAAAAGGCAGATGAGCTTTAGACAAAGGAAGTTGTGATCAGCCACCAAAGCAGGTGTCTCAGAGACTTCCTTCCACCATTTGGTTTGGCCAACAGTGCAGAGGAATGGAAGATTCTAAATGAAACCCATAGAAAATAGGATTTTACTTGCTTGGGTTTGCAGCACAGAAATCTATTTTATTCTGCCCTTTTCTAATAGGTTTCCTATAACTGGGTAGGAAAAAGAAGAAGAGATTTTTCTCTTTCCTTTTTCCATCCCAAACCTCCTAGAGCCCGTTGTAAAAATCACCCTGAGACAGAGTTGATAAACTGACAGATAGCATCAAATGCCAGGCAGGGCTTCGTTTCCATCCCGAGGCCCTTGGGAACAGCATATGAACAGATTGTTCCTGCCAGAGTATCTCATTATTTTAAGCAAATTGAATTTCTCATTGACTATGTTGAAAGGTTGTACGCTAGTTATAATTACCGGTTTTACTTAATTTCCTTTTATAAATAGGTCGGTACTCTGTACTTGAAAGTAGTATGTTGATTACTCTGTGTGTGTGTGTGTGTGTGTGTTTTTTTTTTTTCCTTTTGGCCTCAGGGACTGTTTAGTGCAGAAACTGCTGACTGAGTGGATTTAATGAAACAAATACATATCCAATTACAAGACCAGGGGTGTGTGAGAACACACACGGGCACACAGGTAGCAAACATACACCGAGCCAGGATGACGTGCCTCACGGTGAGTGCAGGGGAGACCCGGTGCTCTAAATGCACGTGGAATTTAAGCACAACAGAAAAGCAGAACAGCAGAGTTGCAAAGTGGCTCCTAGCAGTGGGGGTTGAGTGGCTGGGAACTGCCCTGTCGGCAGAGTCATTTTCTTTATCTGAATTCCCACAGATTTCTTCTCATGGCAAATCTTTGTCCCAATGAAAGCCAGGTTCCAAAAAAAGAAAAAAAAAAAAAGTGTAACTATGTTATCTGGCAAGAAAAACAGACCAAACCACCATTTCTGTAGCAATTTTCCATAAAAATATGCATTTTTTGTTTCTTCTGATTATAAAAAGTAATATTTTTGGTTTGGGTCAGAACCATTACCGTTTCTAATGGTAAATCCAAGGGTAAAAAACACTAATACTAAAAGTACCTATAATCCCACCACCCAGAGATAATCTCTCAAAATTTCACATATTTTCTTTAAATTTATATATATATATATATACACACATGCATATCTTCATTATATGCACAACTTTGTATTTTGCTTTTTTACTAATGTTAATAAACTGAAGCATATCCACATCTTATCTTTGCAAAGGTAACATTTAATCATCAAATATTATTCCCTAGTGTGGGTAGACTGTTATAGCTTTAACAGTCCTATTATTATTAAATGTTTCATTTTAAAAACTCACTTTTGGCATTATAAATAATGCAATACTGAATGTTCCTATAATTAATTTTTCTGCAAATCTTTTACCATTTCCTTTGAATAAACTCAAATAAATGAAATGTCTGGGCCAAGGGGTTTGAGCTCTTTTACATCTTAACATAGATGATGAAATTTCTGTTTTTTTTTTTTTTTAGAAATTATGTATCAGTTTATTCCCACTCAATGGTATATAAAACGGTATGTTTTACCATATTCTGGTGGCTGCTAGGAGTTAAATATTTTTAAATATTGTCAATGTGATAAGTGAAAAGGTCTGCGTACTTATCTTCATTTCTCTTGCGCTTAGTAGGGATAAGCAATTTTATTTGTCTACTACAGCAATTGAATGTGCTCATTTTGCCCTAGAACGGAATAGGCTTTGAAAGAATCAGACATAGACAAGTAAGTTTTGTTGGAAAAAGGCAGGAAAGAAAGAAATGCCCACACCCCAGATTTTAATCCAAGAATCAGCTGAGGAATTTATAAATATTCTGACTTCACTGGTGTCGGAAGGGCCAGACCTTGGCGTTTCCCAAAAACTCTGCAGGTAGATCTAACCCGAGACTGGGCTAGCAACATCTAAGACAGAGTGTTGCCAGGAAGGCAGGTCTGTCGGGCTGCCCAGGTGGGGTATAAAGAGGGGTTGAAGGTGGAACATGAAGGTGTTGGGCTTCTTCAGGGTTGTGGTAGTCACAGGGCAAGAAAGTCACCAAAACGGAATCAGAAATGAAAAACATGGTAGCACGAGTCCACCTTTGATTATACCACTTACTCTCATTTTGGGGCTGAAAATTCTGCTTTTTATTATACGACTTACTCCCCCAGTGGGGGACTGATAATTTTGGTTTGTGAACTGCTCTGGTTCCTGGTTTTTCTTGCTCCAGGGTGAGTTTTAGACGGTTGGTTGCTCATAAGCAAGTCTGTGAAATGGTAAAGAAAAAAAAAAAAAGGATGGCTAAAATGGAGTGTTGGAGATTATCTGTGGATTTCAAATAACCAATTTTTTTCTTGATCCCTTTTGTTGCTGGAGACATTTAGAACAGGAAGGAACAGTCAAGGCCACTAACTTCACTAGGTGTCACACCCAATCCACTTGGTTCCTCTTGACTATAAAGATAGCTAGGGGAACTTGTTAAAAACACAGATTCCAACGCACGGTCAGATTAGGAATCCACTGATCAAATGAAACCCTCCAATTTCAAGGAAAAGAAAGTATAGGATGCACCCAAGTCCACACAGCTAGTTAGTGTCCATTAGACTAGAACTCGGCACAGCTGACTACCAATAGCTGTCCCACTGTACTGCATAGGATCTCTCGAACTTTCCAGAGCGAGAAGCCTAAAAGGGGGTACTGACTCTGTGAGGTCAACATCTCCCCGATTTTCGAATGACATCAAATTGTAGGATTTAACCTTCAGATTTAAGGACCGGGGTGTTGCTTAACATCAATACATGCAGAAGAGCACATAAAAAACATCTTGATTTCACTGGGGCAACACCTGAAATACATACATTTCACTTGGCCTAAATTGGAGCCATCTCCTAGGTCAACTTTGGCCTTTCTGTTATCCCAGGGTATTCCAGAGAGAAAAAGATAAAAAAAAAAAAAAAAAAAGAAAAGAAAAAAACAATGTTAAAAATAGATGGTAACCAGATTTTAAAAATAGGAAACGTATTTTCCCTGTTGCAAGGTTATAGTCGCAAGGGGGAAATGGAATAAGCGCTGAGCATGCCTATTTCAGGAAAATATTAAAGACAGGCCCTGCCTCAGAGATGTTGGAGAGTGAAAACATTCACAGTAGAGAAGCTTAAAGGCGTGCCTTATTTTTGTTAGCATGCACTTCTCTTCTGAAAGGCTAATTTTAAAATTTATAGAGCTAATTATCTGCCCAGATTAATATTTATGAATATACAATAGTAAATGTGAGTTCCGAGAGTGTTGGATATTAAGCCTGGGCTTTTCTCTCTTCACACATACAAGCAAACAACAGTTATCTCAAGGTGATGTTAATATTCTCTCTACAATGTATGTAAACAGTCATGCTACATTTTTTTCCCAGTTGCTGCAAATTGGTATTTACCCAGCAACTGAAAACCATATTTTAACAGTTAACACTCCTGAAACGTATTGGGACCTTTCTGTAATGGGACTAAGAGCTTGGAAGAATCAACTACATCAAGAATCCCCTAATCCAGGCGGCCTCAAACTGGGTGAGGGCCACATGTGGGTGTTTTTGCCGGTTTGTTTTTTTACTTCAAAATAAGATATGTGCAGTGTGCATAGGAATTTGTTCATAGTTTTTTTTTTTTTTTTTAACTATAGTCTGGCCCTCCCACGGTCCGAGGGACAGTGAACTGGCCCCCTGTTTAAAATGTTTGAGGACCCCTGCCCTAATCAAACGCCAAAGACAGGGACTTCTCATTATTGACTTGTTTAAGCCACATTTTGATTCTTACGAAGACAAAAGAAGGATGGTCAAAAAACACTTTGTTATTCTTCTTGCACTTGAAATATGGAGCTCCCACCACCTTCATTTTGAGGAAAAAAAAAAAAAAAAAACCAGAGCAACGTTACGTGTTGCAAAAACACCACACTTACAAATCCAAGAATGTTCATTGGAACACACTCAGCTGAAATCCCCAACTTTTGCATATAAATCTCAGCTCGTTCTACTATGTGTGTACATCACGGGGTGTATATGACCCAACATAAAAAAAGATCTACAGAGGACAGGAGCAGGAGGGAGCAGAAGCCAGGTTTAGTGATAAATGCATGGCTTCGGGCCAATCCCGAAACTCTTCTGTTTTAGTTTTCTTGTCTATAGACCACAGGGTGTTTCCTTCTATCGGGAAAATTCCCATTTGCAGCTTGGAGAGGGGACAGCAGAGGAGTTTTAGGGATTTTCTAACCATCCTGCCCCAAAACATGTATAAATTTATCCTGTGAATCAATAGGAGAATATTACTGGGAATTTCCATTGCTCTCGACAATTCTCAAAGGGTGTCCAAACCTCAGAGAGGCCATGAGCCATTGCACTAGATGACCCCACAGGTCCCTTCCTGTTATAATTCTCTTTAATTCTTGCTGTGTTCCTTGCTCCCATCTCATGCTTTTGCTTCAGTGGGTCCACCCTTCCCTCCTAAGCATCTCAAACTTCCTTTTCTCGAAGCCTCTTCCTTCTCAGACTTTAGACCTGAGATGGCTCCATGGAGCAGCCCCCAGCCAGCCACGTGGGGCTATTTAAATCTGAATGAATTAAAATCAACTGAACTCCAAAGTTCACAGAGAGGAAATATCCCCATCACCCCAGGAAGTTCTATTAGATAGTGTGGCTTTAAAGGCAGTGGTTCCAAAGCTCTCGTTCCCAAAAATGTCAATCTTTAATAAGCTCCCCAAGCGATTCTGATGCAGAGCGTCTACACAGCACACTTAGAGAAACAGGGCTAAGGCCTACACGTAGAAGAAGAGCTACAGACACCCTGACCTGTTATTTCCAGGCGTGTGGCGATGACCGTGTTGTGTTATTACCACCGTGTTGACCACTCTCCATTACTGACGTCCTGCCTCACTGTCCTGGGTGAGTAGACACAATCGTGTCCTATTGACACAATTTCCACCCCTGCCAACGTCTCCTACTCATCTCTCATCTTGACTGTCACCTCCAATTTGCAATGGTTAATCCAAGTTCCAGCACTCTGGACTTCCCCATGAAGATACCCACTTGAAAGTAGAATGGATTGAAAATGGCATTGTTGTCAACTTAACTTTTCATACATTGCTTCTTGACTCAAATAACTGGCTACTTCTAAAACTATTAAAAATATGCCAATTGTATCTACAGATTAAAATTAAACTAATGCCTGGGGAGCAACTACTAGCAAGTTGAATGAATAGGGCCACATCTTTTGTTCAAGTTATGACTGTCACTTATTTGTTAGCTTGTACACAGCACATATCTTTCACAACAATTATCATTAGACTCCTACAGTCTTGGGTTGGAAGGATTCTTTGAAGTTATCTAGTCCAAACACTCATTTGCTGTTCTGTCAACCACTTTCCAACCAACTGATCGTGGAGTATATACTTGAACAGCAACAGCAATGGGGAAGAACTCTGGAGGTTGCACACTGACCTTGTAAAAGCCCCAGTCCCACGCCACCCTCCATCCCAGGTGCCATGTTCTATGAATGTATTTTCCAGAAGGAAAGGGTGTTGGGAGGAGAACAACTTTTAGTGAGTTGCCTTGTGTGTGATGGGAGGGAAATTGCTCTCAGGCTTGACTGGGAGGGAGGGTTGTTTCCCCAGTTAGAGCAAAACACAGGCAGGAACCTCTGCTAAGCCTAGAGGACCCAGAGATTCTTCCACGGAAATGGTTTTGAAGCTTAGGAGCACTGAGACAATACTTCGTGCGTAGTAAAATAGCGTTTCCAACAGCAGCGTGGGTAAGCCTGAAACACCTTCCTCATCCAGCTCATGGGGAATGGGGTGAGAGCAGGAAAAAACACCAGGGATAAATCGAAGCAGCTAGAAAATAGCCCAAAGATACACAGCGATGAATCTGGAAGGTAGGGGCCAAATCCTACAGATATAAAATCGGGGAGGGGCAGATAAGTAAATTCTAGATATCAATGGGACTTCATTTGTACCCTCAGTTTGGTGATTTTAGAGATACCTAGTTACACGTCTATCATAATCCTATTTCCCACAATTGCACTGAAAATATTTGAAGACAGCTTCCATTATCCCCTTTATATCTTTTCTTTTTTAGCTTAAAATCTATGCTATTCTTCAGTCTTTATGCCAGACGGCCTTGGAATTGTTCATTATCCTCCAAACACACATTCCAGCTTATCTAACTCCTCTTAAATTGGGGAGCCCAGGACTGAATGTTTTATTCCAGCTGTGGTTTGATCACCCCTAAATAGAACAAAACCATCACTTCTTTCCAAATTCCTATACAGCACTTCTATTACCACCAATCTGCAATTTCACCACTTTTCATTGAAAGCGGAGACTGAAAAATACAGGAAGATGCTTGTGACCCAGTAGCTCCCATTCTTTCCTGTATTTTACCTTATTGTTACCAGATTTTCATGCTTTTAGGGAGAATGCCATGAGACAAGTAGTTCCTTATCAGCTGGCACAGCTTGGAGAGTATGAAGAGTACTCAACAACAACGCTTATTGATTGATGTGAAAGTATAAGAGAATATGCACAATGGAGGAAATTATAAAATAAATGCAATAACACAGTTGTTAACTGGAATTGGAAAGGATTAGGAAAGTTGGTTGGTTAAAAAGAAAATTCTAGGTAATGAGGAGTTTTAGTTTGTTCATTTATAAAGTGTGTGGCTTTATAAACTCTGTAATTGCTAGATTTCCTGCCTATTCTCAATGTGTATGTTTCTATGAAAAAAATATAATCTCAAAAAACTATCTCAGGCATTAACCAAAAAGTCACCAGCTATTCTGATACCCTGGTTACCTAGGAAAGCTTGAGAGCCTTGGGGAAGACCCACGGCCAAAGACATCTAACAACGGGTTTCATCAATGTATTTAGATGCTGATACAATCTTTAAAATCTTTTAAGGGACTCGCTGCGGAAATGGTTACATCAACTAGGTAAGTATCTTTAGTACCCAAGATAGGATTAGCAGGTGCAGAGCAGTACACAAGGAAATTGGGTCAAGCGGAAATGCAATACGATCTGTAGAGAATTGAGCCCTGTTCATGGGCTTGACAAGATCTTGCTCCTACTGGTTAGACTACATGAGAGACCTTCATCCTTAATGTGAGTATATATGCATATCTTAGTCATTAACATGTCACCAGGTAAGTTATTTTCTTGATTTTCAAAAGGATTTGGAGATGGCTTTGTAGAATCAGTCTCTGTTTCTAGCTCAATCCTTCGTGAAGTCTCATGGGACTGTCCCTGTTTTCCTGGAAGTGGGAGGGAGGCAGAGTGATCTTTTTCTGTTACTCACGTCAGGGTGTCAGCTTTTCTGAGTCCTATTGACACAATTTCCACCCCTGCCGACGTCTCCTACTCATCTCTCATCTTGACTGTCACCTCCAATTTGCAATGGTTAATCCAAGTTCCAGCACTCTGGACTTCCCCATGAAGATACCCACTTGAAAGTAGAATGGATTGAAAATGGCACTGTTGTCAACTTAACTTTTCACACGTTGCTTCTTGACTCAAATAACTGGCTACTTCTAAAACTATTAAAAATATGCCAATTGTATCTACAGATTAAAATTAAACTAATGCCTGGGGAGCAACTACTAGCAAGTTGAATGAACAGGGCCACATCTTTTGTTCGAGTTGTGACTGTCACCCATTTGTTAGCTTGTACACAACACGTATCTTTCACAACAATTATCATGTGCAAATACTGACAGTTTATCTTTGCCAGGAGATTCAAAATATGTCGAATTCACCAACACTTAAAACATAAAAACACATTATCCCTCACATACAGGCAAATACTGACTGCACTAAGGCTTAGAGGACCAAGAGAGTTATACCTATGGAAATGTAATTATAATCTGAATAAATCCACTTCTCTAAAATTGTAAACTTTTCACCAACAAGACAACAAAATTTGTAAATGGAACTCATTCCCTGCCACTCACACTATATTTTCAGGCAATTCTCTTGGCTTCTTTAGGATTGGTACAGTCACTATGAGATCAATTCTCCCGTTGACTCAATCATACAGTAAATATTTATTGATCCGATGTAATACAGTTTGTTAAGCCATCTTCTGCCAAGAGGAGAAAGCTTCAAACAGAAATACGATGATCTAGATTCTATTTTCTCGAATGGTTTATAATCTGTGCCAAGTATTAACATATTAAAATCATAATTAAAGAATTGCCAGGAAATTTAAAAGTTGTCAGTTTCAATCACTGTGTCTTCAATATGAAGAAACTGAGGCCTAGAAAAGTTAAGGAGCTTGTTCAAGCTCACACAGTTGGCTAGTGACAGGGTGAGAATGTCTAGCCCGTGGGCTTCTTGGTAAACCGCACTTCCAGTTAAGGGCACGAAAAGCAAATAATTTTTACATGGGAACAAGTTATGAGCTTTGCGGATTAAAAGAAGAATTCCCTGTGGTCATTTCTGAATGAATCCAAGGAAGAAATAGGACCTGGAGTTTTCTTGTCAATAAACACGTCTAGATTCCAGTATGGTTAAGAGATTAATAGCGAAATTAAATAAACTAAGCTTTGCAAAGTGTGCCAGTGAGTCTGGGAAAAGGACAGACCCTCCTCCCTCACTCCCTCCCTTCTCCTCCTTCATGTTGCCCTAAGAGAGACCATCAGCTTCCCAAATGGTTGGACCTTGCCCGCTCATTCATTTTAAAGTTTGCATCAAAACATGTTTTGTGATGCTTTAAGGGAAGAAACTTTATTGCAATACATTTTCCTTGTGTGGCAACGAGTATTGCTGTGCAGAAGGAGGGCATCACTTACGGTAATCTTTTTTTGATGTGTTCTTGACTTCTCTCATGTGTCAGTCCAGATCTTATGCTCTTTCTGTTCCTGTAACTCAAATCTCTTTTCCCCTCATTGGCATTCTATTTATAAGCTATTCCATCAACAGCTCATTGCGTTTTGGGGTGGTGTTAGTGTATGTGTATGTGTGTCTGTGTGTGTGTATATGTTTTTTTACTTTGAAGCTCTCGCTCAAAAACAATTTTATTTCTTTTCCAGATATTTGGAACTTTCAAGTATTCTGTCATATCATATAGTTAATGTTTCCCAGAGGAGATTAAAAATTTCTTCAGTGTATCCTGATGGGAACAAAATGGCACCAAAGATGAATATTCTTACTATTCTGGGGCGTCATTGCCTCTGTGAAGAGACCATGTTTACTCACTCTTAAAGATGCCCCCTCTTCAAGGTGGAGGGAACAGTTTATTCTAGCCCCCCCCCACACACACACCCATAGCCTAGAATAAAATATATGTATCTCCTAACTCCAAAGCTATCCAATAGCCAGAGATTCTAAGGCCAATAATGAATGCAACTCCTTGAAAAATTTATCTTAAATAATGACCTATCAACCTAAACTAATTCTTGAGGATCTACCCAGACCAGGCCAAAATAAGGCATCCAGTTCCTATTTAGCACAGAACATCCATCCCATGGAGAAAGGCAATGAGTGCTGGGAAGAGCACGGAAAGACAGTAATGCAATTCACACACATGTTTCCCTCTGAGTGTCAATCACACATTTTTAGCCTTCTTAAACCCTGAGGCCAAAATCCATTAACACTCCCCTAAAGCATTTCGTTGGGGTTTGAATTTTCCTGAGTTTCCATTTGGAGATTTTAAGAAATCAGAACTTGGAAAAACCTTGTTAATCTTTTACAGCATTTGTTATTTCATACTTTTTTTTCCTTTCATTTATTTAACAAAAATGTATGCTCTACTATGTGTAGAGAACTATCAGGCTTTGGGAGTTTTCAAAAGTGGGAAATATAGTTTCCATGTCTTAGACCTGGAGATTGTAGTTGAAGAGGCACAGCATGCAGAAGATAACAGAGACACCAGTTAATATCAGCATTAACAACCTAAAAAACATTTCATTCCTCTTGGAATGATCAGTATCTATCAATGAGATTGGTTTTGGCTTTTTTAGGAAAAATATCAAGATTTGATTTTCTAAAGAGTGTTCGGACTCATGCGAGAAATATACACAAGAAATACAGCAACTAAGTCATCCCATTGAACAGTACAAATGGAATAAAAGCAGAATGCCTAGACAAAAGCATCTTCAGTTAGGATAACTACATTTTGGGGTTGGACTGTGCCTGCACGGACCTTTTCCCACTTTGGAGATCAATATTCCAATGCAAATAGTCTTGTGGAACAAATTCCGAATATTTGGCTTTTACATTAGATTATTTCTTTGATGTGCGATAACTGAGGACCTCATTAAAGTTGATAAAAAGATTTGATGAGAACTGAACCCAATTCCACAGTATCAACACACAGATTTTCACCCTTACCAGAAGCCACTGAGGAGGAGGATAAAGCAATTTCTCAACCTCCACTTCCTCTCTACCAAGGAACAAATAACCCACAGCCGTGAAGGCTCAGTCTGGACATACTTCTGTTTGTCCTGCAATATTCTCATCACTTACTTTTGGCCATAGGCAAAAAGTTTGCTTCTTGCTTCAGGGCTCCTATGTTAGCCTTTGCTTATGTACTTGCTCTAAATAAAGTATTCTGCCTCTGAGTTTCTTGGCCACAGCAGAGACCTCTGCTTTGATGGGTACCTTCTCCTGGTGTGATTAGTGTTTTCCTTCTTGCCATGGTGATTGGGGGGGGGGGTTGTAAACCCCTTTGGGGATGGAATAGCTTCTTCCTGCTTGGTTTCCAAAATGCAAATGGATCTCTGTCTCACATATGCATCAGTATGACACAAACACCCCACCTGCAAGAGTAACTCCAGGGTTGGCTTATTGACTTTATGTAGGTTATTCAGGATAATGTACCACACACTGTACGAGTAAACAGTAAGTGGGTGAAGAACAAGACAAAGCTCAGAGCAGATAGAATTGGGTGAAGCAGGGAGAGCACCTCGAAGCAGATGCATTTTGTGCTAATGAAATGAATTTTATGGTTTGGTGGAGAGATGGTTAATGGATATTGGAAATAAGGGAAAGAGCATGGGTAAAGGTACAATGGTGAGAAGGTACAGCCCAGAAAACTCGAGGCAATTGTAGGGACGTAGAACATTATTGTGACACTATCAAGCTTTCATTGGAAGGAACTGTAGGCTCACAGAGTAACCACATAATTGCAGCTGACGTTTATGGAGGAGAGAACCAGTGGGATAAACACATGATGTGTATTAGCTCATTGCATTTTCACAACTCGTCAGAGTGGGCGCTGTTCTTACAGTTATATTGTACAGATGAGGAACTAAGACTTAGGGAGTTTAAACAATTTGTTCAAGTACATACACTCATAAGCAGCAAACCCAGGTAGTCTGACTCCAAGAGAGACCATGTGCTTTCTTTGAAGACATACTAGCTTCCCTACCCAGCCACCGGGAAGTGAACTTCACACACTCACTAGCAAATTAGGAAAATCGGAAGCCATTTCTGGAGTCTACTTCTTTCACCAGTGCATCAAATGTCAAAATATGTGCCTGAGAAACCTACTGCATACGCTCATCATGCTGCATCTTGCTAAACAACCAACCCAAAACGAATTCACACTGTCTCTTATTCCATAGTAATTACCACTTTAGACAAGGGGCAATGGGCAGGAGACTTGCAGTTGGCTCTACCCAGTCCTATGACCCCTCCAAATCCTCCAATTTTTCATCCACCTGAATCCCCCATGTTTGGTCTCTAACTCCCTCTGAGGCGGGGCCCTTGGAGTTTTAGCCACGTGAGACGCAGAAAAATGCTGGGGCTAAAGGCCCAGCCAGACAGAGAAGCAGCCACATGCCTGAAACGTTGTCCTTTACAGTTTTTGCAAAGGATTCCAAATCGCAAAACCTTTTATGTTAGTCCATGAAACTGATACAATGTCTACTTTGATTTGATTTAAAATCTACTTTGATATGATTTACTCCTCCAAATCCAAAGATAATACCTGTTCATGATTCAGGACCTTGCCAGGGGTCAAGGATTCCTCTGATGTGATCTTGAAAAATGTTTTTTTTTTTTTTTTTTTTTTTTGAGTGGTTGAATTTTACCTAGAGCTCCTAACACTCTCCTTACAAAACAATGGTCAATGTTCATTTTTTCCCCCTCATTATAAGTAACTTAAGTGAATATCTCATCCTTTATAAGGCTGCCACATTTTATTGTCTATTCTGTACTGAACTGGTTTTAATTGGATGTATTGACCTACAAATTTAAACACACGACCTTAGTAGCCAGAGGAAAGCTAGGCTTTCAATTCTTTCTTGTAACAGACAGCACCTATTTGATGTTAGGTCTGACAGATAAACCACATGGGGTCAGAGTATTCCTTTTTCGTGATGGTGGAATGGATTCTGCATTAGAAAAAGAAATTCTGACATGTTGCATAAAACACACTTAACAACAACGAAAAAACCTGTCTCAATCAGGTATATTTTACAAATGAAATTTTCTCTATATGTTCCTTAGAATCAATCTCCAACATGGAGCAAGTTTTATCAGTACTTTACATGAACCACCAATTAACCAAGGCCAACTTTTGTTAATAAAGCAAAAAAAAAAAAAAAAAGTATGAGTTAAACACAAAGCATGGGTTAGCTAAGGTTCCTTTCATGATTTGGACTGTATTCTATACTGGGGTTTTAAAATTTTTAAATAAATTCTCATTTACTCAGTATCTAACGCCCATCAAGGATGGGTTAATGAGTAACATGTACTTTTGAGTTTGTTTATTCATGTTTTGGTTGCTATTATTGGGAGCAACTGGCTCCATGAAACACACCATGTGCCTGGGATGGTGATCAATTGTGCATATATTTATTCTTCCATTGTGAAAGCTGTTTTTTTCCCCCTTTAAGTTATTAGGTGTACTTAACATTTTCGATAAGGCCAACTAAATAAAAAGTCATTTGCTTGAGATAAAACATTAACATACTTCCTGCCAGCTACTAATTTGGGGGTTGTTTGTACATTTTATTCTTCACAAAAATACAAGAACACTTAGTATGAGCTAACACAGCTTGCTTTCCTGTGGTCCATGATTTCCATGAGAAATTCCATAATATTCTTCATTAAATGGAAATCTCGTTAGATCCTTTTGAGTTCCTGATTTCTCTCTTGTTGGGAGCTCATGTCTAGTGATTAGTAACAAAGATCATGATAGCTTTCTTATTCATCCTTTAATCCTTTACTCCTTAACCTTTGAAGAAGACCTTTATCTCTGGGTGTCCAGCACTGCACACCATCACTCACAGTTTCACATCTGCAGTGCCTCTCTCATATAATCCTTTTTCTACCTTGTCATCAGTTCATCCTACAGAGATGCCTTCATTATCTCACTGAACTGCTCAAAAGCCTTCCATTGGCCATTGGCCCACCATGCCTATGGGATAATGACCTTGGCATTCAAAATTCTTCATCTCATCTTTATTTTCCCATTACTCCTATATAAACCCCCTTTATTTAAGAGAGTTCATTCTATGAAAATTGTCTTCTGCATTTCAAACTCATATTCAAGCCATTTTTAACTTTTCAACTTTTCTTTAAAATACGGAAACTCTCTGAGGTCCTCTTTGGCCAGATCAGGTCTGATTGTTTTCTACTCTGAACACACAGAGGAATTTCTAGAAATCTGAGTAATACTTCTTTTTTTGCATTTAATATCTATTGGTTCTTACAGTATGTATATTATATAAATAACAATATATAAACTAAAGGTCTGGAAAGGAAGGGCTTTGTCTTATACTTCTTTATCTGATCCATGACACTGGAAACTTCACCCTAACTGTACCAGGGTCTCAATGAATATCTTTGCTTGACTATTAGTGATCATGTGAAACCTAAAATACTTGATCAACCAAACTACTGTTTCTTTAATCTGAGCCTTTCAGATTTAAATTTATATAAATAGATCTTATCTTTCTGCTACAGGATGTTTGCACATTTATAACCAATATGTAGACAATACAAGCAACAAAACATGCACGTGCCTGTACTCACAAAAGGATCTATTTTCCTGCTCTTATTGCATCAGACTGGAGAGTTCTTAAGAGAATTCTGTATCTCTTTGGTATAGATTATCACCTCAAAGAATAATATACAGTCCCATGAAACCTCAGTGGAATTGTAAGGCAACACAGACAAGTGTTCCAGGTGAAATCTCAGTATTATCTTCCAATTTACTAATTCTCTTAACTACGCTAACTTGTATCATGGTATCTATTGATGTATTTTTAAATTTTAGTAACTATATTTTAATTCATACAGTTATGAAGTGGATCTCTTTATATTCACCTATTTCAGCCAGTTTTTCTTCACATTTTGTTAATCTTTCGAAAAATTGATGTTATTCTTTTATCTCTTTGAACATACTATACACTTTTATGTATATATATTTATTTATGCACTTATGTAAACTTTATTTCACCTGGAGTGAATATGTGTTCTGCTTACTGATTTAGTTGCTAACATTCTCAGAATAAACTTAGGGTGCTAGGTTCATGGTGAGTGAGTTGAGGTTTTCCATTTTCTCTTTCGTTTTCTTTTCACTAGTTCCAATCCAGTACTTGATTCTACCCTGCTGTCTTGGATGGACAATTTAGAACCAAATCTTGTAACAGTATCCACCAGGCCATTCACTGATCCAGGAGGGAATTTGACTCAGTTTCTAGCCCCAAGGCTTTGCTGCTCTTCCTCCCAACCCCATCACTACCCCCAACAGACGCACAGCTTTCTAGAATGCAAGACCCAAGTTTCAGGTGAGCAACCATTTCATATTGTGGTAGGCACTAGATTGGTTTCTCACCCACCAGTTCTTCTTCCCTTTATCTAGAAGGGTTGGGAAGCCATAAACTCTTTTTCAGACTTGATTCAGATACTTCCAAGGAAGTACGTTCGTGCTAGATTTAGAAGTAAGTGACATATCAGCCTAGCAGCCATCTTCCTGAAGCTTTGGTTTGTCTCTGCTGGACAGTAGATCACAGTTTTCCTGAAGCAGCTTCTGGGTCAACATTCTTCTGCTGTCCAGAATGCTGTAGCTGTGGCAGCAGCTGTCAGTCTAAGACATAGCATAGCTCCTGAGGCCACTGGCACTGTAGCTCCCTAATGTCTGATTCACGGTACTTACAGGAGTCATTCCAAAGAGTCCAGCCTAGAACCTGCTTATTCACCCCTTCCAATGACTTTGTAAGAGTGCAATTCTTCGCATTCAATTCCTCTCTGTTTCAAGTTTCTAGAGTGCTTTTTGTTTCTTCTGCTGAAACTGGCTGATACACACATGCTAACCCAGCTTCAAAAGTGAGCTTGGGAATGAAATATATTTTTTATCCCTTACCCTGAGGAATCAAAATCCCCAGACATCAATCAATGTCTGATTCTCGACCAGTTATCAGAGGCACCCCCTAGCTTCAAGTGTCCTCGTTTTCTGCAGTTTTGAGTACAAGGAGATGATTATTCTGAGTTCAACTCACTTTTTTTTTTCTTTTATATTTTATTTCTCACTGCTACAGGTTGGAGGAGAAAGAACGGTGCCCATGTATAAATTTATTACAATATCGTAACTAGTCGTCTCTTCTTTTAAGTTTACTTACATTTATGGGCACAGGCTCCAATAGCTACTCAAGGCCACCTGTTTGAATTCTACCACACTTCCCTAGTAAATTAGCTTTTTTTTAATTCTCTAAATCAAGACTTCTGAAACCTGTTTTCTTTTCAAATCCTCCCAACCCTTTTCCTCACACTCTCGTTTGTCACTAAGAAAGTAAAAGCCATCACAATAGAACTTCTTTCTTTCCTTTTACCAAATCTACAAACCTGCCTGCCTCTGTACAGATCTTTTCCAGATTTTCCTCCTGTTATATCCGAGAAGGGCATTACGGGTACTTGCTCTATTCAAAGACGACCCCTTCAGATCTGCACCCGATTCACTCCATCTTGCCGCCTCCTCTGAACTGTGGGCCAACAAACTCTTTGTTTTTTAAAGGTCTAGACAGTGGCTATTTTAGGCTCTTTGTTACAACTACTCAAGTCTGCAGCAGTTGTAGCATGACAGCAGGAACAGACAAGAAGTAACCAAGTAGCTGTGCCTGCGTTCCAGTAAAACTCCATTTACAAAACAGATGCACTGGATTGCCGATCCAGGATTTGAAACACTTTTTCAGTTGTACTTTTTCTCCTGACTCATCTGCTTTGCAAAAACTATCTTCATTATCAAGGATCTTTTTTTGAACCATGTCCTCCTGCAGCTACCATCCCATTTCTGTCTCTCCTTCACCTTGTAATAAATGTTTTCAGATGAATTATTTGCTTTTGTTCTCTCTCTACTTCTTTACTCATTCTTCAATCCTTTCTATTTAGAAGAGCTCTACTTCGAGTAGGATTTCTGAGGGTAGGAGGTGAGCTGATGGACTAGAAACAACCCACACGTGCCGCTCTTAAGGAGAGAACTGAAAGGTGCAGGTAGATGCCCAGCTATAGATGGACCTTCTTGCAGAGGGCATTGTAAACCATCGGGGAAGCAATGGGAGACCGTAAGAGTGTAGGAGAGGGAGATGGGGAGGATCCACTCATCAACATCAGAAGGTACCTGGGGGAGGCCCCTACATGTGAAGAAAGCTCAGAAGAGAGAAACCTGGGATTCCATGCTCCCCTCCCCCTGCAGACACCGTGACTCCAGCTGTGAGGGGGCCCCACCCCTATTTCCAGACTCCGTACTGATCAGTGACCCGTTTGGAGACTGACTGTTCAGTGGGCTCAGCATGGATCCAGTGGCTTCTGGTTCCTGGGTTGCTACAACTGACTCCACTCTGAGCTCTCAAGTCCGGAGTGCCAGGTCTACACAGGCATTGGCTTTGCTGCAACTGTCTCTGCATAGCCCCTTCTGGGCCATGGAGGGAGGAAGGAGAACAGATGCTCTTGTTTACCCCATGCCTATGTTATATTCGAGATTCACAAGGCCCGCAGGACAGAGAGACAGAGTCACCGAGGCTGTAATTATCAAAAGGCATTTTATCGTCTAGCTCGAGCTAGGGTCCAAGTCACCAGAGTGCCAGGGCAGTGGCCTCTTCTCTGGGCAGGGACTCTCCTTTGTGTGTTAGTTCCCTTTTTATAACTCAGTTGTTTACACACTGGTCATGCATCCGCCCCTACACAGTGATTCTTACTTCATCCTGCCCCTGGTAGGCTCTAACCTGTTCTGGGTCCTAGCTGAGAGACTCCGGTTTCCGTGTTCTTTGTCTTTTTCCTCTGTATCCCATAATGTACTCATAATGCCTAGTGGTTAGCAAACAAGCAGTAAACAGAAGCTGGAAGGTGTCCATTGTCCTTATAACCCAGTATCTTACACCTGGGAGTTGAGAACTTCCCCCCCCCCACACCACCAGAGAATTCAAGCAGAGCAGGTGCTGATGCCACTTAAGAAGTCCCATGGGAACAGCCTTAGGGAGACTTGCATGGGGAGATGGATCCAGCTGCCCAGCAGACCACACTGCTGCAGCCTCATATGCTGCTGGTGGACCACATCCTCACAGACCCATGTGGTGCCACACCTGTGGTCTAAGTGCTCTGCCACATGCCTGCTAGCCACAAGCTGCCCCTTGCTATGTGCCGCCATTATACCTTGACCTGGATGAACGCCCACAGCCATGACAGTCATGGCCGCTGCCTAGATAGCCTCATCTGGTAGCAACTGTGACCACCACAGGGAAACCTAGGTAGAGCAACACCCCCTCCATGGAGAAGGATTCACCCAGTCCCCTGCCTGAGCTTCCAATAGTGACCTGTGGACCAACCCACCACTACAAATAGCCCCCACTACTGGCTTGAATTTTGACAACCACAGGGAATGGGACAATGCACAACAGCTGCATTACAGGCTCTTAGTGCATCTGCCCCTTTGCTGCTGGATCAATCTTCTGGAATAGGATACAAACGTGCTACCTAGGGACTACTTCTTCTAAGTAGGAGGGTTCTCTGCAAAGGAGAACAGGTGCACTGCAAACCTATCTTCTCTGAGCTGAGAGAACAGGTTTCAGATGAGAAGAAATAAGCACAAGAGCACTGGCAACATGGAAAAAAAAAAAAACTAGTTCAACACTCTGAAAGGATCACAACAGATGTACAGAAATGGACCCCAACCAAAAGGAAACCACTGAAATGTCAGAAAGGGAATTCAGAATATGGATGGCAAGTAAGATAAATGGGATTAAAGAGAAAGCTGAAAACCAATCCAATGAAGCCAAAAAAAATATTTCAGGACATGAATAAAAATAAATACAAAAGTTGCTAAAGAGACAGACAATCTAAGAAAAGACACAACAGAACTTAAATGAAAGAGTCATTTAGCAAATTTCAAAATATAGCAGAAAGCTTCAACAGCCTAGATCAAGCCAAAGAAAGAATCTCAGAGTTTAAAAACAAAAGTTTCAAACTAACCCAGCTCATCAAGATGCAGAAGAATAAAGATGAACAATCACCCAAAGAAATATGGGACTATGTAAAATGAGCCTGTATATGAATTATAGGTGTCCCCAAGGGAGAAGAAAAAGTAAAAAGCATGGAAAACCTATTTGAGAGAATTATTGAAAAAAACTTCCATGGTATCATCAGAGATTCAGATATCCAGATATATAAGATGGTCATCAAGCAGTGGGAAGAATCATAGCAAAGAGGACATTCCCAGGACACACAGTCATCAGCCAGGCCAAAGTCAAAATTAAGGAGAAAATTGTGCAAGCTTTAAGATGAAAGCAATAACTAACCTACAAAGGAAAACCTATCAGGCTAACAGCAGACTTCTCGGCCAAGAAAGACATTACAAGCTAGAAGAGACTGGGGTTCTGTTTTTAGTCTTAAAAATAACAACCTCCAGCCAAAACTTTTGCATACTATAACACCAAGTTTCATAACTGATGAAGACATAAATATTTTTTCCAGACAAACACTTAGAGAATTTGTAGACTTACCCTACAGTAAATGCTCAAAAACGTACTATACGTGGAACAGAGCAACCAATACCCACCAGTATAAATCACCAGGAAGTTAAAACTCACAGCTCTTATAAAACAGTAATTTAAGAGAGAAAACAAAACAAGGTATCATGCAGTATGATGAACAGAACAAAATCCCACATACCAATACTAACATTGAATGTGAATGATCTTGATGCTCCACTTAAAACAGTCTGAATGGATGAAAAATCACAATCCAATTATGTGCTTTCTCCAAGAAACCTATTTAACTCACAAGGAATTGAACAGATTCAAGGTAAGAGATAAAAAAAATATATATATTTCATGGACATGGAAACCAAAAGCAAGCTGACATAGCCATCTTAAGATAAAATTGACATAACACACACAAAAAAAATGGTAAAAAGGGCAAAGTTGGTCATTATATAATGATAATGGGAGCAATTAAGCAAGAAGATATAACAATCCTAAATATATACGCATATAATACAGGAGCTCCCAGATTCATAAAACAAATTCTACTAGATCTAAGCAAAGAGATAAGCAGTAGCATCATAATCGTGAGAAATTCCACAGCCCACTGACAAAACTGAATAGATTATCAAGACAGAAAAATCAACAAAGAAACACTGGACTTCAACAAGACGCTAGAACAAATGAACCTAACAGACATCTATAGAACACTCTACCAAAAAACTATAGAATATACATTCATTTTATCAGCACATGGGACATTTTCCAAGATTGATCATATTTCAGGCTGCAAAACAAGTCTCACCAAATTCAGAAAAATTGAAATCATAGCATATCTTCTCAGATCACAGTGGAATAAAACTAGAAATCAAATTCAACAGAAACTCTCAAATCCCCACAAAGTCATGGAAATTAAACAACCTGCTGCTGAATGATCCTTGGGTCAATGTTGAAATTAAGATGGAAATCAAAAGATTCTTTGAACTGAACAACAAAGGGGACATAAGCTTTCAAAATCTATGGGATACAGAAAAAGCAGTGTTAAGTGGAAAGTTCATAGCCTCATATGCTTACATCAAAAAGACAGAAAGATCACAAATTAACACGTAATGTCACAGAAGAAGAACAAACCAAACCCAAAGCCAGCAGAAGAAAAGAACTACCATAGCTCAGAGCAGAACTAAAAGAAATGGAAACCGATAAAACAATACAAAGGATCAATGAAACAAAAATGGTTCTTTGAAAAGTTAAAGAAAATTGATAGACTGCTAGCCCAATTAACCACAAATAGAAGAGAAAGACTCAACTAACCTCAATCAGAAGTGAAAAAGGAGACATTACAAGTGATACCATAGGAATACAAAATATCATCCTTGAATACTGCAAAAAATGTCTACACAAGCCAACTAGAAAACCTAGAGGAAATGGATACATATCTGGAAACAAACCACCTCCCAAGACTCAATCAGGAAGAAATAGAAATCCTGAACAGACCAGTAGTGAACAGTTAAGACTGAGGCGGTTATATAAAGTCTCCCAATAAAAAATAGCCTTGGAGCAGACTGATTAACAGCCAAATTCCACCAGACCTACAAAGAACTGGCACCTAGCCTACAGAAATTATTTCATAATTTAGAGAAGGAAGGAATCCTCCCTAACTCATTTTATGAAGCCAGTATCACCCTGATACAAAAGCGAAGAAAGGATACAACAAAGAAAAGTACAGACCAGTCGCTCTTATGAACATTGATGCAAAAATCCCCAACAAGGTACTAGAAAACTGAATACTAGAAAATACTAGAAAACTGAGCCCAACCTGTGACGCTTGCTGAAGTTTAATTGATCTATAAATGGCAGCTTAGGATTCAAGCCATTTCTACTGAATTTTCCCATCAACGCACTTTCCCTGGTCTGTTTGTTGGAAGTATCACACGACTCCCTAGTTTTAAATCAAGTCCCTTCTCTTTTCCTTCTTCAGTTCTCTCTACCACTAAAGCTGACAAGGAAAGAGTGAATATTTAGTTTACTCACCGAATCTCCTTGTATCTGTTACTTAAACCAAATCGATCTAGAAATTTTACTCTTTCATACTTCATTCAGACTATCTTTTCTTAATGAACATGGGAATTTTTTTTGTATAATGATTCACTTCACTTTTATCTTAGTAGCAGATGTGACCCATATGTATCTATGTATTTATGCATAGGTATAGCTAAATATACACACACCTGAAAGCCAAAATGCCACTTATTTTCTTTAGTTATAGCTTGTATAATCAGAGAAAATCTGAAAATTTAAGTAGAGACAGGTGTAAAAGGCCCATTCTTCTAGGAGAGTTACTACCTTCCAAGAAGCTAAAACAAGTTCCAGGAGCATTTTTATAACCTTGCAAAAAAATAGCCTTGGAAAATCTGAAGTCCTCTGGACTCGAGACAGAATTCAGTTCTAATCCATTTATACACAGCATGAACACAAGATGGCGACCTGAAGGTTTGCAAAATGCAGTTGCTTGATCTTTCTCTGACAGTTAAAATCTCTAAGTGCCTTTCTGTTGTACCATCAAGGTAGGTCCTTATGAGGACCTAGAACAGCACAGTCATTGGTGGCTGGGACACAGTTTTCCTGCATGTTTGCTGTGTAAGTGAATGACAAGCTCTGCAGAATGCTCGGATCCTTGGGCCTCGGTTTGAGCACGTCTACACAGATTATTTGCTCGCATTTTCCCTGGGGCCTTCTTTTTAAATGATATCTATTAAAACCTAGTGTAGTTATCCCTACGTTCCGATTTATTTGAAGAAACCATCCATGATTCTGTTTGTATCCTCAGGTGCTAAATAACGCTTGTCATATAAATAAATATACTACGGACGGGAATGGGCTGAAACAAAGTTCTGTGCTATTTCCAAAGTTCTCTTTTACTTAGCTGCTCAACTGCAGGAAAAGCAGAAAATGGTGCAAAGTTACAACCGTGTTTAATTTCTGCTAACTAAACCATGAAGTCAAGCACGGTAACCTCGACTGCCTCATTAATTGCCGACCCTTAATTAAAGGTATCATACATCATTAAGGACGGGGCCTAAGTAAAGTGAATGCAAAATTAGATAAGCATAGCTATTACCTTAATATGAAGCTAATGTAGCTCCTTATTTAATGATTACACAAATAGGCTCCCAGGATGAAGCTAACTGATATTTGCATTAGGACCATGCTTATTAAAAGGAAACCTGGAAGCCCAAAATTCTTCCTTGCAGAGGAATTAACACACGTGCATATAAAGTCTTCCAGGTCTTATATATCCATATATCAGAAACATCCAGGAATGACCCAGATAGTCCTTTCAGGGGGCCTTTTGCGCTTCTAGAGTGAGACCTTACAGAAGTTAGAATCAGAAGCTATGTTTCTCATCAAACGCATTTGCTTAGAGCTGGACAGAATGAGGCTAATTGGATTATTCCGTTCATTCTTTGTTAGGCACGCCCCTCTCCCTATTCGTTTTAAACCACTGTCATTGTGCATGTTTCCGTCTGTCCTCCCTCTGCATGTGTCTAGCACTGTGGGCCTAGGACAGGTGTCCTCAAACAATGGCCCTCGGGCCACATATGGGCCGCCCAGCACATTTATCCGGCCCTCCGGGTGTTTTTGCTGCCATCGCTGCTTGTCCTGCTTAACAGCCGACTCGTCCCGGGCCCACGGTGCGCGCTCTCCAACGGTCTGAGGGACAGTGAGCTGGCCCCCTGTTTAAAAAGTCTGAGGACTCCTGGTCTAGGATCACCTTCAACCCCGGCAGGTGGCTCAGAACTCTCACCCGTTTATCCTCAGTCTCCTGTCACATGACACGGGAAGCGGGTCACTATCGCTCTTAACATTTCCCGGGGGAAAGGAACAAAAGCCTGTGGGGCACTTGTTGAGGATTGTCCCAGGGACTTCAGGTGCTCAGATAATAGCTGGGGCCACTTGACTAAACCCCTCTCCCCACCCTACCTTCTCTCAAAGCTGAGTGAGAAAATTAGCCCCTTTATGAACATCAATTATTAATTAAAGAACATGGGCTCTCCGGGTCAGGCCCATTTAGGTTAAAAAAAATCCCGATTCTGACACGTTTGGGCCGTATGATCCTGGGCAGATTTCTTTTTCTGAGAATGGATTTCTTAATTTGTACAAGGGTGACAATCCTGGTCTCCAGGGATCCAGATGAAATGATGAATGCTGAGCTCCCACCGGGCTGCCCGGCACACCGCAGTCTGCTGTACAAAAGGGACCCTCCCTCCTTTGTGTGTTTATTTGACTGATGGCTTTTTGTGGGAATAGGTTAAGTGTACCTTCCTTTTGCTTTTCTTGGTGGAAGGTAGGAGGGACAGAGAGATTGTATAGAGCCACATGGAGTCTGGCCTGGGTTTGTACTTTGGCACTTTCTATCTCTCTTCATGGGGAAAATGAGTGTGTATGTATTCTATTAACAAAAAAAAATATATTGGTCTTAGGAGGGGAAAGGGCAGAGCGTAATGAAGAGTCAGAAAGAGATGAAAGGGGTAGAGAGGTGAGGCAAATGATGATCAACAACACTTTTTGTTTCTCCCTGGCCACTTTTGCATAAATGAAATTCCAGCAATTTGCTACAAAGAATTACATCTTCCTAGGTATGATGGGTTGAAATACAAAGAGGAGAAAAATCAATATTGCACAAAAATCAAAACGATCGACTTTTTTTTTTTTTTTTTTTTGTTAAATTCCTCAGGCCGAGGCCCTGTGAGGGAGACCCGCCTGGCTTTTTCCTGGCGAATGTGTGGATGTGTCGCCATTTCTGCTGGTACATTTTAAAGCTGAGCTGCAGGGGATGTCATGTGTCGCAGTAATTGCCATGGAAACCATTGTTGTCGAATGAATAGAGAGGTTTTAAATCCTTGGTAATGAGCCTGAGAAACCAAGTAGGTCTTCAAGTGTAACTTGCTTGGAAGTGGCTCATACTTTCACACAGAGGCATTGGAGACTAAAAGTAAGGGCACAGGACTGGAGAGAGGACATTGGTTTTTTGGGTTTTGTTTTTTAATTTTTAATGCAAGTAAGATAACCTGCCGGTTATGTTACACTTCTACTTGCACTTTGTAATGGAAACAAACAGAAAACACCAAAGATGGATAAGCACTGAGCCCCCAAGCTTTGAGCAACGTTCTTGCCAGCGGAACTTGGAGACATTTCCACCTAAACCGACACCTCCATCCTTACAACCCTCAACAAGCGTGAAGGTTAAGTATTTTTAAGGCCATTTGTTCTGAGGCTCGTCTAGACTGTGAGATCCCTCACGGTAGGGGCTGACTTTTGTTGCCTTTGCGTGACTCCAGGTTCGTAGAACCCACTCTCCCTTTTGAAGGGTGATGTGGGAAGGGCTAGGGACTGCAGGAATCGCACCCTGCCATCAGCAATGCTTAGGCCTCCTCTTCATGTCTTTCTCATGCACCTGTGACCCCCCACCCCCTACACCTCACCCAAGACCACTCCTGGCTGGGTGCCTTCCAGGCAGGGTGGTGGGGGTGACAATGGCATTCAAAGAGATAAAAGACAGAGAAGCCCAAGTGAAACCACCCTTTACAAACCAATAAAGGGGTGCCAGGTGAGAACTGGGGCAAGGGACCCAAAACTCTGAAGGCACAAGCCTAGCTAACAATATTAATAATCCACTGCCCTCTCGTTTGCTTCATAATTAGTCACTGTCCCCCTGTTTGCCTCTCTCTAATTGCCACGCTGGAGCCACACAGCTAGTGGTCATGAAGATTCTTAGCTTTCTGCATAGACAACATCACCTTTTTCAAACCTGGGGGTCGTTTCTCAGGTATCTTCCAGGTCCTGCATTCTGGTGGAACGGCTGACCCACCCGGACCAGAGGAACTGAGTCAGCTGGGTCCTGTGACCTCCCCCCAAGAACCTGATCAGCAAAGACGACAATGTCTACATCCCTACGGTTCAGCCCCAAACCCAGCCAATTAGCAGACCCAATTGCCTATTCTTTTGCCTGCCAAACTGTCTTTAACAACCCTTTCTCCCACATTTTAGGAGAGGCAGATTTGAGAAATTCCTCCCATCTCCCTGCTTAGCACTACGTGGAATTAAACCTTTTCTCTGCTGTAGCACCTGCTGCGTGTATTGGCTTCCTCCTGGGCAGCGGGCAATGAACCTGCTTGGGCAGTACCAGGAGTTGGAAAAAGGGAGCCTTTCTCTCCCCCAGGGACCAAGAGACTGGCTCTTCCCTGTCCTCCAGAGACACACCTGGGCTTTGGGATGGAAGCGGCTTCTCGAACATCCGTGGCAACCTTATACTTCCTCTACTGATTTAAACAGAGGAAAGAGAAGGTGGCAGGAGGAATGTCCCAAGGAAGTCCATCCTATTATCTTTGTTCCTACCTTCTACGTAAAGCCTTAGACTTCCCAAAGGTTCTGTGCTGTCTTGGGAAGTAGCTGAAGGGACATGATGGCCACAGAGGACAGAGATGTGAGCTCCATCTCTCACCTGGGAAAGGAAGGAAATAAAAGGGAGGGAGGGAAGGGAAGGGAAGAGAATGACGCAATGGGAGCCCTGAGGAATCACAGCTTGTGTGGGGGCAGCTTAAGGGATGAGAACCTTTCTTCCCAGGCCCCATATCCCAGCGTTCTGGAGTAGAGACACCACGGGGTCACTGGAATGGAGGCACTTGGAGCCAGACTGCCCTGTGTGGACTCTGCTGTCACTCACGGGGAGTGACCTAGGCTCTCCATGCTCCAGCTTGCTCGTATGTCAAAAGCAGATAATTACGCACATATGCAGTGGAATTATTGTGAAGATTAATAAGACGTGCAAATTTCTTAGCGAAGCCGAAAGACACAGCAAACGATCAATAGAAGTAAGTGATTAGGATTATTCATCTCTAATTGTGCAGAACTATCCCTATCGGTTCTTCACTGAGCCGGAAACCCAGACCTGCCTGCAGACGTCATTGTTCCCAGTCTTACACCAGGAAGGTGCCCAACCCTCCCCTCCCCACAAGGGGATTAGGGGAGGAGGAGAGAAAAGTGATGTGGGGTGTGTGTGTGTGGGGGGGGGTGTTGTTTCTATTCGACAACTATTACAGCTGGAGGTCTGGCAGTTCTAAAATCCTGCACTGCTAAGAACCTCTCCATCTGGGGACGTTCCCAAGGGGATTCTAGGCGATGAACAGGGTTGACTGGTCGTGTTGGTAGGTCTGGAGCCTTCTGGTCAATGGTGCAGTTGGAGCACACTGCTTAGGTTTTCTCCTGCAGAACTTAATCTTGAGTTCACACTACACTCCAGCCGGCCTCAAGAGAGAGGAGAGGGAGAGCAAGGTGACCGCCCCTGTAGCCAGACCCTAAGCCACAATGCCACCTCCCCAGTGACGTCCAAACCCATCTGTCCTGCTGTCAAGTAGAACATCCACAGATCCTACCTATCCAGTTTCTCTGCTTTGGTTCTTTCCTTAGCTACTTATCTTCTGAGATACTCCATGTTTTAATTATCTTGCTTACTGATCGCTCAGGATTAGACTGTCAATTCCATGGACGAAGATTTTAATCTGTTTTGTTCACTGCTCTGACTCAGTGACTCAAAGAGTGCCTGGAACAGAGAAGGTGCTCAGCCTGTCTTTGTTGAATGAAGGAAGGACGTGGGGCATGCCTGTGTGCATGCAACCAGCAAGCCCAGGCCAGTAAGTGTCCCAGAAGGCCCTCCAGTCACCTGAGCTAGTCTTCCACTGGGGTAGGGTCAGAGTGTGGCTGGGTGGGGAGAGAGGTGGTCTTCATGGGTCTGGCAGAAGGAGCAGACCCTGAAAAATCCTTTACAAGTGGGGAATAAGTCAGAGACTTAATGAGGAGTTACAGTGGGTTAGAGCCCCTCAATCCCAAGCCAACCTTGGCAAAGAGCTGGAAAAAAGTCAGATTTTAGATTCCTTTTCCCATGGAAACATGAGAGGATTAGGCGATCTGTAATAGTTCATTGCGTTTCAAGGGCCATACACAATACGGTGGCAACATGGAAATGTGAATTCTACGTTTCAAACAACAATAAGCCTACGTGTTTTAGTACGCCTACATTCGACTTGTGCTTACCTGTCTTTCCCTTTGGGAAAGAAAAAGGAAGAGGGGGCCAACACACTTGAGAGGGGATGAATTCAGAATAAAATTCTCTTTGGAGTTGGCTTTAGGCTACTTACTATTAAGTGACCAGCTATTCTTGGGAAGCTGAACAGAGTCTTGGGCAGCCTGTGTAGCGTCGTAACAGATACAAAGCCGATTGAAGATTTCATGACACTGAACTTGCATTCAAGGTTTCCTATTGTACTTGGTCTAATTGGTTGGGAAGACAGCCTAGAGCCCCACATGCCCGGCTTTGCGGTGGACTGTTACAGAAGGGGAGAGGGGGGTCTGAGACTTTTAATGCTTCATCAAACAATGAATTGGCATTCCGTAACTATTTCAGTGCAAATCTTTATACGCCTAGAGCTGCTTACCAAAGATGACGGCTAAGGCTGTAGAGGCCACAGTCACATGAGCAGAAAGCAGTGGGCAGTAGGGGGCAGTCCACATGGGAGAGGCCTTACTGACTTTGTTCCTGGTGTAAATGCTACCTTGGAATTCTCAAGCCATTTCAATGGGTTGCAGATGTTTACCACCTATAATTAAGCAAGGGTTAAGAGCCTTCACCAAATAATAAAACCCTTCCTTCCTTTGGCATTGGTATATTAATGTCTACTGTGTACTATGATCACTGATGATGCATGAGTCAAAATCACAGCAAAATCAGTCTTGTTTTCCCTATCTGCCCTCCTCCTGCATACAGGATGACAATAAAACAAAATAGCCATTTTTTTTTTTTTTTTTTTTTTTTTAGTCAGAGTCTCACTGTGCTGCCCAGGCTAGAGTCCCGTGGTGTCAGCCTAGCTCACAGCAACCTCCAACTCCTGGGCTCAAGCGATCCTCCTGCCTCAGCCTCCCAAGTAGCTGGGACTACAGGCATGTGCCACCATACCCAGCTAATTTTTTCTATATATTTTTAGTTGGCTAATTAATTTCTATTTTTAGTAGAGACAGGGTCTCACTCTTGCTCAGGCTGGATTCGAACTTCTAAACCTCCTGAACTCCTGAGTGATCCTCCTGCCTCGGTCTCCCAGAGTGCTAGGATTACAGGTGTGAGCCACCGCGCCTGGCCTGAACGAATAGCCATTATTTTTGAACTAGTATATGTCAAACACTGTCATAGGTACTTTATGGTCATTATCCTCAATCCTTATTGAGGTGTTTTTTTGTTCCTTGTAAATGGTATCAGTATAGAATGAAGTATCAGTAGTGATGAGGAAATTAAGACTCATAGTTTAATAACTTGCCCACAGCCACATGGCTAGCAAACACTAGATTCAAAACCAGTCTTCTCTGGTTACCAATTTCATTTTGTTTTGCTACACTTCATGACTCTGGAGCAATCACTGAATTCCCAAAGTCACCAGTGACAGGGGTGAGACATGCTTAGTATTGGTGGTAGAAGGAGATGTGAATTTCATTCCACTTACCATCGTTTGTTGTGAGACAGGTGATTAAACCTTCCCACCCTGTGCCATCCACGAAAACCACAAATGCCAGCAACATATGTATTTTTAAATTTTCCCATAGCCACGTTAAAAAGAAACAGTTAAAATTAATTTTTAGAATTCTGGCTGTTTAATATCTCTAAAATATTACCACTTCTGTATAATCAATACCAAAATTATTAATGACATCTTTCCTATTGATTTTGTACTCAGTCTTGGAAATTCAGTGGGCATTTCAGACTCACAGAGCATCTCAATTCAGACTTGCCACATTTAACATGCTCGATCACCACGTGTGCCCAGTGACAACTGTCTTGGGCAGCATGGAATAGACCCTAAATGTCGTAGCGTGAGGACTTGCACTAGCACAACATGTTGGGTTCCTGGTCCATGTCTGGCGTATGCCTAGTTTCCGTACGAATGAATGAAAGTGCAAACCAATAAACAAGATATGGAAACTTACATGATTAATGATGTGATCCAAGGGTGGAGGGAAACTTCTAAAGATCAAGGCCTTTTATCTGGCTCATTTAAGCACTATCCTTACTGAAATCCAGTCAACTACATATACAAATAGCAACATGCACATAGTTCCTATATATCTCTTTCAAGAGAGGAGAATTGTGGAAAGTCTGGAAAATGGAACCACCAGGGCTCAGGCAGCTGTGAAGAGCCAGGTCGGGGTTCTCGCTCTGGTGTGCAACGTATTTGTTGCAGTTTTCTGAGCTTCGCTTGTAAAATCTTGAATTAAGAGTGTTTGCAAGACAGAGGTAGGAGTTTGTGGGTGCACATGTGTGTGTTTGTCACACAGCATACGAGGAATTGGAAGGGCTGCAGACTTCAACCTATTCAATGTACTAAATGGTACAGGGTATGCTATATAGCAAAAAAAAAAAAAAAAAAAAAAGTAGGATGCTTATAAAAGTCACAATCTGGGTCATTCACAGCACAAATTGTATAGGTTATATTCACAACAGAGCAAATTCGATTTTGTTTTATATGAAACGTATCCCCAGGAGTATGTAATAAAAAGGGTCCCAGCTCTGAACAAACCTAACTTGGCCTTGCCAACTCCTTTGCCTTCCTGTTCCAGTATGTTAGGAGTGTTTTTTACCAATAATATGCAGATTACACAGACTCTATTTGTAGATGGCATTCAATATAGAATGGAGCCTAAATAGCTCTCATAGCTTGGCATAGACTTCAGGAAGGAATTATTTTAACTTTAGCATGGATACAGTAAAAATTAGAGAACAGACTTTCTGGCCTCCCAGGTTTCTCTCTGCTAATGCACCTTCACAATTTTTCCTCCTGAGATTCTACTTTTAGTTGTCTAACTTGTTAATAGCCCTTTGGTGTGACTTACCTAACTTCTGGGCAGCATTCTTTCAGGTATCTGTGAGAACAGTGGTGTCACCCAGTGGCTTGCCCTTGGCCAATTTCCATAGCAAGTCCATCTTCAATGTGTTTCCCTTTCTTTTGGTAACCCCTGCAGGACTTGACTTTATCTTTCCAACTCTCTTTAGGGCTCCTGGACCCCCACACCCCACAGCACCCTATTCTTTTCTCATACCAAATACATAATATTCTACTCTATGGGGGGAAACATATCATACACATTATACGATTTAATCTGTGAATTCTCCTAGGATCATCTGCATCTGAAACCTCATCTTTCATCGTGGAGGGAAACAAGCAGATTTCAGACATTGCTAAGCGGTTGGTAGGGATGTTATTTCTGGACTTGGTGACTTTGAGAACTGTAGGAGACAAGGTCAAGCCAGGCAAACACAGGGAACTTAATACAGGGAAATATTTACATACATGATGCAAAAGCTGGGAAGCCAAATAGGGTGTAGTGAGATAAGCCAGGGGTTGACAGATAACAGGGAGAAGAGGTGCACCCGGAAGCATTAGCTGGGGTCACTGGAAGGAAGCTGGAAGCAAAGGCCAACTGTCACCCCAGAGGACAGAGCCACTGCTGGATTCTGCCCGGGACAGAGAAAGGCCTTGTTTTCCCTTTCTCCTGTCTTTTACTTTCTTACCAGTGACTCCCTATGGCCAAATACAGCTGGGAGCCGGCAGGGGTCAACCCCTGTCATTACATCAGGACAGGACTACATCTGAGAACAAACAGGCCAAGGACCCACCAAGGCCATGAGCAACAGGTGCCGACAGGGAGGTGCACCCTGGGTGGCCCGCGTGAAGAGCGAGGGGTGCCAGACCTGAAACGTGCCGTGCGCACATCTGGGCGGATGCTGCTCTCATTGCTGAGGATGACAGGACTCGCTCATTTCTTCTCTGTTCTCCCCCAGTATCTAACCTGCTGCCAACTCCTGCTGACTCTCCTCCTCCTCCTAACTCAAGGGTCAGCTCAGGCACCATTCCCGCCCTCAGCTCTTAATCCAACCCGCGGCCACCTCCTGCTTGGATTACCGGACGACGACCCCCAGCTGTCTACCTGCAGCTGTTCGCCCCACGTTCTAGCCTGCTCTTCAACCCAGGGCCAGGACGCTCTTCTCAAATTGTCAAGATCATCAAGCTGCCAGCTGGTAGAAATCCCGCAGAGCTTCACGTTGTGCTGCGTGTAAGGACAGCTTCTCATGACACTGGCGAGGCCCTTCCCCGGCCTGGGCCCCCGCCACCCCCTCTCCACCAGTGGGGACCGCCATGCCTCCCTGAGCTTGTTCCGTTCCAGCACAGGAACGGTGTCAAGGCTTCCAATTTGTCCTGTCTGCTGCCTGCTCTCAGGCCTCTGCTCACATTGCCCCACGCCCCACCCCCCACCTTGCATGTTGTTTTTTAGCTGAGTTCAGCTCGTAACTCAGATCCCGGTTCAGCCATTACTTGTGCAGGAAGGACTTCCTTGGCTAGGTCGCCCTGATATTCTGGGAGGCAGATACCAGATCTTGTCTGTGTTTGTCTCTGATACAGAAGGCGCTATGGACTGATCTGCCTCCCCCCAAATTCACATGCTCAAACCCTAACCCCTCGTGTGATGGCATTTGGAGATGGGGCCTCTGGGAGGTGATTGGGTTTACATGAGGTTCTGAAGGACAAGTCCGCATGACGGGGTAAGTGCCCCCATAAGAAGAGACACCAGAGAGCCCTCCTGCCTCTCCCCCATCCCCAACCCCCACATGAGGACGCAGCAAGAAGGCGGCCATTTGTAAGCCAAGAAGAGAGCCCTCACTGGGAACCGGATGGGCGGCACCCGGGATCTTGGCTAGCATTCCCACCTCTAGGACTGTGACAAACAAATGTCTGCTGCTTGTACCACCCAGTCCGTGGCCTTTTGTTATGGCTTCCCAAGCGAAGACACAAGTTGCTCGGCAAAGAAAGAATTTAGGAATGAATGACGTCAGAAGGGAAATGGCAGCCCCACGCGTCCAAAGCCCCTCTTGGGGTGTCTCTGATCCCTGACCCACTTACCACGGAACACCTTTCCTCCTCTCCACCCATCAGGCAGGGTGTGAATCTGTTTCATGCCACCCATAAAACACCTCTCCAAGGCTCATTTGAGGTCAGAATAAACTGTTTCATGTCATGGCCCAGAAGCAATTTGCCTCTTTATCCTTTCTTAGCACGGTGGTGTGAGTTTATACCTGGAAGAAGGATCCACCCACAGGAGGTAGTCAAGGACAAGCCACCTGAGGTTTTGTCCTTGGGCAAACAATGCATCAGGCAAACCCCTGTTTATTTTCTGCTCGCCTCCATGAGGAAAAGCCGCAGACAAGGGGGATACTGTGTACTTCTTTCCCTCGCACACACTGCCTTCCTTTATTTAAAATTCTTTCTCCCCATCCATTCATTGCTATGTTCCATTTATTTTCCTCTGTAACAATGGGCTGCTATTTAATTTCTCTCCTCTAAGCCTAGCTGTTCCTCAACCCAAGGACTCACCACTATGAAGTATTTTCTTTTCTTTTTTTTTTTTTTTTAATAGGTTGGAGAGGCACCTGGCCCTCCCCAATGGACTTGCATTCACACTGATCCACAGCAGCAGCAAAAGCCTCGTGTCAGGGATACAAGGCAACCGCTTTTGTCTGAAACCACCCACTCCTCTTTTCTTTCCACCCACGGCTCGCTGTGCGTCATGTTCCGTGTGCTCTTCTTCTCTGCCGCTCTGCAGATGTGAAACTCTAAATGCAGGGTGTTTAAAAATAATAAGGAATAATAATAATGAAAAAAAAAAAGAAGAAGAAGAAAAAAAAAAAAAACACCCTGAAAATTACAGAGCTTTGTCGTTAAGCAGCATGGAGCTCCCTAAAGAACTCTTGCTTATCAAGAGTTCAGATGGTTTGTGTGTTGGGGGTTAGAGCGATCTGAATGAGAGGGGAAGGGAAGGGATGGGAGGGGAGGGAAGTTACGTATCAACGTGGAAAGCACCTGAAACATCAGCTCTCCTGGTCCCCCCTCAAGCTTGTTCAGAAGAAATACATCCAGTGAAGTGGTGGCGGAAGCCAGGATGGCCCAAGGCCTAAGGATGCTGCCATAACAAAGGCTCTTGTGGACATGTGCAGACTGGAGCTACAGGAGGGAACGGAAGTCAACAGAGCTCCGACTGCACTGCACGCTCTAAGTGATATAGCACGTTGGATTGTTCCAGTCTTTATCAATTTTAACCCTATAAAACGGCGACACCGGCATGGACTTCTCCAGTGGATTCTGGGGTGAGGGGTGCTACCCTGTTCTCCCCCCTTCAGGACAAGCAGGTTGGGGGTCCCCCTTCAGCTGTGGGAAGTCCCTTGGCTCCAAAGCGTGCCTGGGGGGCGTGTGATCGGCACTGGGGTGCAACAACGCAGCCCCGTGTCTCAATGTGGGGCAACTCGAAGGGGTCAGCCTAGCCCCAGAGCTTGCTATGCCACCACAGGAGGCCTCTTTCAAGCCTACAGTTGATCCTCGAACACAACACGGATTTGAACTGCACAGGTCCATTTTTACACATGGATTTTTTAACGCCTCTGCCACCCCAGAGACAGCAAGACCAACCCTTCTCTGCCTCCTCTTCCTCCTCCTCTGTCTACGCAATGCAAAGACAAGGATGAAGACCTTCATGATGTCCCACTCCCACTTAATGAATAGTAGTTATGTTTTCTCTTCCATATGATTTTAGTTTTTTTTTCCTAGCTTATGTTATTTTAAGAATACAGCATATAATACATATAACGTGTGTGTTCATTGACTGTTTATGTTATCAGTAACGATTCTGGCTCAATAGTAGGCTATTAGTAGTTAAGTTTTGGGGGAGTCAAATGTTATATATGGCTATTTCAGTACATGGGGTTGGGGGGGTGGCCAGTGCCCCAAATCCCACATTGTTCAAGTTCCAACTATGTATTATGGTTCAACTTCTCTCATGCTCAGTCCTGTTTCCCTCACTCCTTTACACTGGTTTTGTTTTTGAGACCTCTCCTTCCACCCTACACTCAATCTCCTGCATGCAGATACCCAGCCCAGAATCCGTTTCCTGGGGAACCTACCTGTTATGGGCTGGAGTAGGTCCCTTCAAAATTCACATGTAGAAGTCTTAACCCTCAGGACCTCCGAGTACTGTGACTGCATTTGGAGATAAGGTCTTCAGAGAGGCGATGACTAAAATGAGGTCTTTAGGGCGGGCCCTAATGCAACATGACTTGTGTTCCCTTAAGAGAAGGGGATAAGGACAGACACGTGCACAGAGAGGAGACCACCTGCAGGCCAAGGAGAGAGGCCTCAGAAGAAGCCAACCCAGCAAACATCTTGATCTCAGACCTCTAGCCTCCAGAACTATAAGAAAATATACCACTTAAGACACCTTCTCCAGCCGCCCATCTCTATTCATTTTACAAATGAGCGCCTGAGGGTCAGAGAGGTTGAGTAATTTGCCTAAGGTCACAGAGCTAGCAAGGAAAAAAAAAATATGATCCCAAGCTCATGTCTTTTTGTTACAGAAAATGAAATCTGAACTTGATATTGCTGCTTGTTCAGCCCTTTGCAGCCACCATGAACCCTCACTACAGAATGGAATTAACACTGAATATCATTGAACCTGTTTAGAAAAAAAGGCTCCTCCTAATTGGCCACAAACTATTTATTTGCTCTGCTCATCATTACAAATAGCATATATTCTTCCCATCTCAAACACACTTTTAAAACTCAAGGCAATATATTAATACATATAAAAACTAATTATGAGATGGAAAATACCTATTTACTTATGAAAACTATAACAACTTAAAACCAAACTTGAAAGATTAAGTAAACCCTTGATGTATTCTCTAAGAAATATGAACTCATGATCTAATCTTAGCCAAGGCAAAAATTATTGATCCACCCTGGAAGATAAAACTATTGTGTTTAACTTTGCAAAATACTGAGATTCCCATAATCACAAAATAATCACTTCAGTGTGAGTCTTCAAAATTCAAAAAACGTCAAACATATTGAATAATTTCTACTCCTGTGATATTAGAATGTATTCGTAATTAGAACAAAAAAAAACCTCTTATTAGAATGGCTTAAAGGCCTACCTCTGTAACATTCATCACTCTGTATTCTGAATGGATATCCTTACGTTTACAGAGCATAAGGTTTTATATCTAAAGCCACGATGATGATACATTCTCTAGGAGGGAACAACACAACAAAATGCACACTTGCTATAGTAATTTTAAGTAGGGAGGTGGACAACGAACGATTTAGGGATATCTATTAGAACTGGGAGGGACCAAATAGATTCCCTGCTGAACCCCCTCTCATTAGCAGATTAGGGAACCAGGGCCCGGGAAGATTAAAGAATGTGTCCCCAAGTCATGTGGTCCTTAGTGCTGCAGCTAGGACTGGGACAAATGCCCCCCCCCCATGCTGCTCATTCAGGGTTCTCCCAGCTCTATGACTTGCTGCATATTCTTCTATAGAAGCTGAACTTAAAAAAGGCAACCAAATCAAATGAAATCTGAACATAATTTTCAAAAAGAATCATTCCTTTTTTTTTTTGAATAGTGCTCATCTCTGCATGATATCAATGGGGTTACTGGTTGCACTAAGCTTGTATTCCACGCCCCCATAAAACGGTAGCTCTTAGGAGGTGGGATTGGAAATGTTTTCTGGAGAGCAGAGAAAAATGTGCTCAACAACAAAAGTTAGAGAGTAACAAGCCCAATAACTTTACCTATTTGATGAGTCAAGTCTTCAGAAAAATGGCCATTAGAGAAACTTAGTGCTGAGGCGGTTGATAAAAACATCACCGCTCTATGAAGCTACATGCACTCTTTGGTGTCCTAAGAACAAAGGCAGCGATATTTCGAGGAAAAGGGAACAGGCATGGGTGCTATTTCCACAGAGACCAAATGGGTCACACCTAACTAAGTGACCTCTGGTTCCAAAAGAGGCAACTGCTTTGTACGAGCGTGATCAAGTGCATTCAAAGACAACACTGGCTTAGGAATTCTAACTTTTGTGTTCTGTTTTTGCAGGTCCTGTGATACCCATTTCCAATATTAACCTCTTATTCACTCTTTCATTGGAAAAGCCAGTGGGAATAAAACCCTTCTGTCCAAGCCATATTTCTGACAGTTGTAGAACATTAGAATGAGCTTCTTCTGAAAAGATCAACCCGACCTCTGAACAAAAAAGTATTTGTTAAGCTATTTATAGATCCTTTATCAAAATGTGGTGGGTATCATTAGCAATATAGAGATTATTTAGGAATGACCATGGTGTGGTGACCCTGCACACAGCTCGGCTGGCCAGGTAACCCCCACGTGAGGCTACAGTTTGGGGAGACAGTGAGGAACTTGTCATGGTATTTCCTGACACACAAGTATTTGGGTAGGGCCAGAATTCACAACAGTTTTCTCCCTAAGATCCCCACCGACCTACGCAATTTTTATTCATAGGTGCTGCCTTCGATGTCAAGTTCAAGGAACAATTAAGAAAAAAACCATGTCGATTTGCTCCTTGGTTTCTCTCTCCCCCTCACCTTTTTTTTTTTGCAAGAATTGTGGTGAGTATTGTTTTACGAGCAAAGTCAGGAAAATAATTCACCTACAACATATAAATCCATTCTGAAGTATCCTGTTCTTGACTAGAGAGTAATTATGACCTGCAATTGTCTAAATGAGCTGGCTCACTACCACTCTATACAAACCCAGGCAAAGTAGGGGTCGTCTGTACTTTGACTCACTAAAGCAGTTATAACCACTTTACTTAGCATGTGTTCAGTTTACCATTAAAGATATGGAGTTTGTCTACCTCACTCTCCCAGACTTAAAACCACCAATGACTATGAAAATCTCCCCCTGAAATCTGCACTGGCCAGTCCAAATTAACCAAAACTAGAATGAGCTTCTGAAAAGATGAACTTGAACTCTGAACAAAAAAAACCACATTTTTTAAGCTATTTAAAGGTATGTTATCAGAACTTGGTGGGTTTAATTAGCAATATAGAGATTATCTAATAATGACTGTCACATTATCCTGCACTTTGAATTAGCATAACACCCACTTCATGGCCATCGGTAGGAATTATTCTAGCATTTATGGCAGATAACTGAGGATATATAGCCTTAGTGCTTCTAAAGCTATTTTGAATGGATTCTCGGTGCCAGATGTCTTAGACAGGAATAATTTTTTAAAAGCTCTTGTCAAATCCCTTCTCCCTGGTTGTTATCAGTGTTGTCCTATATCCCGAGGGGTTTCAGCACAAGGTTGTTCTCTGAACCTCTCCCTGATGGCTCCCTTTTCTCCAGGAATGCAGCCAAAATTAACCACGCTGAGGAGGAGGTAGCCCCACTCACCTTGGGGCTTTTAAGCATAGATGTGGCCTTATTTTGAGATGCTCTTCATTTAAAGGCCATTTCTGCCAGAACTCATGCATTGCAACTATTATTTCTCAGTGCACTGCAAAATGTCTTTCTAGTGGCTCTGCTACCTGCCATGTCCTGAAAGTGTTAAACTTCTTTGTTCCTTTTTAAAAAAATCACCTATTTGAAAGTTAACTTTCTTAACAGATGACATATATATATATACACACACATACATATATATATACACATACATATATATAAACATTCTGAGGATAGCAACCCAATAAAATATTATGATAAAATATTAAAAGTCAAGAAATGTAATCATAGCACATAGCATCATTTATTTGTGGCTCTGTGTGTGTGTTTGACTGTTTTACACAATGCAGTGAGTGATCAACTGATTGTTAAGATGCAGCGGTATTCTTTTTCATTAATTAAAACATCCTCTTCCTTGCTTAGGGGAATGTATTTGGTGCCACCTCTTTTGGAGCGGGGCTTATTTGGGTTTCTTTTGATTATAGGCAGAAATCCAGTTAATCCAGTAATGGGATTACTAGCCATACTAAGTTAAATGGAATGTTTGGAGCTAAGAATAACCGCTCTAACCTGAGTGGGGGTGTGCAATGGCATTTCTTTGCACACATAAAGCACAACTGCCTACATGCACCTCCATAGATCCTATCTTGCTTTCAAAATACATCACAATAGGATGCTTAAAACATAGAAATGAGCATCCTTAGGTTAAAAATAGAAAGCATCGTCTTGCAGGTTTTATTGTGGTCTCTTACCATGCGTTCGAGAAGAGCCTAGGAGTTGCATGGGCTGATTGCTTCATTCCGTGTGTGTATCAAAGAGAAACAGAAAATCCATTGAGATGTGGGCATTACTGTGATTAGGAATTCAGGCTTAAGAATCTTAAAGATGACTTTAGACAAAATTTTTTCTTTTAGGCGTAGAAACCTAGACATTCATTCAAGGGTCCCAGAAAGACCAAGTTCATTTTGCCGCTTTTCACCAATTAGAATATCAAATTAGGATATGATTTTACAAAGGCTATTGGGAGTGATGTTCAGATGGGACCTTCAATTCTTGTTGGTGAGAAATCTCTTACACTCCCTTTTCTGTTACATTTTTGACTTCCTATGATCTCTTCCTCCATAGTTTGTGCTGAGAAGTTAACTCACCAAATGTTATGCTGATTCTTTTCTTAGTTTTCCCCTTATTTTTCTTATATTCAGCCATCATTTGAGTATGTAACACTAGTAGTATTACACCAGTAGCTTTATACTTGGAATATGTTTTACTTTAAAACAGTTGTGTATGTCTATACACATCTGTACAAAAATATCACACATTTATTACCTAGGTGGATCTGTCTGGTACTATTTCCAGGGAAACACAGAGAAAGGAGCCATTTGCTCAAAGTCATTCCTCTAAGTACCATGTTTCCTTGAAAATAAGACCTCCTCATAAGATAAGCCCTAGCAGGATTTCTAAGCATGTGCTCAATAGAAGCCCTACCCTGAAAATAAGCCCTAGTGACGGGCGTGGCTGCGCAGCGCGTCTGCACAACCCATGCATGTCATCGCGGAGCGGGAAAGAAGACGAGCAGCCCTTCTCATCTGCCCCATGAAAGCTCTATTGCTTGACATGAGAGATTGGGGCCAATGGTTCTAAAGGAAACAGAGTTGCAAGACATTCAGGATGGAATTTGGGGTTTGGAGAGTGATGATGATGTTCCAGAAGAAGATGACTTAACTCTATTTGAATAAATGTAGATTGTTGTACTGTACATAAAAAAAAAAAAATAACACATCCCCTGAAAATAAGCCTAAGGGTGTCTTCTTGAGGAAAGATAAATATAAGACCTGTCTTATTTTGGGGGAAACATGGCAGTAACGGAGCCAGTTAGAACCCAGGTTCATCCAACTGCACACAATCCTTGCTGTGTGGTAATGAGACATCCCCCTATCTGTCTGCTGTCCTGTGACTCTTTCTCTGGTCCCCCCTATTGCTCCCTGCTGGGGTGACCGAGATGTCCTCTTTGGTCAAAACACTCCATGCCTTCATCAGCGCTCACCTGCACCGCTGGAGGAGAATCTGCTTCTGGGTTTGCACCAACACAGAAGTCAGGGAAGGAGACATTGTTTCATTTTGTATTAGATTCCAATTTCAATACTGGCCACCACCTTTTGTTATATCAGCAGGTTCTCGCAGATACAATGCTGGCGTCCCTTTAATCCAGCATTCTACTCTTTTAACATCTTTAGAACATGCACCTAAAATTGCATGTATGCAATTGATTCGGGTCCCTCAAAAGCAAGCACTTTCGTATTAACTGCACGTTAAAAAGAGGCAATGAAATCACAGCGGGAGCCAGATCTTATTAGGGGCTCGTGCATTTCTCAGGGCAAAATTCACTGAATGCTTAGTGCGGAATTTGTTTATCATTCCAAGTCAATGAAAACCAGCATCTCACACAAAAAGCGTCCGACCCTTTGAAGGCAGGGGGCGTTATAGTCTAATGCTTTCATCATAAGGAGCGCAGAACTGGGACTCGGCAAACACTGATCGGTTAGCTGGGCTGTGTATATGCGAGTTTCTCTGTGATGTCCCTGGGTCCTCTTAAGAACAGAAACTTCTCTAAGTTTAATAAAAGTTTGTAAGACTCTGCGCAGGTCACCAGGCTCTGACAAGGACCCCAGTCTCCCGGAGCAAGCAGATCAAAATCTGACTTTAGCAGGCTTTGACAAAGGCTTTATACCTGTGGGTCTTCCTGGGTGGTGACGTGGCTGGAACTTCGATGGGCAACAGGGAAAAGGCCAGGCATAGGATATACGCTGAAGGCGCTAGAACATTCCAGGAAACTGAGCTCGTGTGCAGTTATGGAGAAGGGTGCATGAGCATGGAGAACACAACTTCCACAAAGGCATGCTCTTACAAGAGCCCAAAATTGCCATGGTGGATACAGTCCTCTCAGTCTTTTATGTCTTAATTATTGGTGGAAGTAGACAGGTCCCCTTTCCCTGCAAGAATCCAGGGCTCCCTGCGCAGATTTTTCTATTTCTGCACATGAGGAAGTTAGCTGATGAGTTCATCACTTGCAACATTTGCCAGTTTGGACTGAAAGGATCAACCTTTCCCTCCCTGCTGTTCCGCAGCCTCCTGCTTAGTCACGAACCACTGCGTGGGTAGGTAGGGCTTCCGGAATTTAGGAATTAAAAATGCCCCTTTGCTCTGTCAACAGGCAAACCTGGCTGAGATATTTTGCCGGAAAATTGGCTAGCCATGAGATTTCTCTCCACGACTGTGGACAGCCCCCAAAGCAAAAAGTTCTTGATGGGATCTGCATTTTGGAGCTTTGAGCCCAGGACTGTGTGCAGCAGATAAGGACAATGGGGGTGCAAGACACCAGGAGTAAGGTCCTCCATCTCACATGAGGGTGAACCTATTATTTCTCAGGTTTCGGGTTTGGTCTGGGGGTAATGTGTGATGCCGCATGGGTGACTTGCATCCTTCTAGACTTTGCCATGAGAAAACCTGCTCCTCTGTGACAAGGAGTTCAAGCTTCACCTTGAAGTCTCTTTTCACTCCACTGAAAAAGGTTGCCTCCAGCAACAGAAATTGCAAAGTTTTCTTAATGCCAACCCCGAATCCAGTCATTGGAGTCGGAGACATCATTAGCTACCTCCAGTGGTTTTTCTTTGCAAGGAGCTGGAATCTACACGCCTCCCTCCCCCCTTTTTTTTTTAAATAAGCAAATTGGAAAAGTGCAACTCTCCCCCCTTACCTCTATCGAAATAATCTGTTCACCCAAGTTTACTAGAACGACATCTGGCACTCTTCCCTGAGCACCCAGGGGGGAAGATACACACATCTAGAAAAGATCCCCTTACTTAGCCCTGCTTATTTCCTTACTTTCTGTTTCAAGCAGCCGAGCCATTTACCCTGACAGCCTCTGCAACTGAACACAGGAATTTGCTACATTGCTTCAAATGGGTTCTATTATGCCTCAGCCTTTTTCAACCATGAGACTTTGCTCATGGTTTTAGTGCCTGGTGAGATCATTGCTAACCTGGAGGCGTTCTCAGTGCAAGCTGAGCAAAGGCAGCAGCAATACCGCTCACGAATGACCTCCCAGGAGCGGCAGTTCCAGCATTTCCTGCTTCATTTTAGCAACCAAGGATCCCAGGAACCTGGTTCGGGGAGTGTGTCCCCCTCTGCCTTGCTCTTGCCATCCGTAGACTGGGGTGAGCTGCAATTGTGACGGGTGAAACCCTCATGGGTGAGTAAGTTCCCAAAGTAGCACGGGGGTTGGGGGGGGTGTCTTTAGAAGCCATTGAGATTCTAAGGTCAGTTAAGCAAAAGGCCAACTCCATAAAGACCCAGCGCAAAAACCAAACGCTTGTTCCAAATGGCGATAGATAAGGATTATCATGAGTCCTCTGACCTATATTAAGTCTTCTGGTACATCCCGAAAGCTTGTAGAATAGGTGCTGTTATTTTTCTTTGTGTAGATGAGAAAATACATCTCAGAGAGGTTAAGAATCCTTTAAATCTCTACAGCTCTAGGATCCATACTCTATAACCAGTTCCCCAGCGATTCTAACAGGCGTCCTCAAACTACGGCCCGCAGGCCACATGCGGGTGTTTTTGCCCGTTAGTTTTTTTTTTACTTCAAAATAAGATATGGGCAGTGTGCATAGGAATTTGTTCATAGTTTTTTTTTTTTTTTTTTAAACTCTAGTCTGGCCCTCCAACGGTCTGAGGGACAGTGAATTGGCCCCCTGTTTAAAAAGTTTGAGGATCCCTGCTCTAGAAGTACGTTAGGACTGAACCGAGAAACCAGCATTTTATAAAAGAAGCATCTAGACATTTCTTCTGCGAGTGGTCATCGGACCACTGGAGAAGCTTTGTGCTGTATCACTTTCACCTTCCTGCTATTTGTTATATATATATATTTATTATATTTATGTCCTGCCTTCTTTCTTAAGAGAATTTGGGCAAGATTCCACAAATGATGTCATTCAGACAGGAAAAATAAAAAGAAAACACTCATGAGAATGAGAACTAGTAGGAAGGCCGAGAGACCAAGGCTCCTACGACCCAGGTGGGGGTGGGAGGGTCACAAAGGGCAGTGGTACGTGGTTGGCATGACAACCTCCTTCCCTGGACACTCTTCTTCAGTAACCCCCATGCTGAGCACACACTGCTGACTCGAGATTATCCAGTCTCAATACCAAACCGATATTCATTTCTCTTCTACTCTGTCGTCTGTTCTGGGCTGGCAGTTTGGTACCTTGCTATAGGAAGAACAGGCTGCTTTTTTGGGTGGTGGGAGGGCACGTGAAGGTGTCACTAGAAGGCTCAGGTGACAAAGGATGGATGCAAGCAAAACCAGCAGGTAGGTGGAAAGAGAGTTGCGGGACATTTAACCACAGACACTTGGAGATCAGGCAGGAGAAGGAAGGGGCAGAGAAGAGACAGACGCCACCACACCAGTGCGCTGTTTGCTCTCCACCCTGCTCCATCCTGCTGAGACCAGAGGCTGAGCAATGTGCTTATGCGACCACAAATGACAACACAATCCCATCATCACTTATCATGCAGGTTTGCTCATGGTTTGCATTTGATGTAAAGTCTGAAATGAAGGGCCGGGCACGGTGGCTCACGCCTGTAATCCTAGCACTCTGGGAGGCCATGGCGGGAGGATTGCTCCAGGTCAGGAGTTCGAAACCAGCCTGAGCAAGAGCGAGACCCCGTCTCTACTATAAATAGAAAGAAATTAATTGGCCAACTAATATATATAGAAAAAATTAGCCGGGCATGGTGGTGCATGCCTGTAGTCTTAGCTACTCGGGAGGCTGAGGCAGGAGGATCGCTTAAGCCCAGGAGACTGAGGTTGCTGTGAGCTAGGCTGATGCCATGGCACTCACTCTAGGCCTGGACAACAAAGTGAGACTGTCTCAAAAAAATAAATTAAAATAAATAAATAAATGAAATGAAATGAAGGCTTACTACTATGCACTGCCTTGGCATTTGGTAAAACCGGGAGGGTCTCTAATGGCCTGGCCACAGGCTCCTCTCCTCATTCTGCTCCTGTGGATGAAGTCCCCCTAGTCAAGCTACCTCCTCGTCAAAGGCAACAGGTACAGTTTCAGTTTCCTGACAAGCAGAGTTATTCAGACAAGCCAATCACATCTTCCTGTGGGAAGTAGGGGGGGGATCCTGCCCTTTTGATGCTATAAGGTCTGACTTCCACAGCTATAGCTGCTCACTCTTATTCCCAAGTACAACTGCGCTAGGTGGCCCTGTAGATTTGTAGTGCTTTCTTCTCCCACGCTGAGTCCATGTGGCTAATAAACTGCTGTTGACTTCTGCTGGTGTCTGGCAGTGGGTGTCGTGTGTTCCAACATTATCATAAACAGGGTTGGGGACTCTTCCCAATGGTGCAAACAGAGGTGATTAAGACAGTAGGTAAGATAGGGCCTCTCCAAACATACTGATATAATGGGATATATATACGGAAAGTATATATTTTGATAATATATACAGAAATTTAATAATATATTTGATAATATATACAGATATTTTTCTTCTCTTGAAAACTGTTCTTATTAAGGAGTTCTGTGGTGTGAATCTAATTCATTATATTTGCATACATAGGCACAGATTTATTCTTAACATTATCCTGTTTATAAAGAAGATCCCTCTTCAAGTATTTTACATTATGCCTAATCCTGCTGGGGGAAGAATCAAGCTGCCTTCTTTTTCAAATTCTTTCAGACCCTAATGATAGATATATCAAGATGACCTCTTGATTCTTTGTAAGAAACATCTCAGTGGCCTGAAGTTAACTATTTCTCAAAAACGAACACCTTCTTTTCTTCTCCAAGATAAGATTTTACTTGATCTGGTAAGCAAGAGGAGACAGGCCCAGAACTATAGATAAGTAAGGGAAGAGAAATTGAGCTGGAGCATGAGGTCCATATTTTCAATTTAGTAAACCATCATAAAATTTATCTGTATTTCCTTTTATCCTTTTCTGTCTGGCTCAGAAGAAGGTTCTCTTTTTTTCCAAGGTTAGCCTGACTCTGGTAAGCCTCATCTTATCTCCTCCTAGGTTCAACGAGAATTCACTCAATTTCTCTCTCTCCCTCTCTGTCCTCATCAACACACACACTCTCATCTCCCACCTTTCAAAGAGGTTCTCAAATCACTGTGCTATTTTTTACCTCTCCCTTAGCCTAAACTTCATTGTGGTGTTTCTATATTTAGTGCCTGCTTTTCTTCACTATACTTAGACTGAACCTCTTCGAACCTGGCTTCTGTCTCTACCATTTCACTCATTGTGCCCCCAAAGAGTCAAATACAATTTGCCTTTTATTTTTCCAGTCCTTATTTTCTTTTGGATCACTCCAAAGCTTTTGATCTTGCCATCTACATTCTTCTATTCAAAATACTCTATGATGTGGTCGTACCTTGATTTTCTTCCTACTGTATTTTTGGAAACAGGTCCTTTCTTGGTTTCTTCCATTGCCGATTGATCTTTAAGTTTTCCAAGGATATACTTAGAGAGTTATTTTGTTTTTTTTTTTTTTTTTTTTTGAGACAGAGTCTCGCTTGTTGCCCAGGCTAGAGTGAGTGCCGTGGCGTCAGCCTAGCCCACAGCAACCTCAAACTCCTGGGCTCAAGCAATCCTTCTGCCTCAGCCTCCCGAGTAGCTGGGACTACAGGCATGCGCCACCATGCCCGGCTAATTTTACATATATATATTAGTTGGCCAATTAATTTCTTTCTATTTATAGTAGAGACGGGGTCTTGCTCTTGCTGGTTTCGAACTCCTGACCTCGAGCAATCCGCCCGCCTCGGCCTCCCAGAGTGCTAGGATTACAGGCTTGAGCCACTGCGCCCGGCCTATTTTGTTGTCTTTATACTCTTTTTTCTTTGGTATCTCATTTACTTTCACAGATTGATACGTCATCTGCCAGTGACTTCCAAGTCTATATCCGGCTTTCTCCTGGATCCCAATTCTCTACTATCTGCCCACGTATCTTTTCCCAGATGGCCCACTGGCATCTCAGATTTAACATACCTTGATCCTAAACTTATTTGTTCTCCCAAAGAGGTCTCCCTGTCTGGGCACAGTCTTTGTTCTTTAGCTCTGATGTCATTTCTCCCTCATTTGTGACCACTCCATGTCAGAGTGGTTAAGCCATTTGACCACATTTGAGTCCTATAGCTCGTGAGTGGTGGGGTCAAGATTTAAGCCATGGTTTGTCTGATTTCACTACACTTACCTTTTTCCTTTGTAAGTTACACCGAAGTAAAAAAATAAATAAATAAATAAAGACCTAGTTTCAGCTCTTAAAGGACTTGTGATAAAGTCCAGCAGGTATTGTAAAAAAAATTAATGGCCCATAGCAGATGCTTAAAAACTGTTAGTGCATCTTCCTACCCCCCCATCATGATCACTAAATATTTGTATCGTAAGAAAATTTTATTCTGGTTCTTCCAAAATGGGTATGCTCTGCATATTGGGCACTATGTTCCTCCTACCACTGTCCCTAAAAAATACTCTTCATTAAAGCACAAAATCTGTTTGATCAACATGTATAGGTAAAATAATAAGTGACAACCTGAAATCAAAACACATCTCTGGTATTTAAGCCCATACTGTAAATCATACTCTCTGAATTTAAATGCACTCTTCTCTAATTAATTTCAGGTGTTTAAAGTCATATTATGGTAAATTGTCATGGTTTCGAACAAGTGAGGATAATTTAGCCATCTGCACTATTTCTTCTCCATTACAAACCCAGCATTCTGAAACAAGATGGATTTAAATGTGCAGAGACAGCGTTCAGAGAAAGAACGGAGCCAGAAATGCTAAGTTCATGAAAATTCCCCGCAGCCCAGATCTCCCGCCAATATTTGAAGAGTATCTTCTTGAAGGTGGCTGCTCTAAATGCATGTCTTATTTTGACTCATCTTTCTTCAAGAAAATAGCTCCATCTTTCTTTCTTTTTCTCTTGTATTATTGCAGTATCTAATCTTCCAATGATATACCAAGATAGCTCAGAAGGTTTCCAGATCTCTAGTGAGTAAATTAGCTTTCCTTGTGAAATACGAAGACATAATGCATAAAGGGGATGTAAAATTCACAAACAGATAAAGCTCAACATTTACCAAATGCTATTTAAGACTGACCTTAGAGTTGACTATATCCTATTTAGATATTAAGACTGTAGGAACTGGAGCAAGCCTGTTATTTTTTAACTAATGTTTTGCTGCTCTCAGTATTAAATTGTATCATCACAGAATAATTTATCACAATATAGCAGGGATCCTCAAACTTTTTAAACAGGGGGCCAGTTCACTGTCCCTCAGATCGTTGGAGGGCCGTTGGAGAGTGTGGCGCACATTCCACGCATGTGCACTGTGGGCCTAGGACAACTTGGTTGCTAAGCAGGACAGGTAGTGGCAGCAAAAACACCCGGCAGGCCGGATAAATGTCCTCAGCAGGCCACATGTGGCCCGCGGGCCATAGTTAGAGGATGCCTGCAATAAAGTATACCTCCTTTCCCCTAACTTGTGACTTCCTCTTCAACTGTTAGAATTCCAACTGTGCAAATGGAAGTGCTGTTTTGGTAACAGCTTGTTGAGAGAACTCCATGTTTCCCCAGAACGTACTTGAAGGAGATTAATGAGTTCTACATATATGCCAAGTCAATCTGTTCCTCCCTGTCAATCATCATCCCAGGAACAAGCGTCTCCATCTCCGCTGATATGTTTTCAAACAGATGTGTGGCTTAAATTTTAATTAAATCATTGGAACAAATTTTGAAAATTTGTGGCTAAGGAGTTTGACAGGAGCGTCAACTGGATTTTGCTGAGAAGGCTTCGTCCACTGGACCACTTGTCAAAACACAGTGGTGACAGTAAAGGTTGCAAAGATGTGGCCTGTTTTTACAAGAACTCAAGTACCACTCACTGCATTGGCATTAAGCAAATTCGCAATACTTAAGGGCTTAAAATGTGTCATTTCTTCACTCTCGGCCATCTTTTTATTCAAGGCTCTCTGAACACCCAGTCAACTCTCTGTTTACCTGGCTTCCTCCTGAGTTAGAGTAGACGTGCCATTAATGCACCTGCAGTCACGGTGGGAGGGGCTGGAGTGCCACAACATGCTGGGGTCTCTTGGGAACACCATTTGCCCCCGACTGGCCATGGGACCAAAGAGTGTTAATGATCAACAGGGTTCATACCTCATTTTCTTTCTAGAAGCGATGAATTTCCAGTGAAACCATGTCTAAAAGGAAACTCAAGTATAGATGATTGATTTTTACTCAAAATTTATAAACAGAGGTGAGGAAAGAACTTAAACTTGGGGGCTTCATCACCAGCCTCCTAGTCCTGCAGAATTCACAGGTAAGGACATCTCAACACTAAGTGAAGCGCCTATCTTGCCTAATACTCTGTGGTCCGGGCAGAGCTAGCTCAGGGGGTACAGATGCAGGAGTGACTCAGGATGCTGGAGTCCAGAAAGAATGATTTGAGATGGGACGTGAGGTCAGGGTCTGGAGCATGTGGCAGAGATATCCAAGTCTGGTAAGTATTACTTCACTTTGCTAGAACTGTTTGTCCTATGAATGATTTAATGTTTGTCCTATGAATGATTTAATAATTGCTTATTTGATCATCCTAAAGATACTATTATACCTTGGGTCAAGTTACTGTATTCTGTTTTAGAGAATGATTCTTAAATTTTGGATAAAATGAGCTGGGGAAAAAGGGAAACACTGTTAAAATGCAGATTCCTGGAACCTAGGTCTGAACAGTAGGTCCAGAGTGAGATCCAAGCTATCAGTATCTCAAGAAATGTGTGAAGTTGATTCTGATGTACGTGGTCACTGGGGCCCGCTTGACCAAGTGACATGATGCATGACCGTAAGTGAAAGCCAATTCAAACGTATCGCTTTAGAAGATGTGGCTAATTTTTGAAAGATCTGGTGTTGAAGCCCTGGTTTTCAGCTTGCTGATACTGTAACACGACAAAAGCACACTGGGACATACCCATGATTTTCCGTGCTAATATCAGCAGAAAACCACCACTTGGCCATCCTCTTAATTAGCTATTTTGCATTATAAATACTGGGAACAGGCACCAGCTGCAGGTGTAGGTCCACCCTCTGGTTTACTCCTATGTAATTTGAAGACACAACATTAAAAAGATCATTCCATTCTGCATCTGAAATAAAAGAACAGTACCAATTCCACACTAAAAATAGTTTTTAGTAAGCATTAGTGAATAGCATGCTTGCATTGGCCGCTTCAGAAACCTTTCCTCTTTCAATAGACCCATCTCAGCACTCAGTGTTTCCAAACAACTTTGTAGGTAACCAGGTATCAGCAAGTGACAGTTGTGTAGCAACTGAGAACGATTCCCTCCCCCTCTGCCCTTGCCCTCCCTGTATCTCAATCTGGAGAGCTATGGGGGTTCCCAGACACCCAAAGAAAGAGACCTCCTGGAATTTATATGTGTATGGGGGGGGAGGGGGTGGGCAGGAAGGTGGCAAGTCCAGAAAGGCCCTAAACATCCCTCTCATCTCCCATCTAAGCATCCGAGCAACTCTAGAAAGCATTTGGCTCCTACAAGACATGGGCATCACACGCTAGCTAAACCACGGCTTGGGGATACTGGCACCGCCTTGGCCTCTGTTCAGAGCCAGCGATCTGTGTCCTGAGATAGCGCATCTCTGTCGTCCTTCCATGGGAATCCTTTAGTGTTCTCACTGTGGCAGGGGTGGATCTTGTTTTCCGTAGCCATCCACCGAGGAGCAGATGTGAAGGTGGCTGGAAGACGTGTTCCTAAAAATAAGCGGTCCCCAGAATGTGGCTAGCAGATAGTCTCCCAATCTTTAAGAGCTGCTGCTGTATGACACAAAGCATGATGGCTGCTTAGTACTTTATGAGCCAAGCTGTGGTGTGAAAAGAATAAATCTCCACCCGCCAGAAAGAGCACGCCCTCTGTTTAGGCACCTCTGAATGTTACAGAGCAGAAACACACACCTCCGCAGTGCTAGACTCTGCCTAGGACAGTGGTACGGACCACAGTTGCTATAACCTTAACTCACGTCGCCATTAATGAGCATACAAATGTAAGTCATAAACAAGGAAGTGCTACTGTCCGTCTACCTTACTTCTGTCCCGTTCAGGCTGATAGGACATTCTCCACAAAAATGCAATTCGGGGTCATTTGGGGAAAAAAAATAATAAAATATGCTTTTTATTAGCTAAAATACAAATCAACCCTTCATTCAATTACCATTCTCGGCTGTGCTGGTGTCAAAATGAAACTAATCATAGTAATGATAAAGGTTTTTTTGAGGGCAAAATAATGCTCCTTTTAAGATCAAAATAGACTTTTTTCTTTAAGTCCCTTTTGTGGCAATGAGTCACGGTGAAAGATTGGTTGAGAAAGGATCTTAGACAAATATTGCTGCGCACATGAACACAACTCTTTCCAGGGGTGTGAGCGCAGAAGTAACTGTCACCCTTCAACAAACACAAGGGGAGGGGTTGTCACAAGGTTGGGATGGGCTTCAACATAGCCGTAACTGAGGTCAGCGTTGCAGACAGACTCCTGAACGGGGTGGGGACATGCGGTGGGACTCTTCACCCCCAAAGTTGCCAGCTCATTTATGGGGAGTAGATTAGCATATTAATAGTATCTTAGGTCCAACAGTCACAGCTCTAAGCTTTGACTTCCCTTTTGTTATGCAGATACTGTTTGATTTGCGGGAAGACTTCCACAATAAAAATTAAATGTCACTGTCAACGAGCTGCCAGAGTGGTACTGAGGAAGGCCAAGTGTCTGCTGCCCCAGAATCACCTTTCTAAGCCTTGAGCACCTTCACCTTCTTCCTGCCCTCCAGGCAATCCGTGCCTTTTGTTCTTCGTGTCTTCCGGCTCATCATTTTCCACTCCCAGAAAGCTGGGAGAATTTACTTATTCCATCCTGCTGCATTTGCTTTGTTAGGATTAAACAAAACAGGGATAACACAGCCCACACTGTGGATATTCAGGCATCTGTGAATTGCAATCGAATTCTGTGAGCTGGTTTGGTTCGGCGTGTTGCAGGAACAAGCTAGACCCCCGAAGGCCTGGGCTCAAGTGGGAGAGCGTTCAGTTACTGTGTGCTCTCGTGTAAGTTGTTTCACTTCCCAGAGAACTGAGTGAGATGATGTACGGAAAAGCCCTTTTAAAACCGAAGGAAAAAGCCCTGTGTAAATGTGAGTCAATCTGCTACCTTCTCCGGAAAGAAAGCTTCTCTTGAGTGAGGGTGACAGGGACAAGGGAGAGGAGTGTCCACCTCTTAGCACTCTCTAGGGACCCCCTCCGATAAGCTTGGCCCTGTGCAAAGTCCCAGAGGAGAACACCTATGTCAGCAATGGTCCTTCTCTCCCTGCAAAGAACTCTTGCCACTCATTAGAAGCAATGAATGGTTCCCTCAATCACTATTAGAGACTCCTTGGATGTTAGCCAGAATATTCTCTGGGGTTCTGGCCATATGAGAAGTTAAGGACCTCTAACAGACACACAAGCATCATTCGGAAGAACTCAAGCACTGCAGTCATTCGGAACGGCGGAACACATTCCATGATGCGTATTATTTTTTAAAAGCAACATCATGCGTTGACACGTAGCCTGGTTAATTAAGAGCAGGTCAGATTCACGGCTTCAAACAGGGCACGTCTTTTGAGTACCGCAGGGGCGGAAGATGTTCAGCGAACATAAACCCACTTGTTTTCCTTTTATGCACATGTGTATGCAGAGAGACACATCTGGATGTCTTTTTCGCTTGTAATGAAACCATAACATTTTGCTTGGATGGTTAATAAAGTTCTACAGATGACTTATAAACAACTGTGGTCAATTTCATGCAGCCTTCTTGGGTCCAAGGCTAGGACTTGCTTCTCTGCTCAGATGCCCCGAAGTCCAGCTCTGGAGCACCTGTCTCGTCTTTGACTTCTGGAAGAGCAGAAGGACCAACTCTACTTAGAAAGGATGCACCCATCTTAAGCATTTCTTTCTGTATGATGAGACTTACCTTCTGCATGACATTCCTTCTGTAGAACTTACTGAGGATCATTTATTCATTTGTTTATTTGACATGTGTCAGATGAAGAAGAGCTGGCAGTGGCAGAGGGTGGGGTTGGCAGGTGATGAGCTCAGAGCAGACATGCAGCGTTTGGGGTGCCTCTTGGTCATCCACGTGGGAATGGCCTGCAGGCAGTGGGGACACACATTTGGACCTAAAGGCTGGTTCAGAAGTTCTCAGTATCTGCTGTATATGAGGTCACCCAGGCAAACGATGACAGAAGGAAGTTTATTAAACAGCAACAATTAAAGGTGACCAGAAGAACCCAAGAAGTTATCAGAAAGCTAAGAAGTTCAGTCTATGGGTACACAGCTTATAGAACGTAGATAATAATAATAATACCTATCTTACTGAAAAAATTAAAACGAAGAATGCATATAAAGTACCTAGCATAGGACATGTCACAGGGTCGGGATGAAAACTGTTTCAGGTTATTATTAACCTGCAATAGTATCACCGTATCATCAATCTGAAAACTAAAGGCAGAGAACCGTGACCCAGCTTCCCAGCACTGTGCCTCAGTTTCCCAGGCCATCCTAGACTCCCGATTTTTCCTTCTTTGGTCAAGTGTCTGAGATTTTTATCAAGACACAGTGCCTCTTGTTTGGAACGTCGCACTTCCAGAACCTCATCACAAGCTCTTGCCCACCTGTGGGGCCCTCGCTCGTTGAGTCTTCTGTACCTCTGCTTTTGGTCTGCAGTGGATGACTGTCTTAGATTCTCAACTCGCCTTGGCTGTCACTTAGCAGGGCTCACCTGTGCTCCTGCTCTGGTGGTCAACACTCTTGTTTCCAGCCACCTCCTTTTCCCCCCTTCTCAATGCTGACCCTGCAGTTGCCTCAAACTCAGCCACCTGAAATCCTCCGGCTCTTTTAATGTAACAGAAATTTTAACAGGGACTCGAATCGCATAAGCTAGTTTCGTTACCATAGCACTGGGACTCTTGTCAGCTCCTGATTCAAAGTCATCCAGCTTGACTAAGTAGTTACTAATCTGTTTGGTTTCCATTTAAACTTCCCTTTTTTCCCCCCTTCCACGTGCTCATTACTTCAGTTTATATTCAGCTTCTGATGATAGCTCACCATTTTTGCAAAGCCTGGAGCATAATAGGTATTAAAAGCTCAAGCCTTCTGATGCATCTGCTGTTTGTTTTCCGTCCCTACTAATTGGCGGGTCTACATTCTCCTTTGTCTTGTTCCTAATGTATTGGTGAAATATCGTCCAGCTGCCCTTTGTTTCTCCAGCTAGTTGCGTCTCAGATCGTGCTCTGGCTTTCTGGCTGCTGTTCCCATATTATATGTGCCCTGTTCTAGTCTTCTTGCCCTCAGGGGCATGTCCTCATTTCCATTCTCATGTCATTGCATTCTGGCAGCTCCAAGCTCAGCGTGGGTTTTGCTCTCCATAGCATCACTGGCTGGGTGAGAGCTCGGGGACATGCTCTTAAGCACTGGGACAATAGGAACATTCGGCTCTTCTGGTATCTGGTGCTTAGCACAAAAATTTAAAACATCCCAGTATTTTCTGGAAAGTTCTAATTCCCACCACTCTGCGGGCTGGAAAGCTTGCCATGGTGGTGGGTCACGGTCTAGATATTCTCAGGTATGCAGTGGTATCCCCTAGTTGACATCCGTGAACATTGGACAAGGGTCAGGTATGAAAGGGTCTTCCCTACCAGCTCTTCTTGTCCTTTTTTTGCTCTCTTAAGAAATTATCAAAATTTCAGGGTTCTCCATCAGTCCTCAAATAAATGCTCATGAAGTTTCCCGGGGACAGTCTAATGTCACAGTCATTTTAAAAATGGGAAGCAGGTTTCATTCTTCCGTGGTAGTCCACTGCTAGCCTGGCACACTGATTTAAGTAGACCCAGGTAGGCTGGGCGTGATGGGTCACACCTGTAATCCTAGCACTCTGGGAGGCCAAGGCGGGCGGATCACTCGAGGTCAGGAGTTCAAAACCAGCCTGAGCAAGAGCGAGACCCCGTCTCTACTATAAATAGAAAGAAATTAATTGGCCAACTAATATATATAGAAAAAATTAGCTGGGCATGGTGGCGCATGCCTGTAGTCCCAGCTACTTGGGAGGCTGAGGCAGGAGGATTGGTTGAGCCCAGGAGTTTGAGGTTGCTGTGAGCTAGGCTGATACGACAGCACTCACTCTAGCCTGGGCAACAAAGCAAGACTCTGTCTCAAAAAAAAAAAAAAAAAAAAAAAAAAGGTAGACCCAGGTATGAAGAACAAAATGGAACACTGAAGTCAGTAACATGGGGCAGGTTTCTTAGGCTGATAGTAAGAGCCTCCCCTGCTAAACTCTGTTACATGCAGTCACCTGCCAGAAGTTCTGGGCTCACCTGCACAAAAGGACACCCTACTGCCCATGGACTATGAGACTACCTCTGGCTGTCTTTGGGTAAGTAGGAGACAGAGAGCTTCACTCACTCACCCATGTCCCATGTGTGCCTCTTGGACTCAGTGTCGGCTGGTTTCATAGTAAACACAAGTGAAAAACAACTTTCACCGGGTCCAACTCACCATTCTCATTAGTCTTTGAACCTGTGACCAGCCTTGTTGGTCCAGCCCAGCTCAGCATCTGGGAGGTGTTTTTTTTCTTCCTTTTTTTTTTTTTTTTTTTTTTTTTTTTTAATATAAACGCAACCACTTGAAATTGTTCATCTCTTAAGAAGGCTTTCTTGAGGAGAATGCAACCTGACAGGAACATTGCAGGCATTGTTTAATTTTCAGCACTTGGCTTTCATGGGATACATCTGTCAGGACTATTTTTCTTTTCTTTCTCTACCACTACGAAGTCAAGGGAGCTGTTGACTTGGAAAGTTCCGAAGCTCCTGTGATGTTACCCTAAATGTTAGTTATACAGACGCGTCTGCGTACCACAACGGAAACTATCCAAAGTAATGTCGTGGGTCACTTCATTTTTTAAATAATTCTGACTTGATGACTCTCTGAATTCACTTTTTGATTTAGCTTAATATTAAGCTACATTCATTTTCATGAAAGATTTATTCAAAGTACTTATATGACCCTATTATAAAGGACTCCATGAGCCTGACCCTTTGAAAAACATTTGTTTTCAGAGAGCAGCTTAGGCTTTGCTCCAAGAATGTGCAGAACTTGCCCCCACATATCTTGCCCAACTCTTACTCTGACACTTGAGCAAATCCCATTTTCCTAAATTCTTTTCTTGGCTTGCTGATTGGCCCACTTTTCCCCACATCCATGCCAGGCTGCTCGGTGATTGGTGTTCATATTGAGTCTCCTATCACGCTACATTTTTTTTTTTTGATTGATTCAGTAATATGTTTATTTCTCCTAAAACCTGACTCTTGGCTGGGTACAGTGGCTCACGCCTGTAATCCTAGCACTCTGAGAGGCCGAGGCGGGCAATTGTTTGAGCTCAGGAGTTCGAAACCAGCCTGAGCAAGAGCGAGACCCCATCTCTACTATAAATAGAAAGAAATTAATTGGCCAACTAATATATATAGAAAAAATGAGCCGGGCATGGTGGCGCATGCCTGTAGTCCCAGCTACTCGGGAGGCTGAGGCAGGAGGATCGCTTGAGCCCAGGAGTCTGAGGTTGCTGTGAGCTAGGCTGATGCCAGGGCACTCACTCTAGCCCGGGCAACAAAACGAGACTCTGTCTCAAAAAAAAAAAACAAAAAAAAAAAAAACAAAAAAGAAAACAAACCTGACTCTTACTCATTCCCTTCCTGACTCTTTTTGGACTTGACTCCTGACTAATTTTCACCCACATGGAAAGCTCTCCTGGGCCCACCTGAGCTCCCCACAACGCCCTACCCCAACCACGTGGAGACTTTGTCTCAGGAGGCGGCCGGTTCACCAATAGGACGGTCCTTACAAGAGGCCCCTTCTCTTTGCAACACGGAAGCCATTTGTTTCTTACTGTTTTGTGGCGTGCCGTACCTACTCTGATATCTACCATAAAAAAAACAGGTGCTGACACTAGCCGAGATCATCAGCGTCTTTCATATTCTGTGCGTGAGCACTTCGCATTACGTTAAGAATTTTGCTATGTGTCAGAGCTCATACTTTACAGGTCAAGATGGCAAGGGCGAATTCCTACCCCTGTAGAGTTTGAAATTACAGAATCATGATACCGAAGGAACCCATCATCCCACTGTCCCTGAGGACAGGTCCCTGGAGCCCAGACAGGTTAAGTAACTTGTTCAATGTCACACAGCAGCAGACCAGAAAGACTAAATACAATCTCCTGCCATCAACTGTAGATTTTTTTTTTATCTGTTTCAGTTTCTCACACACACAGCATGCCAACATACAACTCCATGGAGCTGGGATTGGATGAAGCCTAGCATGTCTCATAGGGCCATTGTTTAGGAATAGCGCTGGGCCAAGGAAAAGAATCACTCTCACAACTGCTCACAACAGTTGCAATTAGGTTAGAAAGATTAGAAAGCTGTACCAAGAGGAAGCATCACTTGACAGCAGACTGTAGAAGCTGCCCGGTCTCTCGGTGACACGAGGGACATGTTAAACCTGACGGAGGCGTCCTGGCTGCTCGCTGAGCTTTCAGGAGATGGTGGGCGGTAATGACACGGTTTGTCACCTTTTCAATGGGAACGAAACCCAGCAGTGGCAGGGAGGCCACTGCACTCGAACAAGAAACTGGCAAACCCCCGGGCGTGGGAGGCTGCAAAGCCGGAAAAGGAAGTTCCATTTTATAAAAGATTTTTCTAGCACATTAACCACACAATTCCCCAGCAGGATTGCCAGCTCCTTGCAAAGAGCAAACCTCCCTGCCCCCCTCCACCCCCCATGTCATTGCAAGAGTGGGATCTCTTTTGGAAAAGCTTCCATGTTCTTTTAGAGAGGGTGGCAGGCATTTCCGCACCTAGTGAGACCACACCCCGATCGCTCCTGTCTTCACCCACCTTTTGCACGCTGCCAATGGAAATTGCTTCCTAAAAAACGGCCACTAGCCAGGGCCCATGTCTTCAATGTACTTGACTAAAGGATCCAGGCTGCGAATGTACAATACGGGCTCTGAGCATCATCCTACAGTCCAGGAGAGAGAGAGAGACAGGTAGAAACATCCTATTTCTTATTATACTAGCTGGGCTGACCAAGGTCAGGGTGGTGAAGGGTTGACAACCTTCCAGTTTTTCTTACTATGTTTTCCCTTCCTGGCTTGTACGCCCAGAACTCTCATACCAGCAAGGCAAACACCAGGGAACGGGTTACAAGTGTGTGCTCCAGGGTCAGAGAGCCTGGCGGGTCTAGATGGCACCTGGGCCAGTCCTCACCCAGCCTGGGAAACCTCTTTATTGAAGCCCAACCCTTTGCAAGCCATAGTTGCTGAACTCAGAATGCTCCTAAATAAAGCTACGATTACAGCACCTGTGAGGGGCCTCAAGGAGATAAATGGCATGGTGTAAAGTCTCCGTAAATGTTAGATATCATTATGTTACTGGCCCTTGTTTCGTGGGAAAAATAATTAATGAATTCACCTATGGCTGTTTCCAGGCCTCTCTGCCAGTAGCTTCCACGTTCAGTAATGAGTGGGGGTGACGTGTGAGATCCCGGGGTTCTCTCAAAATGCCACAGTAGGGGGATAGAGGGGGGATGAAGATGCCAGTTGGAGGGGACTTGCCTCCTTTCCAAACTTCCCAGGACAAAGGGGTGGGGACAGAGAACACAAACTCTGTTAAGGTGATTTTTGCATTTTTTTTTTTAACGATGCTGATTATTTTCTGACATCTTCTCTCTCCAGATCTATGGACATAATTTACACAGGACCCCCGAGGGTAATTAAGCCAGCGATTCCTTTGCCAGTAAAATGAGCAAAGCCAGCTCTCAGTGCATTCCGAATTCCACCATGGATGTTGCAAGAAACAGAACTAAAAGCAGCTGCAGTTTATCTGTGCTGCCGAATTGACTATAATTTCCTGCTACCCTCAACCCTTACCACACAGCAATCAGTGTACAGAAGTGCAGGATTTTCAGATGATGAATGTTTTATTTCTTAAAATAAACAGTAGCAATTTAGCCACACAGTTATGTATTTTACATTTTTTTTATAGAGTAAAAGTATATTGGAAACTTCCTCAGTGTCAAAAATCCTTGCATGCACTTGTCAAAAATATCAAGTTGACAAGCTAATGTGGCATTCAGATTTAAATAATAGACTTCTCAGGTACATTCCATGAAACTTCTGGTTGTTTTGTTTGCACTGACCAAGCCATGCCTCTTCCCTACTCCTGGCTGGGTAGTTTAAGATTGTCAGATTTAATAGTCATGCATTCCAAAAGTCAGGACAAGACCAAATCGTAAGTTTTTTTTTTTTTTTAAAGGTAACTTTTTGTCTAACAAATTCAAGTCATAGAATCAGTTTCCTAGGTTGAAGTGACTTTGCCAGTCTAATAATCCACATGCATGTCTTTTCCAAGTTCATAGCACACTGACATTCTCATCAGACCTGGTTATTACGACATCTCCTATCGCAACCAAGATCGGTGGATTTTAAACACACCGTTATTTCACTTATGCCTAAGCCAGAAAAAAAAAAAACAAAAAACAAAAAACATATGGTCAATTAAACTACACCATCCAGTGTTAGTATGTTTTCCCCATTTTAGAGATGCTCAATGAGAAAAAAAAAAGTCCATCTTAGCATCCATGAAATATTAATACCTCCATTTTTCAGAAGCAACTGGTTTAGTGACAGATAAAGCTCACACGGCTGCTAAGTGGCCAAAAACAGGATACACAAGTCTCTTATTTCTGACTTTAGATCTTTCCAACTTAGTTTTTCTAGCCTGGTGACCTTGTGGAGTCACAATCCTGTCGGTGCTGTATTTTTCTCCTTTGTTTCCAGTGAAGTTAACGGGTGATAATGACAGAGTATTAGCGAGACACAGTGGGACGCCTGAGCTATTAATAAAAAGGGAGTCTCTGAATTCAAATGATCCTTTCTGCTCCCTCAAGGTCACTTGATTTCTCTTCCACCAGAAGGAATCTAGCTCCTTTTTGCCCAATTGTTAAATATAAATGTTCAACCTACTAGGTATCAGTGTTTGAAAACTGTAGAGTGGAAGAGATTTCGGCTCAGATGTATGGCCGTTAGTCGAGCAATCAAAATGACAGGTGACGGCAGGCGGCCAATGGAGAATGCAGGAAGATGTCATTGTATGAATGTGACTCGTCTTAGTTCCAATCAGAATTGTGTGATTTCATGAGCTGACACGGCTAGTGTACGCCAGCTTCATTACAAACCTAGGATCCATTGTGAGAACGTGGCACCATGTTTATAAAATGTGATCAGATGCCACTGTAGAGAGTTCTGTGTTCCTACAGATATTTCCGAGGGTGTAGCACCTGCTCAGTATCCTGTCTTTAGTAGCTCTTACCATACTTGGCGGATTGTTATATTTTTCATTTTTTCTATTGTCAGATCTCCTTCCAAGTCCAAGTGCCACAGGGAAGGCATTTGAGTCCTTGCTGTTACGCATAACCTGTTATGTAACGCCTTGCTTGTCGTAGAAGTTAATTAGCTGTGCTCTGCAAGGCATCCAGAGGTTACCCCGGATTTGCTGACGAGGAAATGAAGGTTAAGATTGGTTTGGGAGCAACCATTTGAAATCATGCCACATGGTGATACAACAGCAGTTTCAAGAATTAGCACTCATGATCTTGGATCCATTCATCCTCTATTTAAACTTGTGGGTTCAACTATCTCTAGATGTTTTTTCTTCCTCAAAGGAAGCCTCCAGAAAGCATCTCTGTTGTCAATGTGCCCGCAACCCCTGACCATCCCCAAGTACACTAGCTGCTCTAACAAAATCATTCTCATGACCATGGGCTGAATTCACCACCTTTCTCCTGCCCAGGGCTCATAGCACTCCCTGTGGAAGCTTTCCTGGCCAGGAAGTTTCCACACTTCATCACATTCTGCCTTGTACTTGTGGCATCATGTGCTAAGGTTCTTTCAGTAAGTTCCCAGTGAGCTGGGACAGTGTCTTCTATTTTTTATTTTTTTTCTACCTCACCTCAATTATGCAGAGCCCACAGATGCTTCTCAGCAACTACTAACTCATATCCCAAAGAGTATATATATATATATATATATATATATATATATATATATGATCCTGTGGGTCCATCAGTAGGTCAGTTATGTACTTGCAAAGCCCACTGAAAACAACTTCTATGCATGGATCGGTTAGGACCAATAGCTACAGTCTAGGGCCAATTCTCTCTGCCAACTACCGCATTTACATTATTATCAACTGAGTCATACCACTGCTCGTTCTGGAATATGAGAAGTCAAGAATTCATATTTGCATACATTCCCCAAGGATCCAGGCGTCACATCTTAGAAAGCCCTCAGGAGTTCCCTGTGCCTTGGCAAAGAATGTGAATAAACCTGCCAGCCACCCATCACGAGTGGATGGCCCTGGGTGTTTGAGTGACGGCAGGTGGGAGAACGGTGGGCAAGAGAAGGGATGGCCTCGGTTGGGACAGGATCTAGGCTTTGTTTACCTGCATTACTTCTGTCCCTTCTTTGGATCCAACGCTGAATGGGGTAGGCTCTAGTAGCCAAGTGAAATCTGAGAGTATGTATTTTTAAAATTAAAAGGCTTTAAAGAAAGTCAATGTTTTAGGAGACAGCTTTTGGATTAAGTGATACTATCATCTTGGCTATTTTACTGTAATTTCAACTTTTTACTACATGTGGGCAGCTCTGCTAAAGAAAAAAACTCTTGTAGTCCTGTGATAAAATGAGATGTCCCGGTCACTTATTTTTGGTGTTTATGTTTTTTTTTCCCTTGTATTTATACCTGAGGAGGAGGATTTCATTTAATTGGACAGAAGTAGTGGCTCCTATAGATTGACAGGCTTCATTTTCCTTTTAAAAGAGCTTTGAAATAGAAAGTAAAAGAAGAAAATCTTCTGGTCCTCGTGTGCTGATCTCATCAGGATAAAGGAAGTGCTTCTCTTTCAACAAGTCAGGTCCAACAGGACAGGACGTGATGATCATCTGGTTGTGACATCTGTCGCCCTTTGACTACTAGGTTTGATACAGTGATATGATTTCCTAAGTGTGTCACAGCACATTCATAGCAATGAAAAAAATGAAACATAACAACGAAAAAAGATACAACAGGGACAAATATTCCCAGTGTCTGATGAACTAACGTACACAGAATTTGGCCCATTATTAATGCTTAACTGGAATCCTTTAATGACACTGATTGTTTTCACTGCATGTAACTCAGAACAGTAAAGGAAACAGGGTGGCCCGAATGGCTTTCTGCATCTTCAGCAAACCTTTCACACCTTTCTTCTGGTGTTAGAGAAATCATCGAACTGCAGGACTCTGGACTTGAGGCAACAGGTAGCTTCTTGCAAAAGCTAAAACCATCACAAGAGTATTTCTTTTAAGCCTGGGATGAAGGCCAGAGTGCTGATTCGACCATCCAACCAAGACTAATTGCTAATCTTTCAATCTTCTGGTGCTGAAGGAAAGTCAAACGAGCAACTAAAGGGATGACTGCACTGCAGCAGGAGGGGAGGAACCACCGAAATAGCAGAAGTGTCCAGACTGGGCTTTTCAGAAGGACCAAGATCTTATGTTAAATGTGCACAGACAGAAGAGAACCCATTCTTCTCTATTGCCATGATATGGTTCTACTGACACGTGGCAAACGCATTCCAAATCCTGGCACTGCGGATGTTGTCAAGAGCAGCACAAGTATCTACTGAGTTCCTACCATAGGATAGAGAGTAAGGAGGCAGCATGCTGTTTGATCACAAGAAATTCTTCAATTGCTGGTTTCATTTATACCCTGGAGCAGGGAGCTGGTTGGTTGATGAAAATACAGTAACAAGAAAAGTAAGAGTACCTTGCCAGATTGCCATGGTCTTTCTGGAATATACCGATTTTGATATTCCCGTGTTGTGGCTTTACAATCACTCAACAGATATCTATGGAAGGTCTGACATTTGCAATCTTACACTGGCTCTTTAACTAGTAGGAAGAAGATGATATGGTTCTTGCATTTTGAAATCTTTTAACCTGTTTGAAAAGGGGAACTGTGAGTACAAATCATGAGCCTCAGTAAAGAAAACAGTAACAACGAGCCTTTGTACCCATTCTCACTGGGCTGTCACCTGTCACAAGTGGCTGCTGTATGTTTACTTATCCGATTCTTACAACTACTCTTGAACTAGCTGATATTATCATCTGCCTTTTACAGCTGAGGAAACTGAGGCACGGATGGGCTGAAATAACCTCTCTAGGATCTCACAGTGGAGGCAGCATGCAAGCTTGGAGGTCAGCGGTGGAATCTTCGCTGGTACAAACCACACACACTGCCTCCCGGACAACAGCTCCAAGCTTTTCAAGTACTGAGTTTATTTACCTAATCATCACAGTCTTTGCTCTTGTTTCCACTCTTTGTCCTTTAGAGTTTATTTTCCAAACAGCAGTCAGAGTCACATGTACAGACACACACACACATATATTCTCTCTCCCCCACCCCCCGGTATAACAGATCATATTACTCTCTGGCTCAAAACCCTGGCATTGTTTCCACCTCTTGCAAAACAGAACCTAAGCGGACTCCCTGGCAGGCCTCTAGGTCCCCCATGTCCTGCCCCTCTGAGCTCTTCTTTCTCTTATCCATCTCCCTTTAGTGCCGTTTGGCCTTTGTATTCTGGGAACACCCATCGCTCATTCTCCCATCAAACCTTTTGCATGTGCTGTTCTTGTCTAGAAGGCTGTCACCCCAAATGTTTGCAGGGCTCCCTCCCTTCCCAATTCAGACCTCTGCTCAGACACCACCTCTGTGGACATCACCTTCAGTGGTCGTTCCACTGCCCAGCACTCCCACACCCTGTCTGCGGTATTTTCTCTAAGACACTTGTCACTCCCTGACAACTCATGACTAAGGTGTCTGTTGTCGTTCCTGCCATTAGAATAGAAACTCCAGGAGAGCAGAGGCTTTACCCTTTCTGTTCACTGCCGTAACCCCAGTGACAAGCACATGGTCTGGCACGTGATCCATGCAAGTATTTGATGAATGAATGAATACGTTGATGAAACATTACATAGACGAAGCAATGAGAAAATAAATGCAAACCGTTATGGCTATGTTATGCCATCTGTCCTCTCATCCCCATGCCTTCTGGGCTTTGGATTACTAACCATGACCGTATAAAACAGCACAGCCTATAGAAAGTCTCGCCCGAAGCTTCTTTTAACCAGGCAGCTGGTTGTGCAAGAGGCTAGAAGCCACTGGCATTCTGAATCAAGTATTAAAGGATGACTTTTCATTAGTGAAAATGTCGAATTTTCATTCAGGATAACAGCACTTAGAGGTTTCTGAATAGGCAGTGAGTATCAAGGTAAAATGCCCATCCAAAGTGATTGTCACTAACACGAAGCCTCCACCAAGAAAGATCTAACAACTCGATATTAAAGCCAATTATGGTTTGGGTAAAGTGTAATCTCCTTTCCTGGGAAAGAGGAGCAATGCAATGCACAGTCAAGAACAGAGAAGCCGGGATTCCTCTTGCAAGTGCAGAAATGCCTGCGCAGATGCCAGGCCTTGCTGGTAGGAAGAGCACCAACCAAGGTCACCGGCAAGATCAACGTAGGGTCACAGGTGTCCCCCCACCCCTAACTCACAGTTGTGCCTGATGATGGGGAAACTGGAAACACCACCCAATTCTTTAAACGCTCTACAAATTTATTCTCAAGGTGTCACAGAGTTTTCTGCAATGGGACTACAGCGGTCACTTTTCCAGTTTTCCGAGACGGCACCAACGCTGCAGTTGTGGCCTTGCAGGGCGTGTGGCTAATCTCAAAGTGCCTCTGACACAGAACAGAAGAGGAGTCTCAGATTATTTTCTAGAGCAGGGGTCCTCAAACTTCTTAAACAGGGAGCCAGTTCACTGTCCCTCAGACTATTCGAGGGCCGTTGGAGAGCGCGGTGCACATTCCACACATGCGCACTGTGGGCCCAGGACAAGTCGGCTGCTAAGCAGGACGGACAGGCAGCAGGGGCAAAAACACTGGGCCGGGCAGGTAAATGTCCTCGGCGGGCCACATGTGGCCTGCGGGCTGTAGTTTGAGGATGCCTGTTCTACAGAGAAGGTTTTCTTCCTGGGGCAGGCTGGGAGTTATTCTGTATTTTAATGTTGTCTTGGTCCACACTTGGGCTGCTGTAACAAAAATACCACAGACCAGGTGGCTTACAAGCAACAGAAATTTGTACCCTGCAGTTCTGGAGGCTGGGAAATCCAAGATTAAGATGCTGGTAGACTTGGTGTCTGGTGAGGGTCACATTTCTGGTTCATACAAAGCTCTCTTCTCACTACAATCTCACTTAGTAGAGGGGCAAATTGAGCTCTCAAGGGGTTTCTTTTATAAAGATGCTAATCTCATTTATAAAGGCCCCACAATCATGACCTAATCACTACCCAAAGGCCGAATTTCCCAATACCATAATTTTGGGTGGTTAGGAATTCAACATATGATTTTGTGGGGAATGTAAACATTCAGTCTATAGCAAATGTCACAGCAAGCGCCATGGAACCAGGGCAGTTTACTCAAACACGACAGAGGGATATCCAGTCCTTTCCATCTTACAACCACCACCTACTGATTCAGTACCTGCAAGAGAATTAAACATGCAGGCAACAGGGTGGGAAAGGAAGTTCAACAGAGCCTCCAATCCCAGGTTGCATTTAATTCAGAGCAACTACACGTTTTTCAGTGCAAGTATGTTTTAGCTTTACCCAACCCATATCACCACCTTAGGATTCAAGACATTTTATCATTATTACTTCATTCCTTGCAAATAAGTATCTATTTCTTTTAAGGCAACCGTGCAAGGGAAGTATTGAAAACAGAAGCAGGAAGTCACAAGCACAACCACTATCCCTACCTGACGTTCCTCCCTGTGGGGTATTGGGGAACTTCCCTGAGTGATTCCCAGTTGGAGCCATGGTTCTGCTAAACCCGACAGTATGTTTCAGATGGCTCGGGCATTTCAGGAGCCGAAACTCTCTGATCTAGGTTGTTTGGCTTGAGGATTTGAGGAAGCAAATAGAAGCAGCTGCACCAAGGATTTTCTGCAATTAGATTCATGCAGATTCTGGAAGTTGCTTATTAGGTCTGTCACTTTCGATCCATCTGGTATTTTCATGTTTGAGTAGTATGGCGAGTTGCTCAGTGGGGTCAGTGGTTTTCCTTTTACCTGCTAGACAGCCCTGTACGGCTGTGAAGGCTTATCTGCTGGAGGCAGGATGCACAATTTGGCTGCTTATTTGCAAAGTGCATGAATTTATGATTTTTCTTTTTTGAGACAGCATAGACCTCCTAGGGGTTTCCAGTTCAGACCAGTTCAAGACTTACATAGTCTTCCCAAATTGCTCTGTGCTTATTCATTCTCATTTTTACTTTTTGCTAATGCTCTTTCCTCTGCTGCCTTATGTGACACACAGAAACCAAAGGTAAACGCTACAGGAAACTAGTTTATCTACTGTAAAGATGTAGAATAAATTATATGCTAGCTCTGGAAAAATAGAGCTTGACTCCTTCCAACTTCTACTAAATTTGAGGGCTCAAAATTTTAAAGATCACATCCGATCTCTTAGAATGTGCTACTTTTTAGCGTGCTTCTCCTCCCCTTCGTCCCTTCTCCTCAAAGTGCTATTTTATAATGTCAGCCTTCATTTGGATGGAAGAAAATTGAATTCAAAGACATTCAGAAAAATTTCACATGTATTTTCACACCCTCTTTCTCCCACTAATTCTCCTCTTTCCTAGCCTGGTCTCTCTCTGTTGGCCATAAATTTCCAATGCAGATTTGGGGATGCACTTATATTTGGCAGTATTTGTACCTCCACTTCCTCCCTACTTGCTAGTTAGCTACATGGGATGTAGTTACATAGTTACTACATAGTATGCTAAGCCATACTATGTCCTCTGGACTATGTGTTTTGCATCTGCATCTTACCTATTGGTACTCTGAGAGCAATCTCTCCCAAGAAGGCACCCAGGAAGCCTGTGCCAGAGTTTATTGGCTTTTCCCCAGCTTATTTAACATGCCTCTTTCAACAATTGATAGAACTAGGCAGAAAATTAGCAAAGATATCTTAATAGAAGAACTCAACACTAACAACCAACAGGATGTAACAGATATTTAAATAACATTTCACCAAACAGAATACAAATTATTTTCAGGTGCAGATGGAACATACACCAAAATGGTTCACCCCTCATGGATTTAAAAACTCAATAAACTTAAGAGAATTGAAATCATAGTGTGTTCTCCAACTAAAATGTATAATAATCAAAATAAAACTAATTTCAGAATGATAGGAAAATACTCCAACTTATTAAAACCCCACTTCTACATAATCCATGGGTTCAAAAGGAAGTTTCAAGAGAAATACAAAATATTAAACTGAATAATGAATATACAATATATTAAAATTTTGTGGGACACAGCTAAAGCTGTTTTGAGAGGGAAATTTATAGCACTAAATGCATTGGAAAGGGAGAAAAGTCTCAAATCAATCATCTAATTTCTCATCTCAAGAACCTACAAATAGCAGAGCAAAATAAACCCACAACAGGAAAAAAATAAGGAGTAGAAAGGATTAAAATTGGAAATAAAGCAATAATGGAGCTGTCTTAAAAATTGTAAAGATGACAAGCATCCAGCAAAACAAGAGTATACGAATTGCCAATATCAGGAATAAAACAGAGTACGTTACTACAGACTCTGCAGACATCTAAAATACAATAAGGAAACACTGTACTGCGGTATTTGACATCTTTGATCAAATGGACCCACTTTCTCACAAAACTCAAACTATCACAATTCAATCAATAAATAAAGTTTGAATAGCCCTGTAACTATTAGGGAAATGAACTCATAATTTAAAAACTCTCAAAAGAGAAATATCCAGGCCCAGATGCTTTCTTTGGAGAATTGGGGACCCTGGTACCAACACCAAGTCTCTAAATAAATAAAAAGGAGTTAAAATCCATTCTACACAATCTCTTTCAAAACAGAACACAAGGAAACACTTTCCAATTCCTTTTATGAAGCTAGTATTACCAAGATACTAATACCAAACCAACACATTGACAGAAAGGAAAACTGCAAACCAATATCCTTCAAGAACGTAGACACAAAAGTCCTTAATAAAACATTACCAGATAGAATTCAGTATGTACAAAGAATTATAAACCAAGGCCAAGTAGCATTGATTACAAGGATATCAACTTGATTCAATATTTCAAAATCAATTAATATCACTCACCATCTTAGCAGGGTAAAGAAGAAAAACTGATTGATAATACCATTTATGCAGAAAAAGCATTTGCCAATCATTTGTGATAAACACTCTTGATAAAACAGCAATGGAGGGTAACTTCTTTGCTGAAGAGCATTACAAAAAACCTTACAGCAACATTATACGTAGTCATGAAATACTGAATGCTCTTTGCCTTAAGACCAGAGATGAGGCAAAAGTGTCTGCTCTCACCATCCTTAATATAATGGTAGGTGTTCTAGGCAGTTTATTAGGTCAAGTAAAGGAAATAAAGTCACACAGATCAGAAGAGAAGAAATCGAAGTGTACTATTTGCCAATGACACTGTTGCCTACGTACAAAACCCTAAGGAATCTGTCAAGAAACTCCGAAAACTAGTGAGTTCAGCAAAGTTGCAGGATGTAAGATACACATAGGAAAAAAATCAACTGTGTTTGCATCGATGTACATTAACAATGAAATGTATGGAAACCAAAATGGAAGATACAATGCCATTTTTAATTGCTAAAAAAAAAACCTCTTTGGATACTCAGGTATAGATCTAACAAAACATGTACAGGATTTACATACTGAAAAATACACAATGCTGAAGAATAAGGATCTAGAGCTAGAAAAAGAATTCCTAGATTTGACACCGAAAGCAGAATTTGGGAAAGGGAAAATTGATAAATTGGACTTCACTGGAATTGAAAACTTTTGTTTCGTAAAAGACACTGTCAAGAGGATGAAAAGACACGAGTTACAAATTGGTAGAAAATCTTCACAAACCACATATCCAAAGAACTAGTATTCAGAATGTAGAAAGAACTCTCAAAATGCAACAGTAAAAAAACCCCAAAACCAAAAAAAAAAAAAAAAAAAAAAAAGCAAAACCTCAAAACAATATATAATTATAAAATGAGCAAAAGCATGAGACATTTCATGGAAAAGGATCCAAAGATACCAAATAAGTACATGAAAAAATGTTCATCATCATTTGTCAGCAGGAAAATGCAAATTAAAACTGCAAGGAGCTATCACTACACACCTATCAGAATGATTAAGATAAAAAATAGTGACAAATTCCAATGCTGGCAATGATGCAAAGAAACTAGATCACTCATACATTACCATAATAATATAAAATGATATAGCTAGTCTGGAAAACTAAACTATTTCTTGAAAAAAACTAAACATGCAAATACCATAGGACTCAGCAGTTGCACTCCTGGGCATTATTCCAGATAAATGAAGACTATACTCACATAAAAACTTGTACAGGAATGTTGAGGGCAGCTTTATTCATGATAGCTCCCCAAACTAGAAATAGCTTGGGTATTCCTCAGAGGGTAAATGGTTTAAATGGTTAAACAAATGGGGATATATCTGTACCATGGGATGCTATCCCAGCAATAAAAAGTGATGAACTATTGATACATGCAACAAGTTCAAAGACTCTCCGGAAAATTAGGCAGAGAGTTATGTATCCTAAAAGCTTACACACCATGTGATTTCATTTATGTAAGATTCTTAAAAATGACAGAATTACAGAAGTGGAGAACAGATTGCTGATTGCCATGGCTTAAGGAGGGCAAGGGGAGGAGGAGGGAAGTGGGTGTGGATATAAAAGGCTTTATAGGATAATGTTAACTTGAAGTAATCTAAGCAGGTGGTATCCTAATGCAACCTAGCTCGATTTTCTCTGTTGCTCTGCTAAATTTGTGTCTTTAGATTCATGTTAATGTTGCGTGCCTAGATTCATGTTAATGTTCATCTGAGGTATCAAAAGCCCCCCATACTTTAATCATATTTTGTAAATGCCTTTGAAAGTGACTGACATTTAGATGATAAACACTTTGAGATCAAATACATTGAACACATAATGGGTGCTCAACAATCCCTCCTTAATTAGTCTAGTGTTGAAGAACTTCACTACAGACAATCATGTTTAGGATGTTTGACATGTGTGTACACTAATGGGCTGAAGAAGAAAATGTTACACCTCCCAACTGTATACCTATTACTTTCCTTTTATGTTAAGGATGAATCCATCAAAATTTATATGTATTGTAAGATGAAAGTTATCAAAAATGGCTCCAATATCAAAAGCACTTAGACTGTACTCCAGTTTCTCAGAATGGTCAAAGATGTTGGATTACTAACCTGTTCAGTTCCTCTACCATTCAGTAACAAAATTTACTGAAAGAAAACGTCCACGTGCCAGAAATTCAACTTTACAGGAAAACATTCTGAACTCCCGTATTTCAAAACCCTGCTTCATTTATCTCGAGGCAGCTACCTTTTAACTCCTTCCTTTGAAAGGGGAAATATTAATAGTCAATTGGAAATACAGTGATTCCCGCAGCATGGTCTACATGGTACAGGCTGAAATTTATTCATTAATTCAGTGTTTATGAAGCATCATTTCCGTGCCAGGCAAAGACTGCTCTACTCTGAGGCATTCACCCTCTCTAGGGAGAGAGATTAGTGTAAACTTCTCAGAGATTTCACCATGGAAATGCTGTAACACCCCTGAGAACACAGAGCCATCACGTCCCCCCCAAAGGAGACAGCGTATCTTCTGCTTTGGACAGTTAGGGAAACGTTACAGGTAGGGTAGCAGAATGGCACCTTCTAGGCAGAGAAGATTATTATGATCAGGACTTGGGGGAAGGGGGGGGCACAGAACAGCCTACAGCTTGTTAGAGGATTTGAGTTCTACTGCTCAAGGCAGTCAGGCTTGATTTTATTTGATAAACGTAACACAAAATTTACCATTTTAACCATTTTTAAATGTGCAGTTTAGTGGCATTAAGAACATTCACACTGTTGTAGAACCGTTACCATCATCTACCTCCAGAATTTTTTCTACCTTGCAAAACTAAAACCTTGTACTCAGCTAAACAATAGCTCTCCATTCCCCCCTTCCCCAGCCCCTGGCAACCAGCATTCTACTTTCTATCCCTATGAGTTGAACTATTCTATACTCTAGTACCTCATGTAAGTGCAATCAGACAGTGTTTGTTTGTTTTGTTTTGTTTTGTTTTTGTAATTGACTTATTTCACTTACAGTAATGTCCTCAAGTTTCATTCATGTAGTAACACAGGGAGGGGAACCTGTGGCCGTAAGGCTACATGTGGCTTCTCTAGGTCCTTAAGTGTGGCCTTTTGACTGAATCCAAAATGTTAGAGAACAAATCCTTTTATTTTTATTAATACATTTTTGTCTTTTGTAGTTTTATTTTACCTTAACAATGAACGTATTTAAAATACCAAAGAATAAAACAAGTTCCAATGAAATAATCCTCCCAGATTTACTGGCATAATTAGAACATTAGTAAGCCATAGGGTTAAATTAATAGCTGGTATACTCATGATTTAGTTCTAACTTCCCCCGACTGGCACCCCTGCCGTAGGAGGCTGGTTGGCGAGAGTTTATGGGGGTAGAGTACGCAAGCCTGTTATCAGCTTCTGACACTGGTGCACTGTCTCTGTTTGAAGTGGAATTTGCGAATAGTTGCACAGCTCAACGATATTTTCAATCCTGTCTGCCTAAGGATCCATCATGTCAAAAGACCAAGAGAATGCCGAAGAAAGAAAACATTTTTTAATGAGGATCGGGAACTACAGTATTATCTTATTTCTGCTAAAGATAAGGTGATTTGCTTGCTTTGCGGTACCTTCCATATCAACATTAAAGAAATTCAATGCTCATCAGCATTATGACACTCATAAGGACCACAAATATTTTAAGTTAGAGGGAAAGGCAGGAAAAGTTGTATTGCAGAAATTCAAAGATGAAAAGCAAACAATTCTTTCAAGCAGTAAGAACTGGAAATAATGCCACTGAAACAACTTATAAAGTAGCTTATAAACTTGGGGGGAAAAAGAAAAGCCATTCAGTGATGTAAAAATTGTCAAAGAATGCATTCTCAAGTTTATAGGATGCTTAGGCCCCACTAACATTTCAAAGTGCAAACGACTGCCTCTTTCCAGGAGAACCTTAATTGTTCAGCAGTATGAATTAGCCTTCAACTTAACAGAACGACATGAAATACTTTAAAAGGAAAATATACATTATTTAATCACTTTGGATGAATCAATTGATACTACTGACTCGACTCAGGTTTTATACTTCATTCGGGTCATAACAGATTTTTTTGGTACAAAGAGTTACTCACTTTGGGCACTCGGTGCACCTTCCATGACAGGAAAACATCAAGGGTTTATTGTACAGATTTAAAAAAATGTATTTACAGATCCAAATGTTCTCTTTTCATTGTATCTTGCCTCAGCAAAATGTCTGCTGAAGCTACTATTGCAAATGAGGCTTTGCAACAAGTTATAAGTGTTGTTTTCTATATCCACGTAAACGCAACATGGCACCGTCAGTTTTGTAACAGGCCAAAGTTGAATGATGAGTTATTCAGTGTGGATTGGCTGTATCATTTTAAGTGTGTTGGCTGTTGCAGGTACAGGTGTTAGCCAAAATTTTATCTCTGCAAGAACAGATATTTCAATTTTACAGGAAACACAATCATCAATGTGAATTAAAGAACATTCCTATAGGTATGCAGCATTTCTGTGTGATGCCATGTCAAATCAAAATGACTGGAATGTTTCTTTGCAAGGTAAAACTAAGTCTATATATGGTAGGTGGCAAAAAAATCCAACCATTTTGAAGAAAGCTGTCTTTTTTTCAAACCACATCTTCAAGATGAAATTTTGGATGAATGTTTTCCCCAGTTAGCAAAGGCCACTCATGAGTAGGACAATATATGCAAATCATTTGAAGAATACACAGCTGCCATGGACCTATTAACTGGAGAAAGGTTCACTGACTTTTACAATCAAAACATCACACTCAAATTAACAACCTAGTTGATATCACCAAGGCACCTAAAGAACTATGGATGGAATTGATTGAGCTCTCAGTAGATGACATTTTAAAGCCACTGATGCTAAGGAAGATCCAATTCAAATAAGGAAAAATGCAGTAGAAAACCCATGCCTTTGGCAACATGCCTCCAAAATGCTTTCTTGCTTTTCAGGCACTCATTGCTGTGCATCTACATTCTCCTACTTAACCCAAAGCAAGAGGCATTTCAGGTTACAAATGAAGTAACACCCATCTACAGGATCAACAGAAACTGTGGATCTCCATGCTGCAACCAATCTTCAAACACTTTGCAACAAAAAGCAGATACAACAAAATCTTTACAAGGTTAGTTTCCTTTAAAGTTAACAAATAATTTTCACTTTTGAAATTGAATACATAGTACTTAGATTTTTACAAAATAATGAACATTTAAAAATATATCCAGTTGAGGTTTCTTGAATGTAGCCTTACTGGATTACAGCTAAATTACCCTTCCAGCATAAAAGGTTCCCCACCCCTGTTGTACTGTAAGAATTTCCTTCCTTTTTAAGGGTGACTAATATTCCACTGGGTGTATTTTGTTTATGGCGGATACTTGGGTTGCTTCTGCTTTTTTGCTATTGTGCATAATTCTACTATGAACACAGGTGTAAAAAAAAAATCTTTTCAAGTCCCTGCTTTCAATTCTCTTGGATATACACCCAGAAGTATGTTTGCTGGATCATATGGGAGTCCTCCAGTTTATGTTTTTAAGGAGCCGCCACGCTGATTTTCACATTCCAGGCAAGGTTTGATGTTTAAAGGGTTTTAAGTGGTGAAAGACTGACCAGTTTGATTTAGAGAGCTCACCGCCTGCTCTGTGGAGAATGGATGAGAGGAGACCAGGTTGGAGTTGGGCTGTTATATAACCAGATTACAGATGAAGATGATGTGAGCCGAGGCTGTCCCCCTTGTGGATGAGAACAGGGGCACACTGCAGACATTTTGAAGAGCAGTACAGCGAAGAGCTTCACGAACTTAGAGGCAAGAGAATCACTGATCAACCAGTTTCTGCCAAGGGAGGAGATTAAGGGAGGAATAAACTCAATGGTAAGTCAGTTACTAGGGAAGGAGTGAAGAATAGCACAAGTGAGAGGAAAGGAGAGGGGGATAGAGAGGAGGACGAGAAGGATGAGGAATCCAAGGAAGAAAGGGAAAAAAAAGATGAAAATTATCCTCAGTCTATGTTTATTAAAAAAAAAAAAAATCACACAAGGCTTACATGCAACAGGCGAACATTTTTTTTTAAGAAAATTATTAAGACGTTCTTGAGTCTAAAGAAATGCAAATGTTTCCCCAATGAGACTGAGGCAGTTGCTAGCAGAGGCACAGCTAGTTCAACCACTTTTATCATTGGGGCTTCACTGAATTGCCTGTTTAACTGAGCCAAAAGACCTCACTGGTTGTGTGCGTGAAGGTAATACAAATTTTTGTTTCACAGATTAGAGGTATGAATTCACCTTCCAAAAGGATTCATCAATACTCCATCATCAAAGTAAGAAAATCAACACGAACAGTTTGGGACCATAGGCTTCTTGCAGTCTAGCTGAGAAGATCCCAGGATTAGATATACAGTCCTATGACTGCCCATATTTAGGGCAACATAGGGCCGTCACGCTTATGTTTTTAAGAGTGGTTAGAATGAAGATTATCTTCCTGAGCATAATGAAGAGCAAGAGCAAAGGAGCACCAGATGAATTCAAAACTATTTCTAGTGCAGACACTGCAGGAAACCTCATTTAGTCATATTTTAGAATGGATATGCTATGCTAACAAGCATAATTTCTGTGCAAGACAATTCTGCATCTATTGACTGTGTATGAAGTTTTTGAAAAACACTGAATAAAATATATTGAATAGATTTTAATGTCAGTGAAAGGGGCTGGATTGGAGCACCCCTCTCATTTGTTTGCTGGGCTGGGGAAGGTTCCTTGCCAAGCAACTTCATCTAACCTTGACCTTGAGAAAACTAAGCTGCCTCACACGGGGGGTGGGGGGAGATCTGTTTTCTAGCTATGATAAGATTTCATTTCCCTCAGCCTGTTCCCCACAGACACTTAAATAGTACTAGTTTTCTTACAATAGTCACCAGGGAGCAAACAATTTTATGTGACCTTCTCATTGTCAGTTTGGGAGGTCACCTCTTAGAGGTGAAATCTCTTTGGTTATAAAACTGTTCCATTTGGATCAAAGTGTGTCTTCTATCTCAAGTAGGTTTTCTTTATTCATCCCCCAGGGCAATTTGGGTCAACTTTCTGCATCTTGGAAAGATTTGGCATTGAACATAATCTGTAGTTTAACATCTACATGAATTTACTATTTCAATATGACCTATTCCTATGAATATTAGCTATTGTGTTTCTTTATAACAGGCATCCTCAAACTTTGGCCCGCGGGCCACATGCGGGTGTTTTTGCTCGTTTGTTTTTTTACTGCAAAATAAGATATGTGCAGTGTGCATAGGAATTTGTTCATAGTTTTTTTTAAAACTATAGTCCGGCCCTCCAACGGCCTGAGGGACAGTGAACTGGCCCCCTGTTTGAGGACCCCTGCTTTAGAGTATGTTCTCATAGAGATAAATCTCTAGGTTGAGAAACAGTGGAGAAGATAATAAAAATGTAGAAATACAATAATACCTGCCATTTATTAAGTCATCTTTTTGTGCTTCAGTTTCTTGTCTAAAATGGGAAAGATGTTAGTAACTACATGATTAAATGAGAAAATACATGTGATGCATGTAGCCCATAACATATGGCTAGATAGTCAATAAAAATTCGATGCAGTGAGGTACCATGCTAAACATTCTCCACAGATCATCTCATCTGTTCCTGAACACAAGTCTATAGGGCAACTAAGCTACTTTCTTGCAGATGAGGAAACGGACATAAAGGGAAGTAAAATAAACTACAGCTCACATGTTCAACTATTTCAGTAGTGTAAGTTAATTGTTTTCGTTGGTTTTGATTTTTTGATGATTCTTTCAGAATAAATTGCATTGACAGGCAATACAATAAGGATATACTTTTAGCAAATACTTTTCAGAAATAAATCAAGTTGATAAAATTTCATTTATCAAAATTAACATTTCATAGTGGTAGAACATAAGAGGTTTTATTTCTACTGTGTGGTATTTGTTTTTCTGCCAACTATTTATTGGAATTACTCATTCAATTAGTACATTGGCTTTCATTGTTACATAGAAGTCACGCATTGAAAAAGTATCAAATGTAGACCCTCCTAAAATTATTATGAAGTTTACAATCTTTATGTCACAAATACTAACTTTATTTTCTCATTCTTATGGTGAGCTATTTGATGCAAAGATACCTTTGTGTAATTTAAAGGGTCATGCATAAAGACCATCATTACTAATTTATTTGGTATTCATTATAAAACCTTTAATCATGATGTATTAGGTATAAATATGGATGTAGTGTGGTGTGTTAATTATTTCATTATAATTTGTCAGTTGAATCATCTATTATTTTTCAGTATCTTTTCAAACACACAAAGTATGTTTTGTTTATGAAACATCCAAAGTTAGGAAAGGAATGAAAGCATTTTCATTTTTATCAGAGGGGAAATCATAATACTCAGTGGAAAGATGGGACACCAAAGAAGTCATGAAAAATCCAGTCAAACTACCCACAGTTAATAACACAAGAGGTACGATTAGTGTATTTTGATTTGAAATTTCTAGAAAGCTTCAGAACTAGCCTACTCCATGTAAGACCAAACCAACCCGGCTGTCATTTGGACTTTTTAAATAGCTGAGACATAACTTAAAGAGAGGGAAACTTTTGACTTTAAATAACCACGGAGTCCTTCATGTTGCTCTGACTTCTCACATGGTCACTTGGCCATTCTACAATTTAAATTTTACGTTGGTGCAGTATGTAAAACATTGCCAAATCATGTCTGATAAAGTCAAATATATGAACCAAGAAGAGCTCTCTTGAAAGGACAAAAGACAACACTGCAGCATCCCACATTGCTCTGAGAGCCATTCCAGAAATCACAGGAACCCAGCAAGACAATCTCAATTTCTGAAACTTGTCTATTTGCCCTGATGGCTTTCCCTGGGAAATGCTTTTATAGTCTCTGGTCAAATGAAACACTTTCCCAGACACATTCTCTATGGAAATGGAAATTTAGATTTTTTTTTTTTTTTTTTTTTTAGGAGAATGAGAAGATGGGCAGGAAAAATATTGTCAACCCAAATATCAACTTGTTGCTTTGAGCTTTTTATAATACTAGTAATTCTTCTGTTCCCTTTTTCCATCTACTGACCTTTAGCTGACAGATTGTTTCCCATCATTGTTGGATCTTTCTGCTTTCGACCTCCTGTCAACAGCTTCCTAAATTAAGATACAAACCCCTAAGACAAGAAACCTAAGGATGTTTACACCTAGATTATTTTTTTTTAATACATAAATCCAAAATGCTTCACAGTTTGACATTTTTTGAGTACCACCAACATGACACTCAAAGGAAATACTCATTGGAGCATTTTGTATTTTGTGTTTCAGATTTGGGATGTTGAACCAGGTAAATATAATGCAAACACATTCCAAAGTTTGAAAAAAAAAAATCCAAAGTCCAAAACCCTTTTGGTCCCAAGCATTTTGGATGATGGATATTTACCCTGTAATACAAAATAATGCAAAGTAAATAGTATGCAATGGTGTCAATTACTCTTGTACAGAAGACAAAAAATAGAAGTTATTATGGAAGATTCATCTGAGCTCTGGTGTTTAACAGTGGCTGTCTATAGATCACAAAATCATGACACTAAGAATAAGGGCAGTAAGCTTTTCTATGTGCATCTGCACATGTTCTTTTGTGTCCACATATGTTTAATTGATCAATGAGAAAAAAATGGTTGGAGTTCTCTACTTCTGTGCTAATGTTATCTGTTCATTGTTTTCCTCAGTGCTTTGTCTAGTCCAAATTTACTAGCAAGAGCCTTAGGACCTGTCCAGGTGTGGTGGCTCACGCCTGTAATGAAAAGGGCAATTCCAAAGAAGCTATAAAGTTTCTTCCATCTCAAGATGCTGTTATTCTACATTTCTGTGATTCCGATTCTACTCCATGCTCTAATGAATGCAATTAACTCATTTTAAAATGGTGTCTGTCTTGACCTGACTGCCAGGTAGAGATTCTAATCCTTGTTTCTGATCATAAACGCTGATGATTACAGGGGTAATTTCACTTGCTCCCCTGTTTTCACCTCCTCATCGGAATCGTCAGACTTCCTATTTTCTACACAAGCAAGCTTCCTATGTATCCCGATTGTGATGCGGTTCTGGGGCTCTGCTTTGCACTTTCGTGCCTATTTTAGAAACAGTTACGACAGAGACCGTGAACGCCAGTGACAATCACTCCCACACTCCTGGGAGTATTCTGGGAAGAGGTGCTACATTAACACAAAGCATCCTGCAAAACTGGTCGTATTCATCTTTGTAACATCGCGCGAGGTGGGTGCGCTGTGAACATTGTTAACATAAAGCTGCTAGTGCTACGAGTGGAACAGAGATGATTTCTTCTCTCTGCTTGAGGAATGACTACATTTCCCCCCCCCCCATTTCTTAGGAGGAATTATCCCTCCGATTGCTTTGCGAATGCCAGCCTGTATGCATGTGTCTTATCACTCACACAGGTGACCTAAAGACTCATTTGGAAGAAAAATGATAACCTGAGCTCCCAAGTTCACACGTGTACGGGTGCCTGGCACTGGAAACACAACTGGAAAAGCTTAATATGGTCTACTGAAATGAACACGCATAGACTTGTTTATTGGAGAACAGCATCTGTTGAACGAAATGAACACGTGTTACCTCTGCACATTCACATCTTATAAATGCAGGTCCTTGGCATTACTCACCATCGCTTGAAACATTTTAAGTCAAGATTATATTGCAACAACATGAATTTTATCATTTTAGCAATAAGGCTCAGAAATGGCAGGCAATGTAATTAAATGTATTATCAATGACTGAATAAAGAGTTGACTCTTATGTAAGGCCAATCCCCTTGGCAGACCATGTAAAAAAATATTACTTGGAATGCCCCAGTGAAATGTCAGAGCATCCCTAGAGGGCAATTCTTGGTAGCATCAGAAGAGTACATAAAGAGAGAGAGAGAGAGGGTACAGGCTGCTCTTAAAGCATTATCGAGAAGCTATGTGCAGAGAAATTCAGCAAAAGTGATATTTTCATTGGGAAATACCTTCCTTCTCAGGGAAGATTTGGAATGCAGAATTTTAAAAAACAAAGCCCATATCCAAGAAAGCAGATAGTGCCTAATTGTTAGTTGTACTAATTAAGCATGGCATTTTATGGTTTATGACAGCATTATATTTGGTATATTTAATTTTTAGGTTCATCACCTGTTAGAAGTTGAGTTAGCAATTTTGGTTATTAAAATCTGCAAACATGGCCAGCTGCAGATAGACCCAGGAGAAGTTTGTATTCCTAACCTAGCAGAAGATCACAAGTCCATTAGTTAAAAGGCTATCTCTAAGAGGAATAAAATATTGTGACTTGTTAAGGAAATTTGTTTTCTTTATAGAATGCTTTGAATTGCTTCATTTGCTGCAGTTTTTCAGAGTCTTCCTTTTCATTGGATAAACCCAAGTCTGGGCAATCGCCTAATGAATGAGAAGTTTACAAAAATGACATCAATTGTAGGGAGACCTCACTTTATTTCTGTATTTTACTGCCAAACTAAAGTTAAGCAAAACTCGAGACACAGATAATAATCTTAAAATTGTCTTCAACTGGTTGATTTCATTTATGGGGAAAGAAAGGCAACTTTTTCAGATCTTGAGGATCATAGATGGCTAATATAAAACTTCACTCACTCCAGGCATGTACATTCCTCTTTATATATGGAAGATATATGTTACATATGCACTTAACTCCCACGTGTTACCAGAAACCGTGTTGGCCTTATCCTAACTTATTAAATCTTCAAAGTGCTGCCTGAGAAATTACTATTCTCCCCATTGGATCAATGAAAACACAGACATTGGGAGAGGTGATCCTAAGACAGTTTAGGTAGTAACAGTCAGATTTGAACCCAAGTTTGCCTCCCAAGTTTTTTTTTTTTTAATTCTACTATTAGTAACCGAACTATTTACCAAACTATTTGTCTAGATTCTACCAGTGGGATTTTAACTTATAAAATTAAAGTGGCTGAGAGCTATGTAGAGGCCAAAGCCAGGAAGAGTTTTTATTCCTCACAGGGACACCACCACAGGGCAGCACCAGGTCTACAGAGGAGGCAGAGTGAGGGAGGGAGGGAAGAACAGGGCCCTGAGCTTTTCTTGTGTTTTTCTTGGATAGGAAGAGGCCAGGGGTCAGGGAGAGGTGTCCCTACCTAGGTATCCAGTACCTGGCACTAGGGCTATTTAGGGCAGGGAAATATTCCCTTGCTGGGTGAGTTAGATAAAGGTTGGGTTCATGGGCTTTGGATTGGTTGGTTTGTGCATGAAAGTTCTGTTCATGGGCAAGTTGTTTACAATCTTTCAAAATCAATTTCGAAAGGGGCCACCTTTTCAGGATTAGCAAGATGCTCCAAAATGTCCAAGTATCATAAACATACAGAAAATAAGCATGATGAATACACTGTTTGAAAAACAAAATTATCTTTGGTATAAGTTTGGTAAATGCTGCCAACTTTATGCTTGGCCTAAATATTCACAATGTCTATTAGCATATTGAAGGTCTCATAGAAGCCCTACAGTAAAGGAACCTTTTTAACACTGTTTAACCCAGAGTTTGTGTTGATTTGACCATTTGCAACCAACACCTATTAACATTCAGTAGAACATTAATGTCATGAAACCACCATTTGTTAAATGCTTTCCTTAGCCAACTTTTCTCATATTTTAAATTGGGTGAGTTTTATAGATCTACTGTTGAACATTAAGCACAATATATTCCATATACTTTATGCATTGAGAGTAATTTCTCATGTTCCAAAAAAGATAACACATGCATTAGGATATTTTGGAACCAGTCTTCTCCTAACAATCTTTCCCCATGCAATGAAAATCATGAATATATAGTGAACAACTTCCAAAATGGAATCTTTTCAAAGGCATTTACTATGCAAGCCATTCTTTCTCAAAGATACCAAGCTTATGTGCAAATCAGTATTGTTCACCTACTTATAGCAATTCCTATCGTGCCAACTCATATCTGCTTAAAAAGTTAGGACAATGATTCTTAATAAGGTTAAGAACATCCAAAACGTAGCCATTGAGGATTCAGAATCAGGCATTGCTAAGATGTAACTTTTGCCTAAATTGGACCTTCTACATATGCAATGAGACCTCATTCTGTATCATTTCATGTACTGCTAAGTCTGTGTTTCTGCCAGTGAATAATTATTTTGAGTTATTAGGAGGAAAATGAAGCATAACATTTGCATGATTTACTTCACACTACAGAATTGAGTCGACAATTTACAATTAAGAGGGGAAAAATATCACAAAATCTTGAGATCTAAAAACAAAGAAAAAGATATTATTTGTCTGTCTCTTCTCTTTCCCAAATCTTTCCAACCCAATTATAAGTTTCCCAATAGGGTCATAAAGTCACCCAAATGGGCAGGGTACTGGCAAAACTTTTAGTCCTTGTAGACTATGTGTGACCGGGATGCTATCTTCAAGTCTAAAATGATGCAGCTTATAAATGGGGGAAATGGAGAATGGGCAAGTTCATGACTTTGGTGTTCAATTATAATTGAGAGAATTTTTCCTTTGTCATGCCTTTCTTACCCTAAAGAAGTCTTTTTATGGTGGATGAAAGTGAGGGCTCACTGCATTAGGTCATCTATTCAATAGATATTACAGGTCAAAAGGCACAAGGTATGTGATGGAAGACAGAGAAAGTCTCTTTGCAATGGAACAAATTCTGAAGCAGAGACAACATGCAAATAAACACGAAAATATATAGAAATAAATGATCTACAGCAAATGCTTTGACATGATAGCAAATGACTTGGGAGCTACTCTAGATTTAATGGCTGCTAAGGAGGCAATTGTTGAGACTGAATAGTAAGAAAGGGCTAGAGAAGAACATCCTGCTTGAATCTTTCTCAAATATAAACACTGGGAAAGACTCTTTATTGTTTGAATGATACTGAGGCATAAACAATGATTTTAGAAAAAAAAAAAATCAACTGTTTGGAGACTGGGGAAAATAAGCTGATGGATGTTTAGAGATCAGTTCTCCCAAGAATGACTTGTTGGGATTCCCACTCGAGTTCTCTTTACAATATAAGTTTCAGGATATTATGAAACTAATCAGGAAATCTAATTCTCCTTTTACAAAGCAGTTATTCTCATCTTCAAATGCTTAAGGTCTGTACAGAGTGAGTCTGTTTCCCTAATTTGGGACCATCTTGTTGTTTATAGCAGTGATTCTCAAATTAGGTTGCCTCTTGCCCAGTTGGGGAAACTAGCGAAGATACAAATACCTCATCCATACCAACGGTGACTCTAACAGGGACTGCATCTCAGTGCTCAGGAATCCTGAGCTTCTACTGAAAGATTATCTCGTGTATTGCTCTGATTTATCCTCAACTTGAAAGAGCAACCTGTTAGGCCGGCTGCATTCAGGGAAAGGAGATCCATTAGACAGGGAGGAGCAGGTTCTCTAATAAACTTGGACACTTGAGCTAAGCTAAGGGGGACTCACTATGCCAGAGGTTTTGCAAAGAGATTAAAGGGAGGTCTTGGGTCCCTCAATATTACTCAGAGGCCTGTCATTGGGTGAGGCTTTGGGCTCCCACATCTTCATAGAGTGACTCTTCTTTGACTGTTTTATGTAAGATTACATTGATTAATTTGGTAGTGAAAAGATTCTGCTTTTAAATAACACAACTGAGCTATGTGGTGGAGAAGGAACTAGGAACTGTATTTCCATAGACTGGGCGAGGCCCAGATTAATATATGAGATTGCAAGCACCACAGATCATAAAGTCCTGGGAGTCCAACTATCAGTCAAGCTTGCTGCTCATGCTCGGTTAAGACATTTAATGAGGTTATGTTTTCTTTGCATACAAAAAAAAAATTGCACAGGGTAAAATTGTGACTATCGGTAACAATAATTTCCATAATTTATTAAGGAACCATTCACTTTCAGATCTGCACCTTTATAGAATTTATTCCGCATAATGAATCACGAAGATGTTAATATTCCCATTTGCTAAGTGAATAAATTTGAATTTGGAAATATTAACTTGCTCAAGGTTACCACCTGGTAGATCTAAAACCTAAACCGAGGTCTGTGTGATTTGCACAGCGCCTAGCCTTAAGCGCTGCTGCCAACCAAACCATACGTTGGAACAAGCAGGGCTCTCGGCCTGTTTCCAGTGGTGGGAAACAGAAAAGTTGCTGAAAGAGTAGCGGTATCTACCTCATTCCCATTGTAACTTTTGTGTAGTTTGCAAGTGACTCTAGATGAAGCATCTCTAACAACAGCTGAGGAAATGGATTAAGAAGGTCCCTCTTTATTTGCCATCTCTTAGATTTTAAGAGCAGTCCTGCCTTGAGTGGACAGGAAGCAATGGAACACTCCAGGCAGACACGTGACTTGTCAATGAAGTCACGAGGGAGGGGTGTGCAGGGAGCACCAATGAATGAAAGACTAAGAAACCCTTCCAATGTCACCAAGCCATAACAAACCAAATGCTGCTACCTGTTTTTTGTGGATTGTTGCTCCCAAACCAGGTGAGATACTCAGTTGTTACCACTGATTTACACTTTGATGTGAATGCTTTTAAAGCTGAAATCGTCCCAGCCAGAAATGAGGCAGGTCTGTTTCCAGAAACATCAGGGGCCAAAGAAAAGGAAAGCCTGTTCCAGTGTGTCCAGTAGTTATAGATTTCTTACAGGTACCATCCCTGAATGGGCATCTATACTGGTCATTCTGACGTAATTTGGATTTCTCTTGTGTGCTGTATATTCATGGTGAACCCAAATAAAACTGAAGTATGATTTTCTTCTAATGAGTATGTAAATGTATTTTTAGATTTGGGCATATTTAGAGAGGGCTTTATCTTCTGTAACTGATTCTTTATCCAATCTAAAATTAGATATAGTGACAACGCCTCACTTGTATTAGATGCTACAAAGAGAATTGTGCACATGAGGTCCTTACTTCTGAAATAGGAATTTTCTGGTAAATGTTTGACTCTCAGTAGGCACAAATCAAAAATACAGAATGTAAAATATATTTCATGATTAAAATGTACACCTGGGGTTGTAAACTTCGATAAATAAAAACAGCTTATCATTGGCCCGATTCCAACTTTTGATGGGTAGAAACTAAAAATGTATTTCAGAACTAAACAACATTGGGGTCTATGGTTTTTCCTGTCCAAGTCCTGGCTTTACCTGTTGACAAAAATCAATTTATGTGCTACACAAAATAATCTTCTATCGGACAGAAGAGGAAAGTTGATGACCATCTTTTTCCTTAAAGGGCATGTAAAAAAAAAAAAAGACCTGCTTATATAGAGTCTGGTATCGGGTAACATTTTTAATTGATGTTCGACAATGATTCAACAGTGAGAAGGGAAAATCAAAACAATCTCAGAATGAATCTTATGTCTACAGCATTAAATTGTATTACAGACACTCTGAGCACAAAAATAATAAATTGTCACATTATGCGAGGATCTATTTTCCTCTGGAAACAGTTATTCTTAGTAAAATAATATCAGGAATGTAAAGGTTGCTATGCTACAGAGCTTAAAAATACCATGAATTCTATCTCAGGGGTTAGCAAACTCTTTCTATAAAGGGCCAGATAGTAACTATTTTGGGTGTTGCAGGCCTCACACAGTTTCTATGTCATATTTACTCTCTCTTTTCCTCCCCACCTTTCCCTCTTAAAAGTGCGGGCCTATTAATCCTAATTCACCTTTCTGGGGAATTCTGTAATAACAGGGCTCAGCCCAGAAAACTGCTGAGTCAAAAAGATTAGACATGGTGAGAATGCAAATGTGATTGATGAGGTTTATAATTAAGAGAGGATTAGCTTCAAAATTTTGGATGTCTGAATGCCCACCAGGTGTTTCTATTTTCTCTGCCTGCTTAGCTGTGACTATGACTTGGGCAAAGCAGAGCAATGAAACATTTCTGGGTCTGCCCATTGTATTCCAGCTGTCACGCAAAACACTGGATTCACAGGCAGTGCCATTAGTGGGGTTGCATTTTCAGTTCTCCATTATTTCCAACCACCTTATTTTAACACACGGTAAATTTATGCTTTTTTTCCCCCCCTTCATCTTATGGGTTGTGCTGAGGATATGCAGCTTAACTTTCCAGTTAGGGGCCAACCTAGCAATGTGGAGTGGTTGTTGATTTTAGCCCCATGGTTTGACTCATGGTGTAGTTCTTCATTTGAAAGTACAACCGAAATGATGTCTATATGTCGACTATTTTAAATGATCTGTCTCCCTCCTCCTGCATTTAAACAGATATTTAAAGTTGGCTGTTATGAAAATAAAAAATAATGTATTTAAGTAACCAAGAAATCTGGAACTTTTGTTTTTTTTAGGCGAGAATAATTTCAATCATATTACTTTGTCCTCACAATATCAGATTTACTAAAGGAATGCTTTAAAAAACCACCACCAACAAAAAGTAATGGTTATCAAATGAGGCATCCAAAAGAACTAACACGTAAGATCCTTGAACCTGACCCATTTAAGGCCAAAATGGGGAGAGCAATGACGGTTTACTAACCCTCTAAGAATGAACATGGGAAACATAAAAATCAATAGCTCTGAAAAAGACAAAAGAAAAATCAAAATAGTGTGATTGAAGAAAATGCAATGATTCTTATTTTAGTAAGTATTTTTTAATTTGTTAATGCCAGATGAGGAATACATTTTTTTATATTCCCCACCAGGAAGTTGTATGTCTTCTGGAATATTTGATACTTTTTTTTTAAACTTGCATGCCAAGCAAGTATATTTAGTGCAGATTTTTACTCACCATAAAATTCTTTGGGTTACAGATACTTGAGAATAGGATACCCATTCAAATATGGATGCTGGAGTCGTAGCCAGATGGGATTACTCTAACACCACCCTTTCTGGTTTTTGGAGCTAATCCCCTTTTCCCCAGCAGATGTTAGTAGACATGAGAACAATGTTAACATTCTCAGCTTGGTAATAAAAGGCAGCCCTTACATTCAGTGAGCTCTTTGCCTTTGCATCAAAACTTACTTCTGAAACATCTTCACAATAAATGTACAGTGAAATCATTCATACTATGTGACTAGACCTTCTTGGGGTGAAGCAGAGGGAAGACTGTACCATCAACGTTAAATCAGAAAGCAGAGTTCCAGGAAGATAAATAATCTTCCGTGGGAACATAAACGGCATGGTATTGAAACAAGTTGAAACCATGTGATTTTTGCGCACCGTATTCTTCAGTTGGAGGCAATTTCCCAAGCTTGTTTGTCAATTTCTCCTTGCTAATCGGTACTCACCAACTCTCTGGAATGGGTTTTCAAGAGAACAAAAACCCAGCCGTGGCAGTTGGAGGAAAGCAGCGATCTATGGTTAACTTTAGCAGAGCCAGGTGCCAAAGTGACTCACAGAAGGGATGGTATACAAAATAAAAAGGAATTGTCAACAACCATTACAAAAGAAAGAGCCAGAACAGCTTAAAAGTAGAATATACAAAAGAATAAAAGGAAGAAAATGTCTGCCCACTCACAGAAAAATGCACTCCCATGATCTTAATTGCTCACAGTTGGGAGCTTAAGGGTTTATTATTTAAAAGTCAAACCTTTTATGCATAAAAAAAAAATACAAGGAGTCTGAACAAAGTGTTAACAAGTAACCAGGAGTACTTCTTGTTAGCCTCCAATTACAATACCTATGAGGACTACCTATACCGAGTGTAAGTTAGGGGGAAATATGTTTTCATTACAGCACAATGTGTTCTTTGTTCTCCTCCTACCAATGGATTGATTATATTTGTTAGCCAGAAAGAGGCCCTCAAAATTATGTAACTGAATTCCCTTTCTTCCTAAATAATGCTACCCTGAGAAGTTGATCTGGAAGCAGAAAGAGGAAACTGCTTTTCTATTGTTTTCTTCTTTGAGTGGCCAAGCACAAGAGCTCCAACTATGTTGCTGCTAATCGATTTGCGATGTTGATAGTTCAATACCATCACCAGTTGTACACATGCACCTCCATGTGAGTGACGCAGAAGCAGACCAGTGTGGTGGAATGACTGGCTCAAAGTGTCAGACAACATGGAATGTGGGAACAGACCATCAAGAATCCATTGCATGCTCCTGAGGAGCAAGTTCTGTAATCTTTCTGCGCCCATCTGCTTCATTTTCAGAGTGGGCATATCGTAACTGCCCTAACAAAATCAGAAATGTACTGAGAAATGCACAGGGAAGTCATCGCACATGTTCACCAGAAAAAGTGCTCTAGAAATATAAATTTAGGGACTTCTCCAAAGTATGGCTTGAAAGGGATCCTTTCCAATAAGCAAACTCCTTAAATGCTTCTTGGAATACTTTGGACATTCTGACCTTGAAATATTCTCAGTCTACCCTCTTTCCTAAATAAAACGTGATCCTATTTGGCCTCTGTGTTGGGAACATCATTCCTAATCCACCACCAGTGAAATCTTTCTGATCTACTTCTGAAGTATGTTCAAAGGCTGCCCTCTTCGCATTGCTTTCCCAGGCTAACATCTTAGCCCAGGCATCCCAATCCTTTAACTAGGAGGAGTAACCTAAATGTTCTCCTTATTGCCACCTGTTTTTCTCCGTAAGCCCACTCCCCAGAGAGCAGCCATGGGGTCCTCAGTTCAAAACTCTCCTGATGACTGCCTCTTATGCAAAGAATCATATCCTAAGTCCTCACTAGGTTTTACAAAGCCCTCGGCAGGGGGCAACCAATGACATTTTCTGTATGGCCTGTGAATCAAGAATTTTTTTTATTCTTAACTATTTGCCACATGAAAACTAAAATGCAAATTTCAACATCCATCAATAAAGTTTTATGGCAACACAGCCGTGATTTACTCATTTATGTATTATGTACAGCTACATTCATTCACACTGTAACACAGAATTGAGTTGTGGCCCTATAGGCATTATGGTCTGCAAAGCCTAAAATGTTCACTCCCTGGCTCTTTACAGAGTAAGTTTGTCTTACAGAATAATATCTGCCCTCAAGGTGTGGCCACTATCTTTCCTACCATTGGTCTCATCGCTGCTCTGCTGCAGCCATGCTAACTTCCTCTGTCTAGCTTGCTCTCCCCTCCAGTGCTCTTTTATATGCTGTTTCCTCTAGCCCTTGGATGCTATTTCCCTGAATATTCCAGGATTATCCTCCCTCACATTACTCTAGAATTTAATTATTACCTTTCTCAGAGAGGTCTTCCTTGACCTTACAGAAATTAGTGCTGTTTTCAAAGTAAGAATAGCACACAAGGAGTTTGTTTCTAAGATGCAATTCCTGCTTTGCGTGAGTTCAAATATCAATGGCTCAGATATCATTCAGAGGACAAACTAGCAGTAGAAAATGACATGCTTCTCTTGTATTCACAGCTCTTCCAAGAACTTAGCATGGGACTCTGAACAAACGATTGAGCATAATGCAGCCTCAGTTTTCCCTTCAATGACTTAATGGTTATTCTCCTAGATCTGAATAAATATGATTGTTAACCATAGGCATAATCATTAAACACATCAATTGATGAAAATACCAAGAACCAACATCCTCACAACATATTAAGCTTATATCATCCTCACCAGAATTTCATTATTCATTCTTAAATCTCAAACTTTCCTAAGTCATGGCTGTCTTTACAAAAAACTTGCTAAGTGTGTGTATACACACACACACAAATATATGAACAGTACTTGTATTAGTTTCCCAAGACTGTTGACACCACAAACTGGGTGATTTAAAACAACAGAAATTCATTGTATCACAGTTCTGGAGGCTAGAAGTTCACAATGAAAGTGTTGGCACAGCATGCTCCTTTTGAAACCTGTAAGGAAGCCCTTGTTCCCTTTTCCTACTCTGGTGGTTTGCCAATGATCTCTGGCCTTCCTTGGCGAGCAGCTGCACATAACCATGGCCTCTGCCTTCACTGTCACAGGCATCTCCCTGTGTTCGTTCGTCTTTGCATGGCTATCATCTTTAGAACACCAGTCAGATCAGATTAGGGGCCCACCTCACTCCAGTATGATTTCATCTTAATTATGTCAGCAACAACCCTATTTCCAAATAAGTTCACATTGTGTGATAATATGTATAGATTAGAACTTCAATGTTTTCTTTTTGGTGGGAAGGAGGAATAATTCAACCCAAAATAGCATCCAAAATACAGGCAGCAAAAAGCTGAAACCTTGAAGTGTTTGCAGTATCAGCAGTGAGATCCTGAGAATAAATCTATAGCATCTAGATTTAGAAGAAAACTAATACCAGTAAAATCTTTATCCAAATTCCCAGTTGCCAAAGCACACAGGCATAGAAGAGGACCCCCAGGAGGCCAGGCTAATGCAAGCAGCATTCATAGGCTATAAGAATAGAGCAGAAATATCAGTAGCTGCACATGACAGAATACAAACACTGCAGTCATATCCAGGTTAAGTTAATTGAATATAATAAAAGAACAACAATTCTTAGACCATTACAGAATCCATTGTCATGACCATGTATTATCCTAAATGTCCAACTTACAACCAAAAATTGCTAGACATACAGAACAGTAGGAAAGTGTAACCCATAAATAGGAGCAACGACAGATAGAAACTGACTTCCAATGGTCCCAGATGTTGGATTTAGCAGACAAAACTTGACAACTGCAATTATAAATATATTTAAAGAATTTTTAAAAAGTATGATGTAGCGAGTGAAAAGTTAACAAAATCTCAAGAGCAACCTACAGAGAAAAATTGAAAATTTGAGAACTTGAAAAAATTTACTAGGTGGACTTAACAACAGATTGGAGATGGCAGACTGAAGTATCTTTAAACTTGAAGATCAATGAATACAAATTACTCAATTTGTAATTGAGTAGGAAACAGTAGGAAACAGGATTCATAGGGACAGTACCAACCTAAATGGAAATTATAGAACACTACACCAGTAGTGGAGTAACCGGAATACACATTATTTTGTATTCCAGTTATTCCAGTAACTGGAATACACATTATTTTGTCAGCAAGCCATATGTTGGGACATAAATCAAAAGACCTTATTGAGTATGTTTTCTGAACACAATGGAATTAACTTAAAAAATCAGCAATAGCAAATTACTCAATTTGTATTCATTGGTTAATAGGAAATAGGTTAAAAAAATGAGAGCTTGAGAGGCCTGTGTGACAATATCAGTCAGGCTATCAAACACATAATTCGAGTTGACAAAGGAAAAAGAAACAAGCATAGAAAACTTTTACAAAAATCAGTAATGGCAGAATTTCCTCCCAATTTGGTGGAAAACATAAAATTTAGACTCAGGAAAATTAATGAACCGCAAGCAGGATTAAAATGAAGAAAACAATTCCTAAACACATTATAGTTAAACTGCTGAAACCCAAGGGTGTCAAACAAAATCTTGAACTCATTTAGAAAAAACATACATGCTCATTACAGGGGAAGAATGCTATGATTGACTACTGACATCATAAGAAATTATGGTGGCCAGATGATATTGGAATGAGAAAATAAAAGTGAGGAAAAACAAAATAAGTGCTCAGTAATGAATTCTGTTTAGTGAAGCTACCATAGAAATAAAGATTAAATTAAATCATTTTCAGATAAACAGAACATGAGAAAATTTATTATCAGGAGAACTGAATTCCATGTAATGTAAAAGGTGTTGAGGCTATATAAACATATTTCTTCCTCTTAAATACTTTAACAGAGAAAGGATTGTTTACAGTAAAACCAAGCTACATGTGGCTGTAATACATAAGACAACAGTAGGTCAAAAACCAAAGGTAAATATAAATACACTTTTGGAAAGTTAATGCTATGCTATTACCTCTGAAAAGATTGGAATAAGTTTAAAATGCATATTGTAATTTCCAACGATCATGAAAAAATAACGTAGGGAGATGTAATTAGGAAAAAAAAAAGAAATAAAAATGGAATTTTGTAACATTTGATCAATACAAAAGAAGAAAAACACAACCAAAATAGGATGCTACTCAACAGGAACTTTATTGTGAAAAAAAGGTCAATAAGACAATAATAGGTAATAATTATAAATGTATATATACCTCATAAACATAGCTTAAAAATACATGGAACAAAATTTGAGAGGACTTAGGGGGAGAAATCTATAATCATGAAAGGAGAATTTATACCACTCTCATTAACCTCTAGAAGAGAGACAAAAGGAAAAAACAAACAAACAACAAAAAACAGTAGGAAACAGGATTCATAGGGACAGTACCAACCTAAATGGAAATTATAGAACACTACACCAGTAGTGGAGTAACTGGAATACACATTATTTTGTCACCAAGCCATATGTTGGGACATAAATCAAAAGACCTTATTGAGTATGTTTTCTGAACACAATGGAATTAACTTAAAAAATCAGCAATAGCAAAACCTCTAGAAAAGCCCCAACTATCTAAAAGTTAAATAATACACTTCTGAAGAATCAATGAGAAAAAACAAGCAATCACAAAAGAAATTAGAAATTATTTTGCGTAGACTAAATTGAAATTTGTTAGATAAAACTGAAGTAAGGGTTGGGGAAAAATGTATATATTTAAAGGCCTATATTAGACAAAGAAGAAAGGGCTAAAATGAATTACATAATCTTCTACTGCAGAAGGCAGACAGGTGGGTCCCCAGAGATGTCAATGCATTAATCACTGAGTCCTTTAGATATGCAACCTTAGATGGCAAAAGAAACTTTGCTGATGTGATTAGTGGCATCAACCTTGAGATAGGGAGATTATTCTCCACTATCTGGGTGGGTCCAGTATAATCACATAGGTTCTTAAAAGTGCAGAACCTTGTCAAGTTGGATTAAGGGTATGAGTCAGAAGGACAAGGAAGGGAAATTGGAAGTATGAGAAGCACCTGACCCACCGTTGCTGGCACCAAATACTGGGAGGCAGAGTACAAGTCAAGGATGTGAGTGATTTCGAGAAGCTGGGCATGGTCCTCAGCTGGTCACAAGATCTCAGTCCTACAACTGCACAGAAATAGATGCTTCCCTACGGTCTGCCAAAAGGAATGCAGCCCTGCCAACACTTTGATTTTAGTCTGGTGACACATGTGTCACACTTCTGATTCACAGAATTATAATAAACTTGTGTTGTTTAAACCACAAAGTTTGTGGCCTTATGTAGCCTGCTACCTTTCTAAAAAAAAAAAAAAAAAAAAAAAGTTTGTGGCCATTTGTTATGGCAGAAATATAAGACTAATAGACCGATTTAAAAAGAAGACATGAACTACCAATCCTAATAAAGGAGATACTACTACAGATCCTGTAACATTTAAGAGAAAAAAAAGAGTAAGAGAATTTTATTGCGATAAAGATTGAGTATCGGGCCGGGTGTGGTGGCTCACGCCTGTAATCCTAGAACTCTGGGAGGCCCGGCGGCGGGTGGATTCCTCAAGGTCAGGAGTTCAAAACCAGCCCGAGCAAGAGCAAGACCCCGTCTCCACTGTAAATAGAAAGAAATTGGCTGACTAAAATATATATATAAAAATTAGCCAGGCATGGTGGTGCATGCCTGTAGTCCCAGCTACTTGGGAGGCTGAGGCAGCAGGATTGCTTGAGCCCTTGGATAAATACTTGGGACAAGAAGCGATTTGGATTTTCTCTAATTTTGGAATGTTTTCTTAGTGGTTCACCATTCCCCAGTCTGAAAATCTGAAATCCAAAATGCTCCAATGAGCACTTCCGTTGAGTGCCATTGTTGGTGCTCAAAATGTTTCAGATCTAGGATTTTCAGATCAGGGAGATACTCAACATGTACTTGTGATCACTCAGATGAAATATACAAATTCTTTGAACATAAACAACCAAAGCTGGCATAAGAGGAAATAGAAAACTTAAGCAACCCCATATTCTGTAATGAAATTGAATCTGTATTTAAAAGTCTTTCCACAAAAATTACCTCCAGGCCCAGATGCCTTACTGGTAAATTCCATCCAACATTTAAAGAAGGAAGAAACTACGACTCCTGTACAAAAATCTTTCATAACATCGAGGAGGAAGGAATACTTCCCAACCTATTTTATGAGACTAAGTTTACTCAACTCCAAAGTCACTGAGACAACAAAAGGCACCAACCAGTATCCCTTATGAATATAGACACAAAACTCCTTAATGAAATATTAGCAAATCAAACCTCAGCATAGCAGCAATAGAAAGGGACTTGTTTGTGTGGTAAAGGATATGCATAAAAAACCCTCATACTCTATGACGAGACACTAAATGTTTTTCCCTGAAGACTGGGAATATGTCAAAGACATTCACTTTCATAATTTCTATGTAACATTTCATTGGAAGTCCTGGATATTTCAAACAGTTAAGGATAAAAGACATACAGATTAGAAAGGGTAAGGTGTTTTGATCAATATGTTCATGATATATTTAGGAAATCCTAATATATATTTAAAAATATCTACTATAACCAATAAGGAAATTTGTCAAGATAGCCTTATAATAGATCAATTTACAAAAGTCAATATAATTTATGTATAATAGCCACAAACACTCGGAAAAGGGAATAAAAAATACTTAAAATTGGGGGCTACTTAAGTAAGACCCCAAAACATCATAGAAGTATACTTGCATGATGGGATAAATTTAACAAAAATTGTGAAATACAATCTGCTGCTCAAAGAAACTGGAAAACTAAAGCACTATGGTTTGAAGACTCAATATAGTTTAAATGTCAGTTCTGCGCATTGAACTTTATATTCAATGAAATTCTAAAAAGAATTTCAGGAGGTATTTTTTATTAGGGTGAAAATTTACAAGCTAATTCTAACGTTTATATAAAAATTAGTACTTAGAATAGCCAAAGTAGTTTTTTTAAAGAAAAACAAAGTTGGTGAAGTTACGCCACCTGTTTCAAGACTTACTATAAAGCTAATCAATATGGTATAGAATTAGTGAAAGAATAAGTATATAAATAGATGGTACAGAAGAGAGCTCCAGAAAACACCAACATATATACTGTCCTGATTTTTGAAAAATCGACTAAGGTAATTAAATGGTGCAAGGAGTAGTCTTTTTAGTAATGTTGCTGGAGCAATTGGCTATCCACAGGACAAAAAACTGAACCTTAATTTTCATCTTATACCAAACATAGTAACCCAAAATGTACCATAGATCTGTATGTGAAAACTGAAATTATGAAACTAATAGAGAAACAGGAGAAAAATCTGAGTTGTCTTCAGGCAGACAAATATTTCTTTGTCTATATAAAAATATGAATAAAGAACACATATTTTTATATTGGTTATATGGTATATTGGTTACTTGGATTTATTAATCCAAATAAAAAATGTTTCCCTTGAAAGACACCATTTGAAAAAAAAAAAAAAAAAAAAGGGAAGAAAAGTCATGTACTGGGTGAAAACATTTTCCACACAGGTATCTAAAAAGAGACTTCCATCTAGAATAAGAAACAACTCTCACAAACTCAGTATTAAGATGACACACAGAGCACAAAAACTGGACAAAAGGTTTCAACAGAAACTCATCATCACTCATTCTCAGCAAATGATGAATAAAAACACAGTTGGATACCACCACATACTCACTAGAATGGCTAAAATAAAAACAAGATAGGGAGTATCAACTGTCAGCAAACATGTCCAGCAACTAGAACTCTTATATTGCTGGAGGAAACACAAAATTGTACTAACACTTTGGAAAACTGCTTGGTTTTTCCTTATCCGTCTCAAAATACATCTACCATATGACCCAACATTGTCACTTCTAGCTATTCACCCGAGACCAACACCTATGCCCACAAAAAGACTTAAACATGAATGCTTAACACAGCTTTGGTCGTAATAGTTCCCAAATGGAAACTATCCAAATGCTCACCCACAGGTCAAGAGATGAACAGAATGTTGTCTAGCTGTACAATGAAATATCACTCAGCAATAAAAACCGATACAATGATACGTATGAATCTCAAAGGCGCTACGCTAAGTGCAAGAAGCCAGATGTAAAACAGTACATATTGCATGATTCCATCCATGTAACATTTCACAAAATGTAATCTATAGTGACAAAAAGCAAATCAAGGGGCTGCCTGCAGCCTAGGTGTGGATGAAAGGGTCAAACTGCACGAGGACACAAAAATATTTCTTAAGGATGGAAATTTTCTACATTTTGGTTGCTGGGGTGGCCTCACAGGTGTATACACCAATGAGAACTCAAATTGCTCAACTGCTACTTTAAAAGTACACAGAAAATGTCAGATTATACGATGTGGTTTAAGGACAGAGACATTCTCTTAGTTATCTTGGGTCATATGGAAGAAGCATCCCAACAGATGGTAGTACAGCATTCTTTATATACACTTCCTGTTCTGTTTCAATCTTTCTCTATAGTCCTGTGGGCATTACCACGTCCGTGAAGAGAAAAAGAAGGTATGAAATCAAGGGACAGACATAGGCACCTATCGACTCAGCACACGCGTGGTAATTCTCTTGGAATTTGTTTAAACCACTGGTGCACAAGGCCCGCCATGACTCTTTTCTCTTACACGTTACCCATCTTCCACCAAAATGGCATCAAAAAAATTATACTGGATGGGGTGACTTCCACTTTGTAAAGATGAGGAGACAAAGGCTTAAACAGATTAAGTGACAAAATCAGAGTGAGATTAGAGATGAGATGTGATATTTCCTGATATCCAGTTGAGTGTTGCTTTTCTTTTATAGTAAGAACAAAAATTACAGATGTTAACACTGTCAACACTCATTTTTTTTTTTTAAATAATGGGAATAGAAAACATATACATGTCTACAGAGAAAGAACCAGAGCAAATGAGGGAAATCATCTATACACCAACTCCAGGCACTCAGAAGTAGTGTTACAATTTTTTTGATCTCAACAGCCTAACATAATGCTAGGTTCATCACAAGCTAATTAATCAAATTATATTTTCTAGTCTACCTATTGAAACTCTACTACCTTATAATTCCTGTGATGACTAAGATGTGGCTTTTTCATTTCTCTGTTTCCCATAGATTTTGACATACTTCCTGTTGCATAGTTGATACTCAACGAGCGTTCATAACAGAACAAATGTCAGGTATCATCTGTTCAGAAAGCAATACTTATACTTTCATGTCACCTCATATTTTCATTCTGGCATCATAGTTTTTGTTCATACATCTGCATGTAAAATAACCACGTGTACTTTCTTTAAGATATTTTCTATTTTAACACCTGGGCAATTATAAGGCGAAAACTATTCCCAAATGCCACAAGAGCTAATGACAAATGCTGAACTCTTGTTTAAGAATTTTAGTCTTGAAATTCTAATGTCATAGCACTTTAAGCAAGGGAAGAAGACAAGACATTCTGATATTACGTACACAGAGATATCAGGATTTGGGGCTAGTACTGGTTCTTTATCTATTGAAAAAATGAATAGGGTGAAATCTAACTAATGTAAGTGCAGCGTTATTCCATATTTTATTAATGGGGGAAAGCATCATTTTAACTACAGCAATCTATAGAATTACGGACTGATTAGTAGTTCAAATGACAGAGTCCTACAATGAAACCCATAATTTTACATTACATTCCGCAAGAGATGATAGCAGTTCTTCACATATAATGGTGTTGCTAACCCAGAATCTTGTTAACACTCATAGTCTGAGAGGTTGTGCTTATCTATCCTCTCATTCTTATTTTGAGCCAGAAAGAACATTTTTTTTAAAGATCTACTGGCCTTTATTTTGCACCTGTGAGATTTTTGGTCAATTGGAAATTTGCAAAGAAGAGGCACCTCAATTTGAGCGTTGGGGAATGTACATGACATGGTAAAATTAGGTAAAATTAGAAAGAAATGAATCTTTTTTTTTTTTTTTCCAAAATTAAGAAATACAAGTGCTGTGGTTCAACTTGTATTTAGCCCTTTGTAGCTATTTCTAGTCACTGATTCTATGGAAAGTCGCTAAGCAGTTAGGTGCTTGTTACTGGGCAACAATTTATTCCAATTATAACTGAAATGTTGCTAATAGACAGTTACTGGTGGATAAGAACAGATTTTAAAAATGTACTATTAAATCCACAGCATTTTCTCTTGTTGTAAAGAGGCAGAAATTATTCCAATAATTGACATTTTCTAACGTTCTGGGGTCTTTTTAGACATTTCAAGCGATCTGGGGGCATGGGTGAGGACCCAAGGGTGGCGTGGTTCAGAGCTGTTAAACGTAGAAGTGACACAATTAGATGGAATAGCTACAGAGACCAGGGACCAAATGTCAACCAGTGTATGGGATGCCACATTCTCTGTAAGAAGCAAATGGCATACAACCTTCAGACATCCATAGAATTTTTCTTTAGAAAAATTTTAATCATATTTGCTAACTACATTCTCTTTTTGGCAACAGTCCTGTTGTATTTCTACTTATATATTTTAAAAAAAAAAACAAAAGCAGCATACAGAGAGGTACACTGGACCTTGGAGATTCAGAAAGGAGGAGGGCTGGGTGAGTGGCAAGGGAAGACAAAATACTTTTCATGTGCCATGCACCCTGTTCAAATGATGGGTACGCTAAAAACATCACTATACATCATCGCTATACAGTTACTCCATGTAGCCAAAAACCACTTGTACCCCTAAATCTATTGAAATAAAGATTTTCCAACAAACAAAAGCACCAAACAAAAACTAATCTAGTTTACAAAGAACAATGGAAAAGCACAAAGTATATTCCTTGCTTTTTTGTATGTGCTTTTAAAGGGAAAACAGAAAGGAAAATTCTTATTCCTAAGTTTCTTGACACAAATCCAAGCAGACTCACTGACAAGCCTAAATCTCCCCAGGCATCTTCCAGTTTCTGAGGTTAGAATCTGGATAAGCTCTAAGTTTGTCTCATGGATATACATTCAGATGACATACTTGATATACAGAAAAGAGAAGCTTTCTGGGTTTTTTTTTTTTCCACTCTTCTTTATAGTATTAAAATGCAGTCTAAACAACACTGGCCACAGTTGCAAATGGACATTAGCAAAATTTACATGCATTGAAGGAATATAAACACATTGATATAGGAGGTTTAACCTTGAGACCCTATAGCCAACAGTCTTGCATTTTGAAATATCTTAAATGATCTGGTCAGTTCCAAAAGTAGTAAGAAAAGCTGCTTGCTGTGTATCTACAATATCCTGTTTCAGTTTCTCCGCACAACAGAGTACCCAGCAAGGACATTTCTCGGTAGCAGTTCCAGACCGAGTATATATAGAAATACTTGTTGAATTTAATTGGGTTGAATTAAAATTTGTTCTTTTAAAGAATAAAGTTGGCATCTCAAGTACAAGGTCCTTAAATGATGAAGGTTCTTCACAGTTGTCTAATGAACTCCTGAGTAGTTACAGATGAAAGGGATTAAAATAACTCTATGGAGCACTCACTTCAGTTTCTTTCAATATCTGCACTAAGGAAGTCTATGATAATTCGTGTTCCTTAAAAAAAAAAAAAAAGTTTCATCATTGTACTTCCTGTTTGATGAGTAAACAGCAAACCCGGTCTGCAAGGTACCTATTAAAACTCATAATCCCCCTGGCTAAGGGAGTCACTTGGAGAAAGTCAAGGAATTCTCAGTGACAGGACACTGAAACTCCGAACGATCGACAACTCATTGTCATAGTGCAACAATCTCAGCCCTGTTGCAACTGGGCAAACAGTCAATCTGCAGAGAGAAGGCTCATCGGGGTAGACAGGAATGCTGTCATTACCCGGTATAAGTATGACGTGAAGGTCATCTATCAGGCAATTACACCTTTTCATTACACGCTAACCCCTCACGGCAGGGAAGCCACGCTTATGACTGCATTAGACAAAGCCTCCAGCTTTTTTTTTTTTTTAAAGGAAAAGCAAAAAAAAAAAAAAAAAAAAAGATAAAAAAATAAATTATTTTTCTTACCAACACGTTGCAGCACCAACTCGCTCACAGGAATGTTGCCTTTACAGGTTTCTCTTTTAATTATCCTAGAAGCAGGGAGACCAAAAAAAAAAAAAAGAAAAAGAAAAAAAAAAAGGCAAAGAAGCAGCAGCAGGGTGGTTAAATTAGCGTGCTGGAATCTTTTCAGTTTGTCGCAGAGTAGAAAAATAAAAATGGAAAAAAAAAAAAAAAGGCTCAGTAATTTAAATTTGCTCTCAGTTCAGGCTGCATCGCTGGGTCCCGCCCCTTTTTCCCGCTGGGCTCCACTACCTGCAAAAGCCTGGAACTGACAGCTACTGTGCAAACAAAAAAAAAAAGGCAACAGGCATGGTGGGACCATTCTCATCCTGTCTCCTGTGTGGGTCTCACTTGGCCTGACAACTAGAACTCCTCAGTGCAAGGATATTCCTTCATTTTCCACTGCAGGTATATGTGCATGCCATTCCCTTCCATTTTAATTGATGCACCATAGTTCTTGATGTTGGGGTTTCATTACTGTTTCAGGTTTTCTTTTTCCTTTCATTCGTTTCTTGTTCTGAATATCTGTAAGACTAACTATTAGTACTAATAACATTTTTACTATTATTTAGTGCCATCGTCTGCATTCTTCACTGTACCTGTCCCTCAGCTCCAAAACACATTCTCTCCTATCCTTTCCTTTAACTCACAAATGCTGAAGTTTCTAGAAATAAAAGAGGTGGTATTACAAAGATTAGCAGAGCCCTTGGCTTCCCACTTCTCTTTTGACTGTATTTTTTGGGGTGGGCTGGGGGAAGCATATATGATGCTGAGAATAATTCAAAGGACGGAAGACATAGTAAGAAGTTCCCATAAACACCAGAAACTTCTAAGGAGGATGAAATATTAAAAAGAACATGCAACCAAATTCAGCAAGTTTAATATTTATGTCCTAGGCAAGTAACTAGATTAAACAGGAATAAACTTGAAGCACAGCGTCAATTTAAGCTAAGGTGTCTCCTATAGAAAACCAGTTTAATTTTAGCAACCACACCAACCTGTTACTTAACGTGCAGCATACTGCTAGTCTGTGGCAGAGGAATTATGAAACATAATAAAAACCCATCCTCCTCCTGTCAGAATGTAAATTGCTTATGCAGAATTTTCAACATGCATTCTTGTTCCTTTCTAAATGTTCTGTGCAGATGAGGGCGTTGGAGACTACTTTGGTATTGAAGCTATCAACAAGCCTGCACGCAGTTGGGACCATTTACAAGGTGGCCTCTTGATCAGACGCATTGCTTTTATAATGGTATATAGCATTGATCCTCCCATGAAAGTATGGACTTTTCTTTGATCAACCTGCTATTCTGACATAGGAGTACAGTGATGATTGATATGTCATGTCACATGGTTGGGGGTGGGGTTGTTAAGGAGCTAAATATATAATTATACTTGGTTCCTTGCCATTGGCTGAAGACACAGAATACAGTTATTCTTGATATGACAGTGTTTAATCTACTTTTGTGTGACAGTTTTGTATTTTTTTTTTTCAAAACCATGTTTCCCTTATCCCTACCTCAAGCCATTTAAATGGATTTTTCCATTTCTGCACATCTTGTATGTAGAATCCCTTAAAGTCAAGAATGGGCTGTTTTAATGCACTTTGCTTTTAAAAAACAGACTTTCAAAAGAACCATGAACAACAATATAAATTAAACAAACATGATTTAGGTTTTTCAATTGGTAAAAATTTAGCTGAATGTCAGATTTTTTTTATTTGAGATCGTATCATAAAACCAAACCAATTAAAAATAGAACGTTCTGAGGAAGCAAAGAGCAAAACTACACATTTTCCTTGTATTATGACCTTTATCAGGATTATTTTTCTATTACTGTTTACAATGAACGTCCTTGCTCAATTCTTGCTATAGCATAGGAAAGTACACCAGGTCAAGTCCTCAAGAAACCATGTTAAAATCCCCAATAGTTAGTCAATCAGCTTTAATGAAACAGCGGTAAATTACACCAATGTGCTAATTATAGTACTTTGTCACAGCATAAAATGCAATAAAACAACCCATGCCTTGGCTTGGATAATGTTATGCATAGATTTTTTTTTTTGAAGAGATTTAATTGAAGAGAGATTTTATTTTCCTGAAGCGTTCTGTAATTTCAAAGTGGCTTTTATTCAACCCTTTTCCTTTTGTTAGAAGAGTTCTCTACAGAAAAAACAAGATATATGTAAAGCTGGAAAAAAACCAGTGATAATGGCTTTTAAAAAGAAAGTGGTATCTTACTTTGTGATTACAAATATTTAAGACTAATATATCAATATTACTTAATAATTGTGAATAACCTAACATACAGAGAACATGTTAGGTAATATGCAAACATACATGGTAGCACATACTGGTTTATATTCTGAATGTCTGTTTTCAGTGAAGAAGAATATTGTTATGGTCATCAATGCTTATTGAGTTCAATTAGCAGAATATTAGTCTTAATAAAATAATTTTGACATTGAACTTTAAAGGAGGAACATTTTTGTTGGGATGAGTTCAACTACATTTTAGCAAATGTGCTTCTACTAAACATTTAATCTTATGTCAGAAGCTTTTACTTGGTGTTGGGGAGATCAAGTACTACATTGCATATCTCATAGCCCTACTGGCAAACAAACCAATTCAAAAATAAATGTGTACTGAACTGTTAGGGCATTCTGTGTTGTGATATACATTTAAGGTGACATTCAAATCATGGAAATGTGTTTTAAAGAAGTATACTGAACAAGTTCTTTGGAGACATTTAAAAGAACTTAGAATAGGTGTATTGTCATACAGTATGTAAATTTTCATTCTGAGAGTACCTTAATGCAGGATGGGAAGTGCTAATTCATTTTTAAAAATCTATTGAGTATTTTTTTTTATCTTCCTAGTTATAATCGACATATCATTTTCAAACTTCTTGCATATATTAAAGTTATTACTTTTTGAGGTAAATGGCACCCTTATTCTTACTCAACTATCTCCACTGCAATTTTACTGTTTTCTCCTTTGAGCAGTGGAACACTGCCTAGTGAATAGTCTTATAACCCTGATGTCTGATTGACTGTAATAGCCAATGCATATTTTTATTTTAACAGAATTCAGAGAAATTGTTCACTGTTATTGCACCACTTAGCTATCATAATTAACCCTTTTCAACCTCACTAACTAGAAAATATTTTTTCAGCGCTGTTACCACAAAAATGATCTGTCACTTTTTGGTTATTTTCAACCATGTCTCCCATCGTTCAATCAATATTAAATTTTTGATGAGTTTGATTTTTTAAAACATATACAAAAGGGACACAATTCATGATTTTAGGGAAATTTTCACAGTCATTTCTTTGGGATCAAGTGGATATCAAATTGTAGACAATTTCACTCTGGGCATTTAGATTATAAGGGAATTGAAACAAACTGATATTTGGCCTAGGATAGAATAGAGACCACGAGGGATGCTTTATGTCTTGGGTAGGCCATTTCTACGTTGCTGCCATATTCTTACACAGACAAGAAAACATGCCACAAATGAACTATGCTTTTAGATTGAATTCGATTCTCAGTTATAAGCTAGCCCACAAAAGAGTGGGTCAAATATATAAACATCACGTCTCTGTACTCTTGGTGCCAGGTATATGTGACCCACGAAGTTTCATGGTATTTTATTAATTTCTATTTCTAGACCAGAATCACACATGGTTCCTCTGAAGGGCACAACGAACATGCAAGATGTGAGCAGAGGATGCTGCGAGCCAAATGGAAAATAGAGACCGAGAACCCCAACTTAGAAACACACAAAGAACTAGAGCATTTTACAGAAATGCCCACTACCTGGCAAAAATGGCTGTTGGTATTTTTTTGCAGTACATACTGCCAAGAAGCAAAGTTCCCTTACAAATCGGTTGGTAAGAGATTGAGTTTTGAGAACGTTGAAGCAAAGATGAGAGCCCAAGGAAATAACCAACTGCTATCCTGACTGAGGTGAGACGAGAACGACACAGGGCTTACAGAGAACAGGATCCATCGAAAACATTCGGTGTTCCAAAGTAGAGGTGACGCCTCACCCCTACAAAGTAGGGGTGAACAAAGCCGGTGGTAAGGCAGGTCGTGTGCGAGCTGTAGGGAAGGTGCTGTTTGGGAGTAGTGGGTGATAACCAGTACTGAGTTTGGAGCAAGTGCATTTGCCAACTCTGCCAGACAAAGCAGAGGAGATGGGCAGTATCTGGGCCCAGCTCTTAGGAAATATATCAATAGAAAAGTAGGATGGTGAGCACCATTAGTAAACCACACAATGCTGAGCTTTTCAAGAGAGTATCAGCAAATAAGAGAATTATTTTTGGAATGCCGCAGAAGGAAGCTCAAGTGATTGAGCAGTGACAGGAGGAAGGAAGGAAGGAAGGTGGATGGGATGAAAGAAACTCAAGCAAAAAATGATTTGGAGTAGACCAGAGCATCAAATCCTGCGAAGCTTTTCAATATTTATCACCTGGACTAGGAAAGATTAGAAAATATCCATAGGGATTAGCAAATTGAAGGCTACTAGTAAAGAGACTCTATTGTAGTAGTGGGCTCAGTTGCCCGATAGCATTGGTGAAAAAGTGAACTGCAAAGGGTAGAATTTTGCAAAAGGTAGAATTTCATGGTGTTAATCACAAGGTAAGTACGTTTAACTAGAACTTATTAACCATCTTATTGTGGTCCTATATAGCAACGTGGTTTAGTTTAATTTAGGTTATCAGTCATGAGGGATAAAATACAGGCTTCAGCTTCTTAGTCAAGGAGTTGACCATCTATTTGGAATATATACAATTGGATTTTAAGCTTCATATCAGAAGACTTTCTGCAGAGAAAACTGGGGCATGATGGGGAGGACATCAAATGCACCTGTGTGTGACACATAACGATCTCTTAGCACTTTGGCAGGGACAACACGTGCATATAATTTCAAAGGGCAAGATTTTTATGGCAAACCTAGTAAGTGGAGGAAATGCTTGGTGGATAACTAAGTGAGTGATTCTAAAGTGCACTTAAATGTGCCTTAAACCTCTCAGAAGACAGACACGTGTAAATGCCCAATGTCCTTCAAGTGGTGGTACTCTTTGTAATTGTCAATAGTGATGTGAACTGGCAGAATTCTGTCCTGTTTCAGGACCTTACTGTTAGTTGTTGCTTATCAGTTTTCTCAAATTAGAATATTTACCATTTATAAGGAAGCTCAGCCCTCCTTAGCCCAACAGATGCACTGTACAATGTTCATTGACAAAGCTTCTGCCTGCTGATGTCAGTAAGGCAGAATTAAATGACTTGCTATTTTGGCACTTTAGCCGAAGAAGACAGCATTTCATTCTAGAACTCGGGATTTTTTTTTCTAGCTATTGGTGAGAAAGTCCTTTTTCAAATAGAGTTTTTTTCCCCCTCGAACCCTGATTTTTGTGTACTTACCGTAATTAACCTAATCTCTCTCTTTTAGGTCTAGCGAGAACAAGAGATTGATAGGTGGGGTAAGATTAGATTTGAATCCTGAAAATATTCTTTCATTTTTTTTTTTCATTGAAATAATTACCACTTTCATTTAATTTAAAGCCACTTCAAACACAGGGATTACAGGCACTATTCTTCTGGACTCCAAGTTAACTTTGTCATCTAGTTAGTGGCTTATGTTACATACTATGTTAAAAAACTTTTTATTTAGACAAAAGTTGAACAATTGATAGTTAAATCTTTATGCTCTCTTGCTCTCTCTCTCCCCATTTTCTACAATATGACATAAACTTTCTAGCATTTCTATCTTGCCAAATTGAATTCAATACATATCACTGTGGGGAAAAAAAGCAAAAGAAAACTAACCCTTCCCATACTCACTATTGTGAAAATAAAGTGTTTCACTCTAGAATTTTGATGACAAGGCAAGCCAGTATATTGCCATAGGAATTTATTTTTATTTTCTAAATGGATCAGTCAAACTACAGACTTGATATGCTTAAATGGACATGTCAGTATCATATGCAGAAAAGGTGCTAAAAAAATTGCCATAAAGAGCCATGTGCAACTTCCTAAGGAGTTTTTGTTTTGCCCTAGAAGCAATGGGAAGCCACTGAAGTATTTTAAGCAGGAGCATGATGTAATTACATGTGCATTCTTGAAAGACAAACCTGCCATTAGCATTCAAAATAGATTGAGCCAGGTGTGGTAGCTCAGGCCTGTAATCCCAGCACTTTGGGAAGCTGGAATTGGGAGGATTGCTTGAGGACAGGAGTTCAAGACCAGCCTGGGCAAATTAAGAGTCTGTCTCTTCAAAAAAGTAAGAAGAAGAACAACAACAACAAAACAAACAAACAAACAAAAAAAAACCCCAGAAAACTAGCTAGGCATGTCAGTGCATGTCTATAGTCTCAACTATTTGGGAAGCTGAGGCAGGAAGATTGCTTGAACCCAGGAGTTGGAGGTTACAGCAAAATACGATTATCCCAACACACTCCAACCTGGGTGACAAAACAAGACTGTCTCTTAATAAAGTAAATAAAATCGATTGAAATGGTGAGAAATACCTCAATAACATGTTACCTTGAATATATTTTACCTTGTTTGGATAAAAAAAAGGGGTATACATTAGTTTACAGGGAAATATAATTTGACAATATGAAATATCTTTTGGGGAACAGGGAAACAATAAGGATAGAAATGAAGAAAACCAGGAATTAATGTACAAAATGATACTATATAACATTACATACCCTTGGTAGCGGTAAAGCCGCACTTTGGTTCTAAGCTTCTCAAACCATGTGAAATAAAAATACCATCAGCTGTATGTGTCATAGTGTCCGTAAGATAAAAACAAACCACCTGTTTAGGAGAAGTACAGCTCTTTGGCATGAGAATTTACAGAGGAATTTCTCTCCGAGATTTTCACAAAGGGGTCCCAGAATGGCACGTTAAACAACTTTTCTCAACATAAAATTTCTATTGATCGTGGCCATAAATGGGCCCAACTTCTTATATCAAAGCTCAAGGTGATTCTAATTTTAGATTGAAAGTTAATCAAATGCCTCAGCTCAGCCCTAGAAGCACTAAAGCACAGTCAACAGTTAACTAATCAATTAATATTCAGCACCTGATTTGTTCCAGGCCCTGTCCTTGTCACTCGAGATACAATTCGAAACAAGACTCGGTATTTGCTCTCAGACTAGTGGAGACAGGGACAGGTGAACCGACATCTGCAACAGTGACAAGTATATGACACGTTATGTGGAGGTAGAGGACATTCCCAATTGAGACTTGAGGTCCCAGAGATGGAGGTCCAAGGAGAAGTGACATCTGTGTACCATCTTGAAGAGAGGGCAGAGGATAGATGAAAGATTCAACACTCAAAAGGAAGAAGTGAGCAATTTTCATCCAATGAATTAACAGTTGTATCTCTAGTGCATAGAATAATCTATATCCACTTTAAACCAATTCATAAATACTGCTTCGTAAATACCGATAACGTAACAGTTGCTTAATACAACCAATATCATCTGCTCAAAACTTACAACAAGCCTCATATTTAATGTTGAGACCCAGAAGCATTTCCATTTGAGTCAGAAACAGTGCTTTCTGTTATTATCCTCATTATTCAGTATTTTTTTTGGAGACAATAGCTAGAAACAACTATATATTTTGAAAAGAAAGACTCAACTTGTTCAGATAATATGCTCACTTATATAGAAAATTAAAAAGACTCTCTACATAAACAGTTATAATTCGCAGATCATTAAAGTTACTGATACAGAATAAATATAGGTCAAGAATATTCCTGTACCTTAGCAATAAATATAAAATATAGTAGAAAACCAGAGACTCTGGGAATAAAATATGAAACCTTGAGAAATAAATTTAACAAAAGATTTAAAATATTTTTGGAAAAAGTTGTAAAATCTTATTGAAATATGTAACAGGATATGAATATATGAGTTACACAGAGGCCAATTTTCTTCAAATTAGCCTATAAATGCAAAGTAATTTTAATCAAAGTATGACACATTGGTACTCATGGAGTCTGGATCCAAAATTCATAGCTTGGATGTACACTAAGCCTGCTCTATAAAATAGAATATTTGGTGGGACAATATATGAAAATTTCCCAGCTATTTCATAGCAACTTTGAAGCCATAGCTTCAGGAAGCATAGCATATCCCAAAGAAAAGGAATAAAAAGAATTCTACAAGGAGACATGAAGAGGGAACTTTTTTTTGCAGAGGCTTCAACTTCTAGCCATGCACATTAAAACATTATGGGATTTTCCTTCCTACCTGGAAATGTAAAACTAGGTAAAACATACAGAAACCACCATGTACAAGCAATGTATCGAATTATCACATGTACTCTGAAAATACATGTACATCTATTATACACAAAAATTTTTTAGAAGCAGATATAAAGATTAACTAAGTATAACTAAGTATAAAGGACAAAGATGACCAAAGTATACTGTGTACACATTAAGGCCCAGGGGTCCTCAAACTTTTTAAACAGGGGACCAGTTCACTGTCCCTCAGACCCTTGGAGAGTGCGCACTGTGGGCCCAGGACAAGTTGGCTGCTAAGCAGGACAGGCAGCGGAGGCAAAAAAAACACCCGGTGGGCTGGATAAATGTCCTAGGCGGGTCGCATGTGTCCCACGGGCTGTAGTTTGAGGACTGCTGCTTAAGCAAATGACAGTCATGAAGCACGTGAAAGTAAAGGATGAATTTATATAAAACTAAGTGTATTTCAAGGTAAGAAATACTAGCAGAGATAAAAGGGGACATTTCATTCTGCTAAAATAAAATCAACAGGAAAACTTAATCCTATATATGTGACTAATAACCGCCTTAAAAACTATAAAGCAAGACCAGCAGAACTGAAGAAGAAAAAAAAATAGGATAAATTCAAAGTTACAGTTGGAGATTTTGGCTCTTCTCTCAGAAATGATTAACAAGGAAACACGAAATCAAATTTCCAAAAAGACATTATGTGGCATTTTATAAGCTCATTCTCAAATTTATATGGAATACTCAAAGTTCAAAATTTGCCAGCCATTTCTAAGAATATGCTGTGTTCATGTGCCTGAGCCTTTCCTACCTGGTATCATCTCACCTCAGATGGTTACGCATCCATCCATGCAAAAGGAATGACCAGGAGTGTCTACTGCTCCTAGCTTTACAAATACAAGATTTTTTCATCGTGGTTCTTTCAGGTCCTTCCCGAGTAGGACTGTCATGCAGTATCAGACCTTTCTGCTTTTACTAACATGTTGAGCTAACACGCTATTTTTGGAATAAAACTAAATTGTTTTCTTTTTGGTTGTGAGCTGGCTAAAGAACGTCCCAGGAGACTGTACTTGTGCGTTAGGGGGACCCATCGGGGTAGCAGGTGTTGGCAATATGGGTATCGGAGGCACCTGTTCTTACAATTTTGGGGCCCACCTGGACCCACCCGGGACAAACTCTGAATGTGTAATTTCCATTGGAGGATGGATTGTGACTGTCCCTGTCCAACTTTGTGCTTTGGTGAATGTCACCTACCCAACTCATTATGTGTATCATCCCACGGTTAGGGTTAGGCACTCACTGCCCACTAGGGCCAGTCACATGCCAGAGATTGACTTTTCCAACGTTACACAGCACCCTGATCAGAGCCTCAGCGTTCTCTGCCACGACTCACTTAGTGGAGATCACTGGAGACTTCGCACAGTACTGTATCTACCACGGAGACCTCTAGCCCCAGTGGATCTGCCAGGTCATGATCTGCACACCTCAGTCCAAGTTCTCTCTCCTTCTGGGCACTTAAGACTTTGAGTCACTCAGTAAATGGATCAGGGCACTTTGCACAAATATGGTAGATGCTGCCTTCACAATACAAAGAAAACTGCTAAGTCTGTGGTGGTATTTCTCTCACTGGTAAAGAGCATGTGTTTCAGTAAGTAGCATTTGCCCTTAGTGGAATATCACAGCATGTCCCAGATTAATGGAATCTTACGAACATCATGAAAGCGCCAGGTGCCCAAATCTTATAGGGTACACGTGTGCCCTCTGCCATATCATGTACCTTACCAGGGCACTAATCACTGATGTCTGCATTTTTCATGTTATTGCATATTTTTCTCCACTTTTTGGTAAAAATGGAGTTTTGAATACATCTTACGTTGAGTATTTAGCAAGTTTTAGAAGCAGTATTCATAAAATCAGAGTTCTTCAGGTGACGCATAATAGTCTTGATTTGTATCGTTAGATAATGTTATTATAACTTTTTCCTTGGTCTCTAACCTTGCTATTTAGAGCATCATTTTCTCATTACTTTTTATTGTGTATATTTAAGGTTTACAATAAGATTGTGATATACTCATTGTGAAATTAGTACAAACAAATCAGCATATCCACCAACCTCCTACAGTTACCTTTTGCTTGGCATAGTTTGCGAAGAGCTACTCTTAGCAAATATTTAGTATACAATTTTCAGTACACAATGTTTACTATACTCTTCATGTTGTATGCTAGATCTACAGACTTATTCCTCATAACTGCAAATTTCTGAGCTTTGACCCACATTTGATTTCCTTCCCCTCTTTCCCTGGTAACCACCATTCTTCTGTTTCTATTTATTCAGCAACTGTTAATAGCTTTTAGATTCTACATGAACTCATAGTATTTTTCTATGTCTAGCTTATTTCATTTAGCAAGATGTCCTCTGGGTTCATCCACCTTCTTGCAAATGGCAGTATCTCCTTTCAGAGGCTAATATTCCATTGTATTTTGTATGCACAATCCTAAATGATTTTCATAATGTAACAAGTCATCTAACCATTTTTAAACTTACATTAAGAATCATGATACATCATACACATACACACAGCTGTAAAAGTTTTTGGTGTAATGTGGTTTCATCTACCCTGAACTCTATGTCTAAAGGTTTTTTTTCCTTCTCTCTTGGGTAACTCAGATTCCATGGTTGGTAGTGAGAATTATTCCTTCTGCCTAAATATTATCTTTGCTCCTTTATTTGCATGGAAGATAAAGACAACTTGATTGTATCTTTTGTCATTCTCCTTATTGAGGGTTTCTTTTCTCTTCTGCCAGCTACTCTCCCCCTTTAACTACTCTCTTTAGCAGAAAAAGACTCAGTTATTTTAGTAATTGGTAACAGATTATAAACTTTAAGTTTTTCCCAGCAATATCCTAATGGAGGAATTTATTTCTGCCGTGTAAGTAGTCATGCCCTAAGGGGTGCCATGCAGTCTCTGTTCAGTCCAAATATCTAGTATACAATTCACTGCAGATTTTTTTCCTTGAAAAAGTATTTTTATTAAAAAAAGAAAAATTCTCTAGATTTTAGCACATTAGCACTGTGGTCATAGTTAAAGAAACGATTGGAAAAGCTATCAGGATGAAGGCATAATTCTTCTCGAGATCGTGTTAGTAACTTGGTATCTTTCAAGTTGAAAATTTTGACTGTTGAATTTTTTTTTTTCTAGACAATTATGAGCCTTCAATGGGAAAGATGATATTGATTCTCCAACATAACCTTATTTAACCACCTACTGAGTGATGTTAGATTACAGGTACCTGGAGTCCCAGAATTCAAAATTCTACTCAACTAAAGAACGCTGGGTGTTACAGCAAGCCACCACTGGAGAATCTCTTGACCAAGGTGTGTCTTTTCTCAGCGTGTGTACCCGAAGGAACTGTCCAAAGTTTCTCCAACATTCTTGTGTTTTTTTTCTTGATTAAAATATGGCAAGTAACATCATGGGTTTTTGTTATTCACAGCCATATTTGGTGGCAAGGACAGTTATACTTCCCTGTGATAGTTCTCAGGACTAAGTAGTGGACTTTGTTTTACAAATCTCATAGCCTTAGACAAGTTCTCTCCGTTGGGTGTGCCTCACAGTCCCGTATACTTAAGTCAGTATATGATACAGTTTGAGACGCAAACAGATCACTAAGAAAGTATGGATTAGTGATGCATTCAAATTGAATACAGTGTTTCTTAGGGAAAAGACACTGTAGACTAAAAGTCAGGCATCTCTGGAATTTTTAAGTTATTTGTTAGCTGAGTGACATCAAAAATATATGTAACCTTAACATTTGTACCCCCATGATATACTGAAATAAAAAAAAATTAAGCCCAGTTTTCTCTTACGTAAAATAGAGGCAAGCAAGATGATTAGATCTTGTTACGGTTGTTATGGCCCTCTCTCCCGATCTGATATCCCGCGGGCCTTTTAGTATAATAGTACCCCTTGAGACTGTCTTCTACCTGTTGAGATATTTCAGAGTTTTGGTTCATCTTTGGGATTTTTCCTGTTGACACCAACAAATTAGGTTGCATTTGTCCTAATGGATATGATGGAGAAGTATGCTGAAAATAGCAGCTTATGTAATTCCCAGCAGTTCTTTGGAAATCTCACTCCAATAGTATTTTTTGACTCAAGACACAGTATCCAATTATAGGTCAGTATTTTAGCATCTAACTTGGTCTTCTGATATACAAAGAGATGGATCATGTGTGAAGTGCTGAAACAATGCTGGTGGAACTACAATGATGCTCAGGCCTGGCCATGATTTCTGTGCACTTTGCATTTCTCATAGGCCTTCTTCTTTCCAATACATCCGTTGAGAAGCGTAGCTTACTATTAGTATCATGCATTTTTAGACATATCCAATACAGCATCTACATCAATACAAGGAAACAGCTTATTGTATTAGCTAGGGTAATTTTAACTTCTTTAACCACCCCCTGAACTTTCAGTAGCCCGTCTTGTCTTTTTTTTTTTTTTTGCTCAAGTAACAATGTGTAACGTGGACATTCATGAACTTGGGAACACTTTCTTCCCAGCTATGATACAAAAACCTGTGCTTCTACTACCCACTTGTGCTCCATCATGCTTTCAGGGTCTTGGAGTTCTTTGCTTCTAGCCAATAGATAGCGGATAAGGAGTATGGAGAAAGCACAATGCTTCTTAAGCACCCTGGGTTGCAGGCAGCACACATAACACTTTCATTGTCATTCTTTAATTTTTTATTTTTTTTATTTCAGCATATTATGGGGGTATAAATTTTAAGGTTTTAATTAATGTCCTTCCCCCCTGCCCCCCCAAGTCTGAGTTTCCAGCATGATCATCCCCCAGACAGTGCACATCTCACTCAGTATGTATATACCCACCTCCCTTCCCCTCCCACCTGCCCAATACCCAATTACTGTAGTTCCTATGTGTCCACTTAGATGCTGCTCAGTTAATACCAGTTTGCTGGTGAGCACATGTGGTGCTTGCTTTTCCATTCTTGGGATACTTCACTTAGTAGAATGGGTTCCAGCTCTATCCAGGATAATACAAGAGGTGCTGTATCACCGTTGTTTCTTAGAGCTGAATAGAACTCCATGGTATACATAGACCACATTTTATTAATCCACTCTTGGATCGATGGGCACGTCGGTTGTTTCCACAGCTTTGCAATTATGAATTGTGCTGCTATAAACATTTGAGTGCAGGTGTATTTTTTTGTAGAGTGGGTCTACCATTGTCACTCTTGTCACAACAGCAAGGGCAGTAGGGAAACAGTCCCTGGCTGGGCAGTTCCTTTCCAGGGTGTTTCTACACTAAAGCACAAGGAAAGCATGGATTTCAAACGGCTGTCTCTGCGACATCGTACATATCAGCGTCAGCAGATATGCATTAGACCTGTCCTTTAATCAGAAAGCCGCTGTTTTTTATTATGCGACTACCCACGCATGAGTTTTTAACCAACTTCATTAAGCCATAAATTGAATTTTTGGCCGAGTTCTGTCCCAGGATTGACAACAGCACTCCTTCATCGATGACTTCTGAATGAGACTCATTACATTCATTACTAAAATAGAAAGGATGCCAGGAGCAAAGTGGTTATTAGATAAAAACAGTCCTGGATGATTTGAAGGCAGTCACTATTAACTCAAAGTCTTTGTTTAATGAGGAGCAGAAGAGCACCCTTCTCAGTGTTAGGTGACCTGACACTCGATGCTTACCTCTTCTGACCTCTACCTTCCTCACCTGCAAAATGAGTTTGGACTGCACACTCTGGAATTGGTCTTCATGCTCCGATCTCTAAAGAGTTGGATGGAAACCCGTGTTTCTGGCATGCATTTGGCCCTTGGAAGTCTTGCAGTCACACACACTGATATCTTTACCCACATCAACTATGCTCATGTCTGATACTCTTTGTCAGTGTGATCTGTCAACTTGTCATCGCTTCCTAACCCCCAGCAGCTCCGCAGTTTCCGATCACGCTCTGGAGTCTTCGGGATGCATCTTTTTGTGCCACTATGTCAACGTCTGGCACGTGGCCTGTGTGTTCAAGCTCCTAATCAGTTTCTTGAAACTTCAAGCCCTAGCTTACGATATCCGAGCTCTCCAACCTTTTAAAACATATTCCCCCAGGTAGAGACCGCTCTCTTCCTTCTGCATCTAATTTAGTGCCCATGAAACACGATCCATTTGATGGGACCATCTGGTTTTTTTCTTCTGCCAAAGACACTCTGCACATTTTGGCAGCTTCCCTAAGTGTACTCAGTGACTCCCGCCAAGTACAGTTGGAATGCTCTGTGGATCCAAACTCCGAAAACAACTGAACCAAGCAGAGTTCATCTTAAATCGGTTGATTTGTGGCAAGTCAACAGCACTGGCCTATACACCTTAAGGTGTGGAGGGAAGGGAGGGCATGTCAGTGTGGCAAGTATCCATGGTTGACAATGGAAGTCATTTAAATTCACACAATAGTCACGATCTGGGGACTTTCCCCCCTGACGTCTACTCCCCAATTTGGGGAATTATAATGATCTCTATTCAGACATACTAGTGTGATTTTTTCCTTTTTTTTAAATTTCAAAATATTACAGGGGTAACAAATGTTTTTGGTTGCATTGATCAATTTTGTTACGCTTCAGTCTGGGTTGTAAGTACACCTATCACCCAGATAGTGTTGTTGTACCCATTAGGTAGATTTTTCACCCCCTTCTTCCAAGCTTGATTTCCACTGAGTTTTACTTCTCTCTGTGCTTACAAGTGCTCCTCAGTTCGGTTTAGCAGTGAGTACATATGGTGTTTGCTTTTCCATTCTTTAGATACTTCACTTAGAATAATGGTCTCCAGTTCCATCTAGATTGTTGCAAAAGGCCTTAATTCATCCTTCTTCATGGCTGAGTAGTACTCCATGCTATATATATTTAGATTAACATTTTGTTAATCCATTCATGAATTGATGGGCACTTGGGTTGATTCCACATCTTTGTAATTGTGAATTGTGCTGCAATATACGTTTGGGTGTGCATCCATTTTTTGATAAAATGACTTTTCTTTTGGGTAAATACCTAGTGGTGGAATTGCTAAATCAAATGGTAGGTCTATTTTTAGTTGAGGAATTGCCATACATTTTTCCATAGCGGCTGTAGTCCCACCAAGAGTGTGTAAAGGATTTTCTCTCTGCGCATCACACCAGCATGTATTGCTTTTGAAATTTTTAACATAAGCCATTTTAACTGGGGTAAAGCGGTATCTCATGTTTTAGCTTGCATTTGCCTGATAGTGACATTGAGCATTTTTTCGTATGTTTACTGGCCGCTTGTCTATCTTATTTTGAAAAGCTTCTGTTCATGTCTTTTGCCCACTTATGTCATATTTCAAAGATCTAGAAAAAATAATTCTACACTCTGTTTGGAACCAGAAAAGAGCCCCAATAGTCAAAGCAATCTTAAGCAAAAAGAACAAATCTGGATGCATCACATTACCAGGCTTCAAACTATGCTACAAGGCTACAGTAACCAAAACAGCATGGCAGAGACACAAATAAAGGTTACATAGACCAGTAGAACAGAATGGAGAACTCAGGTATAGAACCATCCACATACAGTCAACCGATCTTTGACTAAGCAGACAAGAATACACTCTGGGGAAAAGCAGCCCTATACAATAAACAGTGCTGGGAAAACTGGATAGCCACATGGAGGAGAATGGGATCCTTTTTGTACACATGACCTTACGCACTTCTTGATAGGTTGATCAGTTCAGAAGCAGCCTCTGACTCACACTGGCTTCGAGCTCAGCCCTTGTATCCTAGAAGGAAGCTGGATTTAGGACTCAATGTCAACATGGTGTTTCTCAAGTCACTGTAGCAGAGAAATAGCTTGAGTGTTACAGGTCACGAGTCTTCTCACACGGACCACAGAAAGGTCGCATGACTTCACTGAGATGGGGGATGGGAGGGAGCATGGGGAGGGTATGAAGAGGAAAAACAGAGCAGCTGAGTGTTGAGATGAAGACAGGATTCTGTTTTTTGTTAACCTGCTTCAATTTTTTGAGCCTAGTCGGTCCTATTTTTTCCCCCTCAAATTCCAAGAGAAAGACTGTTTTAAAAATAAATTCTGGCTTTTTTGCTTAAGTTATGCCACTTGCAAGCTATTAATTGATACATACAGGGAAGAAAATAAGATTCAGTATCTTCCCAATTGATATGAGGCTTAACTCAATTGTTGGCAAACAATTCAGACTAAAAAATGAGATTTTTATCTTTTGGTAGGTTTGCTCTCAATTAAAAGTCATTCTAATGGCAGTTTTCCGAGTTTCCCCGTCAGAGAAACAGGGTCTATGCTTCCTATAGATCCCTATTTTGAAGGGTTAATCCTATAAAATATTTACATCTTTAAAGAAGACTTTTGACATTTAATTGAATAAAAGATCGAGTATTTTTTTTTTTAGTATCAGACTTCCTTAAAAGAATCTTTACAAGTCCATAGTTCTCATTCATGTAACAGAAAAACTCACCACAAAACACAGCATGAAGAACAAACACAATCTTGAGAAATATCCTTAAAATGAAGCCTAGTGATTTTTTAATGCCTTTATTCAATTTGTTCAAACTATGGTGAAGATTGCCAAAGAGGCAGGTATCATTTCTGATTTTTCTCACACACACCTGGGTTTTAGCACCAAAAACAAAATATTTACATTATATTACCGATGGCATTTTTTAAAACATATATACAGCATATCTTTTCAAAAAGTTAGAATATTACCATTATCTTTGTTATCAGTATCTAGAAAAAGCGAGCTTCAAATAAGATGCCAATACACCTCCATCCGTTGTTTTCTTACTAACTCTTGACAGTGATTTTTTTTTTCCCCCAACACTGCCAATATATGTTTTAGAGCAACGGTCCCCAACCTTTTTGGCAGGAGACACCGGCTTCATGGAAGACAATCTTCCCACTGACCGGGGGGTGGGTGGGGTCCAAGGATGACCGTAGCACACCACATTCAATGAGCAGTCAAACCTGTCTCCCAGTGACAACCTGCACTCCCTGGCGCCACTATCGTGGCTACACCCAAGAGCATCAGGCACCAGAGTCTAAGTGGCACAGCACCTAGATCCCTCGCATGTGCAGTCCACAATAGGGTCCGCGCCTAGGAGCATCCAATGACCCCGCTGACCTGACAGGAGGCGGAGCCCACAAGGCCACCAGCCAGCACGAGTCTGCCATCCAGGGGTTGGGGACCACAGTTTTTGGGAACCTGATAATGTGACATTTTTCTTCCTGTTTTTGTTTCATTAAATTGGCCCCGCTCTAAATTATAGAGTCATTTTAGGGAACACGACCTTTCCCAGGTGGGCTAACCCAAGACTCCATCCACTAAGGCGGCAATAGGAGAACATGGTCTGTCTTCATCCTTTGGGATGGAGCCATCTGCTAGAATCCTTCAGAAGTTACTGATCATTTTTCGTGGGGGTGTATCATTTAAACCTGTCTGAATCCTCCTTTGATCATCTCTAACGGGACAGTAAAACTAAAAGTGAGAGGGGACTACAGAACTAAAATGAGGCGGATACACAGTAGGCAGAAAATAAAGGGTGGCTATCAACGCCCAACTAGCATCCTCAACCAGAGTAAGAATCCCGTTTGGCTTTTATAGATGTTTTCAGGAATGAAGTGGCTCGTTCCATTCCTCACTCCTCAGAGCATTGTTCCTACTGCAACCAGAAGAGGGTACAAAGAGAGGGAACTCTGTTTATAGCTGTGATGCTGAATAAAGTTTAAACAAGAAATCTCCCCATCATTGTTTTCTTGGCTGCAAATACCTGGTTTCATTTTAACAACATTCCTTGTCAGCCAAGTTGACCTGTCCCATTTATTATATGTATCTGACCTTCCATCACCACACAGATATTAAGGAAACCATATAGAAGCAGTTAGCTTTCCCCTCCCGAAAGAAAAAAAAAATGACCAAATGAAAATGATATTTTTATGTCTATCAGAAAGTAGGAAAATACATATGCAATTTTAAAGATTTTTCTCTACTCTTTTTCTAACAAAAAGAAGAGCAATGTTAGGAAGAAAAGTACATTCCAAATTGATGAATGAAAATTGCCTTTGAATGATGGATTAGAAAACGTATTGCATTTGTTCCATAAAACATCTCTCATGGTAGAAAATAAATTTGCTCAATACCAAGGTTTTCAATTATTATCAAATAAACCATTTGAGTCATGTCTTTCACTATTAAAGTCAAGGAAGGCATTGGTGTCCTGTTCCTTGTGATTCATAGCAAGTTTAGCAGATTCATGAGGGGAGGGTTTATTCAAATTTATCACTGAGCATTCGAACACTTGCTATTATAGCATAAATCAGTACAAACAACCACCATGATTTTTTAAAGGCTTAAATTCATATTCATCCTACACATTTTAATTTTACTATTCCTTGGGAAGTCAACCTTTATTTTGCGTACTAAGAGAGCATTAGCCTAGCTGATTCGGTGACAGATACATAGTAAGTACTCAAAATTGTTCGACTTAAATTTATTTTTGTATTAGGAATGTGTATTTTGACCTTCAGTATTTGAGAACAGGTCTCATCTCTACAGAATTCATCAGTTGGTTCAGTTATGATTGTTTTAGTCAATTCTAATCAGGAAGGCTGTGTACAAAAGTTAGATGTAACCGAGAGAGGGGAAAGTACGAAGGGGTTTGCAAATCATTTCTCAAGTAATATGCACCGGTGATAAAACACTATGAAACTTATATTTTTCTACCCATTTAACATATTGCATTTTATTAAATCCAATCATTTATTGGATTTTTTAAAATTATAACCTCAACCAAGTTGCATGGTTATACAATTCCTATGCCACTCCTTTTTTCCTTATATACCCTGCTAAGCTATTTCCCTACTTCATTACACTCTCCCTTCCTTCTTTCTGGTGTCTTTTACTTATACAATGTTAAATCACATAATTATTATTATTTTATTATTATTTTTTATTTCGGCGTATTATGGGGGGACATTTATTGTTTTTAAGGAAACCCTCTCAGCAATTTAGAGAACGTGGGAATATTAACACGTGCTCCATGAAATCTTACCAGGAGTTGACTACTTTATCCGCTGTGGATGAAGCTGGCCACAGCAAGCTCTCTTCCGGCTGTGACTACGCCCTGTTCCAGGATGGCATGGGGCCCAGGTGGGAAGACGGCAGGAATAGGCGGGGTGGCCGCTGGCTGGTCAGCCTGGCCAAGCAGGCGTGTATACAAAGAGCACTTGGGCCTCTCCGCAAAGACCATCACTGGGTACCAGACCCACGCAGACACTGTCACCAAGAGCAGCTCCCTAGCCAAGAACAAGTTGGCGGAGGGGGGTGAGGGGGCCTTGGCACCCCTCCTTTTTAAGTGGGACAGCTTCTTACTGCTGCGTTGGGGAGCAAGACTTGGGGCGTAAGACAGCCTGGCTCTTGCTGGTCAAGTGAACAGGAGTATGTACAGGTTTTAACACCAGTTGGGGCCCAGGCCCAGGAGGGCAGTGGTGGCAGCGGCCCGAGGGCTCAGCTGGTCCTGCAGCCACACCCCGGGCAGGGTGGAGGGAACTCAAGGGCTTGCTTGTTTCATCAGGGTGTGGGTGAGTCCTGGGGGAAGGAAGGGACCAGCGCTTCCTCTGTGCCTGCTTGGGAAGGGGGCTAGGTGGCTTGCAGGCCAGGCTCTTCCATTGAGGGGGAGGGGGCTCAAGGCCACTGACACTCCAAGGGCTGGAGTTCAAAGACAAGGGCGGGGTGGGGGGGCCTTGTCTGTGTGCCTTCTGCCCAAACACCTTTAAGGGTTGCCTCTGCTCAGGACTTGTAGCTTTGGCAGCCACCCTGGATCCCGATTCAGGCTTACCCTGTGACAACCGAAAATGCTCACCCACTCCCGTGCGTGTGGGTGTGGCCGGGCCCTGGCCCGAGGGCCAGCATCCGCACAGAGGGCTGCGTGGGGAGCCCCGCCTGGCTCCTCGCCTTGTCCTCTGGGGCCAGGGGTGTCTGTGCCTTGCTCTACTCAGGGCCAGGCTGACCTGGAAATGAGTGGATGAGCCTCCACCCCCCAGGAGAGGGGTGGTGGGAGTCTTTTGGTTCTTGTTCTAAATAAATACTTCTGAACTGTGTAAAAAAAAAAAAAAAAAAAAAAAAAAATTCTACAGTGTGTTATCGTAACTCAACATGGAAGCATCAAAAAGGTAAAACATTTCAAAAGGTAATGTTTGTTACTTTGAGCCCTTTTCGCATATGCATATTGACATGGCCATTTTACCCTTTGCCCCAATGCATGCAGGTTTGGGGCATTTGAAAAGTGACCGAAATCAGCGCCGGTGAGTGTATGTGGTTTCCAGGAGAGAAGCACTTCGGAGTCGCTGTCCTCAGACCGTGCTGAGTCTTATCAAAAGCACAGGGACAGGGCAAGTCATTCCTCCTGGTATAAGGACAGTAGAGTCACAACTGAAATGTGAGGGTAAGAATGGTCGTGACAAGGAAGGCTGGTGGCTTCTAGCGAAACCACATTGCTCAGTGACCACAGCTGTGATTCTTAACGTTTACTGGTTTTATGTCAGTCGCTGCATCAAAGAATCTTAAATCCCACTGTGATAGTGGTAAAAAAACCAAAAACAAAACAAAACACTAACATGATCCTATTTATGTTTTTGTTAATGCTTCGATAATGGCAATGTACATTCTGTCCTACATTTCCCTTATGTGTGCTACCACCAGTTTGGGTGCCAGCATTAGAGACTCGCCGTCAAGTGCCACACTGGGTCTTAAGAATTTAACGTCCACAATTTAAGTCCACAATGGTGAGACCCAGTGATCAAATAAGCAAGCAAAACCTCGGGAAAGGAGACCATGAAAGCTCACACTCCATGTGGGGAAATGGGTCTTTTGCAGACGGAAGCACTGCACCAAAAGCGCAGTGTGAAAGATTAATTTAGGTTCTTCTAACTCGAGGTAATTGTCTCCTCATCAGCAGTTCAAGCATAAAGAGACAGAGACGGATAAAGCAGGCATATTGCTACCAATAAAATAAGCAGTAACTGATAGCAGCATTTGTCAAAGCAGGAAGCTCTAGGCACTCGTCAACGGACGCGTCCCAAGCCGCAGGGACACTGGGTACGTCCTGTAGTCGGTGACTCTCTGGGAAACCCTCTGGGAAGAAAACCGGAGGAGACCAGATCAAGGACAAAGACCGTCTCTCTCCCCTACTCAGGGTGGTAGATTTTACAAACTGTCAGAATGCATAACAGGCGGTTCAATGAGATTTGTTGCTACGAATTTCTTTTGAGTCCAAATTTACTTTTTCAGTAAGATTGTACGTGGGCTCCATGGTGTTGATTTTTTTCCTCATCTATGTCTTTGTTTGCCAATACCTTAAAACAGGCATCCTCAAACTACGGCCCTCAAGCCACATGCGACCCACAGGGTGTTTTTGCCGCATGCTGCCTGTCCTGCTTAGCAGCCTACTCATCCCGGGCCCACAGTGCGCATGTATGGAATGTGCACCACACTCTCCAACAGCCTGAGGGACAGTGAGCTGGCTCCGTTTAAAAAGTTTGAGGACCTCTGCCTTAAAATCTCCACTTAGGAGTTTAAAAATAATTGAACTCAGATGGATCCCACCAGTAACATGGTGATGATCTAGTAACTTAGCAGAACTGCTTGGATCGCATTTTCAGACCTCCAATCACAGATACCCGTTATAGCTGGAATAGAGACTTTGATCATATAGACTTTAATGCCTCCTGTCCTACACCGCCAGAGATACGTGTACACAGAGCAGCTTGGTTAGTCCATTTTTTTTTGCACAAATTTGTGTTATTGCATGGGAGAACCACAGTAAACACACACGTGTGCATTCGTACACACATGTGAACTTGTCTATGACACTCATTGCAAACATTTATTCTCTGTCATTTGTGCTCCTCTGCCTAAGAGAAAAAACATCCATGCAGGAGAAGGTAACCTTGTTTGTCAATCTCTTTCCTAAATTTGGAATCTGTCCAGAAAACCCGGGAGGGAAGCTCAACTCAACCACAGTTAATCTGCAGAAAATCCACCCCACGCGACTTCTCCCCCTCACCCCCATCACGGCTTATCTTTTCATGTATTCTTTATAAGAAATCCATTGAACTTTAATTAATATGAAAAATTCAGGTTTTCATCTGATTTAAATGTGACTGACATCAGGCTGCTGCTAAAAGCGGAACAAAGTACAGGCGTGGTGAAAATAAAACTTAAGACCTGGTGCCTGCCACAGATTTGTTTTCTCACTGCCAAATCATCTCTAGCACTTGCACGAGGCAGGAGAGAAATGTACCCATAGCATTTTCCAGGAATCTTGATGCCCATATGTATGAACAGGGGCATGCTTGGAAAATGTCTGTACACAGTCAGGGACACGTTCGTCATCTGTCAAATGAATCAGCAGTCTTTAGTTCCAAAAGGTCCTAAGTTTAAAAATGACTCAAGTGATACAGTTATAGGTAGATGATTCCAAAGGGGTTAGTGTGGTAGAATGGAAGAAAAAGTCTTTTGAAGTGAAAACACGCACTGTGTCATGCATCGGCCATTCACACCCATGCACCTTTCTGTTTGCATGCAGTAAGTGTTTACAACAGGTGCAAACGTGCTCTTAGAAGGAGCTAGGTGGCACAGGACACCTTCAGCTCTTAGCCATTAGTGTTCTGCACGCCATGGACCAGACTACTCTCAAGTTCACGTATCCTGCTCATACGAGGGTATGGTGCAGCGGATGCCCCTGCTGTTGGTGCAGCTCCTTTGCAAGGACTGATCGTGATCCTGTTTTCTCCATACACCCTACCACACTGCCATAGCAACATATGAAAGCCCCAAAAGTGACTCCAGAGCAGAGTAACACACTTTTGAAATACACAACATATTGTTGTTAACTCTAATCGAGGTGGCTAGATACCCTAAATACCCCGACTTCATCATTACACATTGTACGCATGTGAAAATGTATGTATCTCCCATGTATATGTTCAAAAACCGTGCTTCAAGGAAAGGAAATACATTTTTCACTTCAATATCTTGGTCCTTAAGCTAAGGCCTCAGGTGCAAAAGCTAAAGCTCTAGGAAACAGAAGCGTAATTGTTCCATTCTCTCCTGGGTTTGAATGGAAACTGGTAGGAAGGTCAGGTGCAGCGCCAAGAGGCGACATCGGAGAAGAACCAACGGGGACCGCAAGGACTTGCACAGGAGGTGGCTCATGTGCTGATGCAACACTAAGGTCACCAGCATCCTACCACATCAGGGTCAAAGAGTCAGCACTATCTAGACGGCAGGACAGGTTTTATTGGGGGAAAAAAACAAAACACACACACACAAAAAAATCAAGACTCCTGTTTTTAGGCTTCTTTGCTAGTAGGTCGGTTTAATAAATACATGAGCTCTTATTTGGAAGAAAAATATTTAAAATTAGGACTTTGTTGTTTCAACTCTGCCTGCTGACCTTGATCAAATAAGTCTAAGGGCACCTACCTCTATTTCCAAGAGTTGCATACTGCGAACAGCATGGGCCGTCTCTTACCATGTAAGGGTCGTTATAGATCATTTGAGCGTTGGGAAACTCTAAAAATTCTAGAATAGTGAATAATCACAAAGGTATCTGAAAATTTGGTCAGTTTAAGATTGGAGGCATCTCTATTTTTAGTTCAGTATCAGTTTTCTCCCCTTTTCTTTTCCCTGTGATCTCTGATAAGAATACAAGGGACACCTTTCTATATATACACAAACACATACACATGTACAGCCTTGAGACTGTCAGGCTAACTTATTTGCTTTCAAGTAGGTTAAAATCTCAGATCCTTTACTGTTCTGGACAGCTGGGTGCTTGGCCTGGTAGGAATCCTAAATCCACTATCTGTTAATAGTACCGTTTCTATGAATATCGGGTAGCAGAAGTATTTTCTTTGGATCAATATGTCAGTAAACCCATGCTATATAGCCCAGAGATTGGTGAACTGCCATCTGTAGGGCCCAATCCGGCCTGCTGCCTCTTTTTGTAAACAAAGTTTTATGTGAACAGAGCCACACTCACCGTTTACCTGCCGGCTATGGCTACGGTCACGCTGTAACAGCAGAGGTGAGTAGTTGTAACAGAGATCCCATGGCGCCTAGAGCTTGGTGACATTTGTTTTAGACCAAAGGTGGCTACCAAAAATTTAGGCTATCATGAGTTGTTTTAGGAACATTTGGAGTAGAAAGATGAAAATAAAGTAACTATTGCATGACAGGATTAAAGGGAGTTTAACGGCAAACGACAAATCAGCCTACTGACTGTATATACTACCCTTTTTGCAATGCATTCAATAAATACTTGTTGAGCTACAATTGCATATCTAAATCCTTCCAGACTCAGCTCATCCTCTAAGAAGCTGATCTTAATTCTGTATTGGAAAATTTGTTCTCAGAGCTCCCATAGCACTTTATCTGAACATCTTTTATAACCAATTTTCTACTTTACATTACAGTGCTTACATACACACGATTTCTCCTACTGGACTGTAAACTTCCTAGAGCAAAATCCATATCTGCAAACGGATTAACAAACTTATTTCCACGATCCAACTTCCTGGATAATGATCTACTTTTAGGGAACATAGTCATTGATTTGAGTGCATACTTTTTTTTTTTAAACAGTGGGAATCATTATAATGGGAATTTTTTTCCTACTGTAAGTCTAAAATAGCTAATTACGCCCTTAACTTAAATAAAAATCACGTATGTTCTAACGTATTGTCTTCGTAGACCATTGACTTAGCTAATTATGTTTCTTAAAGTCTAATTGAATTTCTTTAGCTGATTTCAACGTAATAGAGCAGAGTGGCATAGAATAGAATAGAATTCCTATTGCAGGTGAAGCATATATTCACGTTGATTCTTATTCGGAAGGTGGTGAGGGTTACACCTATCTTTTCTGTGTATTCTCCAACTCCCAGAAGTGGAGGAAGATGAGCAAGTCAGCCATAGATTATATGCCACACGGTCATTCTAGCAGGATTCAGGCAGGGGTGAGGTGCCTTGGGCTAGACACACGGAAGCAGCTTCTTGGGCAAGGAATTTTCATCAGTGTGTAGTGGGGTTACTTAGCTGAATTGCCAGATGAGAGATTTCAAGAATAGGTGGCTGAATAGCCTATGACAAATTTAGGCTGAATAATAGTCACAACATTGAGTGCTTTCTGAGAGCCAGGTGTTCTACTGAGCAATTGAAACATAGCATCTCATTTAATCGGCACAAAAACCTCAAAGTCGGGCTGACCGTTACCCCCTATTTTACAGATAAGGACCAGTTTTGGCTTAAACAGATTAATACATAAGGTCACACAACTAGTAAGTGGCAGCAAGGGAAATTTAATTCAAGGTCAAACCACCTTACCCCAGGGGACTTTCTTAGTGATTGCATCCTACTGCCTCCCACTGGGGACAGCTGCTTCCATGGAGCAAAGCCTTAACCACTTACAGCTCTACCGGAAACGCTTTCTGAAGATGGGTGTTGAAATGAACGGGTTGATCGGCACAGTCTCGGGTCTGAGTCACATCTGAAGCTGCTCTCATTCCTTCCCCCCCCCAAAATATCACTCCATTCTCACTTCTGCCATCAGGGCGTGGTCCTTCACGCTCCTCCCCCCACCATCTCTGTCTGCCGAGGATGGCAGTACATATACTCACAATTCCAACGTTCTTCCAGCTGTCTACAACTGCCCCTTCGCACTTGCGCTAAGAGTATTCTATTCTCATTGGGGCCGTGCCATGAACATATTTAACACTTTAGAATTAGGAGGGGCAAACCTTGATCTCAATCTCTGAGACGTGCTGATGACAAATTTTTTCAGGCGCATCTCATCATCTCTGGAGGCTCTCAGAATAGTCCCCCTCTAAAGTAATTGCGGCACACACCAAGTCCTGGGTCCAGAGCCCTGGGCTTTCAAGCAGAGGTTGGAACCTCTTCAGAGGGGCCAGCGGCTTGGAGGGGGACAAAAGGCACAGTGGGAAGAGAGTTCTCAGTAACTGACACACCACCCCCTGGTTTTATCTTTCCATTTTCAATTGTTTAGTTTCGCTCTGACGTTAAAAAAAAATCTAACTGAAAACATTTATAACCAACAGGATAAGAAGGGGCAAAAGTTTGAACGAATGAAGAATGATAGAAGGTCAAGCAGAAATTCTAGAATATTGAAGAAATTTGCCTCTTACACAGGACAAAAATTAGTGTTTAAGGGGTGACCTTTGCAGGTCTCATGTATCTGCAGAGACACAGGTCTAAGAATAAGCAGATGCTAGAACAGTCCATATCGAACAATTGTTGACACTCAGCACAGGCGCCCAGTAAGGCCGAAATCGGACTTTCCACTCCGGCAGCCGGACGCTACCACTCCTTTCCCACAGAAGAACTGCAGAAGCCGAAGGAACGTGTGTGCAAGTGTTTCTTCGTATCCTACGGTGAGAGGTTTGTGCTTCAAATTCCAGCTGATCCGTACCATCCTCGCAATTCTAACAGAGTAAAACTATTTTTAAGGAAAGCACAAAGAGGGTATGCATATTTTACAAGGCCTCTAGCATTTTAGGCTTGAACTCTGTAGTGTCAATGGGAAAGAGGCGGTTGTATTTATGTCTGACAACTCTAAATTGCCAGTTGCTTATAAATTCAGGACTATGTCTTATTTTCCTTTTGCATCCTCCCCCAGGAAGTACCTGCAACAGTTACTTATATATTGCAGTAGCTAATGCAATATTTGCGTCGGTAGCATCGACTGATGGTACTACAGTAATAAATATTCATAAATCTATGGACAAGAGTTATTCTTGTTTTTTTTCCCCATATTTACTATCCTATATAAATATCAGAGCCTCAACTGTACTTTCCTAGCTTGCACATAGTGTGCGTGTACCAGGTGGGAGTCAGTACCAGAATAAATAGATGTCGGCTCAGATCATAAAATCGTCATTGGACCGATGCCAAGTTTCCCTTGAAAACTGTAAAGCCATAAAATTTCTAAGAAAGTTGGCATAATTGATTTTGTCAACCAAACTATCCATATACAAAAGCAAACATCACTTCCTTCCTGAAACCGGTTTCCCGTGTGAGTTACCTATTTCAGCAGTAACCTCATGATTTCTCTTTTTTTGAGACAGAGTCTCACTCTGTTGCCTGGGCTAGAGTGCCGTGGTGTCAGCCTAGGTCACAGCAACCTCAAACTCCTGGGCTCAAACGATCCTCCTGCCTCAGCCTCCCAAGTAGTTGGAACTACAGGCATGTGCCACCATGCCCGGCTATGTTTTTAGTTGGCCAATTAATTTCTTTCTATTTTTAGTAGAGATGGGGTGTTGCTCTTGCTCAGGCTGGTCTCCAATTCCTGACCTTGAGTGATCCACCCACCTCGGCCTCCCAGAGTTCTAGGACTACAGACATGAGCCACTGTGCCCAGCCTAACCTCATGGTTTCTAAGACTTGAAATCTGTGAGTCATCTTTGACAGCTGCCTTTCTTTACCATTCATATCTATTCCATCCTGAATCCTGTGGCTTTCGCCTTCATCAAGCTTTTTGAATACATCAACGGTTGAGTATTCCTAATCCAAAAATTAAATTCCAAAATGCTCTAAAATCTGAAACTTTGAGTAGTCACAGGATGCTCAAAAGTAAATGCTCCTTGGAACATTTTGGACTTGGATTTCAGACTTCCAGGTTCAGGTTGCAGTGAATATAATGCAAAGATTCCAAAATCTGAAACATTTCTGGTCCCAAGTATTTTGGATGAGGGATGTTCTATCTATACTTCCATTTCATTTTTCCTACCATCATTTCTGATTTAGACCATCTTTAATTCTGACTTGAGCCATTACAATAAATTCCAACTGGCCTTCCTCAGAGTTTTTCTCCAATCCAACCAGCAGTTCTGCCAGACACAGCCTCTATGTGCTCCTTGTACAAGAGGATTTAATGACTCCCTACTGCCTAGTAAATAAAACCCAACTCCTCACATATTTTTAAGAAAGACTTTCTAAAAATTAGCTTTAGCTGTATCCAGCAACGAGTTCAGTGATTTGATCAAGACCTTCTGCTTCTCAGAGCCCCTTTAAAAAGGCAGCGGTTGAAACCATTTCCTTTTTGCCTTACTGTTTGATAACTCTATACCCTAACTGTCTTAGGGTAAAATGTTCATCACCTACTCAACATCTTGAATTTCTCATTATTCCCAGAATATGATCTATGCCAGAAGGCTTTTCCTGAACATTTTTAGGATTTGTACCTCTTTTGAGATTTTGATCAAAGTTTGGGACCCTTCCCACAGAAAACACCATGCAGAATTTCATGGGGAAGATGTGTGGACAGCAGTGGCCTGTGGCAATCACCCTAAATTTTCCTGTGATAGCCTCTTTTTTAAACACACCATTGTACATATTTATGATTTCCAACATACTCCAGGTTAGCATTTTGAGATCTAATTCAAATACAGTATTCTACATTGCCTGCTACTGGCCGTTCTGGATTTGTGGGGTCCCTAGGGACAAAGGGGGGGGCATGATCTGGCCTTCATTCTCCCCCTCTAAAGTGTAAGAGTCCCTAATCCAAACTTATGAGGGCTGGACCTTTCTGAATCAGAAGTAGGCATGCTCTACCATCTTCTCTGATGATCGGAAGCAACATCCTTTCTCCTTGTTTAATGTTCACATTCTCCTACTTCCTCTCCCTGCTGAGGTAGAACACAGCCCTGCACTGGGGACAAGAAGCCAGCTAGGGGACCTTTACTTAGAAAACCACAAGTTTGTGTATTCTAGAGGATCAAAGGGGTTTCGGCCAATTATGACCCCAGTCAGCTACTGAGTCATTGTGATGCAGAAGGACAGACCTCTTTCCCCATTCTACTTCAGGAACCAGTGAGAACTAGTGAGCTTCCTGGGCCAAGTATAAAGCTTTGAAGCCATCAGGTGTGGGAAGAGCTTTGGACCAGTGCAAGAGGTTCAGAACTGGCAGTGTCCTGGGACAGCTGGGAACAGACTCTTTTGTCTGGCTGACATCTGTGACACTTTCATTTGGCTGAATGGCTGCCTGGGTTAAAGAGAGACAGTCCCCGAATGAACCATCATTGTGGATTTCTAGGTATCAAAATTGGCATGAGGCAGTCCAGTAACCACTAGAAGAAAACAGAGGAAAAAGCTCCATGATATTGGTCTGGGCAAGGATTTCAGCAGGACTCCAACAGCACAGACAACGAAACAAAAATATACAAATGGGATGACATGAAACTGAACACTTCTGTACAGCGAAGAATACAATCAACAAAGAGACAACCCACGAAATGAGAGAAAAATATTTGCAAACTGTTTGGTAAGGGGCTAAATATTCGAAATATGTGAAGAACTCAGATGACTCAACAGTAGTAAGATAATCTGATTAAAGAACATGCGAAGGACTTAAGTAGACATTTCTTAAAAGATGGCAAACATGAAAAAATGGTCAACACCACTAACCAGGCAAATACAAATTAAGACCACAATAAGGTATCACTGCACACCTGTTATAATGGCCATTATCAAAAAGACAAGATAACAAGTCTTGGCAGAGACGCAAAGAGAACCCTTGCACGGCGCTGTTGGTATAAATGTTAGTACAGCCATCATGCGAACGGTAAGGAGGTCTCTCACAGTATTAATAACAGAATCACTTGCAATCTTACTATTGGGCACATTCAAAGAAACTGAAATTCATATGTCAAGGAAGCATCTGTCTGTACTTGCAGGTCATCACAATACTATTCACAATAGCCACAAGGCAGAATCAACCCAAGTGTCCCTTGATAGATGAATATGGATCAAGAAAATGCGGCATAGACACATAATGAAACACTATTCAGCCTTCAGAAAGGAAATCCTGTCATTTGTGACACCATAAATGAATCTAGGGGATATTGATTATCCAGGCACAGAAAGACAAATACCTCATCATCTCACTAGTGTCTGGAATCTAAACAAGTTGAACTCAGAAGCTGAGAGTAGGAGGATGGTTACACCAGGGGCTGACACTAGGATGAAGGGACAGACACAGCAAGACGCTGGTCCAAGAATACAAAGTTTCAGTTAGGAGGAATAACTTTAAGAGACTGTACAACATAGTGACTGCAGTTAACAACAATGTACTATATCCTTGAACATCGCTAAGATTTCGAGTGTTCAACACAAAAAGTATGCATGCGAGGTAATGCATGTTAACTAGCTCAACGTAGTCATGCCATGCTGTATGCGTGTCTTAAAGCAGTTTTTATACCGTAAGTATAGACAACCTTGTCAATTAAAAAAGTTACTTTCTAGAAGGATGCTCTGAAGTTGGAACTCGGCATCACCGAAAGCTCAAAGGCTGGAAAGGACTTGATGGTTTCCCCAAAACTGGCAGACGAGTGTGTCGTAACAGTCCATGGACAGAAGAGACCATCTGCCTTGCAGGGGGGATCTCGGGTCTCGGGGCAGTTATTTCGGTAGACCCTTATGGCTGAACGATGCAAGACGAGCACCTACTTACTATGGTTACCGGCAAAGCGAGCCAAAGGAAAACGCTCCGGACTGGGAAATTACTTTGTTTCCCCATGTAAAGGTCTGGTACCTGGTGGGAATTGAGGAGTGGTTATCACAACAGCATTAAAAAATAAATAAAAATCAGTGAGAGGAGACTATTTTAGTTTTCTACCTTTGTGGAAATGGGATCACCACTCTCGTTTCCCCATACGTGGAAATGTATCTAGAGACTTCTATTCTTGGGGCATCCCAAGGGCTTTCAGGAACGCCATTCGGCACCGGGAAAGGAGCCTGCTGCCACCATCCTGGTAGCTGTGATTCGGCCCCTTCCCCATTTACTGGGTCTCCGTGAAGATTGAGATGAACACAAAAGCCCACGAGACACGACAGTGATTCTATCCCGTGTTCCGCCTCATCCAACTCTCCCCAGCCCAGAGTAACTGCTCTCTTCCGAGCAGCTGTTAAGTGCTCATTTGGCACTTGGTACCGGAATCTTTTTATTTGCACACACACCCTCAGCAGCCGGATTGTAACTCGGCCCCATTCAACCCCACTAGGTTTAAAATATTTATTCTGTACCTATTACGTGTCAGGGACTGTGCCAAGTACTGGCGATAACCAGAAGACAAGACATGATCCCTCCCGGCTTCTAGAAAACAGTTTTACGTACAGGTGAGCAGACTGGCACGAGACCCGAGTGTAGTGGCATAAATGCAACCACAGAAAGGTGGCTGAAGTGACAGGGAGCAGGGCAGGAAATGTACAGGGTTGAGGGCAAGGTATCAGGAAATGGTCCTTGGAGAGGTGACACCCGAGCCAGGCTCAGGGGGGAGTCCAAGTCCTTTACGCAGGGGTGGGGAAGGGGAATTGTATTTCAGGCACAAAGGAAACGAGTGCAAAGAAAGGACAGGAACATGTGGCATTTGACCATTTAGGGAAATGAAAGTAGTTCAGCACCAATGGAGCACAACGGTTAAAATAGCAGAGCAGCAGCAGGAGGTGACGCTTGGATGCAGACATCGAAAGGGTTTTGTATATTATATTCAAAGGCCTGGGTTTTACCCTAAGGCCATTGGGAAGTTATGCAATGGTTTGCATCCGTTAGCAACAGACTTACTGTTATTACTGTGTTTCCCCGAAAATAAGACCTACCCATGAAATAAACCCGAGGAGGATTTCTAAGCATTTGTGCAATAGAAGCCCTACCCCCAAAATAAGCCCTAGAGACGGGTGTGGCTGCGCAGAGCATCTGCACATCCTGCGCATGTGGTCACGGAGCGGTAAAGAGCCACGAGCAGCCCTTCTCATCTGCCCCACCGTGACAGCTGCTGTCCCAGAGGTGACCAGAAAAGTGCGGGCAGCCCCACCAACAAGGTCAGCTCCCCCAATCAGGTCCCGGCCATCCCGTGCGTGCTGCAAGCTGAGGCTTCGAGGGGGAAAAATAACACATCCCCTGAAAATAAGCCCTAGGGTGTCTTCTTGAGGAAAAAACACAAATAAAAGACCCTGTCTTATTTTCGGGGAAACACGGTAGTAGGTCAAGTGTCGAGAACCCACTAGAAGATGACTAAGAAATGACTAAGGTGGTGGCCGTTGGGAGTGAAGAAGAGCCATTAAGGGAACAAGGAAGAAGGTGGGGTGTGCATCTCACCCTCTGTGCGTCCCCCAGCCTGTCACCAGGCCCTGGCTCTGCAGCCGTTCTCTCTAGGTTTTTGATGAAAGCAGTAATTACGGCGCTCGTGATGATGAATCCTTGATCAGATGTATACTTTATCAGCATCTGACGCTGTTTAGGTAAGCCTGAGTGGTTTTTTTTGTTGTTTTGTTTTGTTTTGTTTTTTTGTTTTCCTCCTTCTTAGGCCTTGGCCCAAAATAATTTGGATGGCTTCACTCAATCACTCGCTTTCTCTGTTTGTCACTTCCTTTGATGTGTTCTTTGTTTGCAGCAGGAGGTTACTAGTCTCTCCTGGGAAACCATAGGGTCCAGGAAGCTATCAGATGCTGCCCACAGGGTACCACAGTTCCAGCTGTTGCTTTGAAGAAACAGCTGCCCCCAGGGCATAGGACAGCAGTATTCTCCCAGCACCGAGGGGGGAAAAACATCACCTTAAACATTATCACCAACTGAAGGTCACGTTTTCCCCTCAAGCACTGGATCAGCTGTTCAGTTTATTTTCTCTGTTCTAGACAACCAGAAAGCCATCCCATTCAAAATCTAAACCTTCCAATAACGTAATTTGTTTATATGTGCTGAAATGGACGCATCCGTCTATTGAGATAAACATGAGAAAATTAACTCATATTGCTTGAAACGTTCAATCGTTTCTCAAAGAGGTTGCCCTTATTGGCGAAAAATTAACTGACTTCTCCGAATTAGACATTTTTATCAGGTAGTAACATGGTACCCTAGGACAGTTTTTTTAGTCAATTGGCTGTCAACTGTTAACACGACTATTAGTAATAAAACTCTTGCATTTACCTTTCTTCTAAGATTGTCTCAACTATGCTTGGACCTGGACCCTTCTAGATAGGTTTTAGAATAAGCTTATAAATTTCCACGTTTAAAAAAAAAATGAAATAAACATACTGTGGAACTAACTGGAATTGCATGGAGTCTACAGATTGAGTTTGGGAAGAAGTTGAGATAGAGTCTTTCAATCTACAAACGTGGCACTGTGGGTGCTTACGTAGATCCTTCTTCTCAGTAATGCTTTGCAATTTTAGTGGCAAATTCTTGCATGTCTTGTGCTGATTTTTTTGGAAGTTATTATAAATGGTATATTTTTTAAAATTCTCTTGTGTTTTGTTGTTACATAAAACTATAGTTAGTTCTTATATATTGGCCTTGTACCCAGTAATCTTGCCAATTTAACTTACTAATTCTAATACTTATAGATCTGTTTTGTGCATGTACAAATTTATGATCCATAAAATATATTCCCCCTTTCCTCATCCTTCTATTTCTGCCTTATTGCACTTGCCAAGATAGGTCTAGAGGGTAAGGATGAATAAAACTAGGAAAAACACCATCTTTATCTCTTTCCCAAACACAAGGAAACTTCCTCCCCATTCTTCTATTAATTCTGTTTGCCACAGGCCTTTTGTAGATTTTTCCCATCGGGTTAACAACCTCAGCTTCTATTGCTCGTGGCTAAGAGCTTTTGCCCTAACCAAATGTTAACTTTTATCAATACCTTTTCTCATCTACTGAAATTTTTTTCTTCTTCTGTGAATGTGGTGAACATTACATTCACTTATTTTCAACTGTCAACTGACTTAGTTTTTGCAATAAGCCCCACTTCATCTAGATGTGTTATCTTTACATATTGCTGGAATTGATTTCTTAACATCTTACTCGGGATGTTTGCATCTGTGCTCCTGAGAGATGGCTTGTGTTACTTCTTATGTCACTTCCAGGCTTTGGTATCAAGACTGTTTTCGATTGATTCCCCAAAGAGAAGACAGATTCGCATGCAGGTGAACAACTCCAGGGAGTAGAAAGAGTAGGACCTGGGGTAGGGGGAGGAGGAGACATTTCACACTTTGCTGTAGTGGCAACAGATTCCACAGATAACCCCAAGATGTGCATGAGCCAGGCTAGCCCCTCAACTGCGTTTCCTTAACACCAGAGGCTGGGCCTTTATACCTTGAGTATCTCTGGATCAGGTTGCTCTGGGGCAGTACGACCTTGGGGAATGTAGGTCTTTTTTGCTGTTAGAAATTTCCATAGAGGGACCCAACTGAGAACTGTTAGCTGCAAGCAATGAAGTCAAGGAGGAGGAAATCCCCGACCAGCCAAGCAGACACTAGGCCGCTGCCTCTACCGTGGTTTTGCTGGCCTCATAAAATCAAGTGCATCAAAAATGGCAGAGATAGCATAGTATTTATATACTGATGAGAATCTGATACAGATGAAAACTGAGAATGGAGTTGAAGCTGATCAAAGAAAAATGGTTGTTTGAGGAGGGAAAAAAACCAAAAAACCCAAAAAGGTAGAAGTCATAATCATTCCCTACAGATGTTGGAAACATTGAAAAGATTATAAGATTATATGATACATGATTATTCAACAATGCACTTGAAAATTTAGTAGATCAAATATTTTTCCCAGAGAAACAACGTCAATTCAGTTTTTCCCAATGTGAAGGTCTTCGGTCATATGAACAAGAGCAATTTTATCGCAACAGTGAGAAATCCTGATTCAGCAGAGTTTAGTGGAGATTATAAGGAGAGGAAATAGGGTAAAAACAATGTTTTGAATAATTTTGTGGCCTAGGGAAATAAAGAACTGGAGTGGTAGCTGGAGGAATAAGTCAGGAATTTGTGCCACATTTTTTAATGTGGCACAAATAGCATGTTTGCATGCTGATGGGAACAATCTGATAGGTGGAAAAGTCTATCAGATTTTTATCAGACAGAAGACAAATTGCTAGAGAGCTGTTCTGGACAAGGCAAAAGATGGGAAAACAATGCAAAAAATGCAAGCCTGGCTTCACAAGGGAACATACACAGTCATTATAGCAACATTTGGAGTACACTGGTGCCAACATTGGTAGCTCAGTAGATATGCTACTTGGAGTCTTTGGAAATTTGCTCCTGGTTCTGCATGAATTGATAGGAAAAACAAATATTGTCAAGATGTAAACTCACTCCAAGTGATTCTATAATTGGAATGTATTTAAAAATCCCTATGGGTGTTTTAGTAGAATTTGACCATCGGATCCCAAATTTGCTTAAGGAAACCAATGCAAGCCAATTTTGATGAACAAAAAAGGTGTGTGAGGGTTACTACCATGTATCAACACTTATACCTATACCAATTAAGATAGTTTGGTATTAGCAAAGGCCTAGGGAAATAGACAAATGACACGTAGCGAGTGGATAGGCCAGAAAAGGACCCAAGCACATATGAAGACCTTAAATGAGCGCTATTGTGCAGTCATAGGGAGAGGCCACTTAAATATGGGATAAATGACTATTCATATAATGAAAATTAAAGTAGATTCTTATGCCACAGTGTACATAAGAATAAATGCCACATCGATCAAATAAACCTCAATAGGAAAATTAATATTTAAGAAAGATTCCTATTCTCTGAACTCATCTCACAAATCCATTTTTCCCCCGGAAAATCTCACTTTCTGTGCCCTTATTATTTAGGCTGTAAACAGATTTGGATAATGTGCTCTCCCTCACTATGGTCTCTTGAATGAAAAACAGTCATCAGTGATAAATTGGTAAGAGACAAAACACTTTAAAAATGGATTCATGTTGGCCCTTTTTAATATCCTGCTTCTACTCGTGTTTCCCTCAGTTTTAATTTTTTCTGAAGGAGGACATGCATTTGTTCGTGTGTTACATGACCATGTGTACCTTCCGTAGCTTCTCTGTTTTGTATGTGATGGATGCTCCCATCAGCTGCATCAGTACTCACGTGGCTTAGAAGAAAGGCACATTCTTTTGTATCAAAATTCTCGCCCAGAACTTTTTCCTTGTTCAGCCCTTTTCTTTTCCTGTCTGGACCATTCCTTGCCCCACTTCACGCCCCACAGAGCTGATCCAAGCCTGGAAAGTCTTTGAAACCCGTGGGTGCTTTGCAGGGGGGAGGGCGCAGGTGAAGCTGAGAATCGGGACCTTTGTAATTCCCGCGTGTGCACCTTGCGGCATTTGTCATCGTTTTCCGACTAGAGATCCAAACGCCCGGCTTTGAATTTTGTGAGCTCCTTAGATCTCTGCCACAGACATGCTTCTTAAAGAACATGCAGCCAGATAATGATCTCCCGAGACTCCGGCCTGCTCCAGGTGCAGACATTCCTCAGTGGGACACGTTGGGATGTGGCGTGTGCTTGATCTTTATGTCTGGAACTGAAGTTCTGGCCAAGAAATATCGAGAGCTGTCTACTTAGCATGAGAGGCACGAATCACCTTCCCTATGTACTACTGTTTTCTTTTACATAATTTTAACCTGAAGTTCCTTCATTTAAGGAGAAAAGGGCAAAGTTGAAATGGAAAGAGTGCTATTGGGCTCTCCACTGTCACTCGTCTTTGGCCATGGCTCAGGCAGCTGATTTAACCCTTCCATCCCTTCTCCTGTTGCCCCCAGATCTTCTGAGTATTTCTCTGAAGTCACATTCTGTTTGTCTCTGCAGCCATTAACAGACTACCCATACAAGCAGTCAGTAAAAGACCTCGAGCTTCTTGTATAGAGCTAGGAGTCGGGCCAATCTAAACCTGGATACACTGTAGTGTCAAGAATTGCAAATTTTAATTGTGAAATAGAGGCAATTCAAAAATGAGTTTATATCACCAAACTGAGGGTGACGATTTGGGGCGAGGCAATTCAGTTATCAAAATAGTGGCAAACAGTTTAGGTGGTTGGGGCAAAAGCAGGAAATTAGAGGCTGAAAGTGTTGAGATTTTAAGCATGGATGCTTGGAAAAGGGTAGTGAGGGCAGTGTGCGTTAGTCTCAATTCTGGGCACAGTTATTGCTGCCATGCCCTTCTGAACAAGACAGAGGTTAACCTCTATGAATATAACCTGTGTTCTCCCTTGAATAACCTCTGTAGGTAGAAAGAATATAAAGTTTTAGAGATTTTACTTCTGCTGTAGTATTAAATTGCCGAGAAATATGCTGAACTTTGAATGTTTAAATGCTACAGGATGTCTAAAATCAGAAGCTGTCAAATCATAAAATGTACCACCTCATCAGGTAGTAAGGTCCCCATCACTGAAGGGAAGTGGAAGCTGAATGGCCAATTTTACTTTTTGCATTGGGTGCAAGGTTGAGCCTGATACTGTCAGTAATCATTTCTGTGAGCCAACTTTGTATGAACTATTATGACTGTTAAAACTATCAGAATGAAATTGCTCTGCAATTCTCCTAGTTCAACTAGTTGCTAATTAAGCAGCCTGTGTTGACCTAAAATTACTTATAGAATGAACTTCATAGCTCTGGTTTTGGGAAGGAAACAAACTCTAATCTAAAACAGAATATAGCAATCGTCAATATTGTATAAATTGAGTTTCTAAACCGATATAGTATTTCATTTAGAATATGCAACTTTGCATTTGAACCTGTAATGCTTCTGTTGTCTGAAATAAAGCAAAATGGGGGTTGCTAATGCTAAGTTACAGTCCAAATATTATACACACTAAAAAAATAATCAGCATAGGGTTAGTATATGAATAAATGTAGAACTAACCTGGAGAGGGTATTCAAGATGAACATTCCAGTGTTTATTTTCCACTAGTGTTTAAATACATTAGTCACTGGGGTTTTTATATGAATTCTTACCTCTAAGTTATTACTTAGGCTACAAGTTCATTCACATAAAATGACTTAGTGTTGTGGCATTGTTATTAGTGAATAGATCGCATAGTTAGGACAAACAGCTACTCTACAATTTCTGGGATAGGCTTTGATTCAAATACCCTATCTTATTCCATTAAAGATTGGGATATGACAAAACTCCAACGTGTTCACCTAGAAAAGTGTATATACCATTTCCAGGCACTTTTAAATGGAACAAAATATTGTTATCAGGTTATATGTTCTAACAGAAGGTTTAGAAAGTATAATCTCATTATCAGTGACTGCATCATGTTGTGTAGACAGGGAGAAAGAGGCAAATACATGAACCTTCTTGGCATTAGAATTAGGTTCCCTATGATGGGATGTAGAGTGAAGATTAAGGCTTTATAGTCGATTTGCAAAAAAATACTCAGGTATAGTTAAGTAGTTGTGACAGAAATAGAAACAGATTAAATGGTGTTTTGTTGAGCCGATAGTGCATCATTCATTGTTCCCATACGAATGTCACTATTAGTCTATTAAGGGACAGAGTCCAACCTTGTATTTCCCCGGAAGCCTGAGATTCCAGACAGAGTGTGCTGGAGTAGGTGATTGGAAACTTCTAAGGCAGAAAGGAAGGAGGGAACAGATTGATCCTGACGTTTTTAGGCAAAGACTGGAAGGATTTCCTACCTTTCCGCCTTCCTCACTATGAATTCTAGAAAACCGAGGACAGGGATGGCAGAGAACGGCTTGGAGTTCAACCAGGGGAGATTTTGACCTTTACAAGTCAATCTTGTTTTTTAGGGTATGACAGCCATGAAAGTAGGAAATTTTGATTTTTCTTTTCACTTAACTTGCATCCATTAATTCACTGGACAAGTCCATGTTACATGTGAATAGTGTTAAAAAACAAAACAAAACACCCTGCTGGCACTGTATGAAATATAAAGGAATATAACAGCTTTTATAACAATAACTATGTTCTAGGTACTGTGGTACAGGTGTATCTATTTTCTCATTTAATCTTTACAGGAAACCTGAGGTTAGTACTATTTTGATCCCATTGTAAAAAAAAAAAACAAAAACAAACAAACAACAACAACAACAAAAAATCAAGGAAACCAAGGAAATCGGCACAAAAATGTTACCCCAGTTTGGATTGTTAAAAAAAATGTTACCCGAGTTTGTACAACGAATGAGTGGAAGAGCTCCATTCCTGTGCTAAGTGTTTCCCAGCAAGAAGTTGAGATGGAGGATATGACTCCAAGTTTATTCACGGCTAACACCTGTGAAAGGGAAAAACAAAGCACTGGACAGGGAGAACCTTCAAATCATGTTGCAGATCTGACATCTCAGAGGAGGGAAAGCAAGAGGATTGGGCAGGGAGTTTCCAACAACCAGGCAGACCTTACAGAGTCCAAGTCAACCCAACTGGAATCTCAGGACTCAGACTGGCCACGTAGAGAACAAGTTTGGCAACAATGGCCTGGTGAGGTGGCCAGGTGCTGTCACTAGCTCGCCGCTGCCTGGGAGGGGTGGTCTCAATTCAAACGCAACAGCAGACCCCCAAAGACACCGCAGCTAGAGGAAATGAGCTAACCCCACTGCTCTCAGCTGATCAAGATCTTTCTTGAAGCCAATTCCTTCCATTCCTGCTGCTACTGATACAATTCAGAGCCTTACAGTTTTCAGATCACTGCAACATTGTCCCAACTGGTCCTCTTTACTCTACCCTTGCTTGCCTCAAATTCATTCCACTCTACAGGACAAATGTGGAGAAGTGATTCCCCTTTGAAGATAGGTCAAGTGATGATAACCTTACAACGTAACATAAGGATTTTCTTTGTTGCCTTACCCATGCTCCCCCTAACCTGCCCCCCACCAAGTTATCCCAATGTCCTCTCTTCCAAGACATGTCCCCTGATTTCTGTCTTTTGCCTTTTTCTTCTTCCCCCACCCCAATACTATAGACTCATCCAAGACAGGAACCACATCTTTTATCTGTGTAGCCCCATGCTGAGCTCACTGCCTGGAACACAGTATTTCAACAAATATATATGGAATGAATTAAATAGTATGGATGCATGGGACATGTAATTGAAGATTGAGGTCTCAAGACAATCTACATTTTAGGTTTGTAATTAAAGAAATTGCTGAATCTACCCCATAAATAAAAATTGCAATTTTTCAAAAAAAAAAAAAAAATCAAAGATATAAAACATATTTGCTTACATTTAAGTGAGTGATATGTTTAGGAATTTAAAAATCTTGTGCTTAATTACCCATGCTTTAGAGGATATGTGATAACTCAGGCTTGATCCTGTAACTGCCACTCAATTTCGTTTTAGTGACCTCAACTGTGGGCATACCTGAGAGACAATTATCAGCATTCAATTTCTAAAGTGATGACATGTCATAAGATGTAATAAAAATTCTGTTTGATAAATGTGTTCACAAACCCCTGGTCATTACGCAGAGAACAAATTTAAGATTCCCTTTTCCTGTATTATTTGCATATATACTTTATGTGTGTTCTCATCTATAAAATGTAAGAAAAAGTTTGAGTTTTCCAAACTTTAATCTTTTAGGAGGAATAAAATAAAAATTTCTTCTTCCTTCTCCTTTTGAAAAGGAGTTTGTCCCATAGAAATAATCTGATTCACAAGTTGGTGTCTGTGTTGGTATTTGCATTTTCACTTAATTATTTGAGAGTTACAAGATATTATGGGAATAGTGGGCAGAAAATATGTGTGAGAAAGCAATGAGGGAGGTTAGGACTTGGGTATCAGAAGACTCAAGATAAGATGTTTAGGACACATAAGAACATCACTGGGAGGTCTGGGGAGAAATGGGATTATGGAGACCAGCCCTGGAGTCAGATTAAATGTTAAAAACCAGAGAGAAGTCACAACCCCCTCTACACCCCCACCCCCCCAACCTGGTCTACTTGACTTGCTTCTATCAGGGAGAGTGGCAAGCTCATAACATCACTCCAGTGAGAATGGCTTTTATCAAAAAGTCCCAAAATAATAAATGATGGTGTGGATGCAGAGAGATAGGAACACTCCTACACTGCTGGTGGGACTGCGAACTAGTACAGCCTCTGTGGAAAGCAATATGGAGATACCTCAAAGAGCTACAAGTAGATCTACCATTTGATCCAGCAATCCCACTACTGGGCATCTACCCAAAGGAACAAAAGACACTCTACAAAAAAGACACCTGCACTCAAATGTTTATAGCAGCACAATTCACAATTGCAAAGATGTGGAATCAATATATGAGTGCCCATCAATGTATGAGTGGATTAATAAAATGTGGTATATGTATACCATGGAGTTCTACTCAGCCACAAAAAACAATGGTGATCTAGCACCTCTTGTATTGTCCTGGGTAGAGCTAGAGCCCATCTACTAAGTGAAGTATCACAAGAATGGAAAAACAAGCACCACATGCACTCACCAAATTGGTATTAACTGACTTCATTGACAAACACTTAAGTGATACAGTGGTAACATTCATCAGGTGTTGGGCAGGTGGGAGGGGGAGGAGGGGACGGGTATATACACACCTAATTGGTGCAGTGTGCACTGTCTGGGGGATGGACACATTTGAAGCTCTGACTCGGGTGGGGCAAAGGCAATATATGCAACCTAAACATTTGTACCCCCATAATATGCTAGAAAAAACAAACAAAACATCACTCCACTTGGGAGTCCTCCTGCTCTGAGATTTTCTATCCAAAAGCCCACTGCTAAATTCCTTTAGTCTTTTTCCTTCTACCAATATTCTTAATTCAGCTGTTGACTTTGATCTTGTAACCCTATCAGATTTTCAGTTTCCTACTAAATAACTCTGGCATTTGGTCACACATGCAGACCTGTTGCAATTCCTGTTCATTCAGTAAATATTTATGAGCATCTATTAATTGTCTAGATCTGCATGGACACAAAAATTAAATAAGACGTATTCTTGCCCTCAAGCAGCCCACAACCTCGAGCCAAATTTGGAAAAGCATGCTTTAGAAGAACACATTCAAATAATGGGCACATATTGAACACATTTATCACCAAGAAGCCATTTTAGATAACATTAAATTTCATTAAGAATCTCTCATACTTAAATTCAAATGCACACCGAGAAAAATCAGACCCATAGAGATGCAAATGTATTTTTTACTCCAAGAAACAGCTTCAAAGTCCACATAACATGTTCTTCTTGATGTAACAATGCAAAAGGTGGGTTAGGTATTATTTGTATGATGAGTATGCACTAAACATCCACTTTATATAAACAAATAAGACCCAGTAAACAACAGAGTCCCGTGTATGCTATAGAAATAAAGTCTTATTTTGATACTTGACTACACTGTAGCAATTTTGATATCCACTCAACCTTAGTAAAACGAGATTTTTACCTGAAATAGATTTCAAACTAATTTGACTATTATGCCATGTTCAATGTAGCATTTTCTTCTTAGATGTAATACAGTAAGACGAGACCATTTTCAGAGAAGTGAGGTAATACGCATGTGTTTTGTAATATTCTGCAATTACACAAACGTACATGCACACGTCTTAAGGACTACTAATACTTTTTTGGTATAAAATTGGCGCTATCTCAATGGCATAAGATGAGCACGTCTGTAATTGTAATACAGAAAACATGAATTTGGGGTAAGTCATAAGGAATGGGCTACTTTAATACAGTATAGGATTATTCTAGGTTTCTTATACTCGCACATCTGAAATACCACACAGTTACTTGTTATGGGAAGGGAAATTGAAGTTACACGTGTCGTGAATTTTTGGCTTTGTACCTTTTTAACGTAAGGAATGGTGGCATGCCAGCACCCCCGCTGGCTCTAAACAGCACCACCTGAAGTTGGGCAGTGCAAGCGCCTGCAGGTGTACGGCTGTTCTGAACGTGAGCTCTAGTTACTCTCCCTACAAATTAAAGTACGACGTTATTAGACAATCTCTACTAAGTAGTGTGGTTGATGAAAAGATAACACAACACATCCGGGAGCAGTGGCTCACGCAATCCTAGCATTCTGGGAGGCTGAGGCAGGTGGATTGCTCAAGGTCAGGAGTTCAAGACCAGCCTGAGCAAGAGGAAGATCCCATCTCTACTATAAATAGAAAGAAATTAATTGAGTAAAAAAAAATTATATATATATTAGCCAGGGATGGTGGCACACGCCTGTAGTCCCAGCTACTCGGAAGGCTGAGGCAGGAGGATCGCTTGAGCCCAGGAGTTTGAGGTTGCTGTGAGCGAGGCTGATGCCATGGCACTCTAGCCCGGGCAACAGAGTGAGATTCTGTCTCAAGGAAAGAAAAAAAAATAATGCTACACTGGGCTCCTAAAATCACTTAATAGGTAGAGACAGGTTATCAGTTTCTGTTTTCAGACATTATACACTTCTCTCTCCTTTTGGTCATTTGTTTTGACTTAACTGTAGGCGTGGGATGCCCTTGTTTCATGATGGTTTCTGTCTTAGTAGAAAGCGTATCACAAGTGCCTTCCTGGGTGAGAATCTTGGCTCTGTTCCGTGGTCACCCTATGGACTTCTGGATGCGACATAAACTCAACTACCTTCTGTTACGCCCTGGAACGTGTCTGTTGTGTTTATCAAACTCCTGTGGTGTCCATCAAGGTTTCTGACGGACTCCTTTGTCCTGGTTTTGCATAGTAATGTGTTCCTTATCTGTTGTGAGTTTTACTGGTATAGTGTCTCTGCAATTCAGTTTTGTGGTCTCCCTGTTGAGAGTGACCACAGCCAAGACAGCCACTCCGTAGGAGGGCACCCTGGGCGGGTTGGGTGTGTCACTTGGGTGAGACAGAACAAGATGGTGAAACCAAAACACATGAAACAGAAAAAAATCGATTACTTACGGTTTCCAGAGCGGCTGGGGTGGCCAGGGGACATCCAGAAGCAGCGGGGACCTCAGGCAGTGGACCAGCGGGAACAGGGAGGAACCGTGGGACTAGGCTTTTATTAAGGTGTGTGGACGCGATCCCCTGGCTTTCCCACGGGCTGCGGATTAGTTGCTTTAAAGCAAACACGTGCAAAGTGGGCGACTTATTTATGTGACTCAGGTTTTGACCCTGAGGTTTCTCATGGTCAGCAGCTGAGGGGTGTGCGGGCTTGGGGTCGGTGAGAGGAGGAACAGGTGGGGGGGGGAGCTTTAACTGCACCCAGGTGACAGAGTACAGCTGGCCTTCAAACATCCACGTCAGCCCTGGAAATGGGGGCTGAGGCTGCACCTACACTAAACCAACTAATGGCATTAGTGTGCTTGCTGACGTGGTGAGTGCTGCCAACATGCCAACATGCGTTTGCCAAAGAGCTCTGGATTCCTTTTATTTATTTATTTTTTCTTTTGAGACAGAGTCTCACTCTGTTGCCCAGGCTAGAGAGCCGTGGCGTCAGCCTCACTCACAGCAACCTCCAACTCCTGGGCTCAAGCGATCCTCCTGCCTCAGCCTCCCGAGTAGCTGGGACTACAGGCACGTGCCAACGTGCCCGGCTAAATTTTTCTATATATATTTTTTAGTTGGCCAGCTAATTTCTTCCTATTTTTAGTAGAGACGGGGGGGGGGGGTCTCGCTCTTGCTCAGGCTGGTCTCGAACTCCTGACCTCAAAGGATCCGCCTGCCTCAGCCTCACAGAGTGCTAGGATTACAGGCATGAGCCACCGCACCCGGCCCGGATTCCTTTTAGGCTGAGCACAATTTCTGTGGAAACGAACAGACAAAACCAAAACTTTGACCAGCTCCTTTTTGACATGAAAGTTTGAGGCTCGTGGAGACTGATTTGGAAGGTGACTTGGAGCAAGTGCTGACACATATACCTTGTGTCATAAATAAATAGGGAGAAAAACCAGGGAAGCAATTAGTGAATGAAAGAGAAGAATTCTGTGGAGACAGGTGGTCAGAGAGAAAATGCAACCGTCAGGCTGGCCGGATATCTAACTTTTGCGAATTCTGGCCCACGAGTTTTAATTGTTACACTTTCAGGACTTCTGCAAATCTGTTGTTAAAAATTAAAACGTTCAGGAATTTTGTAAGTCTGTTGTTAAACACGGAGCTTTCATTAAAAATTAAATTATATAAGCATAATTAAATTATATGAAAAAACAGATGTAATAAATACTCAAAACATCACTTCCTAATTATTTTATTTTCTGCACTCTTGAGGTTATATATCTAGAAAGCATCTGTGTGGTGGAAATACAATGTAATGGGGGCGATCGTACATCTCTTTCCTACTGCAGATCCAATAATGGCATGACAGTCGCCCCAGTGGGCGTGTTTACACTGTGGACATTGGCAAACACTATAAATCACGTTTTTTGGTTGTGGGGAACCACATTTTTCAATATTTGTCAGTAACCAACAGCCACTTCCCTGTCTATGCCTGTGGATCTCAAGTGCTGAGGAGGGAAGTTAGGTGGCCCAGGGCACGTCGAGGAAGAAATCAGAAGAAAAAACATCTTGAGGGACCCGCTATCCTCTGATGAGAGCTTAGTGACACGTGGGGTCAGGATCTCACCCTCCTCTTCCTCCCGTGGGTCCTGAATCCTAACTCAAGGTTTGATGTCGGTGCTGTTGTTGCCCCACAAATCCAAGCCTGGCTGCTCCGGTTCTAGTATAACATCTTCTTTCTCATCTTCTATTTTGGGTACCAAAGTCACACGGATATTTTTATACCTCCTTGAGTCTACTCAGTAATGTTGAGATTATCTGTATTTCTGACAAAGGGGATGATAAATCTCTATAATCACATTATTTTCTGCATTAAAATATTTCTATTGGATTTATGTTTTTAAATCATTTTCTGGCTTCATAACACATTCTGAAAATCATGCTTACTGGTTTAAATCCTCTGTGTTAGCCAAATAGGATAACAAGGAGCACCTAACGGGTGTTGCATTATTGGAGCAGTTGTCTGCTCGCCTACATAGTATCTTCATCTCTTTCTCCAGTTTTTTTTTTGCAGCAAGAAGCACTGATAACTTGCAAGTTCCAGCCTGCCGTGTTTTCTGACCTTTGATGGAAGCCAGCAAACAGCTCCAGCTTCCTCTTTATGGAATGGAATGACACACCGAATAACTCCCAGTTTTGCGAATCTAGGAGATAGTGCAGGGGATGGGGCTGGGGGCTCCGGACCCAGATTGCTTGGATTCATCCCAATCCTTCTGCAATCTGACAGCTAAGTAAACTCGGGCATCTCTTTCAACCTTTCTGAGGTTTTGTTTCCTTAGCTGCAAAACATAGATAATGGTGCTATCTACGTCACAGGTGTGTTAGTTTTCTGTGGCTGCTGTAACTAAGGACCATGAACCTGGTGGCTTAAGACAAACGAAATATATTCTTCTCTCACAGTTCTGGAGGCCAGAAATCCAAAATCCAGGGGCCAGCAGCAACACCCTCCCTCCCTCCACGGGCTCTAGGGGGAAATTCCTTTCCATTGCTTGCCTCTTCCAGCTTCTAGTGGTTGTTGGCATTCCTTGGCTTGTGGCTGCGTCTCTCCAATCTCTGCCTCCATGGTTGCTTTGCTTCCTCCTCTACTGTCAGTCTCCTCTGTGTGTCCCTTAAAAGGACACTTGTCATTGGATTTAGGGCCCACTGGGTAACCTAGGATGATCTCAAGATCCTCAATTTAATGACATCTGCAAAGATCTTTTCTTCCCAGAGGTTTTGCGGATTAGGACATGATGTATCTCTTTGGGGACCGCCATTTAACCCCCTACAATGGAGTTGGAAGGACTCCGTCAGAAAATATAGAGAAACTAGCTATAACAGTTTCTTGCATATAATAATAAAAAAATTATTAAATATTTCTCCTTCTCTTCCTCTCCCTTCCTCCTACACCTCCTCCTCTTTGCCTTCTCTCTCTTCTACTTTTTTGTTCTTCTTGTTCTTGGTTTTCTTCTTACTTTTATTTTTTTTTAGGGCTCATTATATTCATCAAGTTTTCATATTTAGTCCCAATCTCAGGATTCATTTTCCACCAGGGTCCTTCATTGTTTCCTAACCAAAGGGAGCCTCAATTTTGATGCTGGGGTATCTGGAGCAGAATTCTTTGACTTGTATCACCTGGGTTCAAATGAGCATCTCAGAGTCTCTCTCTGATAATCTGCCTGAGACCCTCTGGCTCCTACCCCTTGGCTGTCTTGCCTTTTCAGTCTTTTCAGTCTACTTTGCAGGTCCTGGGAAAACTACCCCTGATCTTCAAGCACTTGACCCATACATCTGGACACCCCCAGCAATGACTCTGATGTGAAAATACCTGCATATTTTGCATTCTGCACATTGACTCCTTTGGTTCTCTTTGCCAGAATCAAGCTTTTTGAAGGAAAAATTCAAAGAATACAAAGAACTCCCCCTCCTCTCCCCCTAAAAAATGAAGAGTCGATCTGTCTTTTCAAAGACATAGGAAACATATATATTGTTGTGCTCCAGAATGATCCAACTCCTATCATGGCTTAACCTATGCTCTATTTACTGATCTGGAAAGAACCCTGCTGCATTTATTATTTCATGAATTCACTAATTCTTGATTTTACACACCAAGAATTCACTGTGAATGAGTTCTGACTTTTCAGGGGTTATCTCGATAATTTAACATTCACTTTGCTTTAAAAAAAAAAAAAAAAGACTTGAGATCAAATTTCCCCAAGGGATCAGTCCCTGCTGCACAGAAATGGCTTTGCCTTAAAACAAAAGCACATTACCTGAGGACTACAATGCATTAAGAGGGATTGTAGCAACAAGAAAAAAATCTAGTAGGATTAGCTCAGTATAATACCATATTGCACAATATTTCCAAGTTTAGTCATATTATACCACCTTGAACTTTTCAGCTTATTGATTTTTCTGTACATTCTTGTCAACGATGGTGTAATAGCTATTCAGAAAAGTTCCAAATTGAAAACTAAAGCTAGGAGAGTAACTTTTATAGTTCTACTAATTAAATGTCCTTTCACTGGGAAGTAGGTTTCTCCATTCTGTGTTAATTTTCTGGTCTTTTGGGAAGTTAATGCAACTTGTTTATTGAAGAGAGAGGTGTGATTCACTTCCGACATTCTGGAAGACAGCTTCAAAAGGAGTCTTTTCAACGTAGCCTGTCATGATATCAGCAGGTTATTAGTTTTCTGTAAACAGTAATAGAATACTCAGAGTTCTGCCAGGACTTCAGAAATTACCATACAGTATTTACTTTCTCCTTCTGAAATCACATGCTAGTTATGATATTCTTTCTTGCTGGATTTATGTTCATAGTGCCAACATTTTCTTAGTAACCAAGGCTTGAAATACAGACCTGATTCCTTGCCTTTGTAAATTTTAGGATATGGTACAGCTTAGTGCCACACAAAATCCAAAATAGCAATAGCTAAAAGCAATTGAAGTTCATTTTTCTCTCATCTCCTGGAAGTCTGGATTTTAGGAATACTGGACTGGCATAGTACCGTGTGGTCTTAGGAGCCCAGGCTCTTTTGATCTTCTACATGTTCACCATCTTCAACGTGTGCCTTTTGCTTCATGGTCACAGTTAATTGCTGTTGCTCTAGCCATCAAGTATGCATTCCTGGGAGAAGGAAGATATAAAGAAAGAAATGCTCTGTCTCTTTAAAGATACTCAGTGGAAGGCACACAAGATACATCTGCTTATATTTCTTTGACAGGAACTTGATCACATGATAATTCCTTGCTAGGGGGAGGGATGGTGGGAAATACAGTATTTATTTCTGGTAACTGTGTTTTCAGTTTATCCTTATCCTTTGTATCACTTTAAAACATATTCTTAAAAGTTATGTTCATTATATTTGCAATGTAAAAGTTAAAATGTTATGTAGTAAACAATGGAATAACTGCAAAATATAAAAAATAGAAGGCAAATTTTTTTCTAAAATTCTTCCCCATAAAGAAGCATTGGCAATAGTTTGGGGTTTTCAATTTTGTATCTATATAATACATAAGGTATATAATATATAATAATATATAATGTATTTGCTAACAAAATATCTTGATTTCTTTCCATGTTGGTTCACAGATATCCATAACACTCTTCCTTTAAGGGTGCATTGCAGGAATGTACCATAATTTCTTTAACAACTTCCCCCCCATTAATAGTTTGGTTCTTTATACTTTTCTCTTGTTAAAACAGAGTCACGTTAACCATGCACGTACAGATGCATTTGTAACTTTGATATTTTTTTTTTTTGAGACAGAGTCTCACTTTTGTTGTCCTGGCTAGAGTGAGTGCCGTGGTGTCAGCCTAGCTCACAGCAACCTCAAACTCCTGGGCTCAAGCAATCCTCCTGCCTCGGCCTCCCAAGTAGCTGGGACTACAGACATGCGCCACCATGCCGGACTAATTTTTTGTATATATACTTTTAGTTGGTCAATTAATTTCTTTCTATTTTTAGTAGAGATGGGGTCCCGCTCTTGCTCAGGCTGGTTTCGAACTCCCGACCTCGAGCAATCCGCCCGCCTCGGCCTCCCAGAGTGCTAGGATTACAGGCGTGAGCCACCTCGCCCGGCCAACTTTGATATTTTTTAGCACTGTGAAAGGTCTGGAATTTTGCCATACTTGAAAGCCAGCAAGTTAGCCTGACACAGTTTCATGGGCCCCAAACTCCTACATCGGACACAAAGGATTTTATCACTCATGACACAGACGGCAGCCAGAGCTTCATGTTCACATCACTCCCCCTTTCCCCTGACATCCCACAGTGATACTGAGGTAGGACCAGGCAGATTCTGCCCACGAGGTGGGTTTGCGGCAGAATCCAGGAGCCCCAAGCTTAGGAAATCCTGATCTTTTAAAGCGGCTACAAACAAGGCTGCCCAATCTCTGCATCAGGAGGAGGCATTGTCCGTATTATATGGTCAGCAACACACATACCTTCTGTCCTGGGGAGAGACAGTCTGTGTTCATGATGCCGGCACCTGGATAGTCTGGAAGAAAAGACAGCCTGGAATGAAATCTGTCAGTGTGTCTTGTTTACAAGATGTGCGGAAGTGCAGAGATGCATGGAGAATTTCCCCCACTGCAGAGAGTTCACCACCTGTCTGGTCTCAGCCGCTTCTCTGTAGGTCGTCTCTGTCCTCTTGTGCTTTCCCGATTAACCTCGATGACATCAGGGACCAGAAGACAGAGACCAGAAGTCGGGGGAGCCTTCATTTGAGAACCAGTTTAGAGTTCCCTGAACTAACGCATGTCACATCCATAATGTGTGCCAGCAAACCAACTGATGAACTAACCAACCAACCGACCGACTGATAAAAATCTCAGGATGAAAACAGCTGTTCCTACCCAGGACCTCATCTCCATCAGCCTTTGCTTCCTGAATCCCCTCCCTGGGCTCGCTTTGTGGTAGGCATCGTACTGATGATGCTATTCAGTCTTGGTATGAGCATAAGACAGGGGAAGAAATGAACACGGGTCATCTTCTGTTTGAGGCTTGGTTATACTTTTTTATTTTTTATTTTATTTTTTTGAGACAGAGTCTCTCTTTATTGCCCAGGCTAGAGTGAATGCCGTGGCGTCAGCCTAGCTCACAGCAACCTCCAACCCCTGGGCTCAAGCGATCCTCCTGCCTCAGCCTCCCGAGTAGCTGGGACTACAGGCATGCACAACCATGCCCGGCTAATTATTTCTATATATATTAGTTGGCCAATTAATTTCTTTCTATTTATAGTAGAGACAGGGTCTCGCTCTTGCTCAGGCTGGTTTCGAACGCCTGACCTCGAGCAATCCACCTGCCTCGGCCTCCCAGAGTGCTAGGATGACAGGCGTGAGCCACCGTGGCCGGCCAGAGGCTTGGTTATACTTTACAAAAGATTTCAAGTCTGCAGAACATGAATATTTGAGCAGCCAAATATAAGCTTGTGAAATATATTTTAAGATGGATTTAAATTGATCATCATCGCTGTCATTATTAGAGATGTATTTTCTAGTTCGTTTTGTTCCCTTAATGCTGATAATAAAAGACACCTATAAAATTGTTCCTGAGATCACCTAACTAATGAACATTTTAGATTTTTCTTCTTTTCTTACTTGGCCAAAATCCTTCAAATCACAAACATCTTCTTCTATTCTTTCAGCCACACACTCATATTTAGATTCTCAGGCTTGTTGAATTTTTCCTTCTCTTAGATGTCAGGTTTCTATAACTGGGCCATTTGTTTATTTAGACCAGCTTATGCGTCTACAGAACTGACATGTCGTAGATGTTTTGCTTTGGTTTCTTTTCCCATAAAATTACTGAGAAGCATCTTTTGTTAGCCTTGTTTGGCCCTATCAATGATAATCCCATAGGATTTTCATCCTATCTGAGGTTTACTGGGTTCTTCTAAAGCAGTCACTCTCGAAGTGGTCCTGAAACCTTGTCTGAAATGCAATTTCTAGACCTATTGATTTAGCCATTCTGGGGGTGGGATCCAGTAATCGGAGTTTTTACAAGCCCTCCAGGTGCTTTGAGCCTCTGAGAACCACTCTCTAAATCAGAGGATCGCAACCTTGCTCATACATCGGAATTACCTGGGGAGATTTAAAAACTATTGATGCCTGGGTCTTCACCCCAGCCATTCTGAATTAATTAGTCTCAGGTGAGGCCAGAGAATTGGGAATTTTACTAGCTCCCCGGGTGATTATAAAGTGTAGCCAACGTTGAGAACCACTGCTCTAAATCATTTATAACTTCACATTATAGTTGCCAACTCCAGGTTCTTTGAGTTTTTTTTTTTTTTCCTTCCTCTAAGGAGCTATGCTGTATGCGTATATAGCAAGGCTATTGTGAGTTAAATATAACCTCGCCGCCACTGGATTTAGATATTAAATGAAATGTGACACTGTAGCTTATCATTTCCTTCAGTGTTGTTTATCATACATGAAGAGCCTTTGAACTTGAAGCTGAATTAATTTAATGCAATGTTTCCTTTTGAATCGACTGGATTTGCTGTGCATCAGGGTGACTCGCAAAACGAACGTCTAAATGCTCTTCCTGTGATCTTGGGGGGAAAGCGCCCGGGTAGAAACAGTACGGTACATTGACCATGTAAAGTGAGTTTAATCAGACGGAATCGATTTGTTTAAGTTACACTTCCACGTACAAAAAGAAATGTTCTGGACTCAAGAAATTTCAGTATTAAAATTGCCTTCATCCTCCATACCTAACCAATTTCATCACCATGTATGCTGCCAGTTAGATGCTACTTGGAAAAGAAAAAAGGCCATCCTTCGGCTAGCAAATGAAGAGAGATAGATAGTGGGCACTAACTTCTTCAAGGTTTCGGCGGGGAGGGGTATGTTAAGAACCTTTCCAGGTATGGATCAGAAGCACTCTCGTTTTGTAATAGACAAGGAAGTGCTTTCTTCACACTCAGACAAGTGTTTGGATCTTGTCTTTGTCAAACAAAAATCGGCCAGTGACATACTTCCTTTTGTCTCCAATCTCCTTTTATTGATGGAGAAAGCCCAGTGGTGATGGCACTGCATAGTCAGGCTTAATAGTGGCAGAGGCTGCTTTGAAACTGGGCTTCCTAGTGTCTGTGGGATGAGAGGATTCTAGAATATTCAAGGCCAAGTGGCAACGTTTAACCGTCAGAGGCTGGGTGTCCATCATCACTGTCAGGTGGAGCAAAGCCAGAATGGCTCCTGGGGGTCTCGGTTCTCAGAGGTCCGTGCTGATGGCCACCAGACTGTGGGGGTCCAAGGCGTGAGATGGATGGAAGAGCAGCCAGATCATCTGCTCCCGCCTCGGCCTCCCAGCGTGCTAGGATTACAGGCGTGAGCCACCGTGCCTGGCTTAAAACTCACTTCTTAAAAGCGTTCAGGTACTTCTTTCTACATCCAATGCTCTAGGTATGTTCTCTCTCCTGAATTATGGCAGCAACCCTGTAGCTAACTGTATGGTCCAGAGTCTTATCTGTCTCATGCCCAGCCTTTGTGCTTCCAGAGTGTACTCAAATGGAAATCTGAAGATGCTAGCTTTCTGCTATAAACTTTGAGGGACTCCCATTATACTGTGAATTCCCCTGTGTTTTGACCCTAACATACCTTGCCAGCTTCATATTCTGCCATGCTTTACTCTTCCCTTTTGGTCTAAAAATATTCTCAATACGCAAAGTATTTCAGTACCATATCCAGACATGCTAACTCCATTGTAATTAATTAATTGTCATTTAATTAATCACAATTAATGACAATTAATTGTAATACCCCCATCTCCCTTGGGGCAAGTTCTCCATTCCCGGATGAACAATAACTGTCTGTGCCCTGGATTGGGCCACACTTTGGAAAAATGTTAGTTTGCCAGTAGGCATTCTTGACATGTAGTGAAACCAGAGAAGAAGCCTTGGATGGGAGGCGGTCAAAATACAATTGTGAGGGATGGATTTGTGAGCAAAAGAACTGCCTCATAGCACAGTAGTGGGTTTAATTAATTAGGAGACAAGAAGATCCAATGAGTTTACTAACTAGGTGATATGAGTATCCAAGGAAATGTGGATTAGAATGAAAAATGGAAAAAGAGATGCAGAAATCCACTCCGGGGATAGGAATTCTTATCTTTCTCTATCTTCTCCTTTTATATAAGAAAGTACAAAATCCCGCCCCAGTGGTGAGAAGATACACGCAAGGAACATGGGAGAGGAAGTCACGTGGCTCTGACAGACCAGAAGTTGCTTCAACTGGCCCAAATCATCTTTTCAAAGACAAGAATTTTCAACACAGTCCTCTAAAGGATCCTCAGAGATCAGTAAGCCCATTTAGTCAAAGGAAGTAAAGGTGATATTTTGGGGTTTGGTCTATTAGATGAAAACCTAACCGATATCTTTAACCAGTTTGTATGGCTACTGGTTCTGACTTTTTGTTAAGAGATAAAAATGCTGAAGGCACCAGCTGTCCCTTAGCCCAAAACGCTGTGGGTCTCCGGCTCTGTAGCAAATGACCAACATCCCAGGATGGGGCTCGGTCACCTGCCCCCAGCCATGTCAGCACAGTTGGCCATTTACAACCCAGTGGGGGTCCCTTACAAGTTTGTTTATCTTTCAATAGAACCGCCTGCCTGGAGTTGAATTGTCTGCGCTATAAATAGAGAAATAGTGAGCAGGATCCTTTTTTGCCATTAAAGAGGAGAAGAACATTAGATGGAAAAAAGAAAGCAGCAAATTCCCATTTTACTGCTTTATAGGAACCTGGGCAGGGTCTTTGGAATTTTTACCCAGTGAGCTTTGCAACTGGAAGCAAAAATAGTGTTAACAGTACCAGCATGTTTTAAACATCTAAAATCTGCTGAATGTCATTTTATAATCTCTGGAGGTCAGAGAAAGAACCCACGGTAGGATATTAGCCTTGTCAACCCTAATGGCAGTACAACAGACTGATAATCTATAAAGCAAACCACTGTAGCAACCTCCTGAGGTTACTAGCAGGTGCAACATACTCTGTTCTGCAGAAGCCAGTTGGGTACAGTTCAAAGCATTCACAAACCCTTTAGAATGATGCACTGTGTTATTGGTAGGGCCAAAAATGTTTCAATCAGTGCATATTGCTATGACAATGGCCAAACTCTTTGCCAATATGTTCCTGAAATATGTGGTAGACTTTTCTCACTATTTTATGATGTATCTGATGTGAAAGGCTGGGAATTTTTAATTTAATTAGATTCAATTCTACTAATGATATTTATCTAAATGACTGGGCCAAACCAGATTCACTTTGTTTTTGCTAGATTGTATACATTCACACAGGTTTATTTTTTAAGGAAGATTGTAGTCAAATATTTTTCCTTTCAGTTAACTCTGTATATATTTGCTTTATTTACTTTTTCTGATCAAATTTAAATATTGGGCTGGGTGTGGTGGTTCACGTCTGTCCCAGCACTTTGGGAGGCTGAGATGAGAGGACTGATTGAGGTCAGGAGTTCGAGACCAGGCTGGGCAACATAGTGAGTCCCTGTCTCTAAAAAAAAAAAAAAAAAAAATTAAAAAATTAGCCAGGTGGTGTGGCACATGCCTGTAGTCCCAGCTACTTGGAAAGCTGAGTTGGAAGGATGGCTTGAACCCAGGAGTGTGAGGTGTGAGCTATGATCATACCACTGAACTCTAGCCTGGGCGACAGAGTGAGGCCCCATCTCAAAAAAAAAAAAAAAAAATTAAACACTGATCAATTATGATACACTGAGAGATAATGACCTCACACTAAGACTGATTCCATTTGAATCATATATTTATATAACACAAGTTATTTATTTATATAATTTTTTTTTTACTTTTTTTCCCCTATCTTGACCAATCCAAAAAAATTTAAAGCATTATTTACCTACAGTGAAATTCATTCTTTGTGGTGTACAGGTCTATGGGTTTTTCCAGATATATAGTCATGTAATCATTGCCACAGTTCAATACAGAATAATCTATCACCCTAAAATTCCCTTTGTGCTACCCCTATATGGTCAATCCATTCATCCACCCCAGAGTCCCCATGAAATCCTGACAACCACTATATTTTTGCATTTCCCTGAATGTTATACATTAAAAATCATACAATAGTTAGCCTTTTGGGTCATGTTTCTTTAACTCAGCAAAATACATTTAAGATTTATTCATGTTGTGACATGAATCAACAGATCATTTTTTATTGCTTCATAGTATTCCATCATATGTATGTAAAATATTCATATTCTATTCATAATCTTGTCTTTGGTTGAAGGACATTTGGATTGTTTCCAGTTCTTGGTAATTATGAATAAAGTTGTTATAACTGTGCACGGGTGTTTATGTGAAAGTAAGTGTTAGGGTAAATATTGTGGAGTAGGATAGCTGGGTTTTATGGTAAGGGTAAGTTTAGTTTTATAAGAAATAGCCGAACTGTTTTCTGCAGTTGCTATACCATTTAGTATTCCTACCAATAGTATATGAAAATTTCACTTGCTCCAAATCTTTGTCTGGATTTGGTATTGCCAGTGTTTTTTTTGATAATAGTCATTCTAATACGTGTATAATGGTATCTTATTGTGGTTTTAATTTGCTATTCCCTAATGCCTAATAATTTTCAGCATCTGTTTATGTTCTCATTTGCCATCTGTATATCTTCTTTGGTGAAGTATCTGCACAAATATTTTGCCATTTTCAAAATTGGTGAGTTTGTTTGCCTGTTTAATGCTTTCTTGTTGAATATTGGGGGTTCTTTATGTATTCTGGATACAAGTCAGAAATTTGTCAGAAATTGTTTTCACTATTCTAATTCCTTTACCTTTCTATATAGATTTCAGAATTGCTGGTGATATTTGCAAAAGAAAACAAAATCCTGATGGGATTTTGTCTGGGACTGAATTAAACCTATTGCTCAATTTCAGAAGAACTGACATCTGAACAATATTGAGTCTTCTATTCCTTAAACATAGTGTATATCTCCATTTACTTGGATCTTCTTTGATTTCTTTAATTGGTATTTTGTAGTTTTAGCATACAGATCCTACACATTTTTAAAGATATTTTTATACTTAGGTATTGCTGTGTTTTGGTATTATCATAAATGTAACTTAAAACATTTTCTGATTTCCAGTTTTTTTATGACTTTTCTACAAATCACTTACTATTTCTCAGAGAATTTTTATAGATTCTTTGAGAAGTTTTTCATATGGCTTATTATACTATCTAAGGCTCCCAGTATAATATTGAATAAGAGGTTTAAGAGGACACTTTGCCTTGTTCCTGATCTTAAGGGAAATTATGCAGTTTTTTCCCATTGAGCATATTTAGCTATAGTTTTTTTTTTTAATAGATGCCCTTTATCAGCTAAAAGAAGCACCACTGTATTCCTAGTTTTCTAGGAATTTTTGTTTTTTATCATGAATTCATGTTTTTAGAACCTATTGCGATGATTTGTTTTCTTCTTAAGTATGTTATTACAGTAAATTACATTGATTGAATTTTGAATGTTGAACCAGCCTTGTATTCCCAATGGAACAATTTTAACTCATGAAAATTGTTTATGTCATCAGTAACTTTAATTTTTTTCCTAAAATTGGGATACCTATACACACACATATGTACACTTATAGATACATATATATAAAACATACATATATTTTGGATTTATAAATGATAGTTCAATTAAATTAAATTAATTTGAAAATTCATAAAAATATCTAGCCCTACCTTTCATCTACCCAATCAACCTTATCTTTGTTTTTTAAAATATTAACTCATTTTTTAATTGACGCATAATTGTACATATTTGTTTGGTACATAGTTATGTTTTGATACACTGTATAGTTATCAAATCAAGGTAATTAGCATATCCATCACCTCAAACATTTATTTTTTTGTATTAGAAACATTTAAAATTCTCTCTTCTAGTTATATGAAAATATATAATAAATTATTTTGAACTATAGTCATCCTACAGTGTGCTACAGAATACTGGAACTTATTCCTCATATTGAGCTGTAATTTTGTATCCTTTAACCAACCTGTCTCCATCCTCAGCTCCCCTCACCTTTCTCAGACCACCACTCTACTCTTTACTTCTACAAGATCAACATTTTTAGCTTCCAGATATAAGTGAGAACACGTGGTATTTATCTTTCTGTTCTCAGCTTATTTCACTTAACATACAAAGTCCTCCAAGCTCATTCATGTTGCTTGTGAATGACAGGGTTTCATTTTTTATGGCTGAATAGTATTCCACTGGGTATATGTACCACATTTTCTTTATCCATTCATCTGTTGATGGACACTTAGGTTGATTCCACATCTTGGCTATTGTGAATAGCGCTGCAATAGACATGGGTGTGCAGATATCTCTTCGACATACTGATACCATTTCCCTTGGATATATACCCAGTGGTGCGATTGTTGGGTTATACGGTATATAGTTCTATTCGTAGTTTTTTTGAGGAACCTCCATACTCTTCTCCACAGTGGCTGGACTAGATTACATTCCCACCTACCACGTTATATGCGTTTCCTTTGCTCCACATCCTTGCCAACTGTGTTATTTTTTTGTTTAGCAGCCCTATTAACTGGGGCGAGATGATGATATCTCATGGTGGTTTTGGTTTGCAATTTCCTGATGGATAGGGATGCTGAGTATTTTATCACGTTGTTTGAACCTTGCTTGTGTTTGATCCCATAAGGGGCTTGTTATCCATTTGTATATTAACTGTTTCAACGAATATTTACTGAACACGTTAATATGTGCTGGAAATGTGGGGAAGACCCACACGATAAAGGTGAAGAAACTTTACCCTCAATGCATTTACTCAGCTTTACCCTCAAAGCATTTACCATTTTGGAGGTACAACCAAAATGCCCTGGAATTACAGAGAAAGGGCCCACAAGTCACCATAAATCAGTCTGTGGGCTTCTCAGAGGAGGTGGCTGGAGCGGAAGTTGGAAGGAAAGGTCGACACACGCACGGGTCGGATACACTTTACCATCTTTTCTCCTTGGTTAACATGGCTTCCCCCCACTTCCGGCTCTAGGAAGTTCTAAGGGGGTTTGTCCCTCCCCACTTGGCCACACTGATTGGCTCAGAGGCGCACGCGTGCTTGCCTACGCAGCCAATCGATGGCCAGGGAGGAGGCATCTTATTTTCTTCCCCAGTGCTTTAAGAGACTTGTTGCAACTGCAGTGCTCAACTCTACCTTGGGGTGCTAAAGCAGCCATGGCAACACAAAAGCAAATGAGCATGTGGTATTGTTCCAATAAAACTTTATTTATAGACACTGTGATTTTTTTGCATCACATACAGTTTTCACATGTCAAGAAACATTATTCTTTTGATTTTTTTTTTTAAACCATTTAAAAATCTTTAGCTCATACCTTGTACAAAAACAGGTTGGTGACAGTTTGCGAACCCTTGCACTAAGGCTCCTGAAACATTCTATGTTTTCTCCCTCAGAAAGTCTTTTTCCTGTTCTGCCTCAGATGCCATCTTTTTTTTCCTGATTAATTTTTCTGTCTTGGGACTGACTTCCAAAGCCGGAGTATTAGATTAATAATCAATGTATTATTCTCCTTGGGCTTCATCTCCTCTCCTTTGCCTACTCCTGCCGCGTTTTCTTAGACCATGTGCAAGTTTATTCTTATTTTTTTTACCTGTAATTTATTTCCAACTCGCACCTTCCTTTGTTTTGCTCCATAACAATCACTTGGAAACAAAACTCTTTTTCAGAGGACTACTGGCTCATTGTTAAATCTTTCTTCTCTAGCATGTCTCATGTTCAAATGTTTTCCATTCTCTTTTTGTCCGTGTTCTTTGGCCTTTATATTACGCTTCAGTTTTAGACACAAAATGCAATAAAAAAACACAATATAGGTACTCATTGGTGATTATATCAGAGTAGCAGATAACTTAAGAAATCCAAAAATGTAGGCATAACTATTGTTCTGTGGACTGGTGTGGTCACTAAAACTTTTTAACGAAAACATCTCCATGAAAAGAAATATTATCAATATTTATTTAATAACTACGTAATAAGTAAAATTATTATCCCATAGCAACAAATGCACAGCATATGCTCTAATTTATTGAATCGATCATCTATTTTTGGACATTTTGGGTAATGGCGTTTATTCACCTTTACTAATAGCACTTGGTTGAAAATCCTGATGACTCATTGTTTGTACACAGATGTGCTTATTTATTTACTTAGAATATATTCTTAATGCTGAGGATGCTGCATGGAAAGTTTTGCGTGTTATAAAGGCTATTTGTTGATATTCCAAAATTACCCTATGGAAGAATTTTTACCTCTTAGAATACTGTATAAAACAGTTTCTTCACAGGCAAACCAATGCTGCATATTAGCAATTGAAAAATACTTTTTTAACTGCAAAGCAAATTTGTAAAAGATGGTATACACTAAAAATTATTAAGAGCATTAAATTTTTTCCTAATATACATTTTCCAATTATTTTCTCAGTTTGTGAAATCTCTTTAAATTTTATGACTTCTTATGTTGCAGAAGCTTTAAAAAATTTCACAGACTCGAGTATTCCGTTTGCCATTTCTTTTTTTCTCTTCCGTTCTCTGGTGTAGGTGTCATTTTAGAACATCTTTCACATTGTATTTTTACATTCTGGAATTTGTTGTTTTCGTGCTCATGTTTAAATGTTTAATTGAACCAAGTGGCTGTGTGGTTGATTAGCAATATTTATTAAATATTATTTTATTTCCTTAATGAATTGAAATGCTACTTTTAACTTATGATAATAGCACCACTTGGGGAATGCTTTATACTTTCAATTTGTTCCACTGATGTTTCTGTGTTGCTATACCCTTTTAGATATTGTAAATATGTAAGCATAACTTTTTATACCAATCCACTTTGTTTTAATTTTTTGGTTGTGGATATAATTCTAAAATGAGTCTGTGGGTTCCAGGTCAAATTATCTCATTGCTCCTATGGGGTATTGCTCATATATCACTCATCTGGTATCAAGAAATGGAGACACAAAGGCTGGGTTTAAGTTCTCTTTCTCTGTGTTCCACAGCAACCTCATTGCAATTTTTAATCTTCCTATTATCTCTAGACTGTTAGTGTTTTAAGGTCAAGTACCCAGGCTTACCCCTCCCTGATTCCCATGTGCCTGGCTTAGAACTGGTACCTTGTGGGAACCTCTGATTTTATGGGGCTCAATCAGTTAAACAATAGAAATGTATTGCCCACAGATCTGGAGGTTGGAAAGTCCAAGATCGAGGCACTAGCAGATTCAGGGCTAGTGAGGACTCTCTGCTTGAAAGATGGTGACTTCTTGCTGCTTTCTCATGAGGAAGAGGCAGAAGTCTCCTTCAAGTCCTTTTTAGAAGGCAACTAATTGCATTCATAAGGGTGGAGCTGTCATGACAAAATCAGCTCCTAAAGTCCCCACGTCTTAATAGCACAACATTAGGAATTAGGTTTCCAAAGGAATTTTTGGGGGACACAAAAACTCAGTCCAGAGCATGGCGTTAGGGAACTGTCCAAGGCCAGATTGCAACTGAATAAAATAGCAGGGAAAGAAATAGTTCCAAGGTCAGTTTCTTAACTTCTAGTTCAATGGTTCTTACTTTTAATTTGTTTTTCAGTTCAGTAGAACTTATTTACCTCTGTAGATACTATGTTTTCTGTTGAGTCTCTAATAATAACAACAAAAGACAGAATGATAAAGGAAAAAACAGAGATAGTTATTTCCTCACACTGATTACAAATGTAATTACTCTTATTTCTTATTTTTTTAAGACAAAGATGTCCTGTAAGGTAAGCCTCATTCATCAAGACTTAATTTGGGCATCATCTTTCTTGATTTCTCTCCCTTTTCCCTTTTTCCCCTCCAAATTCTCCTTCATGCCTTCAGGCTAAGTTAGATAACCTTTTTGTGTTCCTAGGATAACTGTTGTTACTCCCATCCTGGCATGTAGCTTTA